>NC_041737.1:37741168-38361168 GCF_004115215.2 Ornithorhynchus anatinus | reverse complement strand
TCTTCATTTGGCAGCACTTGATTCTTGCTGTTCCCTCGTCCCTGTCGAGGGGAGAGGAAGTTAAATACTTTCCTGAGATCTGGGTAGCTGCTAGCACAGGTGCAGTCTGGCCGGCCACCATCCTCTCCCCTTCTCTCACCCCAACTGTGGGATAGCGGTAACGTGGATGTTTAATTCATTTCGGGAACACAAGAAAGCAATTTGCCAATGCAAAGCCTCCCAAATCCCTGATTATTTGATCACTGCCTTCCTCTCTGTCTTCCCTTCAGGCACCCAGGATCGATCCTCCATGATACTCCCTGATGATGTCCAAGGATCTACTCCCAAACCGCCTCACTGTGCCCCAGACCACCTCGCTGACAGAAACTTTCCCTAGAGCTAGGGGATCTCGAAACAGTATCATTTCCTGTAATAAGCATGTGCAGCCTCTCATATTTCTCTTATGAATTCAATCAAATAATAATATGCTACCACCATAGAGGTAAAAAGTGGCATATACAAGTGTATACACACAGGTAGACATTAAGCATAAGAACCATCCAAGTGGTTATCCACCTCTTTTCAATTTTAGGTTTATGTTCAAATCTAGCATTTTTCATTCTCTCCTTCAAAGCTGTAAATAATCTCATCAGCGTGTCTTTGCAGAAAGTTGCAAGACACGTCAGCAGGATCCCGGCTTACCTATTTTGGCACGGTATGCAAAGTAGGATTGGCTGGATCAATTAGAGAATTATCTATTTATGAAATGTCTGTCTACGATGAAAAGAGCTGGGACAATTATGAACTGTCGTCTTGACAACTGGGACAGACCGATGGAATCATTTTATCAGCAGGGTTGCTGATTTCAAATACTGAAAATAAGGGCTGCAAAAATAGTTTGGTTGGAGAGAGAAGTAGAATTTTGTTGTTGTTTTCATTGTTATTGTTGTCGCTGTTATTATTTTTCAGAGAAAAAAGGGTTTGGGCCAGGAAAGACCATGTAAAGTCACTGGCAAAGAGCCAGAGCTGCTATTATAAATTTCTTCGTGGGTTTCAGTGTCATCCTCAGCTACTATTTGAACCTGGAATCAGGGCAAAAGCATTATCACTCTGTCACTTTGTTGCCAGAAGTGGAATTTTTTTTTTTTGTTAATATTTTACTGTTACATCTGACAGGATTTCACATTTTCTGTAGCCTGCCTTTAGTACATTGAACTGCCAGACAGAGAAATTAATACCCTGAGTGACTGTATTTTAATTAAGCAATTTCATGCAAATTACAAATTTTAGATTGCCAAATAATATATTGCACAAAAATTGTAGGCTGGGTGATCTGATATGCATGGAGTATTACTCTTCTAGGCACTGTGCATACATGGGAAAATGAACAGAAATGCTAATTTCCAATCTGCTATGCAAACGGTAAGAGATGCTTATTTAGATACATATGCTTTTCTTAGGCAGGGTAAACAGTTCTTTAATTTAATATAGCTGACACTTGAAGATGTGTTTTTCTCTTTTACAAAGATAATTTTTGCATCGAACAAGTAAATGAGAATTCAAGTAGAAAGCATCTTGTTAATGGTGACTAATAAAAACTAATATTGCATGCAGTATAATGATATTAAACCTTGTAACTGGAACATAAAGCAAGATCATTCCTATTGTGACTCTGTCAATGAACATCAAATATACTTGCATATTAAATATATACTTTTCTCCTGAAGAAAACGTTAACCCCTTCTATGATCCGGGTATCTCGGAGCAAGTGTGAGAGTCTCGCAAATGTCAAGAGAGAAAGCATGATATTTCCAGACACCCTAAAAGAACTCCATATGGCTCCGTTATCAGCTTCACTCTGTTTGGAGAAGAGAGAAGGGAAATAACGGAAATATGGATTTAGCTGCAATGAGCACTTGGGGCATTTACAAGTTCACGAAGCTCATACTGCCTCTTTGTAGCAATAGTACACTATTATGTATTCACTGTGTGTACTAAGCACAGGGGAAGAACACACTCTTGTCCCATCTCCCCCATATGATTATACCTTTATTGTAGGGAGATGATGTCCTAGGAGGGAGGGAGAAGGCCTTCCTACAAATATCTGTCATGCCCTTGCATCACATATCAACATCCAAGATCCAGCCGTGAGACAATGCCCATCTTTCATATGAATGGTAGAATGAAAAGTTAAGATTGAAGGAAGCAGAGGGCATGTGAGAGAAGTAGGCAGGCTTAGAAGAGCCCGTGGGTCAAAAGATCTGGATTCTGAATGTTTTCAACCCACTCAGCAACTCCCGGATTTTCTCAGTGTTCCAAGGAAACTGCCAATTCTCAGCAATATCCTGGGATGGGGGTGTGGGGTGTGTGTGTGTGTGTGTGTGTGTGTGTGCATGTAAATAATGATTTTGTCCCAGTAGAGTTGGGAACCTTTGGTAACATGTCATATGCCACAGGTACAAAGACAGATTGGATGACAAATTTCCAAATCAATCAAAAGTCAGTTTTATTTACTGGATGCTTACTGTGCAGAACACTGTACTAAACACTTGGGAGAGTTCATTATAACAATATAACAACACATTCCCTGGCCACAATGATCTTATAATCTAGAGATTGTTTGGGGATCATCCACATAAAAGGGGGGCCCAACAGAGAAGAGAAGAAATTCAGAAGAGTTTTGGTCAGTTTGGTCAATTTCATTCCTTTCTCTGCATGAAGAGAAAACAGCATCCAGAGGACTCCTTCTCCATTTCTTAGGTTGGTTCAGATCCAGATTTTCCATGCCCTGGAGTCCCTATCATCTCCTCATCTCTGCCCATTCCTAAAATCATTGGTATTAATTGAGTGCTTCTAAGTGCAGAGTACTGTACTAAGCACTTGGGAGAGTTTAATACAACAGAATTAGCAGATATCATTCCCATCCATGATGAACTTACATTCTTTAAACTGGGAAATCCACCAAGAATGAACTGCGCTGGGTAGTTTGGATTTTGTCCTCTACCAACAACTAACGGTGGGGGTGCCAGAGTTCAGTTCTGGATCCCCTTCTATTCTCCATCTAAATCCACTCCCTTAGAGAATTCATCTGCTCCCATGGCTTGAACTACCACCTCTCTGCTGATGATACCCAAATCTACCACTCCAACCCTGATCTCTCTCCCTCTCTCTAGTCTCCTCCTGCCTGCAAGACATCTCTACTTGGATGTCCTTCCATCATCTGAAACTTAACATGTCCAAAACAGAGCTCCTTATCTTCCCACCCAAACCCTGTCCTCCCAATGACTTTCCCATACCTGTAGATGGCACCACCATCCTTCCTGTCTCACAAACCCGTAACCTTGGTGTTATCCTTGACTTCTCTCTCATTCAATCCATCATCAAGTTCTGTCGGTTCCTCCTTCTTCACAACATCGCTAAAACCCGCTCTTTCCTCTCCATCCAAACTACTACCATGTTAATCCAATCACTCAACCTATCTCTCCTGGAATATCGCATCAGCCTCCTTGCTGATCTTTCAGCCTCCTGTTTCTCTCCACTCCAGTCCATTCTTCACTTTGCTTCCCCCTATCATTTTTCTACAAAAACATTCAGGATATGTCTCCCCACTCCTAAAAAACTCCAGTGGTTGTCCATCCACCTCTGTATCCAAAAGAAGCTCCTCATCACTGCCTTTGAAGCACTCCATCACCTTGTCCCCTCCTACCGCACCTCACTTCTCTTCTTCTACAAACCAGCCCACCCCCTTCGTTCCTCCAGTGCTAACCTTCTCACTGTGCCTCTATCTCACCTGCCTTGCACTGACCCCTGGCCCACATCCTGCTTCTAGCCAGGAACATCCTCCCTCCTCAAATATGTCAGACAATTACTCTCCCCCACTTCAAAGCCTTAATGAAGGCATGTCTCCTCCAAGAGGCCTTCCCAGACTAAGCCCCACTTTTCCTCATCTCTCACTCCCTTCTGTACTGCCCTGACTTGCTCCCTTTGCTCTTCCCTTCTCCCAGCCCCACAGAACTTATGTACAAAACTGTAATTTTATTTTATTTGTATTGATGTCTGCCTCCCCCCATCTAGACTGTAAGCATGTTGTGGGCAAGGAATGTCACTTTTTATTGTTGTTTGTACTTTTCCAAGCACTCAGGATAGAGCTCAATAAATATGATTGAATGAATGAATGAACTATCCTTCCATAGATTGATTGCAGTGCAATTTAAGTTTACTTATGTATTTATTAATGTATTTATTCATTTTGTGGTATTTGGTAAGTGCTCCCTATGTGTCAGGCACTATACTAAATGCAGGGGTAGAGACAAGATAATTGTGTTGGATATAATCCCTATCCCACTTAGGGCTCACAATATTATCCCCCATTGTATAGATGAGCTAACTGAGGAACAGCTAAGTTAAATTACTCACCCAAGATCACACAGCAGAAAAGTGGCAGAGCTGGCATTAGAATCCAGGTCATCAGTTCCGCTGGCCCGTGTTTATAGTAATAATAATAATTGTATTTGTTAAGCACTTCCTATGTGCTGAGCACTGTTCTAAGCACTGGGGTAGATACAAGGTCATCAGGTTGTCCCACTTGGGGCTCATAGTCTCAATCCCCATTTTACAGTTGAGGGAACTGAGGCCCAGAGAAGTGAAGTGACTTGCCCAAAGTCACACAGCTGACAAGTGGCAGTTGGGATTCGAACCCATGACCTCTGATTTCCAAGCCCATGCTCTTTCCACTAGGCCACATTGCTCCTCATTGTTCTTTCCACTAGGTTAAGACACTTCTCCAGCATGACTTCTGAAGTCAACTGTTTTCTGAGGAATAACCAGCAGCTTTGCCCACATAGTAATCAGATAAGCAAGATAGAAATCAGACAACTTCAGTGTTCTTGGGGAGAACTTGAAATCACTCCTCAAAACATGAGAAAGAGTGAGAAGGAGAGGAAGAGGCCCTCTCCCAAGTCACGAAGTACACAGACTAAGACAACAGTGTTGTGAGATCCGGATCAACTTTCCAATACTACCATTCCAATCCTAAAGCACTTTTGGCTAAAAAGTTGAATTTCCAAGGCAAAATCTGCATATTCAAAAGAGGTCACCCTCACCACCTATCCCCTGAGTCCAAGTCTACTATGCTTCTGCGATGCAGATCTCAATCCAGTGCCTGGCTTCCAGGAAGTCTTAATGCAAAAGCTTCCTATTTTTTGATAGCATATGGGCATATTTGGAAGAGCATACAGTTAATTCTCTCTAATACTAATTGCCTGTCTGGCTTTAACCAACAGGACACTTGCTTCTTTTTTTCTTTTACTTTATCTTTAGTTCTAAGCAGTTGGCTTGCTAATTAGTTTTATAGAGATACGTATTCACATATTTTCAGGAAAGATTGGGAGTAGTGACTATTTTTTTTCTGCTAGATGAATCAGAAGGAATAGTACTGGCTTTATTTCCATTTAGAATCAAAATTGCAGTCAACCATTTGCATTTTGGGTACCAAATTTAAGGGTTTTGGTGGTAAGCCTTAAATACAGATTGCCCAAAATGTAAGCCCTCATGTTATAAATGTTTTATAATAAAAGGTACTAGCCAAATAAGTGTATAGGGCATCATGGGGGGTAGGGGGTAGTAAGTTAATAAATTACTTCAGAAGAAGAAAACATCAACAGCGTTTATGGCTCTTTGACATGAGAAAAACTTCACCAGGGTTACTGAGTAAATAGCATGTGACTCGATAGCATTTACTAATGTATATACTAAATGGGGCAATTATGGTCAAAAAATAATTACTCCCTGAACTCTGGGCTTAGGGGAAAGAATCACCATGTAATTGCCCAACTACTACATACTGCTTACCACATAATTAAATGGTCAACAGTTGCCATTCAAAAAGACTCAGATTCGGACACTAAATCTTCTCCAAAGGGCCCACAAACATGAATGAAACAGTAGATGTTTTATTTTATTTTAAAGTTTTAATCAGCCGCTGCACTAGACTAGCTGCTTTTTATGATTTTAAAAATGATTTTTTGCAACATTAACTTTTATAATGTGAAATGTAATTAGACTAGTGAAAATAGCAGGGAGGGTGCAGGCTCCCACCCCATTAAAGGGCTCCGTGTCTGGGGTGCAGGCCTCCCCTCCGTTTGGGACCATTTACAATAACCACTGGAGATTTCTGAGTCAACTGAGGAGAGTTGGAGAATACGAGGTGACGCAAGGTGGCAAGCTCTTCTTCCCTCTTCTTCCCAGTGCAAAGATGGATAACCATCCAAGGAAAACATTAAGTCAGTAAGTGACTCTTGCATGCTCATTGCATGCATCCCATACAAGAGAATAAGGTGAGTAATTTTCTCCATTCCTAAGTGACAGGCAGAACTGTGGCCTTGAAGGAGAGATTGAGGAAAAGAGGTGACTGAACAGGAAACCCCACTTGAAAAGGCCAACCATCAAACATAAAAGCAACTGCCAAGCTGAAAAGACATTCTGGTTAGGCTGCGGATGTTTCCATTTTCCCCCAAGGTTTCCCGAGTTCTCCTGCAGACTCGTTCATTCAAAATGAGGATTCAGTGCAAACTGAAACATGAAAAAATCCTTTTATAAAAAGCGTATTCTGCCCTTCTACCATTTTCACTGCAAAACTGCTCTGGAGCTTCCACCATCCGAATACTGATGCAATCTGAAATTTGCCATTGAATTGTGGGTGTCTTCACTGATGCAATAGAATTGGTATGTCTTTTGGAGTTAATCAGTTAAACAATGACATTTATTGAGCACTTACTGCATGCAGAGTGCTCTACTATAAAGCAGACTAGAACTCTGTAGTATTGTTCTCTCCCAGTTAAAAGGTGATATTTGATTTTCAAGAGTTACTTAGCCTCATTGTCAACTTTGCTTATTGCTTGTGTGATGAGCTTTAGCACTCTTCTCACTTTGGAAGTAAAGCCAAATCACCTCAAAGCACAGTTGGGATATTGCTCTTGCTTGTCCTTCATGGAAAGAGGAAAGCCAGTGAAGCAGACACCTCACCCTCTGCATCCAGGGGATCTGCACAAATCCAGGTTGGCCTCCCCGATCCATGACATCCCAAAAGCTCCTTCTAATCTATTAATCATATTTACTGATCACTTGCAGTGTACAGAGCTCTGTACTAAGAGCTAGGGAGAGTAATACAACATAACAGAATTGACAGACACATTTCCTGCTTACAGTTTAGAGGGTGAGATATTAATATAAATAGATGAATTACAGATATGTACATAGGTTCTGTGGGGATGAGGGAGGGGTGAATCAGAAAGAAATGAGAGAAGAGGAAATCAAGGCATAGTCAGGGAAGCCCTCTTAGTGATGTGCTTATGATAAGATTTTGAAGGTGGGGAGAGTGATTGTCTGTCAATTATAAAGAAGGAGGGCATTCCAGGCCAAGGCAAGAGATGGGCGAGAAGTTAGCAGTGAGACAGATGAGACTGAGCTACAATGAATAGGTTGGCATTAGAGAAGGCTGGGTTGTATAGGAAAAGCAGTGAGGTAAGGTAGGAGAGGACAAGATGATTGAGTGCTTTAAAGTCAGTAGTGGGGAGTTTCTGTTCAAAGTGGAGGTAGATGGGCAGCCAGTGGAAGTTCTTGGGCATTGGGGAAATCTGGACTGAGTATATTTGTAGAAAAATGATCCAGGAAGCAGAATAAAGCATGGACTGGAGTGGGGAGAGACAGGAGGCAGGGAGGTCCGCAAGGAGGCTGATGCAGTAATCAAGGTAGGGTAGGATAACTGTTTGGATAAATGTGGTAGCAATTTGGATGGAAAGGAAAGGGTGGATTTTAGTGATGTTGCGAAGGTTGAACTGACAGGATTTGGTATCAGATTGAATATATGGGTTGAATGAGAAAGATGAGTTGAGGTTTAAGGTTTAGCTCTGCCCGCTACTCTGCCCAGTAACATTATTTCTCCATCCTTATTTACTTGCATGCCAATTGCCCTCACTTGTTGTTTCAGTTGTTTAACTCACTCTTCAAAATCCCTGTCCCTCAGACTTCCCTTTCGCTAAATGCCACAGCAACAACATGGTGCCTCGCCAAATCTCGAATGTTGGGAAGGTCTTAGCAGTGGCAGACACTGTAGTCAAGAACCCTGAACTGTACTCTTCTAATCAGAGTATCCTACAGCTTATATTTCCTTCTGCATTTATCCTTTCCTAATCTTTTTGTTGATTTTGTGTTTGCATTGCTTTATAGTCTCCGGATGCATCCATCCCCTGCCATCTCTGCCCCCGATGCCCCGTACTAAAACTGTGAGCCCCATTAGAGCCATGGACCCTAAGAGCTTAGTTTAGGGCTTTGCACACAGTAGGTACTTAATAAATACTATTACTTCTGCTATTGTTAAATTTACTATCAGTGCTGAAATATTTTACCCAAAATGAAGCAAAGGACCTTAATCTTAACCTTGATTTAAAGACTGTGCTCTCAGATTTCCCTGCCCCGTTGTTCTTTGCCTCCGGCTTTCCCTGTGTCATGAACTCCACTGCTACGGTGTGCAGTTTTCTGAGACAATGCTTCCTAACAGTGTTAATCCCAGAATGACTTGCTAATCATCTGTAGGATGACCCTTCATCTGGTTTTATATGAGACAGCACAGTTTTCAACTGGTCTGTCCCCTACCCAGTCAATGATTGTGCTTAAATGTATTTATTGAGCACTTACTCTGTGCAGAGCACTGTTCTAAGTACCTGGGAGATCAGTAGGAATACAACACTGGGGACCTTTTTGTCTGGGGTTTTTATCCACTTTGCCTCTATTCTCTTTGGATCCAGCTCCTTGGCTCAGAGGGACCTGGGAGGGGAAGACAGGAGAATCTCTGAGGAGAAACACCCAGGTTTGGGTTGATTTGGATGGACATCCACAAAATGATACGATGTCATTGCATAACTTGCATGTGTGGACTAATTTATGACATCACACAAATCTGTGTGGTCATTATCTGCAGAAATTGTCATTGGCTGCCCTAATCAATCAATCAGTGATCTATAATCAGTACTTATTTTGTTCAGACCACTGTAATAAATGCCTGGGAGAATACAATAGCTTTAGTAGACACAATCCCTGCCTTCAAAGAGCATAAAATGGAGATAACTAAAGAAATTACAGGTAGAAGGAAGCATTTGAATTAAATCCTATCTCACTGCCAATTACTTGCCCATGTCCTCTCACTGGCCTGGACTTTGTCCTCCTTCATATCCAACAGACCATCATTCCATCTTCAAATCACACTTCCTCCAAGAAGGCTTGCCTAACTAATAATAATAATAATAATGTTGGTATTTGTTAAGCGCTTACTATGTGCCGAGCACTGTTCTAAGCGCTGGGGTAGACATAGGGGAATCAGGTTGTCCCACGTGGGGCTCACAGTCTTCATCCCCATTTTACAGATGAGGGAACTGAGGCACAGAGAAGTTAAGTGACTTGCCCACAATCACACAGCCGACAAGTGGCAGAGCTGGGATTCAAACTCATGAGCCCTGACTCCAAAGCCCGTGCTCTTTCCACTGAGCCACGCTGCTTCTCTTGTTTTCATTTCCTCTATTCACTCTCTCGCCCACGTCGCCTTGGATTGGTACCTCTTAAGCACTTGATATTCGCCCCATCCTCAGCTCCACAGAACTTATGTCTTGTTTTATGTGGTCGAATCCCCTCTGACCTATAGTGACGCCATGGACACAATTCTCCCAGAACTCCCCACCTCCACCTGCCATTGTTCTGGTGGTGTATCCATAGAGTTTTCTTGGTAAAAATATGGAAGTGGTTTACCACTGCCTCCTTCCGCATAGTAAACCTGAGTCTCCACCTTCAACTCTCTCCCATGCCGCTACTGCCCAACATAGGTGAGTTTTAACTTGTAGCAGATTGCCCTCCACTCTCTAGACACTGCCCAAGCTAGGAATGGAATGGATATGTCTCTGCTTGACTCTTCCTCCAGTAGCTGAGACTGGTAGAGTATTGGAAACTCTGCAGGTGCAACCCTGAGATGGGACAGAATTTATGTACACAGCCAAAATTTATTTATGTATGGAAATGACTTTCCCCTCTTCTGGACTGTGGGCTCATGTGGGCAGGAAATATATCTACCACTTGTGCTGTACTGTACATTCCCAAATGCTTAGTACAATGCTCGGCACACAGTAAGATCTCAATAATTGATAGACTGATTGGTTCAAAGTTATGTACCTAAGTGGTGTAGAGGAAGTGTGGCTGGGGGTGAGTATCTAAGAGTGTAATAGGTAAAGGTTCAAGTGCTTAGGTGATGCATTTAGCTGGAAAAATGGGATCATGAGATTAATGATGAATCACTGAAGGCTCCCTGGAGGAGATGTTATTTTAGTAGAATTTCGAAGATGGGGAGAGCAGGTGTCTGCTAGAGGTGATATGGGAGGGAATTCCAGACATATGGGAGGGAGGGAGCAAGAAGACCACTCTAGTCACCTGACACCAAAGTTAAAGAGACAACTTGACCATTAGTTTCCTACCCTGAACCCTTAAAGAACATCAGTCTCTTATTACTTCCCAGCAAAATCATTCAGATTCCTTAGGTGGGTGATTTTAAAAGCTGAGGATAACCTCTACCTTGGCAGCAGAATAGGCAAGGATTGGGAGGCCAGGTGAGCTATTGGAACTCAGCAACTCTCTGATGGGAATTTATTAAGTAAAAATATTTGTGAAATTTGAAAAAGTACTTGCTATACGCCAAGGTCTATAGCAATCACTGGGGTAGATACCACTTTTGCAGAGTAAACACAGCTCTGTATGACATAGGGCTCACACTCTAAGAAGAAGGGAGAGCAGACACTGAATCACTATTTTATAGATGAGGAAACAGAAACCCAGAGAATGTAAATGACTTACCCAAGATCATACAGCAGGCCAGTGACTGATTTGAGATTAGAACTCAGGTTCCCAGACTCCCCAGCCCATGCTCTCTCCACTAGGTTACACAATTTGGCATTTCCTGTAGGGAATGGGTACCTACTCCAGCCTTAGCCCTTACCAGGAAGACGAGTACACTTTCTTTACATACTTTGAAATGCCATCATTTCCTTTGGGGATGAAGTCTTGGACCAGAGAGGCAGAACACCTGGATGACTCTGCAAAGCCTTGCTAGATGCTTCCAAACCGCAGACTGGATTCTGAGTAGGTTATCATTTTACACAATGGCTTTCATATCCACACACGATTGGTGCACCTGAAAACACTGAACAGGCTACTGTGCAGCTTTTCCATTTCAGTGGAAGAAACCTTTGTAAATTTCTAAAGTAAAATTAAACACAATCTTCATTACTAAGTAAAAATAGATACTCTTCTATTTCATTCTACTGACATTTGAGACAAATGTCCTTTTTATAATGGAAAGACACAAAAAGGATAGGTACTATTTGTTTAAACAGCACCCAAAGACACTTTTAAACCTAGAAAATTGAAATAATTTGGTAAAGATGACTCGAAATTTAGAAATTATACTGGTTTTACATTAAAAGTCATTCCTCTTTATATTAAGCTTTACATTATGTTTGCTTTGATTCCAGAACCATGGTCTAGAGGAGCAGCATTAGAAAAACAATGGATTAACGATAGATGTCATATGATGCTTTTAGATCTCATTTTATGTTTGATTCCTCATTGCTTTTTTCTGTTGCCTTAACACCTAATCACTTCTTCCATCTCCCCCAAACAGAGTGCATCTGCCAATTTCATTATATGTGAACTTAATAATACTTAATTAAAATACAAAGCTCCGGTTGCAATCTACCACTAAATTGAATGTGATTTAAATAAAACAATAATGGAAAAGTATTGGATAGTTCATATATGTTTTGTTGAGAAAAAAGATATCTTCATACCTCTTCTTGCCTGTGACACAAGTTGCAACATTCAAAAGAGTCTTCAGACAAACATGTTTTGGTAATCATTCTTCTCTCTGAATTGTCAACAGACTGATCTGTGCAGGGTTTTAGTTTTTATCTTCAGTTTTTGACATTAATAATGATTCAATTAAAACCCCGAAAACACTTTTAAACATTGATAGGAAGAATCATTCTGTGCAATGCTGCTAAAACTGTCTTCCATTATGTTTGCTAGAAGGAAACACTCACTCCCTCGGTGAACTCATCCGCTCTCACGGTTTTGACTACCATCTCTACGCAGATGACACGCAGATCTACATCTCCACCCCTGTCCTCTCCCCCTCCCTTCAGGCTCGCATCTCCTCCTGCCTCCGGGACGTCTCCACCTGGATGTCGGCCCGCCACCTAAAACTCAACATGAGCAAGACTGAGCTCCTCATCTTCCCTCCCAAGCCCGGTCCGCTCCCAGACTTCTCCATCACCGTGGATGGCACGACCATCCTTCCCGTCCCGCAGGCCCGCAATCTCGGTGTCATTCTTGACTCGTCCCTCTCGTTCACCCCACACATCCTATCCGTTACCGAGACCTGCCGGTTTCAGCTCTACAATATCGCCAAGATCCGCCCTTTCCTCTCCACCCAAATGGCTACCTTACTATTACGGGCTCTCGTTATATCCCGGCTAGACTACTGTGTCAGCTTTCTCTCTGACCTCCCTTCCTCCTCTCTCGCCCCGCTCCGGTCTATTCTTCACTCCGCTGCCCGGCTCATCTTCCTGCAGAAACGATCTGGGCATGTCACTCCCCTTCTTAAACAACTCCAGTGGTTGCCTATCGACCTCCGCTCCAAACAAAAACTCCTCACTCTAGGCTTCAAGGCTCTCCATCACCTTGCCCCTTCCTACCTCTCCTCCCTTCTCTCTTTCTACCGCCCACCCCGCACGCTCCGCTCCTCTGCCGCCCACCTCCTCGCCGTCCCTCGGTCTCGCCTATCCCGCCGTCGACCCCTGGGTCACGTCCTCCCGCGGTCCTGGAACGCCCTCCCTCCTCACCTCCACCAAACTGATTCTCTTTCCCTCTTCAAAACCTTACTTAAAAATCACCTCCTCCAAGAGGCGTTCCCAGACTGAGCTCCTCTTCCCCCTCTACTCCCTCTGCCATCCCCCCTTTACCTCTCCGCAGCTAAAGCCTCATTTTCACCTTTTCCCTCTGCTCCTCCACCTCTCCCTTCCCATCCCCACAGCACTGTACTCGTCCGCTCAACTGTATATATTTTCGTTACCCTATTTATTTTGTTAATGAATTGTACATCACCTTGATTCTATTTAGTTGCCATTGTTTTTACGAGATGTTCTTCCCCTTGACGCTGTTTAGTGCCATTGTTCTTGTCTGTCCGTCTCCCCCGATTAGACTGTAAGCCCGTCAAACGGCAGGGACTGTCTCTATCTGTTGCCGACTTGTTCGTCCCAAGCGCTTAGTACAGTGCTCTGCACATAGTAAGCGCTCAATAAATACTATTGAATGAATGAAACAGATATCAAGGAGGATTCTTTGTTCCAAAAGCTAGTGCAAGGAAGGTGAGCTTGGCGACCCAGTTCATGAAAGCTTTTTTTCACTGAATAAACAATCAGGTTGCTGGAACTGGCATAAAGGGACAAAATGGAGAACAATTACTGGGGTCACGGCTGACAGTTCAAAGTCCAGGTAGTAATAATACTATGTATTAAGAACTTACTATGCACAGAGGTGAATTATTAGACAGGGTTTCTGTCAGTCAGTCAATCTAATTTACTGAGAATTTACTGGGTTCAGAGCACTGTACTAAACACTTGGAAGAGTACAATAAAACAATATAATGGACACATTCCCTGCCCACAACAAACCTACAGTTTAGAGGAGGAGACAGACATTCATATAAATAATCACAGATATTTACATAAGTGCTGTGAGGCTGGGAGAGGAGATGACTAAAGGGAGCAAGCTAGAGTGATGCGGAAGGGAGTTGAAGAACAGGAAAAGAAGCCTTATTCAGTGAAGGCTTCTTGGAAGAGATGTGCCTTCAATGAGGCTTTGAAGGAGGGGAGAGTGATTATCTGTCGATTATGAGGAAGGAGGACATTCCAGGCCAGAGGTAGAATATGGGTGAGAAGTCAGCGGCAAGATAGATGAGATTGAGGTACTATGAGATTAACATTAGAGGAGTGAAATCTGCGAGCTGGGTTGTAGTAGGGCTTGTTTTAATAGGTTCCTGGCCCTCAAGGGGCTCTTAATCTAATAGTATAGAAGAAAGAGGAGATGATGGACACATAATGAGAAAATAAAATAATAAACAATATCAACAAGAAATATGACAATAATAATAATTATTATAGTATTTGTTAGATGCTTACTATATGCCCGGCACTGAACTAAGCACTGGGGTGGATACAAGGAAATCGGGTTGGACACGGTCCCTGTCCCACATAGGGCTCATAGTTTTCATCCCCATTTTAAAGATGAGGTAACTGAGGCACAGAGAAGTGAAGTGGCTTGCCCAAGGCCACACAGGAGACAAGTGGCAGAGCGGAGATTAGAACCCATGACCACCTGACTCCCTGGCCCGTGCTCTAGCCACTATGCCATGCTGCTCCTCTAAGACAGAGATGAAGAGAGAGATAGAGATGAAGACAGAGATAAATAAAAACTAAAAGCCATAGGACTGTTCTCTAAAAGCAGAGTTTCAGGGCTCTCACAGCTCAGAGTGCCAGGATCCTAGCTACAGGGATCATCACCACTGTGGCCTTTCCCACGTTCTACATTTGACCGAGGAGCCATGCTGTGCCTGTCACCACTGTTTCTAAACCGCCTGAGGAGATGGAGCAAGGCATGTTGAGAAAGAGGTCCCTGGATGACCCTGCGTGGGGATAACATGGGGTAGCGTGGTTACCGGCTAAGGGGGTCGGCTAAAGGGTGGTTTGAGAGGCCAAGCTAACGTGCCTTGATTGCGTGCTTTACAACACCTCGGCTCTCACTGTGGATTTCAGCTAAGGGGAAAGGCTGCACAGGAATGCAGAGAAGGGCATTGTCCCCTCTTTTGTCAGATTCTCTCAAGGGGCCTGTTAAAAACCTGCCCTAAATGTGGCCTAAAAGCCAAGTTCAGGTTCATCAGCTTCTGGTGGAGGCTGCCTGTTTGTAGGCACATTTAAAGAGTACGGGACAGAATCTGAAGGAAACCGGAACCAGCTTGGTCAAATGGAAAGAGCATGGGACTGGGAGACAGAGGATCTAGTTTTCAATCCCGGCTCTGTCACTTGCCTGCTGTGTGACCTTAGGTAAGTCACTTGACTAATCTGTGTCTCTGTTTCCTCATTAGTAAAATGGGGATTTCATACCTGTTCTCCCTCTTATTTAGAGCCCCATATTGTGGTACTTGGACTATTCTGTATCTACCTCCACTCTTAGTATAGTGCTTGGCACATAGCAAACAATTAACACCTATCACAATTATAATTATTGCCTCATTAAAATCACATCTCCTCCAAGTGGCCTTCCCCAACTAAACCCTCATTGGCCCTACTCCTTCTCTCTTCTGCATTGCCCTTGAACTTTGATCCGTATCTTTCAAGAACTTGGTATTCATTCCACCCTCAGCTGCACAGAACTTATGTATATGGCAGTAATTCATTTTAATGCCCCATCTACCCCCTAGACTGTAAACCCGTGATGGGCAGGAAAATGTCTATCAACTTTGTTACAGTGTCTTCTCCCACGTGTTTAGTACAGTGCTCTGCCCACAGTAAGCACTCCATAAATTCTGACACCCTTTCCCCTTAATCTCAAGGCCATGATCAGACCTAGAAGTCAATATTTTGGAGGAAAAAAATTACTGACTAATATTAAATACAATTGATTGTCAGCTTGTGGGAAGCTGCATGACCTAGCCGAAAGAGCACAGGCCTGGGAGACAGACGACTTCATTTCTAATTCCAGTTCCACCACTTACTAGTTGTGTGACCTTGGGCAAGTCACTTAACTTTGTCGTGCCTCAGATATCTCATCTGTAAAATGAGAATTAAATACCTGTACTCCCTCCTATTAATAATGTGAGCCCCATGTGGGACTTGGACCGTCTTGTATCTACCCAAGGACTTACGGTGCTTGACCAAATCAAGAATTTAACAACTATCACAATTATTATTATTGCTATGCCCTGACTTTTTGAAATTGGCTATCCTTAAACCTGGTACCCCTGGGCTTGCCATTTCTTTTGTAAAAGTCCACATAAAATCTTTATTTGAAATTTGCAATCCTCTTGGCTATTTTCAAACCCTAAAAGTCACTCCAGATCACATAATAGGCTGTTCTTTAAACCCAACTTGATGTGACACTATTAATGTCAGTGGCCCCAGTGACAATACCCCTATGTCTTGCCAAAGTCATTACAAATTTAAAGTGTGAAATGACATGATCAACTGAGCCCCCGTACCTCTTTCTTTACAAAACAAGCCATGAAAAATGCCACGGATATCAATCAATCCATCGTGTTTATTGAGCACTGCACTTGGGAGAGAACAATATAACCAAGCTGATAGATACATTCCCTGACCACAGTGAGTTTACAATCAATGTTATTTAAAGGACACTTTCTGCTTATAAAGCACTGTACTAAGTGCTTGGGTGAGCATAATGTAATAGAGTTGGTAGACACATTCCCTGAATAATTTTGTTCCTCTGATTTGGAATTTATCTCCACAAATAGTTGCTATGAATGAGGATATGAGAGGAAAATCACCCTGTTTCATTATGGAAATTCTGCATCTGAAAATTTTCCAACTGGGTGCCCAAGAAAAATCCATGTCAAGATTTGGTTACTTCTGCCAAATCTTTGCAATTCTCCTCCATTGTTCTACATTCACTGGCTGGTTTCACTTTTCCCTTTGCTTCCATTACACTTTCCTAAGTGCTGAGTACAGTGTTCAGTGTACAGTACACAATAAATAAAACTGACTGAGAGCGTTTCAGGTAGCAAAAGCTCTGGTTCAGGCTTTCTCACATGATCATCAACTGCATGTACATTTTACCACTTCTAGTGTTATTGGTCGATCCAGGTTTTTGAGGTGGATTTAATTAGAAGATTTTCTACTAGGCAGGTGAAATTCTTTAGCAACACTCTTTCCTCTCAGAAAACAAACCACATCCTCAGAAAAAAAATATGTTTCACATAGACTTCATACACGATAAGAAATTCATTCCACAAGTGGAGTAAGACCTTTAAAAGACCTTTATCTAGCTCCCTGAATAAATTTGATATGCCTTGCAAACCGTTATGCGAACTCTTCTCTCTGTGCATGCAGAAATAACTACTGCTTCTAAGTACTAACACAATAATTTCCATTCCGATGATGAAATTGCAATAAAAAACAGTTTATTATATTGCATTTGTATATGATTACAAATTAGATTATAGAAAGTTAACATTTATTTTGCTTGCAATAATCATATTCAAAAATCTAATAAATTCAAGAGCCTTAAAAACATGCTTAAGTGCGATGATATATCACTTGGCTAATACAGCCTGCTCTTGTGTGGTGCTACTGAAGGTGTTTAAAAGCCCAGTTGAAGATGGCTATTTTCAGGCACTGGGTGTGCTATGATGCTGAAGCCTGTAATTATGCTCTGCTCCTCATGAATTCTCCAGTTTTATTTACACATCGTATTGGTGAAGCCACCTAACCCTATAGAAAAACATGGGATTGGGAGTCAGCTGTTTCTCCCAAGCACTTAGTACAGTGCTCTGCACACTATAAGTACTAAATAAATATAATTGATATTGGTTGATTGATTCTAATCCTATCTCTGCCACTGGTTCTGCCGCGTGACCTGACATAAGTCACTTTAACCCCTCTGGACTTCAGTTTCCTCATCTGTAAATTGAGGAATAGTTCCTACATATCCCTACCCCACAGGAATATTGAGAAGACAAAATGAGATGACTGATGTGAAAGCACCATGTAAAATCAAAATTGACCTGCACAGTTGAGAGGTTATTATTTGATAACAGTGCTTTGCACATAGTAAGTGCTTAACAAATACCATCAGTATTATTATTATTTGCTTTCAAACCTCTCCCAAAGCACTCCACCAGTAATGAGAATAAGCTTATTCCAATAATTCTGTTATCATAATAATAATAATAATAATAACGTTGGTATTTGTTAAGCACTTACTATGTGCCAAGAACTGTTCTAAGCACTAGGGTACATACAGGGTAATCAGGTTGTCCCATGTGAGGCTCACAGTCTTAATCACCATTTTACAGATGAGGTAATTGAGGCACGGAGAAGTTAAGTGACTTGCCCAAGGTCACACAGCTGACTTGTGGCGGAGCCAGGATTAGAACCCATGACTTCGGACTCCCAAGCCCGTGCACTTTCCACTGAGCCACGCTGCTCCACCCCATCATGATATGGTACCCAAATCTACATCTCCTCCCCGTACTCTCTCCATCCCTCCAGGCTTGCATCTCCTCCTGCCTTCAGGACATCACTACCTTGATGTCCTCCCATCACCTAAACATCAACATGTCCAAGACTGAACTCCTTATCTCCCCAAACTCTGTCCTCTTGCTTACTTTCCCATCACTGTGGATGGCACCACCATCCTTCCTGTCTCACAAGCCCACAACCTTGGTGTCATTCTTGATTCTATTCCCTCATTCACCCCACACATATAATCTGTCATCAAAACCTGCCTGTCTCACCTTCACAATATCTCCAAGATCCACCCTTTAGTCTCCTACCAAACTGTTACTTTACTGGTTTAATCTCTCATCATATCCCAACTGGTTTACTGCATCAGCATGCTTTCTTATCTCCCAACCTCCTGTCTCTCCCTACTTCAGTCTATACAATACTCTGCTGTCTGGATTATCTTTCTACAGAAACACTCTGGGCATTGTCATCCCCTCCTCAAAAATCTCCAGTGGTTGCCTATCAATCTTACCACAAAGCAAAAACTCCTCACTATTGGCTTCAAAGCTCTCCATCACCTTGCTCCCTCCTACCTCACCTCCCTTCTCTTCTTCTACACCCCAGCTCACACACTCCGCTCCTCTGCCACTAAACCCCTCACTGTACCTCGTTCTCACCTGTCCCACAGTCAACCCTTGACCCATGTCATTCATTCAATGTATTTATTGAGTGCCTAATGTGTGCAGAGCACTGTACTAAGCGCTTGGAAACTACTATCGGCAACAGAGACAATCCCTACTCAACAATGGGCTCTCAGTCTAAAAGGGGGAGACAGACAACAAAACAAGTAGACAGGCATCAATAGCATTCAAAATAGATAAATAGAATTAAAAATACATACACATCATTAGTAAAATGAATAGAATAATAAATAAGTACAATAGGCCTACCTCTGGCCTGGAATGCTCTCCCTCCTCACCTTCACCAAACTAGCTTTCTTTCCCCCTAAAAAGCCCTACTGAGAGCTGACCTCCTAGAGGAGGCCTTCCCAGACTGAACTCCCCTTTTCCCCTGCTCCTCCTCCCCTCCCCATCATCCTTACTCCCTCCCTCTGCTCTACCCCCTTTCCCGCCCCACAGCACTTGTGTATATTGTACATATTTATTATTCTATTTATTTTATTAATGATGTGTATATATCTATGATTCTATTTATCTTGATGGTATTGATTCATTCAATAGGATTTATTGAGCGCTTACTATGTGCAGAGCACTGATGCCTGACTACTTGTTTTGTTGTCTGTCTCCTCCTTCTAGTCCGTGAGTCCATTGTTGGGTAGGTATTGTCCCTATCTGTTGCCTAATCATAATAATAATAATAATGTTGGTATTTATTAAGCGCTTACTATGTGCAGAGCACTGTTCTAAGCGCTGGGGTAGACACAGGGGAATCAAGTTGTCCCACGTGGGGCTCACTGTCGTAATCACCATTTTACAGATGAGGTAAATGAGGCACAGAGAAGTTAAGTGACTTGCCCACAGTCACACAGCTGACAAGTGGCAGAGCTGGGATTCGAACCCATGACCTCTGACTCCAAAGCCCGGGCTCTTTCCACTGAGCCACGCAGTGCTTAGTACAGTGCTCTGCACACAGTAAGCATGCAGTAAATATGAATGAATGAATGAATGAATGATCTGGGGTTGGACAGCTCATGCATTTGGTGATATCCTGAATTTCTGGAGGTGGAGAGAAGAAAAACGAAATATTCTCCCCTTGTACCACTGACTGTGTACCATCTCACACCCTACTGTACTCCAGAGGATATGTTACCATCTTCCCAATATTGAGGGCTCTTGGTTTCTGGATGATCACTCAATCAATCAATCAAAAGCATTCACTGAGTGTTTTCTGTGTGTGGAGCACTGAACTAAGCCCAAGTCCCTACCCCCTACACCTTTATTGAGACACTTTCAGTGACACCCATCCTGCCACACTCCACCTCATCCTTCCATTCCTTTCCTGCTTCTCATCCCCTCCATTCCCATTTTCTGTAACATTATCATCATTATCTTCCTTATCAGTGCAAAGCATTCATTCATTCAATTGTAATTATTGAGTGCTTACTGTGTGCAGAGCACTGTCCTGAGTACCAACTCAGTATGGAGAGTTGTACTGACAGGAGCAAGAAAATGCAGAATAGAATTACCCAAACCCTGCCTCCCCAGGACTCCCTCACATAACCCTGCCCTGTTCCTGGATTCTGAATGCTGTCCGCCCACCATTCAGCCCATCTGCCCTAATCGCTAGATACCTCGAGAGCTCCATGCCCCGGATCCACCAAGACGTTTGTGTGATAAACTAGCTAATTGGGTTCTAAAGGATTTGCAACACCCCCTACCCTGCCCCCCTTCAGACCCCCACACACACATGCACACACAGAGCCAGGTTGCTCTTTTAGTGCCCATGACCTTGAAGCTGCAATGAACTGGGAATATGCTCCCAATGCACCAGATGAGGGACCTTGATGCTGGGTTGGGAGTGGCGGGGGGGAGCTCTGGGGTCAAGCACAGAAAGGGAAAATAAATGGTAAAATCACAGTCTCTAGACTCTATAATTCTATTTATTTATATTGATGCTATTGATACCTGTTCTCTTGTTTTGATGTCTGTCTTCCAACTTCTAGACTATGAGCCCATTGTGGGCAGGGGATTGTCTCTATTTGTTGCTGAACTATACTTTCCATGAGCTTAGTACAGTGCTCTGCACACAGTAAGCACTCAATAAATACAATTGAATGAATGAAGCAGTCTCTCTCACACACATATGACACAGTCAAAGATGTTTTACATTTCTTTTCTCTTGGTAACTTCACAATATTCCAATATTCTTCTTTCTTCCCAGCCCCTCCATCTCTTCCCCATCATTACCCAGTCTACTCTACTCTTCCTCTTCCCCTACTCTCTCATCCCATCCTCATCATCCATCCTACAACCAGCGTAGTTCACCTCTACTTCAAAATTATTTTCCTTTAGTTCAAAACAACACAAAACTCTACAAAATATTTTTTTCTGGATGCTTGGGAATCTACAGTGACCATGACTCTTTTTTTGAGTAAGACAACATTTTAGAGTTGGAGAGAGTTTATGCTGCCAATTAAATGTTCACAAAAAGCATTTGGTTTCAGAAGAAATTGGGGAGCAGTTTTGTTTTGAGTGATTGCTTATAATACAGAAGTGCAAAACTCAGGACTAGCCAATTTCTTTTTCCCTAGGACAAGGAACAATTATAGCCCATCTGGGGCGTGTTGAAGTTCCTCCCTAGCCCCTGCCTACCCCACCTCCTGCCAATCCATGGCCATTTTGACACAAATCAGAGTGTCAGAAGCCCTGAAGCCATTTCTCACCCTGGGTGGCATAACCCCAATGTAAACCCGGAAAAAAGTGGTCTGTACCCATTAACCCTGGTGGCCCCTCACTTCCCTGTTGTTTGATTGGGTAGGTCATTATTTAGTTAGCACCTTTCAATTGCAAGGTTTGCCTTCTTAGCTGCCTGAGTCCCTCCTGCCTCACTATATAAACCCAGAGCCCAGAACCTTCCTTTTCCGATGGCACACCTGCTAAAGCAACTAGTAAATATTTCAAGACTCACGCTTTCAGAGAGCGCTGCCATTGGGGAATAATGTGACAAAGCTTTTTTTTGCGCTTCACATTATTTCCAATTAGCCACACCAGGAGCGAGCATGTTTCTCATTATATTTCCTATTTGCTCAAGTGTGTGCATTGGCCAACAGTGAAGAAAATCACGAGGTAAATGAGGCCCTGAAGCTCAAGACGCTGGGAAAGCAGGGACAGAAAGAATGAATTTTGGGGCACCAGACTTGAGCTGAGTCTGTCCAAATACCAGCATTTGGTTTGGAATGAAAATGGAGGTATCCAGAGGATAGCTCAGCTTGGCTCTACCCCTGATAGTCAACTCCATATGAAATTCTTTTTTTTCTATTCACCTACTCGGTTTCCATTCACTAGGAATTCCAAGCTTTGATGACAACAATTACAAGCTAAAATGCTTGGTAGCCCTGGCTGATTAGCAATCTACTCATTTGTTCAAACCTCTTAGTACAGTACTCTGTACACAGTAAGTGCTCAGTGAATACCATTATTTTCATGGTATTTGTTAAGCGCATGAGCCAGGCACTGTATTAAGCACTGGAGTAGGTTTAAGATAATCAAGTTGCATCCAGTCCCTACCCCACATGAAGTTCACAACCTTAATCCCCATTTAATCCCCACCGGGAAGCAGCGTGGCTCAGTGGAAAAAGCCTGGGCTTCAGAGTCAGCGGTCATGGGTTCGACTCCCAGCTCTGCCACTTGTCAGCTGTGTGACTGTGGGCAAGTCACTTAACTTCTTTGTGCCTCAGTTACCTCATCTGTAAAATGGGGATTAAGTGTGAGCCTCACGAGGGACAACCTGATTACCCTGTATCTACCCCAGAGCTTAGAACAGACATAGTAAGCACTTAACAAATACCAACAAATACCAACATTATTTTACAGATGAGGTGACTGAGGCACAGAGAAGTAAAGTGACTTGTCCAAGGTTACACAGCAGACAAATGGCAGAGCTGGAATTAGAATCCAGGTCCTTCTGATTCCTGGGCCTATGATCTATCCACTAGGCCATGCTGCTTCTCATACCACTGATTAATGGATTGATTTTCCAATGCACCATCATCATTAGCAACAGTATGTATTGAGCACTGCTCTGTGCAGAGCCCAGAACTGAGAGCCTGGTTTTTGCAAAAAGTTGAGCTGAAAATCTTCTAGGTTCAGGATACTGCACTAACCATGGGGCACTGTTCACCTCCCTTAAGAAACTCAATACCTAAGTAGGGGCAGAGACACATAAAAATATGAATTTAATAGAAACATCAGTGGGAACAAGTTAAAATACAACAATCAAAATGTATTGCTTGAAAAATTGGCTAATGAACCATTACTGAGAGGGGCCATATCTAAGTTTCTAACCACTTTAGGCAAAAGGAACAGTTAGAAAACTAAACTGTTATTAAATTCCCAGTTCCTTCATTCAATCATATTTATTGAGTGCTTACTGTATGCAGAGCACTGTACTAAGCACTTGTACAATTCAGCAACAGATAGAGACAATCCCTGCCCAACAATGGGCTCACAGTCTAAAAGGGGGAGACAGACAGCAAAATGTTGTGAAAGTTCAGAAAGTAGGCTTCACTCACATAGTGTTTGGTGGGAGAAGGGAGGGTTGCCTCAGCAAATGGGTGGCCTCTTGGAACCAGGAGAAGCAATGTGGACTAGTGGAAAGAACACGGGCCTGAGAGTCAGAAGACCTGGGTTCTAATCCAGACCCTGCCACTTGTCTACTCTGTGATCTTGGACAAGCCACTTAACTTTTCTGGCCTCAGTTCCCTTATAAGTAAATTGGGGATTAAGATTGTGAGCCCCACGTGGGTCAGGGACTGTGTCCAACCCGATTACCTTGTATTCATTCAGTCATTCATTCATTCAATTGCATTTATTGAGTGCTTACTGTGTGCAGAACACTGTCCTAAGCACTTGGGAAAGTACAATAAAGCAATTAACAGTCACATTCTCTGCCCACAGTGGGCTAATAGTCTAGAGGAGACAGACGTCAATACAAATAAATACAATTATTGATATGTACAGAAGTGTAGAGGAACGAAGTGTGTGGTCTGGGTTGTAGAAGAAAAGAAGTGAGATGAGGTAGGAAGGATCAAGGTGTTAGAGTGCTTTAAAGACAATGGTGAGGAGTTTTTGTTTGATCTACCCCATTGCTTAGCACAATGTCTGGCATATAGTAAAAATCTGCCAAATACCATTAAACAAAGAAAACAAACAAAAAATTGGAATTCCAGAGTCTTGGAGGATCCAGGCAGCAAGGCTTCCTGCTTCAACTCACTCAAGAGGAAAGACTTTGTTCAATCTATCAGGCAGGAGGAAAGAGGCTTCTCAAGATATCACAAGACCCTCTCCCCTGTGCTAGAGCTCAAATGTTTTCACTGAGGTGGGTTGCTTTTACAAGCAGCGCTTAGGGACTTCCCCTCTCCTAAAATACATTTTCTGACACATTAGCAGCTTTACTTGGATGCAATGGGTAACAATGACAAATGAAGAGATCCACAGTCCCAACCTGGCTTTGCTGTCCATGAGGGGATTCTTCCAGCCAATGAGGTGTCGACTATAGTCTTGGAGCAGCTCATCTTTCTGCCAATGATGGCACTAGCCTTGAGTATCCAAAATAATCTTTCTTGACCATAGAGTTGAAAAAAAAAACTGCCATCCTGCCTAGTAAAAAGGTACAGGTTTCTTTCTCACATACTGCCTTAAGACAAGCAGACAAGAAACTGTCTCCTTCCTAGGGATGAGATGTACTTATTTCGTGAGGGCAAAGTGTTCAGTCAGACACACTGGAAAAAGCTCTCCATCTTGAACTTTGGGGTCCACTGGTGGATGGATAGATGTTTTAATCCCTTGAGCTTGTGTCTGGCTTAATCTCAAACATTTTTTTAAAGGCCTTCATGGCCCCAGAGGGAATTGATTTCCCACTTAATACTGTGACTCTGAACTTCTAGAGGTCCTCTCATCTAAAGGCTCTAGAGCATTTACCTGGATTATCTCATTTATCCTCTGAAATGGCCCTGCGAGGTCACTGCTGGGGATTTAAGCCCTCCCTCTCCAGATACAGATTGCCGATTCACTCAGCCAACTCCATGCCAGCTACAGCTAGAAATAGAACCCACCACTCCATGTCTTATGGACATACACTTGATGAAGAGGATGATCATTTAGATGCTTATGTGCCCTCAGTTTGCCAGTGTTGGCACCCTGCCCATTTACACTGGTAAAGCGATGTTGCTTTTTTCTCATACAGCAGACGAGACTTATTTCTTCATTTGGTGAAACCAAATAGGCACTTTTTCTTTCCCCAAAATTGTTCTTTTGGATATTGATTTCCGGTACTTAACCTAAGCGGTCCAGAAATCCCAGAGAGAGTTCAGTCCCAGGAATAGTCTAGTAACTCTGGATCTTCCTACAGAGCCTGGAAACTCTAAGGTGGAATCTGATCCCACAAGGAAACACTGATCCCAGACTTCTCCTGGGATATGTGATATTTGCTAAGAGCTTACACTATGCCAAACATTGTACTAAAAGTCCCAAATGGGTCTCACAGTCTAAGTAGGAGGGAGAACAGGTACTGAGTCCCCATTTTGCAGATGAGGGAACTGAGGCACAAAGAAGTTAATTGACTTGCCCAAGCTCACATAATAGGTAAGTGGTGAAGCCAGGGATTTGAACCCAGATCCCAAGACTCCCAGGCCTGTGCTCTTTCCACTAGGTCACAGAGTTATTGAAAGGACCTGATCTCCCCAGGCACAACCTACGTTCTCCCCAGCTAGGTAGGGCAGTGGTGTCCAATCTGGGGCAGCAGAAGCAGTAATTTCCACAATCTACATTCATTCAATCATATTTCTTGAGTGCTGACTGTGTGAAAAACACTGCACTTAGCACCTGGGAGAGTACAATATAACAATCAACATACATATTCCCTGCCCACAACAAGCTTGCAGTCTAGACAGGGTGACAGACTTTTAATATAAATAAATAAATTAGAGATGGGTACATAAATGCTGTGGGACTGGGAGGGGGAATGAATTAAAGGAGGAGGTCAGGACAAAGCTGAAGGTAGTGGAAGAAGAGGAAAGTGGGGTTTAGTCAGGGAAGGCCTCTTGCTGGAGAGATGTACCTTCAATAAGGGGGAGAGTAATAGTCTGTCAGATTTGAGGAAGGAGGGCATTCCAGACTAGAGACGGGATGTGCGTGAGGGGTCGTCAGCAAGAGAGATGAGATCGAGGCACAGTGAGAAGGTTGGCATTAGAGGAGTGAAGTGTGCGGGCTGGGTTGCAATAGGAAACTAACGAGGTAAGGTAGAAGGGGGCAAGGCGTTGGAGTGCTTTGAAGCCAATGATGAGGAGTTTTGTTTGATGTGGAGGTGGGTGGGCAACCACTGGCATTCTCTGAAGAGTAGAGATACACGTCCTGAACGTTTCTGTATAAAAAAACAATCAGGGCAGCAGAGTGAAGTATGGACTGGAGTGGGGAGAGAGAGGAGGCTGGGAGGTCAGCAAGGAGGCTGATACGGTAATCAAATTGGAAAGGAAGAGTGAGTGTATTAATGTGGTAGCACTTTAGATAAAGAGGAAAGGGCGAATTTTAGTGATGGCACCTAAGACTTGTACCTCCTGTCTCTTAACCCTGTTCTCAGCTTGCAGCCTGGAGACCGATCCCTGGAGCAGAGAGGAAGAGATGCAGGAATTCACCAACCTGGCACCTCTTCAAGGGCAAATTGAGCACTCGTTTCTGCCAAAGTTTCAAATGCCAAGTTGCAAAGAAACAAGCTTAGAAATCTGTTGTCATCATTGAGATAAAACCTAAGCTCCTCGAGGGCAGGAATCGCACCTTCTTCAGTATTGTATTTTTCCAAGTACTTAGTACAGTGCTCGGCACACCAAAAAACAATCAATAAGTAGGATTGATGGACTGATTAACCCTGCACTGTTTGTGTGTCTAACCTGACCATCTGATTATCCCAGTGCTTAGTACACTGTCACAAAGTAATCCCTTAACAAATATCACATTTATTATTATTGTTCTTCTTATTATTATTGTCATCACCTTTCTCATTATTGTTTCTTCATCCTGTTGGGTTATTTCCTTCATTCCAGTTGTAGGTCCTGCTTCCAATTTTGTCCACCTAAAACACAGCATCAACAAGGCAATTTTATCATTCTTCAGATTTCAAGAGAAAGAGGGAACTAAGGATTGTGTCATTGACTAAGCCAGAAAACCCAGATTGCAAAATTACCAGAAAAATCAATTTTCCAGCTGTTTTGAAACACCGATATGGTTTAGGCAAAAACATAAGAGACATTCTCATACTTAAAAGTGAGGTCTGGTAGATCTTGGAATATTGGCTGTATTTAGTTAGCATTGCTTTATTCATATTAATTTGCTGCTCCAGCTGGGAGCAGTGAGGAGCTTAGAAACTCTGTCTTCAGCAGTAATATATTGCAGCTTTTGTTGTTGTTGTTGGTGTGGTTGATTTATTGTTTCTACTGAATTTATGGTTCCATTTTATTCCTTGTGGGTCTGGTGGCAGTTCTCGTATGAAATCCATGAAGGCCACAGACTGCGTCTCAGATATCATCTTTGTACATTTCCAGGGTGCTTATCCCATGTTTGATATAAAGCATGCATTTAGCTAATGTAATAAATAATCCTAATGATATATTCACCTTTTTTTTTCATTCATTCACCCATCCGTCCATCCATCCATCCACTCTCCTAGGGTCCAAATTACTTCACATGGAAAAAAACCCAGAATTTTAGCTATAATGTTCAACAGTTAACTTAAAATTCTTTTCTATTTTCCGCACTTTCTGGATCCAGCACTGATACGCCCATCTTCTTGAGTTCATACTCTACACTGCTGCACAGATTGTCTTCCTCAAACATCGCCATGTCTTCCCTAAACTCTTCAGTAATTACCCATCACCCTCTGCATTTAGCAAAGGCTTCTTACCACTGCATCAAATTCTCCTCCAGCTCTCTTCAACTCACTAATTCACTGTTCTCATCCACCATTCCCCTGCTCATACTCTTCACTCCTCCCAAACCTACCTCCTGGCTATTCATCACGCTCGTCTTGCTTGTCTCCAGCCCTTTGCTCACCTTTTCCTCAGATCTGGAATTCCTTCCATTTCCTACCCACTCAGATCCATAGCCATCAACCCTCTCTGCCTTCAAAGACTTTCCCCAAATCTCAACTCCTCCAACAAGCCTTTCCCTACTAACCATCAGGACCTTAAATCATATCAACTCTCCAGTGACCTCTCGCACTCATGTATTTATTTATGCCCATCCCTCGTACTTGTATATGCAATGAACATCTAATTTGATTCTGACTCCACTGCTTGTAAATATTTCTAGGTCCATCTCCTCCATTAGAGTGTAAGCTCCTTGTGGGCATGCAATAGACCTTGTGTTTTCATTCAATCAAATTTATTGAGCACTTACTGTGTGCAAAGCACTGTACTAAGCACTTGG
The DNA here is from genome assembly GCF_004115215.2 of Ornithorhynchus anatinus. Taxonomy (NCBI): domain Eukaryota; kingdom Metazoa; phylum Chordata; class Mammalia; order Monotremata; family Ornithorhynchidae; genus Ornithorhynchus; species Ornithorhynchus anatinus. The sequence continues at coordinate 38,332,700 of NC_041737.1, read as the reverse complement.
ATACAACAGGATACAACAGACACATTCCCTGCCCACAATGAGCTCACAGTCTAGAGGCTGAGAGAGACATGAATATAAATAAATAAATACACTACAGATATATATCTATGTGCTGTGGGGATGGGAAGGAGGATGAATGAAAGGAGGAGTCAGGGCGATGCAGAAGGGAGTGGGAGAAGAGGAGATGAGGGTTCAGTCAGGGATGGCTTCTTGGAGGAGATATGCTTTCAATAAAGCTTTGATGTGGGGGAGGGCAATTATCTGTTTGATATGAGGAGGTAGGGCGTTGCAGGCCAGGAGTTGGATGTGGGCGAGAGGTCAGTGGCGGCTTTGTATTTCCCAAGCAGTTAATATATTACCACATATTCCTAGGTTCTCAATAAGTGTAATCATCTCTATTACTGCCATTGCTAGTCTATGCCTGCCATGGCCCCCATGCAAAGGGACTGTCCACATGTGGCCTGCAGTCTTTGGCATGCTTGGAACTTCATCTGCTTCTGGAACAGCCCTTTCTGTGTTTTCAGGGTCCCGCCCTCCACCTTAGGGCACCCACCATATTGTCCCATTCATCTCTGACTCTACTTGGGGATCAGGGACCAAGGGATGGGCATGGGACCCATCAATGGTTGATACAGATGTGGGAGGGGCCAGCCAAGTATTCTAAAAAGTTGTCACCTAAAACTCTAAACCTGGGAACTAAACTCTGACCTTCTTGGTGTCTTCAGGATCCCCTGACCCTTCTATTTTGTGTTTTTTTTTCATGGCCATTGAAACCTTTCAGGTCCATCATCTCTAAAAATGTCACCATAAAAAATCGCCTCATGAAATGTTCTGTCAGAAAAAAGGAACAGGATTTAATTAGTTGTGTCGTTAACCTCAAATTAATTTTGTGAAAGATAGTGGATTATGAGCTCCTTTGAACTATTAAACCATTTACAATTTGGTAAATTTCTGTTGCAAGTGGGAAAACAATGGCAGGTGTCTTTCATAGGTAATTAGAACCTTTAATTGCAATGTAATCTTTTCCGTTTGACTGGGAGCCTCTTAAAAGCAAAATGTCACCCTCTTATCACACCCTTCCTCTCAACTCCGGGTGGGCAAGATAAACCTGAGGCATGGTAACTGGGCCTACCGCTCCCAGACCACAGCAAGTCGGGGCCTAGTAGCAAGACCGCATGTCTGGGAGTCAATCATAGCTCTACCACCTTGGCTACCAGCCTTTGTATGAACTTGCCAAGTCATTGCATCTGCCCTTGGATCTGTGACCTTTGGGTATTCACACCACCCTCAGTCCTTTTCTATATATCTGTATGATAAGCGCTCTAGATTGTAAGCTTGTGATTGGTAGGGAAAGAGTCTGTTAATTCTGTTGTATTGTACCTTCCCAAGCTCTTAGTACTGTGTTTGGCACAAAGTAAGTGTTCAATAAATACCACTGATTGAATAATATCTGTAATTTATTTATAATACTATCTGTCTCCCCTTATAGGCTCACTGTGGGCAGGGAATGTGTTTTCCAACTCTGAAGTTAGTACAGAGCTCTGGACATAGTAAGCACTCAATAAATACTGTTGATTGATTGATTTAACCACTCCATATGTCAGCTTCTTCATCTGTAAAATGAGAATTAGATGAATGCCCTTTCTGCCTGTGAGTCCAACCTGGGACAGGGACTGCATTCAAACTGATTTCCTCCTATAATAATAACTATGATATTTGTTAAGCTCTTACTAGGTGCCAGGCGCTGTACTAAGCGCTGGGGTAGATACAAGCGTGGCGCAGTGGAAAGAGCACGGGCTTTGGAGTCAGGGCTCATGAGTTCGAATCCCAGCTCTGCCACTTGTCAGCTGTGTGACTGTGGGCAAGTCACTTAACTTCTCTGTGCCTCAGTTCCCTCATCTGTAAAATGGGGATTAAGACTGTGAGCCCCACGTGGGACAACCTGATTCCCCTGTGTCTACCCCAGCGCTTAGAACAGTGCTCTGCACATAGTAAGCGCTTAACAAATACCAACATTATTATTATTATTATTACAAGATGACCCGGTTAGACACAGACCTTTGTCCCACATAGAGCTCCCAGTCTTGATCACCATTTTACAGATGAGGGCCAGAGCAGTTAAATGACTTGCCCAAGATTATACAACAGATAAGTGGCAGACCAGAATTAGAACCTTCTGACTTCTGACTCTCAGGCCCATACATTATCCACTAGACCACATTGCTCACATCTACCCCAGCACTTATCCCAGCATTTTGGAAGAGAGTAAGGGCTTAAAATATACAATGTTTATTACAACCTAAAATTTACTCCACATGAATCTGACTCTTTCTGAATAGTATCACCCTGGTAGCCATCCTTGCTTCCTCCTCCACCTGGGGGGGATGCCTATCCATTATCAAGCGTTTAATTCAGTGCTCTGCAAACAGTAAGTGCTCAGTAAATACAATTGAAAGAATCTACTTCCCAGAGATACCAGCCGAGGGTTCCTACTTTTCTTTCCTGAGAGCCTTTAATTACCCTTTACCTGAAACATCATGCAACTAGCTGCCAAGGACCTTTCAGAAAACAGGAGTCTGATAGTTTAATTTGCTTTATCTCTAAAGCTTTACATGCTCAGTATTCCTACTGTCAACCATAGGTGTCTCAGATGGAAATTACCATCATAGAGAACACTACCCAAGAATTAGAGGCACAGCAAGGGGCGATTACTAGCAATCTTCTTGGGAGATTTTTTTTGGGGGGTGGGGGAGGTGTTTCCTACCTTAAACAGGGATTTATCACTTCCACAGTACTTCTGCATGCAAAATTAGCTAGAAGACAATGGGAAAGTCATTCCTCATAAACAGCCTTGGAGAAAAGGTGCTTTTCTTATCAACAACAGCAGCAATAAAACCCATATTGGCAGGATGGATTGCTTACATTAGCTGCCCAAAACAAGCAGATCAGTGAGTTTGTTCTTTTAGGTGAGAGTTAAGGGATTTGGAACCTCTGATGACTTCCTTCCAACATCAGAGGTATTTCCTCCCCCTTGCCTGTAGATGTGAGGAAACATTCATTCATTCATTCAATAGTATTTATTGAGTGCTTACTATGTGTAGAGCACTGTACTAAGTGCTTGGAATGTACAAATCGGTAACAGATTATGCCTTTGGAGAGATGTTGAGGTTTAAGAACTGTCCAAACTTCATTGAATCCAGGTAAGCAACAGAAGCAGGCAAAGTTTCCCATTCATTATCAGCTCATTAGGTTTCACAGTCATCACCCCACTAATTGTGAGGGAGCTGATCATGCCCAGAAATAACTTTTCTCCCACAAGGAATTCTGTTAGGTAGTGATGATTTTGTGATCATTCACCTCAGTTAATATTTTAATCAGATCTCAGGTGTTTTCAGCTCCAAAAGTTAATGGTAATAGTGAAATCTGTCAAGCACTTACTATGTGCTAAACAAAGTTCTAAGCACAGGGAGATATAGAATATTCAGCTCAGACATAATCCCTGTCCCTCATGGAGTTCACAATCTAAATTGGAACCAGAACAGTTTACAAATGAGGTAACTGAGTCAGAGAGAATTGCCCAAGGTCACACAGCAGGAATATGGCAAATCTGGTATTAATAATAATAATAATAATAATTGTGGTATTTGTTAAGCGCTTACTATTTGCCAGACACTGTTCTAAGTGCTCTGATGGATACAAGCAAATGCGGTTGGACACAGTTCCTGTCCCACAAGGGGCTCACAAACGATGGAACTGAAGCCCAAATAAGTGAAGAAACTTGCCCAAGGTTACACAGCAGACAAGTGGCAGAATAGAGATTAGAACCCCTGACCCACCAAACTGCTTCTCTGCCTCCCAAGCATATGCGCTTTGCACTAGGCTATGCTGTTTCCTTAAGTAAACAGAAATGCATTAACTTGTCACATGGTAAGCTGAAAGTGAGACTTTTCTACTTTAAGAAATAAGACAATTACTTTGTTTTCTGGAGAAGAGACTCTTGAGAGATGAAGACTCTGAAGAGCAGCATGGCCTAGTGGATAGAACATGGGCTTGGGAGTCAGAAAGACCTGGGTTCTAATCCCAAATCCACCACTTGTCTGCTGTGTGACCTTGGGCAAGTCACTTCACTTCTCTGGGCCTCAGTTATCTCATCTGCAAAATGGGGATTAAGACTGTGACCTCCACATGGGACAGGAACTGTGTCCAATCCAAGAATGATAATAATAATGTTGGTATTTGTTAAGCGTTTGCTAGGTGCCAAGCACTGTTCTCAGTGCTGGGGTAGATACAAGGTAATCAGGTTGTCCCACGTGGGGCTCACAGTCTTCATCCCCATTTTACACATGAGGTCACTGAGGCACAGAGAAGTTAAGTGACTTGCCCAAGGTCACACATCTGACAAGTGGCGGAGCCGGGATTAGAACCCATGACCTCTGACTCCCAAGCCCATGCTCTTTCCACTAAGCCACGCTGCTTCACCTTGTATCTACCCCAGTACTTAGTATAGGTGCCTGGCACATAGTCAGTGCTTAACAAATGCCAAAATTGTTATCATTATTATTACTTAACTGGCAAGTTGGGAGGAAAGTCATTTTGTCAGGTGGAAAGTGGAAAATCCTTTGCGTGAAAGTAATGTTCAGTGACATTTGCAGTAACCTGTTCTAAACTCCTGTTTAAAAAGGGTTGTCTCTGAATGAGTGATAAATATTTTAGTGTGGTGAAGACTGTGCCATTTCAACATACATTGGGAAATGCTCTTTCAGAAGAGAGGTGCTGCAAATTAATTTATAAGATTTATACTTATCCTGAAAAATGGCCCAATGTTCCCTTATTGATCAATATAATAGTGTGTTTTAACTGAGAAATGGCTAGATGCTTTCCAGCTGATCAATAATCCCTAGAAATAGATCTATTGCAGGGGAATGTTCTTGGCTTTATGGCAGAGGAAGACTAATCAGCAGTATTTACTGAGTAGTTAATCTGTTCTCAGCACTGTGCTAAGCTCTTGGGGAAGTACATAATAAGTGCTTGGGAGAGTACATAAAATATAATTGGTAGATACAATATCTGCCCTCAAGGAGCTTTCAAGCTAGTGGACTAGAGGGAAATGACTCTAGACACCTCAGTCCTGTTCTCCAGTATGTCCCATGACCTGTTGCAAAATGTTTCTTGCTCAAGAAATTGTAGCTCAGCCAGGAATTTTAAGTGCTCAGTGACTATCACTGAATGGTTGATGGACTGACTGACTTTTTTTTCTCTGGGCAGCAGAGAAAAGCTGAGAAGCAGCGTGGCTCAGTGGAAAGAGCACGGGCTTTGGAGTCAGAGATCATGGGTTCGAACTCCGGCTCTGCCACTTGTCAACTGTGTGACTGTGGGCAAGTCACTTAACTTCTCTGTGCCTGTTACCTCATCTGTAAAATGGGGATTAAGACTGTGAGCCCCAAGTGGGACAACCTGATTCCTCTGTGTCTACCCCAGCGCTTAGAACAGTGCTCTGTACATAGTAAGCGCTTAACAAATACCAACATTATTATTATTATTATTAATTATGATGTGGATTTATAGAGATTTTTCCAATTCGACCTGATCTCCACCAACCAGTCTGTTACATATCAACCCCAATTCCCCAATTCCCCCAAATATTTTACTTAAAAAAATTAAGTTCTCTTGAAATTTTCACTGGCAAAATGCTACTTGCCTGCTGGGTGGCCTTGGTTAAGTCATTTAACTTCTCTGGGCACCCAGTTTCCTCATCTGTAAAATGGGAATTCAATTCCTGTTCTCCTTCCTACTCAAACAGTGAACCCCGTAGGAGACAGGGTTTTACGTTAGATTTGATTACTTTGTATCTACCCCAATTATTAGTACAATACTTGGCACACAGAAGGCCCTTCAACCTTCCCACAATTATAATTATTATCAACCTATCATTACTATTAAATGGATGTTAGTCACTTTACATACCTACCCTACCTACCACACTTGTCATTGCAGCATGTTTGAAGGATGAATGGAATGAAAATGGAAGTTGGAATGTGATAGGAGGTTAAGTCAGTTTTAAATACCCCCAGAATTGATTTGTTTTCATTGCAATTACCTGTTTTTCCCACTCGGTGACGAGTCTAGAGTTTCATTAGTCAGTGCTTACCTCTTGTATGAATGTCTGCACTCAGTAAGTGCTCAGTAAATACGATTGAATGAATGCCATCATTCTTATGCTCCAGGGACCAGTGGTTATCTCAAAACCAAGATTTGGATATTATGTTTTAGATCTATTCTTAGTCTGAGACTCTGACTGAAGAAGGTTCTGCCCATCCTTCTTAGCCTTTTCCTTCCCATTTCCAGGTGTTTTTCTGCCCCTCTCCCAAACAATGGGCTCATTCCTGTTTCTCTGCCCCCACCAGATTCCCTTTCTATTTTTGCCACAGAAGAGGGAAGGGTTTCCTACCTCCCTGCAATGTAGCCAATGAAACACAGAAAAGGAGATCACTGAGGGGTGAGGATAGGGAGAGAAAGGTCCAAGGGCAATAGCAAAGGAGAGAACAATTCCCTTCCCGCACTTCATCTGCACTTCTATTCTACTGGTCCACCTGCTCTCTGATGAGCAGAGCAGCAGCAAGTCCACCAGTAAGGGAACTGCCAGTGACCGCAACCCAACTCAGAATGAAGATTCATAGTGGAATTGCTGCTACTGCCAAGGCTATGACCTCTCATATTCCTGGCAGTTCTCACCTCCTGTGGCCACAGAATAGGGATCGGGGGGGGGGGGGGACGACCGAGGCTAGGCCAGGAGGAGATAGGAAGTGGCAACAGCAGCTTTGGGGGCAGAGGGGATGGGGTTTGGGGAGACGTGTTCAGGTGGGGGATGGAGATGACTTTATCTAGTTTAACTGAAAAGAGATTAAGGCCACTAATGTGAAGGCTCTTAAGGCAGCACACGGCGATCATCTGACAGGTGCTTCTGCCGATGAAACACACTAAAAGTTCTTCGTACCAACATAAATCCCATCTGCTAACCTTACCCCTCATCCCGCTCAAGGCCCATGCCCTCTCTGGGTACCTTCCCCATCCATGTTCCCTGTGCCACTTTCTTGTATCTGCTCCCTACACCCAAACTTAATAATAGTAATTGTGCTATCTGTTGTGCACTTACTCAGTGTTGAACAAGCTGGGACAATATAGATAACTGGTTGAACACAGTCCCCTCTCTCACATGCGGCTAGGTAGAAGGGAGAACAGATATTTAATCCCCATTTTACAGATGTGGAAACTGAGACATCCCAAAGTTAAGTGACTTGTTCAAGCTCACACAGCAAGCAAGCAGGGCAACTGGAATAGTCAGCTCCTCTGACCCCCAGACCTTTGCTTTTCCATTATTCTACAATGCCCCTACCCGTGACTCTTTAGTTCTCCTACACTCCTTCCTACCCATGTTTTTTTTTTAATTTTAACTTTTTCCTTCCATTATGGAACTGTAGTAGAGCTGTTACTACTGCCATCCCTGCCACTGGACATACTGAGATGGGGGTAGGGGGTGGGGTACAAAAAGGGAGTGGGGCTGTGCTGATCTACCTGCCAATAAAATGAGAAGATCTCTAAAAATGTATATCAATGTCCACTTCTAGATTATACTCTCACAGTGGGCAGGGAACGTGTCTTCCAAATCTGCGCTTAGTACAGTGCTCTGCACACAGTAAGCACTCAATAAACCATTATCAGATTGTCAAACTGTTCAAAGAGTCTTGGAACCCAGCTTGGGCATGTTTAGCCACTGGAATGTCAGCAATGTCATACTACCACAGAAGCACTTGCCATGCACATGTTATGTGGCAATGCCCTGAATAATTATCTGAATAAAACCTCAAATTTTTTGAAATTTGAAAAATTAAATCCCAACTTGTACAAATGAATTAAAAATGATAGTCATCACTAAATTATAAATGTTTAAATTCTGAGAAATCTTTATTTTAGGAATAACAGGATTCATGGGAACTGCACGTTGGGTGCTCCAGCACTGTCTTATTGGGATTCACTCTGTTGCTCTGCTCCCTGCAATATTCTCTTCCTTCAGACCAGAGGGTCCTCACTCTCAAGACTTACTCCACAACCACCAGTTTTTCAGCTTCCCCCACCCAGCCAAATCCTGGTGCAGTTCAAGGTTGATTCTCATCATATGGATTTAAACAAAAAAAAACCCCAGAATATTTGTTTTGTGGGTGGAAGGCAAAGTTGTGATGCTCGAGTGTATATGTTCATATGCATGTGTGCTTGCAAAAGGGGGATCATGCATACTCACATTAAGGAAGGGAATATATTAAAGAGATAATGAAGAGTGTACCATTGGTTAGTTGGGATCAAAAGCCCCAGCCACTCCAGAACATGAACTTCATTCTCACAAGCATAGACCTCATCCCCTGGTGACTGGGAGGGAGACAGTGTATGGCCTAGTGGAACAAGCAAGGGTCTGGGAGTCAGAAAACCTGGGTTTTAATCCCAGCCCCACCACTTGCCTGCTGGGTGACCTTGGTGAAGTCATTTCCCTTCTCTGTGCCTCCATTTCCTTATCTGTTAAATAAGAATTCAATATTTATTTTCCCTCAGTACTTAAATTGTGAACCTCATGTGGGCTAATGACTGTGTCCAGTATACTTATCTTTTATCTACCCCAGTGCTTAGTACTGTGCTTGACACATGGTAAGCTCTTAACAAGTCCCATAAAGCAAACATTAGGAAAACATTTGTTTCGAGCTGTTGAAGCTTACAATGCACTGGTGGCCCAATAAGACATCTTCAGCGATTTTCTGGACTAATCCTTACTTATGCCTCTCTGCCAGAGCTGCCTTGAGAATGGGCTTGGGAATCATTTAGATTAAGTCTTGCGATGTGATAGAATTGTGAATAATATAACGTGAGGCTCCGAAACAGGAACAGAAGTCCTTTTTGACTCCACACCCCACCTAGGTGACCAGGAGGGTATCTACCCTTTCAATAACATGATTTATGGATAGAGTGTAAGAGATGAAGTTTTCTTAAAACCTAGTGAGGAAGTGGTTTAAAGGCAGGGTGGTGGGGGGCATGAATCTCTGGATTTTTCTTATAAGCACCCAAACTCACAATAATGAAAAGTTTCTCTGAATTTCTTTAAATCTGTAAACTGGATCTATAATTACCAAGGAGTAATTTCCCTTCCCCCCTGCCATACCAATGACTGACAGGCAGTCGTGTTCTCCTAAAATCCTCAAATAGGAAGTAAGGCACCTACGCACCCTCTACCTCCCTTGTCAAGTATATGACTGGAAAATTTAGAAACCAGAATCCAAAATTTGCATGCGTTTTAGATGTTACCCCTGAGAGTGAAACAAGGAAATGAACACATGTTGAAAAGAGGCACTAGCTCTTCTCGAGGTTTTGATAAATATCAAAAGGCACTTTGGGGCCCCTAATATCATTTAACATTCTAAATGCCAAATCCTCACGGAAAGAAACGCTATTCAGATACTTCACCGATACTCGCCTGAGGGAGGTTAAAATGAGAATTCCAGAGATGAAAGGCAGAGCGCACACTGAGACACTGTGGAGTCCTCTAAACATTGGCCCCGAATAGAGTACTCTGCCCCCAGATTGCTGAGTGACCTTGGGCAGCTCTGAGATATTTCCTTATCTGCAAAATGAGGACAGCGATTCTGTCTCTTCCAGCAATGGATGTGCTACTGGGTATGTCAGCCTCCAAACCTTCTAAGGAATTTGAACAGGCCACAGGCTGCATGATATTGGTAAACTCCTTTATGGTCCACTGCATTGTTTTCTCTCTGGGAGTAAGGGCTTAGATGCAATATTCCGTCTCCTCCAAATGCACACTTTGGGGGACCATTATTATTTTATTACTATTATTTATCCCTCTGGTCCAGCATAAGTTGATCCTGTGTTGTCTGATGAATTACATTTTTGAACAAAATTCTCCCAGAGCAAATAGCTGAAATTTCTGTGGGGGATTTTGAGATTTGGTTAGAAGATGAGGAAATAGTCCTGGGATTTTTTTCAGTGATAGGGAGAGTGATCTCTCAGTGAGCACAAGTGATGTCAGAGCGATTCGTTGGTGAATAGGGAACCCAGCAGGATTTACTTACAGGTTGTCAGGGGCAGGACTGTGGAAGTCATTCCCCGTGGGATTCAGTCATTTCTTGAGTGCCGTTGCAATTATCTGCTTCAGCCAACATGATCTGAAATGCATACAAAAAAGCACATACATCCTGGAATTTCCAACGAAAAATCTCAATCCTAATTAACTCTAAATCAGTAAAGCCGGTAGCCTGAGGTAGGTTAAAATGAGAACTTTGTACATGAAAGACTCCCATGCCCCTAATTCTCAGACATTCTGCCTCACAAGCCTCCAGATTCACTGCCTGCAACTTCCTTGACTTCAATTATCTTTGTAAGGGACAAGCGAGAAGAGCTAACAGTGCTGATTTGGCATTGGTGACACCGGGGACTGTGATTTCCATATGAGCAAAAGCCATCCATTTCCGTCGGGGAGACAACCGACCCTGAAGATGGGAGATGAGGTCCCAAGTGGGATTCGAATTCCCAGATGCGTGTGTTTGTGCTGTAATCACAGAAGATATTAAGCACCTACCAGAAAGAATATTAAGCTCTGGGAAAGACAATACTTGGGTGAAACTTAGACAGGGTCCTTGACCCTCAGGGGGCTCAAAATCTAGGAATAAAGCAGGAAAAGGGCTGGTAACAGACACATATAGGAAAGAGAAGCACTAAACATTGAAACAGCATTAAAAACAAAGTATAAACACCAGTATAAAAACAAAAATAAAACCTTGAAAAGCTTCAGGGCTCTATGCCGAGAGGAACAGAGTTTCAAGTCCTTGTTGTTCAGAGTCCAACAGCCTAAACCACAATAATTACGACAGCTCCAGCTACCACAATTTCTACAAAGAAGTGTGGGCAGGGAACATAGCTACCCTCATACTGGATATACATTTCTAATCGTTCTGCACATAAGTGAGCGCTCAATAAATCCCAGTGATTGACTGATTTGAGGGGGATTTGGGTAACATCCTCCCAAATCAGGGACCCTGGGACAGGGAAAAGAATCAGTGGCTAATGATGGCCACCTTCCCATAATAACGGTGGCATTTGTTAAGCGCTTACTATGTGCAAAGCACTGTTCTAAGCACTGGGAGGATACAGGGTGATCAGATTGTCCCACATGGGGCTCACAGTTTTAATCCCCATTTTACAGATGAGGTAACTGAGGCACAGAGAAGTTAAGTGACTTGCCCAAAATCACACAGCGGGCAAGAGGCAGAGCCAGGATTAGAACCCATGACCTCTGACTCTCAAGCCCACGCTCTTTCCACTGAGCCAAGCTGCTTCCCATCTCTGTTCTGCACTGAGGGAAAGCTTGGAGAGGGCTTTTAAACATAAAGCCTCCTGCCTCTTACTTTCAATTCCTGAGGAAAGTAGAGAGTTGTGTGCAGAAAGATGATGGTGGGGAAATAAATGAAAGCAGTTTGACCTAGTGAAAAGAGTATAGGTCTGGTGGTCAGAGGACCTGGATTTGAATCCCTCCTCTGCCACTTGCCTGCTGTGTGACCTTGGACAAGTCATTTAACTTCTCTGGGCCTCAATTACCTCATCTGTAAAATGGGGATTAAGAATGTGAGCCCTATGTGGGAGAAGAACTGTGTACAAACCGTATACCTTGTATCTACCCGAGAGCTTACTACAGTGCCTGGCACATAGCTAGTGTTTAACAAATACCGGAATTATTATTATGCTGAATTCTCAGATGTTTTTTTCCTGGGGCTTCATATAGTATTTTGTACACACTAAGAGCTGAATAAATGTTGTTACTGTTAAATGCAATGGGGCAGCCAGAAGTCATCTTCATGCCCACATGATGCAGAAGGAATATGCAAGACATCGATCGTACCAATAATGCTTAGGTACATTGATCAACTGATGGGATTTATTGAGCATCTACTGCAACAGACCTTGTAGAAGCATTTGGAAGACTACTTCAGAATATGGATGTAAAAAACCTAAGAGAGTATGAATTTATAACAATAGACTAAGGGTGTTTAGATATGTATTGATTTCACAGTAATATCAATGAATTATCGGTGTGATCCAGAAGAAGAACAGTTAAGGACTCTGATGGGATGTTGAATGCGAAAAGCGGCATGGGTGGGAGGAAAGGGAGATGCTTGTGATCAGTGCCGCCTTTAGAGGCATCTTCCCTCCTGGCATCGCTAGGGCAGTGCACATCTGGGACAGGTGGTGTGACCAAAGTCTGAATCACATTGGGATTTGCTGCTGCTGTCACTGAGCATGTTCAGAAGAGATCCAGATGACAGCCAAAGTGAAAGAGGAAAGGCAGGAGTTGCCTCAGGTCTTCTCCAAAGATCAGCTTCCTCACTCTTCTCCCTATCTTCAGCCTCTCTCCTCTCCAGGTGGCACTTAACCCTACTGTGTGGATACTGTCTTTCTAAAACATCTTTCTGCACACAACTCTCTACTTCTTTAAAGGCCTCTGCCACTGCAGAAAACAGATGATGAGCCCTAGTTAGGAAAGGGACTTGCCGACTTGATTAACTCATATCTACCCCGGTCTTTGAACAGTGCTGGACAAATAGAAAGTGCATATCAAATACAATAATAACAATAATCATAATAATAATGTTAATACACAGATTCCTGACCAGTGTCCATTTACGTCCCTCTGTTGACAGTATATCCAGTCCATGGATGAGAACCCTCATGAAAGTGTGAATACTCCCATCACACCCCCACATCCCAGCATAGCTACCCCAAGTAGAAGGTCTGAAGCAATGTCATTTGCTGGGAATAATTACTGGAGCTATCTCACACTGCATCCCCCACTGCCCCCCCACTGCCAGTCAGTGGCTCCCCCTGGAAGTAGTGGGGTGCGGACATAATAATAATAATAATAATGTTGGTATTTGTTAAGCGCTTACTATGTGCCGAGCACTGTTCTAAGCGCTGGGATAGACACAGGGGAATCAGGTTGTCCCACGTAGGGCTCACAGTCTTAATCCCCATTTTACAGATGAGGGAACTGAGGCACAGAGAAGTTAAGTGACTTGCCCACAGTCACACAGCTGACAAGTGGCAGAGCTGGGATTCGAACTCATACCCCCTAGCTCCCAAGCCCCTTCTTTTCCCCTCCCAATATCCCATGTTTCTCTCCAGATACACCCCAGAGGCAGGACTTCCCATCTCCAATACCACTTTTGAGTGGTTTGAGTGGTTTAGGGCATTGCTTCTTAGAGAGGCAGCGTGGCTCAGGGGGAAGAGCCCGGGCTTGGGAGTCAGAGGTCATAGGTTCGAATCCCGGCTCTGCCACTTGGCAGCTATGTGGCTGTGGGCAAGTCACAACTTCTCTGTGCCTCTGTTACCTCATCTGTAAAATGGGGATTAACTGTGAGCCTCATGTGGGACAACCTGATTCCCCTGTATCTACCCTGCGCTTAGAACAGTGCTCTGCACATAGTAAGCGCTTAACAAATACCAACATTATTATTATTATTTCTTTGACATGTCCTAATATTTTAAAATGTTACCTCAACTGAAATTCTGCAGTCCTCAGATGTCATAATTCCTTAGTTTGGAGAACATACATATCTGATCATATCTAGAGAGGTGGGGAAATCTTCTTCTTACTCAGTGATTACTGCTTCCAACAATTCCCTGACATTCCCTTTGGTTCTTTTGAGTACATGGCTTTGATGCTCCTTTTGGAAATAATGGGATCTTCTTGTCCCTCTTTAGTCCGATTGTCCTTCACGGTAATCCCTTCTTGATTTTCTGCTGCCTTCGGCAGCTGTCCTGGTCCGATCATCTTGCCTTTTGTATTTCATTTAGTCCTGTCTAGCTGCTCACAACTGCTTCACCCTGTTCTTCTGCTTCTTTTATCATTTCCTCCCTGCCCACAGTCTGTCTACTCTAAATTAATACAGGATAGGTTAGTGGATGGCTAATCTATTACTCCCTCAACAAGTGATAAGTTTCTTGGAAACCTTTGCTGTTCAGGTTCTTTCAATTAAAACACTGTTTCATGATCAACCCCTCCTACTCCATCCTCTGATTGGTAACCCCAGGGAGAATCTGAGTGGAGAGCAAATCTCCATATTGAGTGTTCTCTACGACTGGATCAATGGGTAAATCCGGGTCCCCATGCCAGGTTAGAAGTGAAACACTTGCTCTAGGCAGGAGCCTGGCTGTGTCCCCAGCCCCTTGAGAGTCAGAAGAGGAGCAGGTCTGGAGCCCAGAGGAGTGAGTTTGGGAGCAGGGAGAAAGGGGAAGCTGTGGAGAGAGGAGAAATGGACACCTTGAAAATGCAATGCCACAACATTCTGAATACCCAACTACTCACCACTGACATGCATTCCCCTCCCAATCCCTGAATGATCCCTGGCTCCGTCCCCAACCCTGTTGGGGTGTGGATAGGGAGGGAATAGGCTCAGAGCCCATTGTTAGGGGGAGACCCTCTGGAGGAGAAGTGATTTTCTCAGGAAATGCTGAGCACCACTCTGTACCCTCCACCCCCTGCCCCAATCTAGTTGCTGAAGGAGTTCCACCCTGCTCCATCTTTGTCAGAAATACCAAAACAAAGCTTTAGTACATTTCAGAAAGGGTAGTGTGTTCTGTATACAGTAAGCACTCAATGCATATCATCAATCAACTGAATGAAAAGCCTCCTCAGAAGTGGACAATCTTTGAGAAATTCACCAGACAGAAGCATCTCTGTCCATAAAATAAGTCTGGTTCATGGTACTCCCTAAACTACATTGATTTTAAGACCTTTCACCAGTAATCTTCCCCTTACTAATTCCTTTTCTACCTCGACAACTCCCAGGCTCACCTTCTAACTGTGCTGTGTCCCCTACTCTCTCCAATCCCAGGCTCATACCCTTTTTCTCAGCACTTCTGAACATCCATAGGGATTCTGCCTTCATTATTTCTCATTACACCTTTGCAAATATCACTTTATATGTTATATGTGCATTTTTTCCTCTTATTTGTAAATTACCTTTGATCCACCTGCCTCTTTTGATTGCCAATTCCTTGCAGACAACCGTCATATCTTCTTCAATTGTATTCTCCTGAGCATTAAAATGTGCACACAGTAGGTGCTTAACAAACAATGTTGATTGATTGATTGTGAAAGGAGAAAGAGAAAAAATGTGAAGAGAAAAGAGAGAAAGAGGTAGAACAAGGTCAAAGATGATGGAGGAAGATACAGAGAGACAGGAAGTTTCTAAAATTTCATGGATGATTTGTTATTCACAGCAATTAGTAGGGCATCAGCATAATAATTATGGAATCTGTTAAACACTTTGTGCCAAGCTCTATCATGGATACAAGATAATCACAGTCCTGGCCCAACATGGGGCTTACATTCTAGGTAGAAAGGACACCAGGTATTTAATTCCCATTAGATGAGGAAACTGAGGTCAAGAAAAGTTAAGTGACTTACCCCATATCACAGAGTAGGCAAGGGGCAGAGTCAGGACCAGAACCCAGGTCTTCTGTCTCCCAAGTGTGTGCTCTCCCAGACCTGTGTGCTTAATGACATGCTGCTTCCTAGCTCAAATAAGCCATGTCATTGAAATCAGTTCCACTGATGTCTTTTTCTCACTTAGGCCAAATTTAAGACCACAGTTGGATCAAAAGATGTCTCCTTCCATTATTCCATTAGGCATTATGCTGTCAAAGTTCTTATAGGTGTTTTAGGAAAGCTTCATGATCCTCATACACATGTGTACAAACTTTAAATACAACTGATGACTAGAATTTGAATCTACCTAGCTTTACTGTGACATTTTCTTCCCCTTCAGAGTAAAAGGCTTTCTATTACCTGATAAATGCCAGACATACCGTACTGTGGGTTGGCCATTCAAGGAAATTCATTAGAGAGATGAAATTAGAGTATTTCAGGCAATTTGGATTGAAAGCTTCCTCTTCAGTTGCTTGACCAGATGATACAAAATTTAAGGGAAAATTTTATACACTGCAAGCAAGAAAGTTAGAAGCCTGCAATTCCTCAATTTATGGATATGCTATTCTGAGAATAGTATTTTCCCAATTGTATTCTCCTATTGAGTAATCTCCTTGTTCTCCTGAGCTTATTTTTTATGCTAACTCAGGCAGCCACACTTTACCATTTTACACTATGGTTGACTCAGCCTTCTTTCTGACTCCTTCTGGTGACTGACATCATTGTTTAGTCTGTTGTACTTCTGTTAGTAGTTAAGAACACTGCCAGAACGTGTGTTTTCACTATATATTTGGCTAGAATATCATGGCAGAAATAGGAAATGTTCTTTCAGTAATGGGCATCTGTCTGGATTCTATGGAATATGTCTATTGTACTGTATGCTATTGTACTGTACTCTCCCAAGCACTTAGTACAGTACTCTGCATACAGTAAAAAGTCAACAAATACCATTGATTGATGAGGTATAGGAAGAAGCAGTTGCATGGGGTCATACATGGGATATTACAACTCAGGTTTCCCTTAAACCAGTCTCTTGAAGAATAGAACCCCTGAGTTATAAGAGAATTGCAAGGTTTTTTTTTTTAATTTGTGGAAGAGGTCACTCCTAAAATCAATCATATACAAAATATAATAATCCACTCAGAGCAAACTTTTTTGACACTGATGGGCTACTCTGACTTCAAATATCATTATATTTCTTGAAGAACACAGCTATTTAACTCTTTATTGTCCTTCAAATCAGTGCATATTAACATAATTAGGGATTCAAATAATTAGCTTTATATTTCAATCACTGCACACCTTGATTTGTGTATTGCTCTTTGCATTGTTCAATATGGATTCTACAGAAGCTTTTTAAATGGGCATCATTAAAGGAGCATACGTTGTCTCTGTCTGGTTTAGGGGTGACCATTCTGGGAGATAGAAGCAATAACTTGGTAAATCTCCCTCAATCTTAGCTTCAGCCTAATGAAAGTCCCCCCAAAACTGAAGCATAGCTCTTGCTCTATGCATATAGAATATATATACAGATATGTGTATATCTATCTGTCTATATATTTGAACATACACTGTAAAGAGAATGCTTCTATATTGATTTCTAATATATGAATTCCATGGAAATTTAATATAACATCTAACCCAAAATTAGGTTCTTGGAAATGAATGAATCAGTCCTCCTGAGCCAACATCCCACCTCCATGAAGTGTTCAGGGTAACCAGATCCTAGAAGCTGTTAGCTTCATTGGGTGTGATGTTTCTTCTGGTTTTTTTTTTTTTTTTTCCTTTTTGCAGTTTATCAGAGCTGCCTATGGGAAGCTAGGTGGAAGTGAGCAAAAGGACACTCTGAGTAACGAGAAATATGCTCTTAAGAGGATAGTTTATTAAGATTATGGAATAGCCTCTAATGTAGAGACACTTTTGCTGCAATCATCTACATCCAGATTGGAATGAATATTCAAAAATATGTAGCATAGGGAACAACTTCACACTGATAAAAAAAAAATAGATGCGGCCAAGGAATGAGTTTTATTTCCCTGCCTCTAATTTCTGTGATTACCCAGAAACAAATATGCCTGGGGCTGATTACTAAGTTGCTGTTCTCATTTAGTGTGCAGACTCTGCAGTGACAGTCCTGGCCCCCACGATGACACTCCTACATTTCAGCTCCCATTAGCGAGTTTCTCGTTCACTGAAATACGTTGATGTCTCCGTTCCCAGGCCGACTTCAGCGGCACCTTAATAGCACCAGGGCTCAGGCTCTCCAGAAGGCAGTGTGAAATGACGAGGGTCTGTTTCAAGGCTAAACAATGGTCAGCCAGGGCAATCCCCTTTGGTAGGCTGTGAGTGGCATCAGTGACTTGAGTGGTTGAGATAAAATGAGCTTTCCAGTGGCAGCTCCATAAGAAATTTAGCCTGATTCTTCTTCCCGGTAGGAAAGAGGAACAGGAGGAGTGAGGTAGCTTGACTAATAATGATGGTATTTGTTAAGTGCTTACTATGTGCTAGAAGCTGTACCTGAAACAAGTGCTCAGCTGGAATCAATCAACAAATGGTATTTATTGAGCACTTTCTATGTGCAGAGCACTATACTAAGTGCTTAGGAGTGTAAAGTACGGCAGAATTAGTGGACATGCTCCCTGCCTATAACAAACTTACAGTCTAGAGGGGCAGACAGACATTAATATATTAAAAAAAAATCATAAAATACAATTTAAGGATGTCCATAAAAGTGTAGCGGAGTTGGGGCTGGGTGACTATCAAATGCCCAAAGGTCACAGATCCAAGTGCACAAATGTCACAGAAGGGGGAGTGAGCTGGGGGAAAGAAA
Source organism: Ornithorhynchus anatinus (assembly GCF_004115215.2). Taxonomy (NCBI): domain Eukaryota; kingdom Metazoa; phylum Chordata; class Mammalia; order Monotremata; family Ornithorhynchidae; genus Ornithorhynchus; species Ornithorhynchus anatinus. The sequence goes on along the minus strand of NC_041737.1, from coordinate 38,314,332 downwards.
TAGGGTTTAATCAACTCTGCTTTCAGAATCCTTTCCTGTCAGCTTTCTCTCACTCTATCATTGTCACTTGGACTGCCATTTGTCCCATTCCCTCAGGGTTCTGCTTTCTCTCCCTTTAGGGTCAGATTTTCTGGGCTGTTGGGTAATTTCCCCCCACTGTCCTCTGCTTTTTCTGTAGATTGCTCTCTCAGAGTGTTGTTTCCTTTTTCTGTGGGTTCACTTGGTACTTATTTTCCTTTGCAGTCTTCACAAACTTTCCCTCTCTCTGTCTGAGGTTTCCATCGTTATCCATCTCTCTTATCCAAACTGCCAGGAACTTTGTCTCTGTTTTGCTTTCCCAGTTGTAGTTCATTCATTCATTCTTCAGTAGTTATTTAGGACTTGCCGAGTGCAGAGCTCTGTACTATAAATTTGGTGGCATAAAAAGAAAGCACAGGCCCTCCAGGTAGGAAACTCACAATCTCATGATGTAGCTCATTCCTGGCTATTGCTAAATGGTAATCTTGTCTCTTCTCTCCAAGCCTGGCATGATCAGTTCAGCCTGCTTATAGGCACTGCACACATGTGCACGTGATCTTTTTCTCCATGTTTCCAACCCTTTGTCTTTCCCTCAATGTCTCCACTGTTCCCACATACCCAGTGGAAGTAGGGACAGATCTAGTACAATTAGTGATTATGTTTATGTCTTGTTCAGCACCATAGAGGTACATCAACTCCAACCCAAGATTAATTATAAAATCTAGACCAACCAAAATAACTAAATTCCTGACAAGGTATTTTAATGACGGGCTGTATGTAACAAATCCAATAAATCTACCCAAAGGATGAGAAAATTCAAGTATCTTCCTCAATCTGAAAATTGCACTCTTGAGACATATTTCTGAAATCAAACATTTTCTCTAAAAAAATATGCATTTGTTCATCCTTTCACATATAAAATGCCTTGGTCCCCTTCAAGTCACTTCTGAATGAGTGTTATTTTGCCTATGAAATCAGAAAGGCTGCAGCAGGATAATTGAGAAGTATTGTTTCCTAAAGTAAAAAAGAGCTTTTTCACCTGGAATATTGGGGAGGAATCCTGGAAGAAAAATCAAATGCTAAGAGCTGAATCTTACAGACCATGTCCCATCTTCACCTCTAGCCAAGGGTTGTTAACACACTTTTGTTTCCACATTCATTCATTCTTTCAACTGTATTTATTGAGTGTTTACTATGTGCCGAGCACTGTACCAAGCACTTGAGAGAGTAGGATGTAATAATAAACAGACACATTCCCTGCTCCATTAATTGAGACACATGCTTTCTAAAACCGTCCTGCTTCTCCATGGAAAACTCCTCTAGAGAAAAAAGTCCTTCAGGCCTACACACTAGGTGATTTTAATTGTGTCCATTATTTATGTTCTTTCTCTTTTAACTATTGTGTGGGCATCAGTTTTTATTTGCTTGCCTTCCCAAATTGGCTGTTAACTCCTTGAGAGCCAGAATCATGTCCAATACTTCTCCTATAAAATAGCATACATTAAGCACTTATTATGTGCCGAGTCCTGTGCTGAGTGCTGGGAATAGGAACAAGCTAATCAGATTGGACAGAGTCCTTGTCCCACATGGAACTCACAGTCTACTGGGTCTACTAGTGGGTCTACTACAGTGCTCTGTGTGCTCATGCTCAGCTGATGCAGGAGATGAGTAATCTCACGTCACCAAAGTGCTGGAAGATATGAAATCCATGGAGAGATGAGAGAATGAAGAAAAAAATAGCAGTGTAGTCCTGTGTAAATATCACAATCTTGGGAGGTTGGAAACCCAATTTCTACCCTAGCTCTGCCACTTGCCTGCTTTGTGATCTTGGGTCAGGGCCTTAACCTTTCTGTGCCCCAGTTTCTCAATCTGTAAAATGGCCAATAATAAGCAGTTAGGCCTAGAGGAAAGAGCATGGAACTGGGAATTAGTAGATATGAGTTCTAATCCCAGCTCTGCTATTGGCATGCTGTCTGTAGCAAGTCTTAACCTCTCTCTCAGTTTCCTCATCTGTAAAATGCTCTCCAAACTCTTAGATTGTCACTCCTGCATGAGCTAGGAACCATGCCTGACACTATCCTTACACTATCCTGACTCTGTGAGATGTTTAACACAAAGTAAGCACTTAATACATGCCACAACAAAGGTAACCTAAACAAATTCTCCCTTAAGCAATAATCCGAGAAATGGAAGGAAGGTGGTCTTGCCAGTAGTGTTCAGTGTCCTCTGGAGGAGCCATAAGATGGCATATGAGATTATTTTGGGATGTGGTCCATGTTGCCAGTATGGGCCTCTCCGATCCAAAGTGCCTGAGAATCAGACAATCCTGTTCCCTGGAGCTGCAGCTGCTCAAGACAATCTCAGGGAGACCCAACGCTATCCTATAGGTCCAGTCCTGACTGGGGTCATGTCTTGGCCAGGGGATTTCTGGAGTAGCAGGTCAGTTTGGAAAAGAGCCTTGGGAATCATGTCTACCAACTCTGCTGTATTGTAGTTTTCCAAGTGCTTAGTACAGGGGTCTGCACAGAGTAATCACTTGGTAAATACCACTGATGGGTTTTTCCTTTTTTAAAAAAAAACCCTCCCCTTGGAATGGGTCTGAGAGCCTCCAAATGGATGGGTAAAATGTTCTCTTCATCTTATTCTCCCTCTGTTCAGTATCACCTATGCTCTTGCACCTGCACATCTTAAGCACTTTGATAGTCCATCCTATCCGCCAGGACACTTATGTACATATCCCTCTGGGTTGCTTCACCTACTTATAGTTGATTTTATTGTCTGTTTCCCTTACTAGGATTGTAAGCTCTCTGTGGGCGAAGATCATGTCTACCAATCTATTTCATCATCCTCTCCCAAGCACTTGGAACAGTGCTTTGCACAAAGTATGTGCTCAATAAATGCCACTGATGAACTGATTGCTAGATATGGTCTAATCTATGGCCATGCTGATGCACTTGAAATTTATTTCTTATCCCAGATTCAGGAGACTCAGGTAAGCTGCTCACCACCTTGAGTCAGTTCATTTACGTGCACTTGATTTATCTTGAGAAAAACTACACTCAGTAGTTTCAGCTTTAAACACACTGGTGCCTGATCACTTTCCCTCAGAAGGCTTCATCTTATTAGGGATGATACTGCACCCATTTATCTTTTGGGTAGACTCCCTTTAATGAAAATCTGAAAGAAAACGACTGTAAAAATAAACTTTTTTTTTCCCCAAGGAGTCCCATTTGTAAGCATTCTACATATCGGTCTGGAAACACCAGCGGGGGAACTGGGGGAGGGAAGCCGGGGCATGGATCACAGGTTAAAGGGATGCCTCAACAGGGAATCCAAATTGTTCTATAAATCAACTTCAAACTATCAAATTGATTTTCCAAACCAAATTCTAGTTGGTAATGCATTGCCCTTTTTATGCCATTCGAGTAGCCTACCCAGTGTAAACGTGTATAGATATATAAAGATAAGAGAAAATGAATAGATTCAATAAAAAGATTAATGAAGCATAGCGATACAAAGCAGCCGTGGGAATGCGTTTTGTTTATGCACGACGTCAGAACTATATGCTGAATATACCATAGACTTCTATTACCATAACAATGCATCATTTCTTAGCCGTTCATCTAAACTACAGACTATCAAATGTATATTTAATATTCCGTCAAGAGGCCCTGAGGCTTATTTACATTTTCTCTGTGGGCTGAGGTTTTAAGGAAATTTTGATATTGGCCGCTAATTCTATGTAGTCAGAATGCTTTCATCTAATCACAAAAGATAGAAAACCTCAGACTAAATTTAGCCTGCTACATTCTCCACCCTTTCATGATGAAGCGTGACCGTATCATTTCTGCATACCTCACTGTGGTGTGTTTTATCACCTAAAATTTGACCAGGATGTGCACCACGTACCTTAAGGGATGTGTAACAAGCACTTTGGTGGAAAACCATGTAGAATGAAGAAGAATGTTTCAAAGCTTAATGGATGGTTGAATGCCTTGAACATAAATAAGGCCTTTAACTGAAATCGATGATCACTAAATGGGACACTCCCCCAGGAAAATGATTTTATTTACTTTTAATTTACCTTGCTTAGAAATAATACGCCCCATAGTCTGCCTGGTCATTATCTCTCTGTTCGACTACCCTGTCAGAATTGCGAGTAAAGGACAACGCATATTTGATTTGCTTTTCAGATTTTGTCTTATCCTGTGGGCAGTGTGCAAAGGACGTGATTTCTTGCTACTTTAATTTTGATTATTAATATAAAACCAGAATCCAAAGCAAAGGGAAATTGTGAAAATTAACTCACACCAAGTCCAAGAGAACAAAGCCTGGACATTATGATAATGTAATCATTTAGAATCGGAGAAGTAAAATGTATCTTCTTTTAAGAGACGCAAAGTTAATGTCTCGCTTTGAAATTCCCACGTTAAAATCAAAACCACAACTTTAATAGAGAACAGTAGTAGGTACTGTGGGAAGAATTACAGCTTAGAAAATTAATAAAAATAGTATCTAAAACAGTATTAGTAAGATATGAAGCTCATTCATTAATGGTCTCTATGATAATATATCACTGAAAATGTTGCATGAAGGGCAGCCTTTGATAGGATTATGTACAATATAATAGCAAGATACTGAAATTAAAATTCCCTGAGAAGATACATCTTGTGAACTGAAGGGTAAGAAGATAATAATGGTAACATTAATAATAATAAATAACAAGTATAAAATGATTCACATAAATAGAATTTCCATCAGCAACCATTATTGTAATTATGGGAATGATAAGGTAGTAATCCACAGTAAATAGCTAATCTTTATTGATTCGCTGTTTAATTTCTTCTCCCTTTTTTTTGAGGGCTTTTGAATTGCTGTCAATAACAATAATACGTACCGAAGGAAAAGTTAGAATGTGGAAGAATAGGAAAAGAAAGTACCGCATTGTATAACCTATTTCTAAAGGACCTTCTCTAGATGTGTGTATTGTTTTGAGTCAAGAAAAGAATTTTTTAAATAACCAGACTCAAAAGACTCCCCCAGTTTCTTAAGAATTGCCAAGGGATTTGTTGTAAGTTTGTGGGGGTTCCAGAGAGCAGGGGCGAAAATTCAAAGATCTTGGGGACCGGTTCTTCAGTCTTCCATTCTGGCAGGGAGATTTACTATTCATCAGTAGCAAAGAATGACCCTCGGTAGCCTCTCTGGAAACCCAAGGAAGAGTTACACTGCCCCCAGCCAAGATAGCACTAAAGAAAACCAGGGGCCAGGGAACAAGAGCAGTATGCAACACGGATTCACGACTAGGGAAAAAACACTCAACAACCCCTCTGGCTGATGATTCCTGCCACACTCCCCTCTGCCTGGTCCAGGGAATGAATCCATCTTTACCACAAAATGAGACTGAAAGAAGAAAGTACTAATTATGGAATTTGTTAATTATGGTATTTGTTAAGCATTTACTATGTGCCAAGCACTGCAGTACGTGCTAGGGTAGCTACAAGATAAACAGGCCAGACATAGTCCCTGTCCCATATGGAGCTCACAGACTAAGAAGGAAATAGAATTTAAGTCCCATTTTACCAGTGAGGAAACTGAGGCACAGAAAAGTTAATTGACAAATTATCTGTTGCTGAATTGTACATTCCAAGTGCTTAGTACAGTGCTCTGCACATAGTAAGCGCTCAATAAATACTATTGAATGAATGAAGTGACTTGTCTAAGGACTCACACATGTAGTTGGCAGAGTCAGGATTAGAATCCTGGTCATTTGACTCCCAAACTCATACTTTTCCCACTAGGCCATGCTGCTTAAGGACTCCCAATTGGTGAAGGCTGAAGGTAGAAAGAACCCAACAGAATTTTTTTTACCTCAGCAGCTGTGACCAAAAAAAAAAAAAAAATCAACTACCAGCATGGCCTAGTGGAAAGATCACAGGCTTGGGAGTCAGAGGCTGTGGGTTCTAATCCCAGCTCTGCCAACTGTTTGCTGTGTGACCTTGGGTAAGTCATTCAACTTCTCTGTGACTCAGGTTCCTCAAATGTAAAATGGGGATTAAATCCCTGTTCTCCCTCGACTTCGACTGTGAGCACCATGTGGGACAGGGACTGTGTCTTTTATCTATCCCAGTGGTTAGAACAGTGTTTGACATATAGTAAGCCTTAACAAGTACCATAAATAAATTTGTGTGTATGTATGTAAATGTAAAATAATTTATTTACAAAAATTTGTGTGAATTTACATGAATATTTTGTATATAGAAGTCTTTAAAATGATTAAAAAAGTAATAATATAAAATATGGTTAAAATTTAACTTTATCTTTAATTCCATCCCTATTTATGTCCTCTGATAGAGAAGCAAACAATTGAAGATATTCTCGAACCCAAAGGCAATCAATCACCTGTAGTTATAACAATTATAATCAATAATTATGCTATTTATTAGTGCTTACATTGTGCCAAGCACTGTCCTAAATACTGGGGTAGATCCCACATAGGATTTCCAGCCTAAGTAAGAAGAAAGAGGATTTCATCCCCATTTTACAGATGAGAAAACTGAGGCATAAAGAAGTTAAGTGACTTGTCCAAAGTCACATAGCAGGAAGGGTCGGAGCTGGGATTAGAATCAGGACCTAAACTCCCAGATCTGAGCTCTTTCCACTAGACCACACTGCTTTTCTTAGACACTGGCTTCTGTTAATCCCAGACTGTTGCATGTATTTAAACTGACTTGCTAAAAAAAAAGCAAAGAATCAATCAATTCGACCAGTGTGGCCAAGTGGCAAAAGCACAGGTCTGCAAGTCAGAGAACTCAAGTGATGGGAAAGTCACTTAACTTCTCTGGGGTTCAGTAATCTCATCTGTAAAATGGGGGTTAAGGCTGTGAGCCCCAAGTGGGTCTGTAATTACCCCAGTCCTTAGTAGAGTGCCTGGCACATAGTAAGCATTTGAGAAATACCATTTATAAAATCTATTTTTTTTCTCTTTTCATTAAAATGACATCATAAGTCTCCTTACGAGGCTTTCTGTTTCTACACTCTCCCTCCTTCTGTCTTTTCTAAAGCAACTGCTCAAATCACCTTTCTGAAATTACTTTTGGGTTCACAGCACTTCCTTCCTATAAAACCTCCATGGGGTCCTTATTGACTCTTGTGTAAAACAAATCTTCCCCCCTTCAAAGCCCTACTGAAGGCTCACCTCCTCCAGGAGGCCGTCCCAGACTAAACCCCCCTTTACCTAATCTCCCCCTCCCCTCCCCATCAATGAGATGCCCAATTCTCACACATTTATTTTCGCCTTTGGGAATGCAGAAGGGAGATGGGAAGATGAACAGGGGTTTGCAGCAGGATAAGACCCATGATCATGATCAATTACTGGTATTTATTAAGCACTTACTGTGTACAGATTATTGTAATAAGTGCTTGGGAGAGTAGAATACACAGAGTTGGTAGGTACACCCCCTTTCCACTTGAGCTCCCTGTCTAGTGATACCGTCCTAGCTTTCCAAGATATTCTGGGACTTGCATTCACAATACCGTTTCTACCGTTTCCTTGACCTAACAGCAAGAAAACAGACATCGGCACATATGTAAATGTCCTTATAATGTGCCATTTCCCCCACCTGTACTTTGTTTTAATGTCTCTCTCCCCGCTCTAGACTAAGTTCCTTGCGGGCAGGTTTAATGTCTACCGACTCTATTGTTTTGTACTCTCCCAAGAGCTTGGCAGAGTAATCACTTAATAAATACCATTGATTGATTAATCAATTTAATATCCTGAATTTGGACCAACAGTGCTTCCCAATGCTATTCCAATGCCACCTTCCATCAACCCCAGCAGATCCGCTTCTCTTCCAAAATCTTTCATGGGAAATTTGGGCTAGACCAATAGAGATGGAGACTCCTTGAGTGACAATGGCAGTACTGGGTTGGTGGTGATTTAGGGTGGTGGCAGAGGTCATGGTTGTGACCTTGTTTAGTGGAACCTCAGCTTCCTTGGGCCAAGATCTAGACTGGTCTTTTGAGGAACTTCTCACTAGTCCCTAACCCCATCCACTCTCTAAGTGAATCTCTGTAGACTGAAGAATGCAAGCTTGTTCTCTAGACTGCATGCTGTCTCCCCCTTCTAGACTGTGAACCCACTGTTGGGTAGGGATTGTCTCTATCTGATGACTAATTTACTTTCCAAGCACTTAGTACAGTTCTCTGCATACAGTAAACTCTCAATAAATACAATTGAATGAATGAATGAATGAATAAATGAATAGGCTCATAGGGGGCAGAGACCATGTCTGCTAACTCTGTTGTACTCTCCTGAGTGCTTAGTACAGCGTTCTGCTTAGTACATTGTTCGTTACATAGTAAGTGCTCAATAACCAACCCTGACTTTACCCTTTTTCTTGTGAATATTTTCCTGCAATTCATCTATATAGAGACTGTTTGGGACATCCTAGTTATGGCCCACAAGAACAAGTGTTTCTGCTGGGATAAGTATGCAGGCCATTAAATCAAGGGTCAAATGCTACAGTTAAACCTTCGGATAGTTGTGATTGCTCACTCTGCCATCTCTACTGTATTCATTAAATGGTGTTCCGCGCATGTCACATCTCCCCTCTCATCAAGAACCTCAAACCGCTATCCATTCCTCTCTGCATCCAATAGAAAGTATTCATATTTGTCTTTAAATCACTCCATGCTCCCTCCTCTTTCCTTATCCACTTTTTTCTCCCACTACATCCCAGCTTTAGATCTTTCTTCCTCTCAAACTAATCTACTCACTGCTCCTGGTTCTTGTCTCAATCACTACTGTCTTCTTTCTCATACCTTCCCTCCTCCCTCCCACTTAAAAATTAACAGACAACAGATTGAAATCACATCTCCTCGAGCCAGCCTTTCCTGTTTAAGTTCTAATATCCCCTGTTTATAACCCCACTCCCCTCTCAGGATAATACCTGGAGAGTTTCCAGTACTCTACCAGGCTCGGCTATGGGAGGGAGAGTCAAGCAGAGGCATACCCATTCCATTCCTGGCTTGGCCAGTGCCTAACGAGTGGAAGGTAATCTGCTACAAGTCAAAACTCACCTGTGTTGAGCAGCAGAGGCATGGGAGAGAGTTGAGGGGAGAGACGTAAGTTTGCTCTGCAGAAGAAGGCAATGATAAACTCCTACTGTATTTTTACCAAGATAACTTTATGGGTACATTACCAGAACAGTTAGAGGTGGGATGCTCTGGGAGAGATGTGTCCATGGAGACACTAAGGGTCAGTGATGATTCGACAGCATAAGACAAGACATATTCCCACTACTGCCCATTTGACACTTCTACACCACCTAAATACTTAAATAAAAGCAATATCCCATAATATTTTATACATAGTTTACATACACTATTATGTAACTGCAAATTCAGGTATGTAGCCCCTTCTTCTATCTAAATTATTTTAATGTCTGTCATTCTTGCATTATTGTAAGCTCCTTGAAGATAGAGATGGTGCCTTTTAATTCCATTGTTCCCAAGCACTTATATAATGCTTTGCATTTACTACATGTTTAAATCATATTACTTGCTTGCTTGATTAGTCCTACATTTGTTGGAAGAGATTGGTTAAATTAAATGTCATAAAATTGGCAAGGTAACACCACAGATCTTATCTCTGGTGGGGAATCAAATTTGCAGAATAATAACATAACAGTATTGGCCTAGTAGAAAGAGCACGGAACTGGGAGTCTATGGACCTGTATCCTAATCCTGATTTTGCCATTTGTTTGCTGCACGAGATTAGGTAGGTCACTTGTCTTCTTGGTTCCTCAGTCATCTCAGCTGTAAAAAGGGGAAACGTTATCTGTTCTCCCTCCCTCTTAGGCAATGAAACCCATGGAACAGGGACTGTGTCTTATCAGATTGTTTCTACCCCATTGCAGGGTACAATGAGAAGCAGCGTGGCTCAGTGGAAAGAGCACGGGCTTTGGAGTCAGGGCTCATGAGTTCGAATCCCAGCTCTGCCACTTGTTGGCTGTGTGACTGTGGGCAAGTCACTTAACTTCTCTGTGCCTCAGTTCCCTCATCTGTAAAATGGGGATTAAGACTGTGAGCCCCATGTGGGACAACCTGATTCCCCTATGTCTACCCCAGCGCTTAGAACAGTGCTCGGCACATAGTAAGTGCTTAACAAATACCAACATTATTATTATTATTATTATTACAATACTTGGCACATAATAAGTATTATTGCCGCAACTGCATAACTGCTGGATGGCCCAGCGGACTGGCCTGGCAATGGTGTTTCTTTTACTCTTCTCCCAGAAGGTAGTAAGCATTGAAGTTGTATTAAGATGTGTTAGGATAGGGAGAGGAAATTGGATAGGGAAGAGGAGCATCATGATGTCATGGTTGCAGACAGTCTCCTGGAAAGGAATAAGCATCTGATGCAGCAATAATGTCGCTCAAGATTTGAAGTTACCGTGTCTCCAATATTGGGACTCCTGGAATGTTTCTTTCACACCTAGCAAGCATGTTCTGGTCCCTTGAATTCACACTCATTCCCTTCATCACCACTACCACCACCACCACCATCTCCAAAGTGCAAACCACTACACTAAGCTTATATAATAGAAGGATGCAATACCTGGTTCCTGCCCTTGAAGAGTTGTAATGTAATGGAAGGAGAAGTTGACCAAAAATACCAAATACACAGGAAGAAAAGGAAGATCACAGATATGAATGATACAAATATTAATAATTCATTCATTCAATAGTATTTATTGAGCACTTACTGTGTGCAAAGCACTGTACTAAGTGCTTGGAATGTACAAGTCGGCAACAGATAGAGACAGTCCCTGCTCTTTGACGGGCTTACAGTCTAAATAATGAGTAAATAGTAAATAATAATGAGTAAATAGATATACACGGGGTGATAAAGTGCCTGATGCAGTTAAGTGACCAGGTAGATGGTGGGAAGAGGCAATGAGAGAAGGAGAAGCAGCATGACTTAGTGCAAAGAGCACGGGCTTGGGAGTCAGAGGTTGTGGGTTCTAATCCCAGCTCTGACACATCAGCTGTGTGACTTCAGCAAGTCACTTCATTTCTCTGTGTCTCCATTACCTTCTCTGTAAAATGGGGATTAAGCCAGTGAGCCCCTTGTGGGATAACCTGATGACCTGTATCTACCCCAGTTCTTAGAATAGTGCTTGGTACATAGTAAGCACTTAACTAATACCATTATTATTATTGTTATTATTATTAAGATTTCCTGGAAAATATGACCACTACTTAAGAGTGATTTAATTGGAAGGGTTGGGCAGATTGAGTAATTAATATGGGGCACCAGCACTGGCATCAAGCTTTACGGATCTACATTCCTCTCAATACTCAGTGGAGGTGGCCAGGAATTCCCTCTAAAGAAACGAGTTGCATTTTCATTTCATTTGTCATTGCAGCCTCATCTGAGCTCATTATTATCTTTCTGGGAGATAATCCAGATAGATGCAGCCTTCCAACCCCACACATTAGTCACACCCTTGATTTTCAATTAGAGTGGTCTAGTGGATAAAGCATGGGCCTGAGGGTCAGACGGACCTGTGTTCTAATCTCAGCTCAGCCACTTGTCTGCTGTGTGATCTTGGCCAAAACACTTCATGTCTCTGCCTCAGTTAATTTATCTGTGAAATAGGGATTAAAACTATGAGCTCCATGTGGGGCACGGACTGAGTCCAACCTGATTAGCTTGCAACTACCCCAGTGCTTAGAAGAGTGCCTGGCACACAGTTAGCATTTAACAAATACCATATAAAATCAATTAATCAATCAATGGTATTTATTGAGTACTCATTACAAGTCAGATCACTGAACTAAGCACTTGTGAGAGTACAGTGCAACAGAATTAGCAGACATGCAGTTTGGTTGGAGAAGCAGCATGGCCTAGTGGATTAAGTGTGGCCCTCGGGGTCAGAAGGACCTGGGTTTTAGTTTCAGTAGTGCCATTTGTCTGCTGCGTGACCTTAGGCAAATCACAGGCCTGTCTCTGTGCCTGAGTTTTCTCATCTTAAAATGAGGATTAAGACTGTGTGCCCCATGTGGGGTATGGACTGTGTCTAACATGGTACATAGTAAACCTGGTAAATAGTAAGCACTTAAATACTAATTCTGAAAAAAAAATACTAGACCACTGCATCCTTTCTGGAATCAGAGTGGTGATAAGAAGGAGTAAGTTTAAGACACCTTTATATAACACAATGTCCAAAACAAATGAAATCACAGCATGCACACCTTTGTGGAAAGGATTAAAATTGCAACAAGGGCATGTCATTTCAGAAGACTAAAACCCCCAAATTTTGCAATTCAGTCTCTCAGTTTATTTTAAAACAGAAAGTTAACTTCAGAATTAAAACTGTTCCTTATCTAGACTTCATTTCTGTTGCTGATTCTTCACAAATGTAAAATGACCTCACACGGTCTTTTAAGTGCTGAACACTTTAGTCTAGATGCTTTGTAAAAAACATAATACAGTACAGATGTCAACTCAAGAACTAAATAGCATAGATTTCTAAAGAACTCTAAAAATATTAACACTATAGAAACAATGGTTCAGTAATTACTTTTTGGCTGTGGAGTGAGGTTAGGCATTTATCCTTATAGATCCCTCCTAATACACTCAAAGTTAGCTCTGCCCCTATGATCCTTTCGTCTTTGTTGATAAATGTATTGTGCAGAATTCGTTGTATGACCACGACAGAATTTGAGGTCATGCTAGGCTGTTAGCAAAAATGGGGTGAACAATAGTTTATATGCCACTTAACTCCTTGGGAGAAACAGTTAACCTTGCTGGAGAGGACAGATCAGTCATGTGTAGTTATTAAAGTCTAGAAGGTTTTGTTACACTCTGAAATACTTTGGAACACCTTCAGTACACTTCTGTTTCTAGCTTGCCTAAGCAGTCACGCCACAAAGAGAAACAATTGCCTTCAGGATCTTTAGAAAATGAGTATTCCAAAACGGGCTGGACATTTTTAGCGGCTCTATTTTGTGTAAGATATCTGACCTGCCGGACTGGCAAACAAACATTTCTTCTTCTAAACCACACTCTGTAAAATATGCTAATGGTTAAGAAGAGAGAACTATTCAAAAATGGTAGCAAATGAGCTTTTCCAAGTTCTCCCTTGGCTAATGTGAATTAGATGGGATCCTTTTGTTTAAAGATTTCAAAATCATCTTCTTGCTCTTTAAGTGATTGCTTGAGCTGTGAAACCAAGGGTTCTTAGAAAATCTAATCCGGATCATGGTTAGACCTCATTTAAATAATTTTTAACTAGTATGTACACTGAATGGGTTTGCATAATCTCAGGGGTCACCAGTTCATGGAAAGAGGAAGAGGAAGGTTATTCCCGAATAGGTCAAATGGAAGTTAATTTGGGACATTAGAAAGTATTTGTCACATGAAGTCAAACAAATCAGTATTGCAATTACATGGGGACGGGAAGGGAACTGAGAGTTTGTCGAACATGTCAGTGGGTGGGGAGAGGGAGCAAATCACCCCCAAAATGGGGGTCCCAGAAGCCACCAGCTAGGGATGGCTAGGAGCGATGCTTAAGCTACTCAGATTTCAAACAATAACTTGAGGCTAGCCTACAGTTTGAACCCTGCTTAGTAATGGGAATGTGAAGAAATGAATACAGTACTTACTGAGAAAAGTTGGATAAAGTGCCACTCTTACTGCTCTACAAAGTATTTCAAGGGCTTCTTGGGTTTTGACTGTTCTGAGTAAAAAAAAAAAATACACAATGGTGGTGGAGGATGGGAAGGGGAGATTATTGTGAAAGGCCATTATTCGGGGTGCCCCCGTTTTATGAGACAGTCTGCCTGTAAATGCCTTGGTTCCAATTCCCTTAGTAAAACAGACAATTCTGGATGCATGTTGTTACCACTTCTGTAAGTCCCAAGTAATTAGACAAAGTGCCTCTATCGGGGTTTTTTTTCCAAGAGCAGAGAAAGAAATAGGTTTACCACTGTTGCCTTTTTAAAGCCCCTAACTGGTAAAATTAAACCATGTCTCTTTATTTATTTATTGCACTTGTAAAAAGATTAATGGGTATGGATTCCTTGAGGCTTTTCCATATAACCCTTTCACAAAGAACAAAATTATACAGTGCGGCAAACGAACTAAATTAGCTACATTTATTTAAATAATCGCTATAGAGGAAACAATAAATCAACAAAAATCCTCACAAAAAAAGTGTTTACAATGTGTCTTGTAATTTGTTTTAGCAAGAACACAGACTTTTTGCTCTTAGCTAATCTTTCTTCTAACAGTCTATTATCATATCAACCATTAATGAGTATTTGCAATAGAAAAGCAGCCGACTAAGTAACAGAAAAGTAAAAATAACTCCCACCTTCTTCTGAGAGTCTTACCAGCACCACATGAAACACATTCTTCGAACAAACATTTTGTCAAAGGTTTCTAATAACTTCAGAGACAATCAAAATTAAATGCCAGAGCTTGGTGAAATCAGGAAAAGAGGTTATTTGAATGGTCATAATCATGCAATTATCTCATCTTCACTATATTTCAAAGGACGCTATCTATAGCTAGTTCTATATCAGGAGTGAGGGGGTTTTGGAGTGCTAATACTGAGCCTGTGATGTATTCATAAATCAGTACTTCTAGAGCTTGTCACGGACTCCATAATGAGGGTCATTATTCAGGCAGAGTGTCAAAACTACTATCAAAGGACCGTCTTGGAATTACAATCATTCTGTTTCTTGTTAAATAAGCAATGGAGTACACAAAAATGGCAAACAAGAAGCAGGTCAATTTGATACAGTATGAGGGCACAGAGATAGATCTCTAGAGTAATTTACCCTCCTGGAATTCTGATGGTTGGTAGGATAAATGATATCTACCCTCAGAAAAAAAATAATGGGAAATAAAATCCTGAGACTATTTGCACCAATAACCTGCCCATCTGGCAACTCGAGTAACAAAGATGACACATTTTGTTGAAGCTGGGTACCCATTTTTTGTGGAAGCTGGAAGCCACCTTCCAATAAGAAACTGGATTTCACAGTGAATTGAGCAGTCTCAGTGACAGAGTCAGATGTTCTGTGTTTCTTTTAGGCATCTGATACCAAGAGTAGTTTTGACTCAAGTAAAAAATAATAACAATGATAATAATAATGGGTGGGTTCAAAACCATAAACCTTCCATCACTCTGGGTGGTGTCTTGCTGTAGACTGTAGTATTCAAAGACGATTGTATTGTTGATGGCATCCTACTCATGGGTATTGGTGGGCTGAGAAGAGCAATATGTGGCCACATGCACTTCCACATTATATGCTCAGAAAGTCAATCGCCATGCTCATGGGTTATAGCTTGTGTGCTCTCACTGTTCTAGAGTCTTCCTCTTTGTATCTGTGTTTGAACTAGGAGAGCAGTGACAAAATACACAAAATCAACAGTGAATTAAAACCTCTGATCCAAGGTAACCTGTTGGTCTCAGTTTTGCTCTACCAAAAGTGGGGATCAGGCTCTCTGAGCCATAGTAGAGGTATACCTGTTTATGCCTTCTCAGAGTGTCACAGACTATAACCTCACTTTGTATAACGCAAGCTGACCTGTGGATTAATTAGAAATTGGTGCTTTGTTCTGCACCTAATTCAGGCTGCACCTGGGGCATATGCACAAATACCCTCCCTAATTGCTTCCAACAGCATATGGACCAGATTTAGGATTGAGGATTTTGGCATTTGTTTGTTGTTACATGGTTAATTGTCAAGGCCAGAAAGCAGCACGTGGAATAGGATGCTAGGTCACAAAGCCCAGGAATTCCAGCTAGAGATCAAATTCTGGCTGAAACATCTCATCAACTATTCAAAAAATTCAATTAGCCACAGACTTAATCATAAACAAAATTGCCAATCCGGCCCCCTCCATTTGAAGGGAAGGATGTGATGGGGGCCAGGGAGGCCACCTGGACCAAAACTTTCCATTCAAACAGAAATGGTCTCTCATTTATGATTCTGAGGGACACTGAAAACTCTAATACTGGAAGAGGTTAAGGGCTGTGTCTAGATTATCTCCTCGATTCCTGGATCATGATCCCATTGGAGATGGTCACTGAAAAGATGGTGACCACTCCAGTAGAAAGGGTCTTTCAGGCTTACGGAAATCCAAGCCCATGATTCATCAGCCAGATTGGAGAATGGTCTACCATGGATTAGATGGGACCCGTCTTCATCTATTTGGGATCGGAGAGGAGAAGGGGAACTAATGATAGTAATAATAATGACGGTGGAATTTGTTACTAAGTTCCAAGTACTGTGCTAAGCACTGAACAAGTACAAGATAATCATATCAGACACAGTCCCTGCTCTACATGAGCCTCACAGTTTAAGTAGTTTAAATAGAGCAGGTATTTAATCCCCATTTCACAGGTGAGGAAAGTGAGGTACAAAGAAGTTAAGTGACTTACCTAAGGCAATGAAGCTCTTCTCTTTCTAGAGGGTTAGAAAAAAAGCAGGCAATTCTTGGGAGTTATTAGCACCTGTGGGTGATTGCTTTGTGTGACATTTAGCTTTCAGTGAATGAACAATCACTGACTGGTTCAGAAAGTATTCATTCATTCAATAGTATTTATTGAGCGCTTACTATGTGCAGAGCACTGTACTAAGCGCTTGGGATGAACAAGTCGGCAACAGATAGAGACAGTCCCTGCCATTTGACGGGCTTACAGTCTAATCGGGGGAGACGGACAGACAAGAACAATGGCACTAAACAGCGTCAAGGGGAAGAACATCTCGTAAACAATGGCAACTAAATAGAATCAAGACGATGTACAATTCATTAACAAAATAAATAGGGTAACGAAAATATATACAGTTGAGCGGACGAGTACAGTGCTGTGGGGATGGGAAGGGAGAGGTGGAGGAGCAGAGGGAAAAGGGGAAAATGAGGCTTTAGCTGCGGAGAGGTAAAGGGGGGATGGCAGAGGGAGTAGAGGGGGAAGAGGAGCTCAGTCTGGGAACGCCTCTTGGAGGAGGTGATTTTTAAGTAAGGTTTTGAAGAGGGAAAGAGAATCAGTTTGGCGGAGGTGAGGAGGGAGGGCGTTCCAGGACCGCGGGAGGACGTGACCCAGGGGTCGACGGAGGGATAGGCGAGACCGAGGGACAGCGAGGAGGTGGGCGGCAGAGGAGCGGAGCGTGCGGGGTGGGCGGTAGAAAGAGAGAAGGGAGGAGAGGTAGGAAGGGGCAAGGTGATGGAGAGCCTTGAAGCCTAGAGTGAGGAGTTTTTGTTTGGAGCGGAGGTCGATAGGCAACCACTGGAGTTGTTTAAAGTAGTAACCATTGTGATACTATCAGTGCTCTTTTCACCTTAGTGTAATTTTTTGTTTGTTTCATTTTGTTTAATGGTATTTGTTAATAATAATAATGATATTTGTTAAGTGCTTACTATGAGCCAAGCACTGTTCTAAGCGCTGGGGTGGATACAAGGTAATCAGGTTGTCCCACGTGGGGCTCACAGTCTAAATTCCCATTTTATAGATGAGGTAACTGAAGCCCAGAGAAGTTAAGATACTTGCCCAAGTTCACACAACCGTCAAGTGACGGAGTCAAGATTAGAACCCATGACCTCTGGCTCCCAAGCCCGTGCTCTTGCTACTAGGCTATGTGTTAAGCACTTACTATGTGCCTGGCACTGTACTAAGTACTGAGGTAGATACAAACTAATCAGGTTGGAACACAGTCCCTGTCCCACAGGGGACTCCCAGTCTTAATCCCCATTTTGCACATGAGGAAACTGAGATATAGAGAAATGACTTGCTCAGGGTCATCCAGCAGACAAGTGGTGGAGTTGGGATTCGGTCCAGGTCCTGATGACTCTATCCCCTGGGACGTCCTTCTCCTTAGTGTGGACCAATCAAGAGACTGCGTGGTCCAGGTTTCAATAGTAATTACGGTAAATTTACTTACTGACCGCCCACTGGGTGTAGTGTATTGAACAAAAAAATTGCAATCTAACACTCTCTTTCCTTTTCATAGTCTGAGCTCCAGAGTTGCAGATGAAGAATATCCTAGAGGTCTTCAGACTCCTTCAGCCCACCCACCTGTGATGTACATGACAATAGACCATTTCTGTACAGACTTATTGTTTAAGTAAATTTATATCAGTGAAATAATCAAAAGCAAACCAATTACATGTGGGCATCTTTCTCTCCATCTGTTTGGATTTAACTGTCTATTAAATGGTGTTTGCATATGAAGAAATCTTCTATTGTATGCGTAGGTACTCAATTATTTAGATTATACATTTGAATAAACTGTGCAGTTTAAAGGAGGGCCCTTGTAATGTAGGACAATTACATTTTCTTGCATAGTTTACAGGTTATTAAACTAATATCCATTTGGCCCACACTACCAGATGCTGAAGTCTAACCTTCGCCTGATAATCTGAGCTTCTTTAGGGGTTCCATTTCACCCCACAATTAGCAGCCACTGTCAGTCATTGCAAATTATACCACATTATGCAAATTGGTCTGGGGAGAGAGGTTACCTAAGCCAAGACCACGTACAAAAAATTAATTTCAGTGAAGAGTCCAGGGTACCAAGGGTGACTGTCTGCTGGATCCACAGGCCCGTCAGCTGTCTCCGAGCTAACGGTGAGTCTCTGTCTTAAGGGTGACCTTCCCTCCCATAGCTAGTTCTCCAGCGATGCTTCAGGACTGCGGGCAGTCCCCCACCCTTTATCCCTTCCCCTCAACCCTGCTCAAGCCACATGGTTTCAATGGGGTTTGTGGGAAATACTGGACTCGGTTGGCATATGCAGATGGCAGCCCAAGCCACACCTCCTGGATTTCCTCCGGACACCAGGGTCAGTTCGTGCCTTCAGGAGTCACTTGAGGGGGACATGGAAAATGCCCCTAAACAATACTGAAATTACAGTCCCTATTAAATAGGTGAAATAAATGTTCAAAACCAGTGGAAGATAAACTGAGAAATCTTACATATTAGAGATCTTTACATTGTTAATGGGACAGATGATTTTGCAAATTTTTTTTTTTTTTTTGCTTTTAGGTAAGTAACAATATGTATAAAGCCTCTCCTTTCTGGATTGATAATTCAAACTCTATTTTCATCTTGTTTTGATGTGTATATATCTATAATTCTATCTGTTTATATCGATGCCTGTTCACTTGTTTTGATGTCTGTCTCTTCCCTTCTAGACTGTAAGCCCGGTGTGGGCAGAGACTGTCTCTCTTTATTTCTGAATTGTACTTTCCAAATGCTTAGTTCAGTGCTCTGCACATGGTGAGCACTCAAAAATACGAGTGAATAGAATGAACGAATGAATCCTGTTCTTTCCTGTTAATTTGCCCTTTCCATAGTGAGGTCCTTGAGAGTAGAAATGAAGTCTTCTACTTTTATTATATTCCCCCAAGTGTCCAACACATCCCCCTGGGTGCCCTGTTTGGTCCCAGGTGCCATGGTCTGCACACAATTGACAGCTAGTACAGTGCTCTGCGAAAAAAAGTTCTTGCCACAGTGCTCTGCACAAAATGGATTCTCAATACAGCCCTCTGCCTGCAGGAGGCACTCAATAAACATTACTCAAAAATCAATGATTGACAAATTTTCAGTAACTCGATCATGGAACTCATCAGCCATACTTTTATTTTGCCCTCCTCACCTACCCTCTGTCCTCTGGAAAAAGCTCAAGATATCTGGTACTTAGTACTTAAACAAGTGCTTTGAGCATTGGACTTAAATCACTGCTTGGAGCATAGTGAGGATTTAGCAAATTTTATCATTATCATTATTATTATGATGATGATGATGCGGGTAAGGGAGTTCATTCAATAGTATTTCTTGAGCGCTTACTATGTGCAGAGAACTGTACTAAGCACTTGGAACGTACAAATCGGCAACAGATGGAGACAGTCCCTGCCCTTTGATGGGCTTACAGTCTAATCGGGGGAGACAGGCAGACAAGAACAATGGCAATAAATAGAGTCAAGGGGAAGAACATCTCATTAAAACAATAGCAAATAAATAGAATCAGGGTGACGTACATCTCATTAAACAAAATAAATAGGGTGATGAAGATATATACGGTTGAGCGGACGAGTACAGTGCTGAGGGGATGGGACGAGAGAGGGGGAGGAGCAGAAGGAGAGGGGGAAGAAGAGGGTTTAGCTGCGGAGAGGTCAAGTGGGGGGTAGAGGGAGCAGAGGGAAAAGGGGAGAGCTTAGTCTGGGAAGGTCTCTTGGAGGAGGTGAGCTTTAAGTAGGGATTTGAAGAGGGGAAGAGAATGAGTTTGGCGGAGGTGAGGAGGGAGGGCATTCCAAGGAAGCAGGAGGACGTGGCCCAGGGGTCGACGGCGGGATAGGCGAGACCGAGGGACATTGACAAGGTGGGCGGCAGAGGAGCGAAGCGTGCAGGGTGGGCAGTAGAAAGAAAGAAGGGAGGAGAGGCAGGAAGGGGCAAGGTGATGGAGAGCCTTGAAGGCTAGAGTGAGAAGTTTTTGTTTTGTGTGGAGGTTGATAGGCAACCACTGGAGATGTTTAAGAAGGGGAGTGACATGCCCAGAGCGTTTCTGCAGGAAGATGAGCCGGGCAGCGGAGTGAAGAATAGACTGGAGCGGGGCGAGAGAGGAGGAAGGGAAATCAGAGAGAAGGCTGACACAGTAATCTAGCCGGGATATTACGAGAGCCTGTAGCAATAAGGTAGCCGTTTGGGTGGAGAGGAAAGGGCGGATCTTGGCGATATTATAAAGGTGAGACCGGCAGGTCTTGGAAACGGATTGGATGTGTGGGGTGAACGAGAGAGACGAGTCAAACGTGACACCGAGGGTGCGGGCCTGAGAGACGGGAAGGATGGTGGTACCATCCATCCACGGTGATAGGGAAGTCTGAGAGAGGACTGGGCTTGGGAGGGAAGATGAGGAGCTCAGTTTTGGTCATGTTGACTTTTAGGTGGCAGGCAGACATCCAGGTGGAGACATCCTGGAGGCAGGAGGAGATACAAGCCTGAAGGGAGTTGAGTAAGAAGGATCTATCATCTTCCTCACGAGCACCAGACCGTTACCATGAACACGTGACTATAATAACTTGGAAGCGTAGGATGTCGGACAACAATTTTGCAATCAAACTAGCCCCTTTCTTCCAACCTTTTAGACACCCTATAGTAACTATGGCACCCCGAGCCAGAGTTTCCCATTTACCTGGCAGGACGATGGTTACCCCAGGAGGCCACTTGGCCACCCTGCCAGATATTACCCAGATGCTTGCCTGCTCTGGAGCTGGACAGAAGAATCCAGATAATTGTGACTAATGTCTGCGAACATTGGCTCCCTGGTCCCCTGGTCCCCTGGCTGAGCTTGGAGGGTGGGTGAGAGCTGAGAAAGGACTGTACATCCTGTCCAGATCACGGTTACTACAGGCACATAATTTCAACTGGTTTAATAGAACTCTGGGATGGGTAGAGGGTGGATGAGAAATCTGCTTTATATTTACAACAGAATATTATATATGAAATATATAATACATAACATAAGAGACTATCATATATTTGCACTGTATTAATAAACACATCAATATTATATTAATGCACAATTATAATCATTATAAACCATATATTGTTATATTATGAATCATGTTTTATATCATGCGCTAAATATTATATCATGTATATTATATATAGCACATAGAAAGCAAATTTCCATTCTTAGCATTCGAAGAACTTCCGAGATAGTGAAATTCACCTATGAGTGCTTATGTTGCTAAAAAGGCCAATGAAGAATCCACAATTTCGGCCACACTGGATCCACAAAATGGTTGCCTCTTGTAGCCTTGTGGTTAATACATATAGCGCTGCTTTCTCTTTTGCCTCCTTGTCTCTCTGTCTATATCAGAGCGGGCCAGTCAATCACCAGAAACTGAACCCCAGGTTTCAGCTTTCTGCTTTACTCCATTGGCAAGGGGGGATGATTCAGAATGGACACCCTTAGCTTTTACCTGGCCAGCCATGAGGCTCCAAACCTTGATGAACTTTTCGAGTCAACTAGAATTGCTTAGTTATTTTCAGAAACCAAATTAGCTTATCAATCAGTTGATGGTATTTACTGAACCCTAACTGTGCAAAAGTACTAAGCACTCAGGAAAGTACACTATAACAACAAACTCATTCCTTGCCCACAGTGGGTTTACAATCTAGAGGGGGAGACAGATATTAATATAAATAATTACAGATATGTACATAAGGTGAAGACACTGTGAGCCCCACTTGAGAAAAGGCCTGTGTCCAACCTGATTAGCTTGTATCTATCTCAGTGCTTTGTTCAGTGCCTGGCACACAGTAAGCATTTAACAAATACCATTTAAAAATAAATCAACACTTAGTTTTTACCCACCACTAGGCTATCACTGGGGATTCTATTTATTGCTATTATTCTTGTCTGTCCATCTCCCCCGATTAGACTGTAAGCCCGTCAAAGGGCAGGGACTGTCTCTGTTACCAATTTGTACATTCCAAGCACTTAGTACAGTGCTCTGCACATAGTAAGCACTCAATAAATACTATTGAATGAATGAATTAGTGAATGAATAATTACAAGATAATTAGACTGGACACAGCCAAAAGGGTTATTGAGTACATCTCCAAGGCAAAATCAGGCCACCTTGTACTTGCTCTCCTTCCAACTTGGACTGTGAGCCCCATGTGGGACAGGGACTGTTCAATCTCATTAAC
This sequence comes from Ornithorhynchus anatinus, assembly GCF_004115215.2. Taxonomy (NCBI): domain Eukaryota; kingdom Metazoa; phylum Chordata; class Mammalia; order Monotremata; family Ornithorhynchidae; genus Ornithorhynchus; species Ornithorhynchus anatinus. The sequence continues at coordinate 38,291,580 of NC_041737.1, read as the reverse complement.
TTGTGTCTCAGCATTTAGTACAGTGCTTTGAAACTTAGTGCTTAGAGAAGCAGCGTGGCTCAGTGGAAAGAGCCCGGGCTTGGGAGTCAGAGATCATGGGTTCTAATCCCACCTCTGCCACTTGTCAGCTGTGTGACTTTGGGCAAGTCACTTCACTTCTCTGGGCCTCAGTTACCTCATCTGTAAAATGGGGATGAAGCTTGTGAGCCCCATGAGGGACAACCTGATCACCTTGTATCCCCCAGTGCTTAGAACAGTGTTCTGCACATAGTACTTAACATAGCACTTAACAAATACCAACATTATTATTATTACTATTAGCAAATTCCATCTTCATTATCATCATCATTGTACAGCACCAGTCTCCCTATGGACACTTGTTAAATATTTGATAACCATGGTGTCTTAACCACCCAAGAAATCCAGGCCTTTACTACAGGATTTTGCTTCTAATTCCAATCAGTCTCATTTGAAACTGGGTCAACACTTAACCCTCTACTTCTCAAACACTTAAAATTTTACTGTTTCCGTGGGAAAGTGAATAGAGCATAGGCCTAGGGGTCAGAAGGTCATGGGTTCAAATCCCAGCTCCATCACTTAACTGCTGTGTGACCATGGGCAGATCACTTCACTTCTCTATGCTTCAGTTACCTCATCTGTAAAATGGGGTTGAGACCATGAGCCCCACAAGGGACAGGGTCTGTGTCCAACCCAATTTGCTACTACCAACCCCAGCTCTTAGTACAGTGCCTGGCATATTCTAAGTGCTTAACAAATTCCACAGTCATTATTATTATCATTAACCCTCATTTCACACCTCTGCTTGGAGCTTGAAGTGACACAAAATAATTCCCATTCCCCCCTGGAAATCCTTGTTTTCACATTCTCTCACTCACTTTCAATGAGTTTAGCTTTTTGTTTCATTGAAAATGTCAAACCAATAAAAATATCATTCTATGTGTATACAAGCAACACATTTTCATACAGTCATATTTTGAATTACTGAGAAACAAATCATTTATCTACATCAAAATGTCTTTTATTTGTTAAAATAGGGAAGTTGCCAACTTTCTTTGATAACTCATTCAACCCCTGAACGTTGTTTCTTCAATTTTCTCACTGTAACTTTGTAAAAAATCTGCTATAGATTTCTGAGTCTCAACTCCACCAATTTTGACTCAGAAACTCTTTAATCATCTGAATGAGGCCCAAGAAAAATACAATTTTCTGCAAGTTAACACATTCTGCATTTCTCCCCTTCAGAGTTATAGGATCTATCATTACTATTTGAAGCCATGCCTGATAATGGTGTAAAAGATTTCTGCCTTCCCTGGAGCAGTGCATCAAGTGAATTTTCAAATCTTTAGTTTTAGCTCTGTAGTGTGGCTTAAGCACATGCCCAGCCCTTGTTGTTTAAAAACTCTGGTCATGAATGAAATTGTTTCAATCTCTGATCACTGTTAAGTGAATCCCAGTATTCCTAGATTGACGGTGAAAATTAAGAAAGCAAAATGTCCACCAATCATCAAGAGAATCATTGGTTCCAGAAGAGCAAAGTTCATCTCTTCCTGAAACCAAACCTCGCATCTTAGCTGGAATGGAAACGGGGTGTAAATGGTGTCAATGTATTGTGTATGCTCACACAGTATGCACCCACACATAAACCACCTACATATACACAAAACTACACATGCACACACACACAATCTTGACTCTATGTCCCATTTCTCCCAAAAGACTACAGATCAGTTAACTCAATTTCAAAAGGTCACTACTGTTGCCAAATGTAATCTGAGATCCTTGGACTAAAGCAAGGCACTGTGCCATGCATGAATTATCTGACTTTTCTCAATTTAAAATCACATTTTGAAAATTAAAAACCCCACAAAAAAACCCCACCCAGGTCTATTAGAGCTTTTCCCACTAGGACAATGCTGAGGAGTGTTAAAATCCCAGAGATAGTTCTATGTATACCCCTAGCTAATAAATACTACACAGAAATATCACAACTTTTGCTATCAAAGCCTCAGAATCCAGGGGGGAAAAGAAGTAATTTTCTAATAAAATGTGAGACTTGTTTAGCTGCAACCACCTTAGCTTTGCAGTTCCCCAGAGCAAAAGTGAAATTTTCTAATCAGTAGGAGAATTCCTTTCATTTGCTTTGTTATAGGCTAACAGGTCCTTAAGTAACAATACAAATAATCAGGTGCAGGATTGCGCATGCTTTAAGTCTTAGGGTGTAGTCCTTTGTCTAAAAGGCACCGAGAGATAGATCTGAAAAGGAACTGCAGGGGGAGTGGGGGGGTGGTGAAGACAATACTAGAGATTTTGGAATTCCAAACGTTTCTGGAGTTAAATTGGGATGATCCAGCACAATGGACTGTAACAAGGTAATTCCTCCACCCAACACTGAGGCTGGCCCCCCCAGGAAATGAACTCATGATTTGCTCAAGGAGTAAATCAGCCTTCTAGGGGACTATTTAGAAAATCCCAACTTCAACTCACTAAGGTTATTAGGGTCAGAAAGGATTAAAGTAGCGTCACTCGGAGCCTAATTTCCACTAGAGTCTGATCTATTTCCTGCCAATTTCAATCAGTGATATTTACTGAGCCTGGGTTGTGTGCAGAACACTGCACTAAACTCTTAGGAGAGTACAATTCCATAGAATTGGTAGACACATTCCCTGCACTTAAGGAGTTTATCATTAAATTAGGGAGATAGTCATGAAAATACATTACAGATTGGAGAAGCAGTAGAATCTAAGGATACGTACATAATTGCAGTGAGGCTGGGGATTGGGTATCAAGGCAGTTAAGAGGTCCAGACCCACATGCATAAACAACCCAGAAAAAAGGGTGAATAGGGTGGGTAAGTGAAAAATTAGTCAGGGAAGGCTTTTTGGAGGAGATGTGATTTTAGTAGGGTTTTGAAGATGGGGAAAGTGACAGTCTGCTGGATATAAAGGAGGAGGTAGTTCCAGGGTCGAAGGACAGTGTGAGCAATTATTATCATTATTATTTATTATTATGGTATTTGTTAAGCACTTACTGTGTTCCAGGCTCTGTACTAAGCCCTGGGGTGGATATGCAAATTGGGTTGGACACAGTCTCTGTCCTGCATAGGGCTCATGGTCTTATTCCTCATTTTACTGATGAAGGAACTGAGGCACTGAGAAGTGAAGTGACTTGCCTAAGGTCACAAAGCAGACAAGTGGTGGAGCTGGGATTAGAACCCCTGACTTTCTGACTCCCAGGCCCATGCTCTATCCACTAGACCATGCAGTTTCAGCTTCATATGGCTCATAATCCAAATAGGATGGAGTATAGGTATTTAATCCTAAATTTTACAGATAAGAAAAATGGCACAAAGAGACTTGCCCAGAATCACATAGCAAGCAAGTAGTGCACTCAGGATTAGAACCTGGCTTCTCCCAGACCCGGGCTCTTTCCACTAAGCCATAGTTTGAATCTTATCCTCTACTGAAGAGACAATCCTCCTCTATTGAGGATTCTCAGTCAGTGCATCTCAAGACTCTCTTTATTCAGAGAGATGGCAGTGATGACATACACATGTTGAACACTTTGGAGGTTGCTTCACTTTACAGCATGTCCCGTACTGTCGCTCCAGGTGGAAGTTTGCTGAAAAATGTAAAGAATTTCAGTCCAGCAAGTGAAAATTAATATTGAACCATAGTTATCTCTAATATGATGAAATTCGTCTCCTTTTGAGATATTTTGAGCAAAGCCATTTTGAGACATGAGCAGTGTGCTCTGTGGATCTCTAATAGATCAGCACACTCCATAGCATATTCATTTGGGTGTTTCAAAGCAATCAATCATATTTATTGAGCCCTTACTGTGCACAGAGCACTGTACTAATTACTTGCGAAAGTACAATATAATCATATAACCGTTCCCTACTCACAAAACACCTTGAGATATGTATCTCTGTCTAGAGCTTCCAGGACAAAACTTGGAAGGAGTAAGACTGTAAGCTCACTGTGGGCAGGGAACATGTCTACCAAGTCTATTGTATTGTACTCTCCCAACCCTTAGTACAGTGCTCTGCACATAGTAAGTACTAAATAAATACCAAAGATAATGTTGATGGTGAAGATGATAATGAGTGGTTTACAACAGTAACATCTCGACTCCTAAGTCAGCCATCTCCCTGGAAACAGGTCTTTGGCCCACTGAGAAGAATGTGGGAAATCCAAGGGCCAATTCAAATTGTTTTAATTGTCCAAAAGAAATGTGCTAACAGAGAAGGATGATGTCATGATTTTAATGTTTTATGAGCTATTATAAAATGTATGTTTATATAAAAAAGCATAAGTGCAGCTCACGTTACCGTAATGTCTTGACTTTTTTCCATATTGGGTTGCTGCTCCTTTTCAAATGAGTTTCTAAGGCTTGAAATCCTGCAGATTTCATTCTCTTGTAGTACCCGCAGTTCTGGTTGTTAGGTTAGCCCTGTTAGGATAGCAGGACCTAAGAAATTTCCTCCAAGATGCAGCTGATCCTCACCATGGACTTTTAAACACTCAGTCACCTTGCCACCTCCTTCCTGACTACTCTCCCTCACACTTTGCTCCTCTAATATTAACCTTCTTACTGTACCTCTCTCTCTCTCCTATCTTACTGCCTACCTCTCGCCCATGTCCTGCCTCTGGCCTGGAACGCCCTCCCTCCTCATATCCGACAATGACTCTCCCCACCTTCAAAGTCTTAGTAAAAGGACATCTTCTGCAAGAGTCCTTCGCTAACTAAGCCCTCTTATTCATCATCTCTCACTCCCTTCTGTTACCCTGACTTGCTCCCTTTATTCAACCCCCCTCCCAGCCCCAAAGTACTTACGTGCATATATGTCATTTTATTTATTCATATTAATGTCTGTTTCCCCCTCTAGACTGTAAGCTCATTGTGGGCATGGGATGTATCTGTTTATTGTTGTATTCTACTCTCCCCAGCCTTAGTACAGTGCTCTGCACATGGTAAGTACTCAATAAATATGACTGACTGACTAATGATAGAGAAGCTGCAGAACTGCAAACTGTGAAACAGGGCTAGGCACAAGCAGAGTGTCACAAGCAGTTGCCAGTGGAAAACCCCAAATGCTTTCATTTTGGCATTTCAATAGGCATGATGAGGTGCTGCTAAGTGTAATTATCCGAGTCCTAGTGACTGTCATGATCATAATACAATACATTCTAAGTGAATTTTGATGCAGTGTGGCTTAATGCATAGAGCACGGGCCTGGGAGTCAGAAGAACCTGGATTCTAATCCCTACTCTGCCACAAATCTGCTGTGTGACTTTGGGCAAGTCACCACTTCTCTGGGCCTCAGTTAAATCTGCAAAATGAGGATTAAGAGTGTTAGCACCTTGTGGGAATGGGACTACGTCCAAGCTGATTAACTTGTATCTACCCCAGCACTTAGAACAGTGCTTGACACTTAGTAAGAGCTTAACGAATACCATTATTATTATTGTTATTATTATTATTATTTTGAACTCCAAACTGAAGTCTGATTTGTAGGACAATTTTTATCTTAGTGTTAAATGTCCTATGACCTAACTCTGGAATAGAAGTGCCATCTGGGGGAAGATAATCTGCCAAAGCTAGGAGAACAATTTAAAATGTGAAGAACACTGCTGGGGGAATCCATTTTTGAAAGCACACTTTGGAAAATGCATTAATTCTATATCTTAAGTCACTTTGAGAATAGTTTATAGAGAAGACACACAGTGAGCATCAGACACAGGCATTGCCCGCCCAGAGTTGCAAGTAAACAGCTCTCAATGTGACTCTAGGAGCCAACCGCCTCACCTTCATCATGGATCACTCTGCAGTGAGTACTCATTTACCATCCTGACATAATCCAGGGCCGCACGGCATGATGCCGATGATGCCTTTGTCACCGTGAAGAATGTTATGCCACTGTGGCAGGAATCTTACATGAAACAGAGGCCTTAATATGTACCATCTGTTTCACGCAAAAGCTCAATGTGGCGATGCATTTGCAGTACCAGAAGCAGGATCTCTAAGACATGAAATGAACATATGTTGTCTAAGAGCCTTCAGGCTGACATTGAAAAAGAGAAAAGATAATACTTCAAGGCAAATAATGTCCCAATAGAAAGACTGCCAGGACCAATATGGCTTCTTCTATTGACAGGTCTCTGGTGAACAAGATCATCTAAAGATTTTCTGGTTGTTCTGGGTTGTACAGTCCCCACATTTTCAGCTTTCCTGGTTAAATAGTAGGAAAGATCTTTGTTACTGTGTTTTAGATCAATAGATGTCATCCAATGAAATCCTGTATCTACATCTCTGATTGATTATCGTATTTAAAGAATATGGATTAACCAATTAAAAAGAGTGGGGGGGGGGAGAGAGAGATGAAATTGACACTGAAGTGTTATGAGTCCTAAGCAATCTGTGAGGAAGAAGAAAACAAATCTAAAAAAATGAAAAGAATAAAACATCCTGTCACCACTTTACAAAGGGTGCCGATTAAAGTCCTACAATCTAGGGGGATTTTATAAATATTTTAGTCCAACGTTTTTTCACATTTTTCCTGGTTTAGGAGCTGGACATTCATTCCTGAAAGGAAACTCTGCTTGGACTCTTGAAGGGGCACTGGACACCTATTAGGATGTAGGTAGGATCTGATTTGATGACCACAGGAAGAACTTGAAGGATGTACAGAAGGTTATGGAAAGCAGGTTTTTGGTGAAAGAGATGAACAGCTGAGGAGAAGAGGGTCAGAAAGTTGCAGTTTAGAATACATGTCCTCATCCCTTCATCAGTGTAAGCAAAAGTCCTTCTTCACTATTGTATTTTTTGCTCATTGCACTCCATGCCCCAGCAGGGGCAAGATGGGCAGGGGCAAGAATGTTAGTGGTGTCACATAAGCCACTGGGGTTTGAATTAATTCTTGAAAGCTAAGTTCTCTCTCTGAAGCTTTGGAACCAGGCTAATCTGTTCTTCGCAACTGGAGAACCCACCAGTATAACATGAAAGAAAAAGATTCTCCAGTGCAACATTCTTCTCTAGGTATATGATGTGACTTGGCATCCTGAATCCCTCTCTCTCATAGGCACAAATAGCCTTGTGGGATGGACTCAGGTCAGACGTCACAGAGAGCTGGCATTTTAAGCTGATCTTTTCTCCTGCTCCATTGATCTAAACTTCCAATAGTTTTCATTTCTGAAACCTGAGTATTTTTTCCATTTGCTATTTTCTGCGAACTTAGGAGACCAACAACAAGGTCATTCTTTGAGAGAGTACTTTGCCATGGAAATGTACGTTCTATCTGGTGATGTTTACCATAAAAGGTCAAAGATAGAGGTGTTTGGTCTCCAGTCCACTGGCTACTGTTCCACAGTGAGCAGTTCTGGGTCAAACAGCAAAGCCCAGTAAGACTAATGAGTCTAATTCTATGTTGGAGCTCACAAAACCTTTATCAGTACTTCAGCCATTCTGCTTACATGGCCTCATTGTTAAGATTATGCCTTTCATCTATGGAAACTAATCCCTTTCATATACAATTTTAGCTAGAAGCTTATAAAATGTGTATTAAGGCAGTATTGACTTGTCTAACAATAAAAAGTACAATTAGGCTTCCAACACAGAGCATTACTAATTTGCATAAAAACCTCTCTAACCTATTTTCTTTTACTGCAGAATATAACCAAAAGGTTACATTCTGTGCCATGCACCAGTAATTACTCTAAAATCACTAGATAGCTGTACCTATGCAATAGTGTCCCCATGTCTTTGTGAAGATCATTAAAAAATAAATTTACATGCAAGATGTATCAATAGGAAAATATTATTAAAATCATTAGAATGAATGACCAAACACAATGGGTTCCTCTTATATAATATCACATAATGCAATAATTCCAGATAGGTTCTTGGAGCATCACTGTCCTGATAGATTCACCCTAAGGGTCAGAGTAGAGACATGTTTTTATCACCCCTTCCAGTTGTAGAGGCTGATTTTAATAATGCATAATTCAAGCAGAAAGCTTATAAAACCGAAGAAGAGTAATAATGACCAATCTCTGCATAAAAATATATGAATTCACTTCAAACACCAGCATTTCCCTCCAAGAAGATTACTAAGTTTCCCTTCATTCTTACTATGGGGAAATGACCCATTTACTCAACATTTCTTATACCCGGGATACAAAATATGGATACGAAAGAGTTGGAGAATGAGAAATGAGATGCACACAGACAACATGGAGACCCTGCATTCACGGGTTATTCAATTTCTAAATCTTCTTGTTTCCTTCCTAATAATAATAATGGTGGTATTGGTTAAGCACTTACTATGTGTCAGCCCTGTACTAAGCTCAGGGATAGATACAAGCTTATCAGGTTGAACACAATCCCTGTTCCACATGAGGCTCACAGTTTCAAACTCCATTTTACAGATGAGGTAACTGAGGCACAGAAAAGTAAAGTGATTTGCCCAAGGTCCCACAGCAGGCAAGTGGCAGAGCTCAGATTATAACCCATGACCTTCTGACTCCCAGGCCCGTGCTCTATCCACTAAACCATAGGAGTATAGCTCTTTCAACATTAGCTTAGATCATGGTCTTTCATGACTGCTTATGTAACATCATGTAACATCCAATATCGGCTTGTTGCCTCGGTAAAGAAAACAACTATTTTACTTCTGGAAATGTGAGCTGGCCCAGTGAATATAAAAGGCAGGTTCTACCATTCGGTCTGAGGGACCCCTATATCCACAATTAATTTTACTTGAGATTTTACCCTGATGTCCCTTTTTATCCCATAAAGAGGATACAAATTCCCTTCCGATTAAAGGCAACTCTATTTGGGGAATGAGCTAACGTCAGGGCATAGGCATGAGAACCAGATCTGGGGCTTAGAAATCTCATCTGATCTAGCCATGTTTGTGTTTGAGCTAAGGAGTCTCTTGATGAATGGCTCAAGGAGGAAAGTAAAATAGGCCATGTACCTTAGTAGAAAGAGCACAGGCCTAGGAGTCAGAGGACCAATGGTGTAATCCCATCTCTGCCGCTTGACTACTGTGTGGCCTTGGGTGAGTCACTTAACTTCTTTGTGCCTCAGTTTTGCCTCGGTTTCCTCATCTGCTAAATAGGAATTCAATACCTCCCTCCCTCCTACATAGACTGTGAGTCCCAAGTGGGTCAAGAACTGTGTCCAATCTGATTAATATGCATATGTCCCAGCACTCAGAACTGTGGTTGACACACTGTGAGTACTGAACAATACCATAATAATTAGAAAGGCAGAGGGAAGGGATGAAAAAAGAGGAAGCTCCCTAAACAGCAGAATTTTGCTTGAATAAAATAACTCACACTATTTTACAAAAGAAACAGGATAAAGGGACACTCCTTTCCTGAATGCAGCCTGATCTGCCCTACAAATAGCCAATATGTTCAATAGACAATTAAAAAAGTGACACTCATTTTGCTCAAAATTTGATATCGTTACATATAGTTCAATTGCTGTGAGTTTAATTTTATTCTGATCTTTGATCAAAGAAATCTAAATCTATTATGAAAGGTTAAACACAAGATATAGTTGGTCAGAGCATTACAGGAATAGTGAACTTTGGAAAAATCTACACTGTAGAAAAATCTAATCTGAGCTGTCAAGGTAAAGTGAGTTTCTTTTAAACATACCTGGCTGTATTTTTCTCACTAAATCTTCATTATTCATCCTTAGAAGAAGTTCTGAGGGTTAAAAAAGTCCATATATCCATATTCCTTCCTAGGTTTTATGTGGTAAAACCAAACTGGTCTGTATAATATTATTGCAAACCTATATATTTTTATAATGGCATTTGTTAAGCCCTTACTATGTGCCAGGCACTGTATTGAACACTGGGATAGGTACAAGTTAATTAGGTTGGACATAATTATATTCCTTCATAGAGCTCAGAGGAATAATTGCCATTTTACAAATGAGTCAACTGAGGCCAAAAAAGTTAAGTGATTTATCCAAGGTCACGCAATAGGCGAGTGGTAGAGCCGGAATTAGAACCCAAGTCCTTCTTATTCCCAGACCCATGCTCTACCCACTAGGCCATGCTGCTTAAAAGCACAAATGAGAGCAACCTTCTTTTAATTATGTTACTTGTTTAGCACTAACTGTGTCATGCACTGTTCTATGTGCTGGGGTAGATAATGAAAAGAGAATTTGCAACCTTTTTTTATAGGTTTTGGGGACTTCATTATTGGCTCGATCAGTTGAACTCTGCATATAAAGTCATGGAAACAAGCTTTTGGCCTATCACTTCCTGACACATTTCAAACACTGTTACTGGTAGAAACAGAAATTTGCCTGACTGACATGCTGCCCAATGTAAGTTTCGTATTCGTTCCCATTTCTAATCTGATAACGTGACAATATACCTTACGTGTTGGCCTTTGCTGTCCCTCATCTAGTAAAGAAAGGGCAACACAGAGAAAAACCAGTAAGTGTCCTCCTACTGTTTTAAGGCATGGTAGACAAGCAACCTTGTTAATAAGATTGTGAACAAACAGGTCTTCCTGTAACTCTGGTTGCAAGAACAATGCACTAACAGATCATCATACCCCACAAATTCTTCTTTAAATTCTGAATTATCCTCTGGATAATTGCCTGGAGCAATTAACCATTTTGCTGTTCTTAATAATAATAATAATGGTATTTGTTAAGTGCTTACTATGTTAAGTGCTTACTAGAGAAGCAACGTGGATCTGTGGAAAGAGCACGGACTTGTGAGTCAGAGGTCATGGGTTCGAATCCCTGCTCTGCCACTTAGCTGTGTGACTATGGGCAAGTCACTTAGCTTCTCTGTCCCTCAGTTACATCGTCTGTAAAACGGGGATTAAGACTGTGAGCCTCATGTGGGACAACCTGATTACCAACCTGATTACCCTGTATCTACCCCAATGCTTAGAACAGTGCCCTGCACATAGTAAGCACTTAATAAATACCAACATTATTATTATTATGTGCCAAACACTGTTCCTAGCGGTGGAGTAAATACAAGATTATAAAGTTGCCCCACGTGGGGCTCACAGTCTTAATCCCCATTTTACAGATGAGGTAACAGACACAGAGAAGTTAAGTGACTTGCCCAAAGTCACACAGCTGACAAATGGTGGAGCTGGGATTAGAACCCTTGACCTCTGACTTCCAAATACGCTCTATTTCCACTAAACCACGCGTCTTCTGTTTCTTCCCACCACAACACTTGTTAAGGACCAAGCCTCTCACACAATTTTAAAAGTCTATTCGATTTATAATCCTGCACAAATATACCGTCTCTTCCACAAGGTTTTTCCAAGGTTGATGTGACTATTGTGTCATTATGCCTAAAGACCATTTTCAGGGTTAAGCCCACATAGTTTCAACCTACATAGGTTTTCATGTGGAAATACTTTAGCGCAACGTTTATTAAGGCCCCTCAGCCCTGATTACCTCTCCACACCCAGTTTCTAGTAGACAGTTGCAGCTGTCAAATCCTCAGCAATAGTTCGAATACAAAAGGAATTATTTCCACAAAGATGCGGATGGGACACAAACATTTTGTTCATCACCTTTGATTTTGCACCTGATCTCAGGGCATACTGTAGCTTTTAAAATGGGGAAAAGTGGAATTAACTGGTAGGCAGAGGAGATAAGTTACTATAAAATAGAAACTTCATCAGCCCACACAAAAATATGCATATTGCAATGGCAGCCAATATTTCTGAGCTCCCTAATGATGAAAACACTGTCTATACTGGGTAGTGGAAACCTCCAAGACCAATCAATCATATTTACTGAGGCTTTACTATGAGAAGGGCAATGTACTAAGCACTTGGCAGAGCACAACACAAGACTATAACAGACACCTTCACTGGCCAAAATGAGCATGCAGTCTAGAGTGGGAGACGAACATAATCAAAATAGATAACTACATTACAGATATGAACATAAGTCCTGAGGGGCTGGGGACAGGAGTGGTGAATACAGGGAGCAAGTCAAGGCTATGAAAAAGGGTGAGAGAAAAGAGGAAATGAAGGCTAAGTCAGGGAAGGCCCAATGGAGGAGATGTGTCTTCCACCAGTCTTTGAGGTGGGGGAGAGTCATTGTCTGACAGATCTGAGGAGGGATGGTGTTCTAGGCCAGAGGCAGGATGTGGGCGACAGATTACCAGCAAGATAGACGAGATCAAAGTACAGTGAGTAGGTTGGCATTAGAGGAGTGAGATGCGAGGGCTGAGTTGTAGTAGAATATCAAGGTGAGGTAGGAGGGGGCAAAGTGATTGACCATGGAGACCTGGCTCTCTTGATTGGCAGAGGTTTTCAAGAGTCTCTTTGCTGGTACATCAGAGGGTCATAATGGATATTATCATCACGGCAGCATCGGCAACCACATCTCATACCTCTGATGAGCTGCTTTAGTAGGGCTCCCTGACAAAGTGAGAACTTTGGGGAGTCCAGCAAGAAGTACAGGAGCAGTCGTTCTCGGCTTCTAAGATCCATCTACAAAGCAGCTCTGGCTGCTCTGGCTGCACTTACAAGGATCCAGCCCTGTGGCACATCCTTCTGGGGTTGCTGTGGGGAGACATAGTAGGTGTGATGGAGTGTGCAGTGGGGAACGCTAGGGGCAAGAGGGAGCTGTTGGGTGATGGACTGTAAGTGGATCCAACGTATTGGGGTGGGGGGCTGAACATAGGGTGAAATCACAACCTGTGGAGGGACAGTGTCCTCAAAAGGCTGAAAAACCCCTGCTCTACCATACATAAGCCCCTGGGATTGCCAAAGGCAAAGTGAGCATTCAACAAATATTGCAGTGTTTTTTTTCTCCTTTTGGAATGGTATTTATTAAATCCCCTCTCAAGATTGCACCTGATGAGTTTCCAGGACTCTATCAGTCTCAGCTATGGGAGGGAGAGTCAAGCAGAGGCATACCCATTCCATTCCAAGATTGGGTGTGGCTAGTGAGTGGAAGGCAATCTTCTACAAGTCAGAACTCACCTGTGCTGGGTAGCAGCAGCATGGGAGAGAGTGGAGGGCCGAGACTCTAGTTTACTGAGTAGAAGAACGCAGTGGTAAATCACTTCCATATTTTGACCAAGAAAACTCTAAAGATACACTATCAGAATGATTGTCAATGGGGAGTGGGGCATTCTGGGAGAGATGAGTCCATGGAGTCACAATGGGTCAGAAACAACTCAACAGCATAAGACAAGATTTGTTAAGAGCTTACTATGTGCCAAGCCCTGTAATGAGCACTTGGGTAGATACAAGATAATCAGGTCGGACACAGTCTATGTCTCAAGTGAGGCTCACGATCTTAATCTCTATTTTACAGATGAGATAATTTAGGCACAGAGAAGTTAAGTGACTTGTCCAAGGTCACACAGCAGAGAAATGGTGAAACGAGGATTGGAACCAGGTCCTTTGACTCCCAGGCCGTGCTCTTCCTACTACAACACGCTGCTTCATTCCAGCGGAAAACAGTCGCCAAAAGAGCCCATTTGTTCATTTCCCCTTAATCCAAGGGTACGCAGATTTTCTCACAAATGCAGACTTGCGCTAGCAACATTGTGCTAGACGTACATGTGGGAAATCAGATATGAGAAGAAAATACTTTCTTCTAAATTTATGGACAGATTGATGTACATATGGTCGACACCTGGAATTTATAGACGTCTTTACCTAATAAAACCTTTTGAGACATTCCAACAATGGCAACAAAGTGATGGCATAGAGCAGAGCTGCCAGAGATAATCTTCTTCACCTCCTTGGTTCTTTTAGAGCTGCAAATATAAAGCCAACAGCTTAACCCAGCAAAATGCTTATGAAATGTGCATTAAAAGGTGGAGACGTATGCACTCTGACAAAGGTGCCATTATATCATGCTTGAGCGTCCTTTTCTGGATAGTCTCAGAAATGGCTGAGGTTTACGAGTAAGACGTCTGATCAATAAGCACACTAATAAAAAGTAGAGTGAGTGTGTAAATGCTCACCAGGTTTCACTTGCTATTTTCTGACAAGGGAATAATGTCTTAAATGATAGTGCTATATAAAATGGTGACATGTGGTAAAAAGGTTAAAACTGAGACTTTGCTAAGGCAAAAATCATTCCCAGGGTGATCCTGGCCTTGACATGAACTTCAAAGGGAGTTTCTCATGAAGATGCAGTCCATTAGGGGAGAGCAGCCACATGAATCTGACCTTTTTTGTCATTAGGAGAGGCCAACACACTTTAAAGAACTTGTAAAGAACTTCAAGCTTTCCCACCCAGGAGACCCAAATTCTTAGCACATCACAGACTCCCTCTTTCACTAATACCTTAGGTTTTTCAGACTTCTGAAAAAGGGTGACATTTTCTCCAATGTATATTTGTCTTTTGCTTTATCGACCTGTAGAGAGTGAGTTCCTAGGACCTCCAGACTGTGAGCTCCTTGTGGCCAGGGACCATATCTACCAATTTGTCTAGATGGTTATCTTCCAAGCGCCTAGTACAGTGCTCGGCACAGAGTACGTGCTCAATAAATACTACTGATTGATTGATGAGTTCGATGATGAACTCTAGACTGTGAGCTTGTTGTGTGCAGGAATGTGTCTGTTGTTGTACTCTCCCACGCTCTTAGTACAGTGCTTTGCACACAATAAGTGCTCAATAAATGCAGTTGAAGAATGAATGAACTGTCTTGTGGTCTTCAGCAGTTGCTCCACTCACTGCCTCCTTTCCTCCTCCCTCCCAATACCAAAGGAGCAAAGTCTGACTTCTCAGCTATTGGATTATTGGGGAGGGACTGGACATTCTTATTTAAGGACTTCTGTCTGAGTCAATCAATCCATCAGCAGGTAGTTTTTATTGAGCACTTACTGTGAGCAGAGCAGTATACTAAGCAATTGGGAGAGTACGATGCAATAGAGTTAATAGATATTAAGTGTTAACAGCCTGAAGCAGGGAGGATCTTGAAGACTGCCTTCTCCAAGTCTTATTCTTGCTACTTCTAATGATACTATGATTTGGGTGTTTAATCTAGACCGTAAGCACCCTGTGAGCAGGGAACCGTCTACCAACTTTGTTACACTGTACTCTCCCAAGCACTTAGTACACAGCTCTGCACACAGTAAGTGCTCAATTAATATGATTAATTGATTGATTAATCTTTAATTTCCTTTGATTGTTGTTTGCTATTCATCCCTTTTATTCAATGTGTCTGTCTCCCCTACTCAGATTGTGAGCTTTTTGAGGGACAAGGACCATGTATGAACTGTTCATTTCCTCAGTTCTTGGCATTCAGCTCAGTTCATATATATGATGAATAAAATAACACTATCACAGAACAGTTAAGTGAGGGAAGGGATGGCGTGGGTGGCCTGGGGGTCAGCAATGTTAAGGGTGTTGGGATATAGAAATCGCAGCACTGGAAGTGGTATTCTCATGCCCCTAGTGAAAGTGAACCCTTGTGGACTTCTGCAGCATCCATATATCCCATTGTTAGAGAAAAAAACAAAATTATCTCACTTCCTGTCCCTGAATTCCTAGGCCTGCATTCCTGCCCTGAAGGGAAGGAACTGCACTGATTTTGGGCCTTCTGGGTGTAGAGGGCTATTCAAAGTACTTAGGGTACATTCATGAAAAGTTCAAGAAATGATCTCAGCCTTTGAAGGGTTTGCAAATATAATGAGCTCTACCTTAGACATAAATCTGGGCTAGAGATAATCGGGAGCAAGGTAGATTTAAAGAGAAACAGCTTTCATTGTAAGTGACTCCTTCAAAGATGCAAGTTCTCTGACTGAATTTCAGAGAATTTACAGGTTTGCTGATGATTAATTCTAGTAACAATCATAACACAAATTCCTTATTTGCCTTTACTTTTAAATGTATTTCAGAGAGTTTGACTTCTAAATTCTTCTTGTGAAGGTCTTCCCAATATGCACAGTGTGAGAGGCATCTTTGGTTTTCCCTACCTTTTATTTTCTTTTTCTCCAAGATGAAGCTTCTGCCTCCTTCTGAAATGCTGGCCAATTGGATTGCATCACACCAACATTGGTGAAAACAGCCACCTCTCGAGGGCAGGGAACTCTTTATTAGGATCATAGCACATAATTCCAATATTCCCCAATCCCTTTGCAGGAATCTCCTGCACCAGCGTCAAGGGAGTCATTTTAAAAAAAAACTAAAGTAAGCCCAACTATGAAAATTGAAAGAAAAAGTAAGAGCGCTTTTATTTTGAATTAAAATCAAATTAAATTTAACCTAAAAGGAATTACCAGATCACATTTTATGTTCCTGACATTAGGGGTTGTTTGCCCTCAACAAATGGCTATTTCCAGTGACCCATGATGAGATGCAGGGGCCTGCAGTCCCAAAAGAGGCAACAGCTCTATTTCGGATTAAAGGTGATCATCCAGATCTGGGGTATAGTCCAACTGACATGTGAGCCCTGAATCTAGGCTTTGCTATGTCCATCTAAGTGATACAGTTTGAATTCAAGATATCTGGCAACAAAATCATTGTGGGAGAATTTAGGGCTGTGGCTAGCCATCAAATTTAAAGAGAAAATAATGACAAATTTTACTCAATGGGAAAGTTGCAGCAAAGCCTGACCGGTGAATTGAATGGAGAGTATGTAGCAAACACCAATCAGGGAATGCACTCAACAATTCTTAGCTGATGCCAATCATTAAGGTTAATGGAAAAGTCATAGCAACCGCTAATAATTGAAGTCAATCGTGAATTGATAGCACATGCTGATCAGCAGTGTTAATGGAAACTTCACACTCCAAACTGCTCGTTTTCAGATGACATCTCAGAACAGCACAAAGCCATAAGTGTGAGTTTTGACTCATATGTTGACATTTTCCATTTCTTTTTATTAATCACGTTTTTGCGATCTGAAGTAGGCAATGCCTATTGTGGCAACAGGGGTTTAATTGCAGCTCCAAACCTATTTGCAAAAGTGTATTTCTTATGACTCTGGTGCCCTGAAAATGGAAGTGATCACTTGCTAATTATGCACATAATCCCCGAGAGCTGTCTAGCATGATAACCTGGCCTGCAGCTTTGGAATCTGGAAAAGGTGTCCCTTATTCTTGCTACAGTACGAAATGCCACTAGTTTCTCGGCATTGTCTAAAGAAGTCACTGATCACATTAATAGTATTCGGAATGAAAATGTAACCTTTGTGTGTCAGCTCTTCTGTCTTCTTTGAAGCAAACAAGTCGTTGCGTGCACTTAATCACAGAAAAGGATTTCTTATTGTTATGCAGCTTCCTCAGAGACCCAGATGAGAGATGGAGCATAGGTAGTTAGAATGAGCAGTGATCCTGGACAATTTAGGCAGCGATGGGGACATCAACTCAGGGAGTTGCAGGAGGTTCAGAGGGGTGGGGTAGAGTAGTATGAAAATGGAGAGGGGTTTGTGGCCTGGACCCAAGTTACCATATTTTGGAATCCGCATTAGCCTCAGGATCGGCCTGAAAAGAGATTGATGTTTTGACTATTGTGAGTTTCATTGGTGAGTCAAAGAAGGCTGAGAAAGTCTTCCCAAAGTCAGAGGAAGGCAAGAGTGATTTGAAGGAGAAGACAGAGCTCTGGGGATCAGAGAGAAGGACTTGTCTCTGTTCAAGAGGCAGAGATACCAAGAGGAAGGATGATTCAGGGTCAACGAGCTAGAGAGTGATCTAGTGGACATGTAGAAATATAGACCAGAGCATAGAATTCAAAGAAAACATTCACTAAGCTCAGTTTCTGGGCAAACAGGTCTATTTTTAACTTTACTGTGGTTACTTTTTCTTCATCAAAGATTAGAATGAAAAAGACATGTGACTGAAACAAATGAGACACATTTAAAGTCTTACCTCAGGCTAATCTGTGTATCTATAAGCTACAGAGAGTTATCCACCATGAGTCAAAACAAAAAATAAAAACAAGTCAAAGCGGATATGACTCATGAGTCATTCAAGCTCAGAATTCACCATCAGAAGCTGGCACCTCAGAGGATCTGTTAATTTATAAAGAGGAAATCAGAGGGATTCAATGTGGCTTAGAGGAAATGACCTGAAGTTGAGATTCAGGAGATCTGGATAAGTCCCAGCTCCACCAACAACCTATTGTGTGACTTTGGGCCAGTCTAAGCCTCAGTCTCCACATCTGCAAAGCGAGGATGAAATCTATTGTGACCCTTATGTAACTGGGACTGTGTGTGATCTTATAACCTTATAGCTACTCATTGCTTAGCACAGAGCACATAATAGATGTCATGATTATTATAAACACAATATGAAAACTTGAAAAGAACACAAAACATCTTTAAAATTTAGGGACATTCATCATATATTGCATCTCATGTGGTCAGGAAACAAATCATCTGGGGTTAAAAACACCATTTTATGTTAAGGGATTTCTAGACATGCAGAGTGGTTTAAATTGAATCCTTTGGAGGGCAACAGTATTGCTATATCCCCTCTGAGGATGGCACCTGGAGAGTTTCCAGTACTTTACCAGCCTCGGCTACAGGAGGGAGAGTCAAGCAGAAGCATACCCATTCCATTCCTAGTTTGGGTAGTGGCTAACAAATGGAAGGCAATCTGCTACAAGTTAAAACTCAACTGTGCTGAGCAACAGTGGCATGGGAGATAGTTGAGGGCAGAGACTCAAGTTTACTGAGTGGAAGAAGGCAGTAGTAAACCACTTCTGTATTTTTACCAAGAAAACTCTAAGGATTCACTACCAGAATGACTACAGTTGGAGAGCGGGGCATTCTGAGAGAGATGTGTCCATGGAGTTCCTATGGGTCAGAGACGACTTGACAGCATAAGACAAGACAAAATTGCTACTCTTTACCCTGGAGTCCTTGGATTTCCACTACAGTTCAAAAGCTACTGGCAAAATTGGAGCAAAATATTATAAAGAATGGGATGGCGCTCTCTTTAAGAACTATTTCTTGAAAGTGAATATGGTCGATTCTCTGGGAAAGTCACATTATAAAATTTATGTCTTTTCCAATACCCCTCAGATGTATACAATCATTTATTCCACCTCATAACATTCTGTGCATTGTCGGAACAAAGTTCCTTAATTCTCCAATGACGTTTTCTCCAAAACAAGTAGTGAAATCATGCATAGTTACAACATGACAGTATCCAAAAGAAGACATGAACCTTTAAGAGAAAAACCAAACATTTTGTCTTTTCATGTTATCCTATTATCAGTACTATGAAGGATATTCATCATGTTGAACTCTAACCCATCAATTTAGAGAAGTTCTCCAAGATGAGTGGATAATAATAATAATTATGGTATTTGTTAAGCACTATGTGCTAAACACTCTTCTAAGAGCTGGGGTCGATACAGGTTGCCCGACTTGGAGCTCACACTTTTAATCCCCATTTTACAGGTGAAGTAACTTAGCTACAGAGAAGTTAAGTGACTTGCCCAAGGGTCACCGGCAGACAAGTAGCAGAGGCGGGTTTAGAACCCCATATCCTCTGACTCCCAAGCCTGTGCTCTTTCCCCTAAGCCACACTGCTGATAAACTGTTGCAATATCTCACTATCCTTAGTTTTAGTGGTTTAAACGCCGTGATCACCAGTTTAGCAACAAGGGGGAACAAGATGGGGAACAGGGAGTGGGACTTTCCAGAAAGCCTGCATTCTAGGGCTTCTAGAAGCCACCTTTCTGTGCTAAAAGTGGAAACTACACATAATACGGAGGTGTGTGTCGGTTACACATTGGTCTTCTAGGCCATACTTGTATATCTGGATGGGATCTCTCTATCAGTAGCACCTGCTTGGAAAATGAAGGACTGCTATATAATATCTCCCTTGCAGAAGGTTGAAATTATTCAATCAAAATCTCCTTCAAACTCATCTGGCAGTGAAGTCTCTATATGGGGTTGATGGGATTATCACCATTCAGCATGTCTAAAGTTCTTTCATTCAGGGTCCCCTAAGCTCTTAACCCAAGACCCCTCAAAGAAGGATGCTGAGCTATTTGGTGAATGTCATCATCCCTATATGACAGACGTTTCTTCCAAAGCCAGGGGTGGAGTTAGCTTGAGATCCCAGAGATAATGATGGCTATAAATCAAACAGGTACTCAGATTACACTCTAGCAACATTAGCCTAATTAGACCCTACTCACTTAATTTCACCAGAAAAATGATGAACTGACACCCCAGACCTGAAGACTTTAAAACTTTGGCTTCCTTTGATTTGGCACTCCTTATTTCTATATCTCTCACTATTCCTTGGTCCCTACCGGTGACTCTTCACTTCAGCCCCAAGGTTTCCTGGCTGACCAATCAAGAGTTTTCCACCACTTGAAGGGGGCTAACTTGGATTTTAATCAAGATTTAGAAATGTAGAAAGCTCCATTTCACACTCTTCAAGTCCCTCTCAGGGTCTCTATATGTGGGTCTTGGGACTCTAAAGGGAAGAAGAAATTGTTTTTAGCAAGGTCTGGGGCTCAGTTATCCACATCCATGTGTGGTTATCACTGGAGAACAACAACAATAATAATAATATTAAGCACTTACTATGTGCAGAGCACTGTTCTAAGCACTGGGGTAGACACAGGGTAATTAGGTTGTCCCACGAGAGCCTCACAGTCTTCATCCCCATTTTACAGATGAGGTAACTGAGGCACAGAGAAGTTAAGTGACTTGCCCACAGTCACACAGCTGACAAGTGGCAGAGCGGAGATTCGAACCCATGATCTCTGACTCCCAAGCCCAGGCACTTTCCAATGAACCACGCTGCTTCTCAATATTCTTGCCCTGCCTTTAGGCCCTCAACCATGAGCTTTAAGGCTGCTTTGCAGTGATTCACTCCTACTGAGAGGTTTTCCTTCGCTTCTACATCCCAGGCTAAACTCTCTACAACAAATATCCCCAGCGTACAATTCCCCCATGTATATGCTATCAACACACACATTTTTCCTATTGCTGTACTGTTTTGTACTTATTTCCTCTTCCAAACTTCACTAAAAGACTATTTGGTCTATGAAGTTTTCCCAGATTACCCTTCCCCACATTTTGGGGGGTTTGGTTTCCACTCTAACTCCCCTCAACTCAACTATATCACTGTAGGCATATATAAACACACACACATATTATTATGGTATGTTAAGCACTTACTATGTGCTATGCATTGTTCTAAGAGCTGGGGTAGATACAAGTTAATCAGGTTGTCCCACATGGGGCTTACAGTCTTAATCCCCATTTTACAGATGAGGTAACAGGCACAGAGAAGTTATGTGACTTGCCCAGGGTCACCCAGCAGGCACGACAGCAGACAGTATGCATAAAGTTACATATAGTATGTTACATATATGATATATATCATATACAGTGAGCTACTTAAGGGTGATTATTTGTAATATGTAAACATAATCTCAAGTTTTTATTTAACTGTATTACTATTTCTTCGTACTTGTCTGTCACCCCTAAAAACGTGTGCACGTTCTCTGAGAGCTAAGATTCTGTCAAGATTTTTTTGTAATTTCCCGCAACACTTAGTATAGTGCTTTTTCCAAACCAGGTTCTCATAAATGGTGAAAGTAATGATTATGATCAAATTATGGTCCAAAATTCAGAACTGGACAGAGATAAATTAGACACATCAGTGGGCTAGATTATCATTTGGAATATTAAAGGGTACCATATAACAAGAATAATAATAATAATGATGGTATTTGTTAAGTGCTTACTATGTGCAGAGCACTGTTCTAAGTGCGGGGGCAGATACAAGGTAATCAGGTTGTCCCAAATGGGGCTAAAAGTCTTCATCCCCATTTTACAGATGAGGTAACTGAGGCACAAAGAAGTTAAGTGGCTTGCCCAACCTCACACAGCTGTTAAGTGGCAGAGGCAGAATTACAACCCAGGAGCTCTGACTCCCAAGCCCATGCTCTTTCCACTAAGCCATGCTGCTTCTACAAGAGTGTTCTTTGAATATCTTTTTTTTTAAGAGAAAAAATTCCATTGGGGCCCAAATCTACCAAAGGTTATGTTGAACCTAGGGGGCCAAGGACACATTAGTGAGGTGTGGGATGGAAACGTAAAATGAACTACTAGTGACCATAAGTCCTACCTCTGACCAGTCCCAAGGAATCGTGCTACTGACATATTCATCTAAGTGAGGGGCCTGAGAGCCACTCTAGATCCAAACTACCTGTTGGAGTGGAGTATCATCAGACCCTCCAAGCAACAATAGACCATCAGGTTAGACTCAGTGATTCATTCAATAGTATTTATTGAGCACTTACTAGGTGCAGAGCACTGTACTAAGCGCTTGGAATGAGCAAGTCGGCAACAGATACAGTCCTTGCCGTTTGATGGGCTTACAGTCCTCTTCAAGTACGGTGAACAAGTAATAATGATAGTATATGGGTTAAATATATGCCAAACACTGGGTAGACATACTATAAATTGAAAACAGGCCCCATCCCACATGGGGATCACCATCTACGGGGGAAGGAGAACGGATTTTATTCCCCAATTTACAGGTAAAGAAACTAAGATCAGAGAAGTCAAAAGATTTGCCTGAGGTTAGGGGGCTGAGCTGAGAGTAGAATCCCTGTCTCCAAATTCTCCCAGGGTCTTTCTGTTAGGACAAGCTGCTTCTATAAATCCCCAGGTGATTAAAGGGCTAAAAGGACAGAGACTCCAATGCAGTCCATGGCCATTGTTTACCTGGGGTAATATTCACATGCCCTATGCAGGGAATGACTGTGGTGCCTTACTGAACTCTGGAGCTTTAATCCTGTCCCTATCACTTAATTGTGGTCAAGTCACTTCCTTATTTCTGCGTTTTCTGATCTGCACCGACAAGCAACACAGAACTACTTTACTGGGGAATCCTGAACCAACAAGATCATAGCTCTTTGTAGGAAGAGAATGTGTCTACCAACTATTTTGTTTTGTACTCTCGCAAGTGTTTAGTCCAGTGCTCCTCACAGTAAACACATGATTGTCAGGGCTTTTGGCAATTGCAAAATGCTCCATAAAGTCTTATTTTGTTTTGCTCAAAACAAACCAAAGGGAAGGCCACTCATGTATACCCATGGTAATTCATTCTACTTCAAACTTATTCCTTAATCAGCATTGGTGGGGGGCCCCTACTGAATTTGTTTCCAGAGGTGGTGATTGGAACAGAGCTAAGAACTAGAGACCTGCATCCTTACAGTATGCCTGTCCCAGCTGCCCAGGACCTGCAGCTGAGTTGCAGGTTGATTGGGTAATGAGTTTGTATGTGGGTAAGGGTTGGGTGCAGGTGAGATTCCTAGCTAAATCTCAGCCATCCAACCCTCGCTGAACAAAAATGAAAAGAAACCAAGTGTAGTGATAATTCATATCTGCTGGAGAAGGGGGATAAATTCTGCAAAACTAGAGGTGAGATTTAACGATAGGAGTTCTTTTATTTATGGAGCACCCACAGGGCACACTGAAGCAGCTTGGCCTAGCAGATAGAGCACAGGCCTGGGAGTCAGAAGGACAGGGCTTCTAATTACAACCTTCCACTTGTCTGCTGCAGGACCTTAGGCAAGCCACTTGACTTCTCTGTGCCTCAGTTACCTCATCGGTAAAATGAGGGTTAAGACTGTGAAACTCATGTGAGACTGCATCCAACCTCATCACCTCGTATCTATCACAGCTCTAAGAATAGTGCCTGGCACTTAGTAAATGCTCAACAAATACCATTAAAAAAGGCTGTACTAAGTGCTTGAGAAAGCTCTACAGGAGCACATCCCTGAGCATCTTAGAGTGGTGTCTAGCATCACCACATGGGAATCTCACAATCATCAGAAATGAGAGCTGGGTCAGGTCAGACCTACTTTGCCAACAGGGATTGGTTATGAAGGGCTTGTCTGCAGATGTGGGTAGTGTTCGGACTCAAAATGCAGAGTCCCTAAATAGACCTTTAGTAAGAATGTCATTAGCACCTTAGTTTCTAGTTTCAGCTTCAGAAGTAAAACGAAACTGGGAAACAATGAGTTTCCAAATGACCTTGATGAGCAAAGACTTGTCCCTGTGTTTCCCTGCCCTGAGGTAATCTTGTCTACTATCCTCGCTGCTGTTTCTTAAGCAGTGCAACAAGCAGTTCCACTTCAGCCTCTCTCCTTGGTTTCCCATGGGTCGATTTACAATGAGTGGAGTAAATGATTCCCTAAGGGCTAGGGTCAGCCACTACTGTAAGCCATAACCAACGTGAACTCTAAAGAGACACCACCAGAGTTTCCTTTCTGAGTTTGGGACCGCGCTGCTTTTAATGTGACAAATGTTTATGGATTCTTCTAATTACAAGTCTGGTTTAAAGCTAAGATACCAAGAGAATACCATTCTCTTTTATAAAGTTCCCAAGGTTTTTCTATAATAATCAATTACCATAATGAGTTTTTTTAAAGCTTCCATTCATCATTTTCTTTAAATATATAAACTACCCAGGATAAAGATAAATAGCCTTAACCAGCATACCCTGAGGCCCTATACAAAAGGCCTCCATTAAATCAAAATCAACTAGAAAACATGTTGGGTTTTATTTCAAAGTCAATCCCGCTTGAGTTAAATAAAAATCTGCAGGAAAAATGTCGAAGCAAACTAAACTGCTTCCAAAAAGGCACTAAAAAAGACATCTTTATTGCAATCTTCTCTCAACTTAGCTGTTAGGTGCTAACGGTTCTTGCCAGCAGACTTTTGCAGTGAGGGAATTATGCTTCTTCTTCCTCATCTTGGCCTAGCCACTTCAGCAGACCATTTGTCCCAGTTTAGCTAGGCTAGTTCCTCGACTGACCCAGATGATTTTAGAAAAATTGGCATACATCCTAGAATCTGTTTTGTCCTGGAAAAATCTGTCTTTCTTTCTTACCCAGTTAGTATGGGTAAGAACCTAGGGTATCCATACCATGACTGAAGCATACTCAGGCTTACTTTAGGTCCCCAGGCATTCTGCAACTCTAACCCCAACCTTCCTCTCCTGTTATAAAGTGATCAGATTTCCTCAAGGTCAAAGTGGGGTCCTGACAGGACCAATAGGTTTGCAAATATGACATAGGGAAGGGACTCAGGAAAGGAAGGGAGGTAGAGGAGAGTAGGAATGTAGGAATGCGAAAAGAGAGAGAGGCAGAGTCACTTCCACCTGGAAATAAACATGATATAAAACACCACTGTGCATGTGTCCTCCCTTTCGTACTTTCCAACTCACATTCCTCTTCTTCTTTTCTTTTCCCTCAAACTCACTCTTGAATATTTGTTTAAAAATAATGTGCTTAGCCTGGGCGTTTGGCCTTTTCCAGAAGACCTATCTGAGATTATGGCAGGACATTTGGATTTGCACCCTTTATTCATCCCAACTCAGCTCCATAGCACTTTATTCTCATATCCACAATTTATGTTAATATCCATCTCCCTCTCTAGACTGTAACCCTCTTGTGAGCAGGGAACTTATCTATTGTATTGTACTCTCCCATGTACTTAGTACAGTGCTCTACATACAATAAGCACTCAATTAATATGATTGATTGATTGGGAGATCCTTGTAGCCATGAGCCTCTAAAGTGCATATTCTAGAGGTGGCCAAAAGGGGCTTACCCTCTATACTCAATTGTCTCAGGAAGATGACTTTGGCCCTGGGAGCTGTTTGTTTACCAGCTTTCAGAACCTCGAGGCCTTTCCTGGTACAAATTCAGGGCCCTTTGATTCCCAGGTAATTCTCAGCAATACAACAACCATTTGAAGTTTCTCGGGAAGGCGGAATTCAGCCTGGATTAGTGCCTACTTCCCTCTCATAATGTATGCAAGCTGAACTAGATTCCCAGACCTGATGCCAATCCCACTTCCTAGTCACCAACACCATCAGCCACCATCTTGGGCCTTTTAAATTTGACACAGAACTTCACGGTAGAGACTGGGGCCTAGAAAAGACTCAAAGTGGTAGCCCTGTGCAATGACCCTTCCAAAATCCAGCACCATACTAACCATGTCATTTCACTAGAAGCACTACAATCAACTGATTCAAGCAACTTGGGGTAAGAATTTCTAGGCCCTTTGCTTCTCCAGAGTTGAATCCTGGACACACATTTAAGTGGAATAGGCTTTAGATTAATGATACCAGATTCAGTATGTGTTTGTGAAAAAAATGTCTAACTTGCCACCAAATAAAATATCTCCTAAGACAGAGACTTATACAGAACATTGCGTTTATGTGAAAGGCATTGGTCCAGGGAAATAACTTCTTTATTTATGTCAAGATTTTAAAAAATGCTACATTTAATTTTAATATCATGATGAGCAGAATTCTTCCTCCTTGATAGGCCTCATTACACCACAGCCTGGACAGTATTTGCCTTATTTAACAATTTTTATCAATCATTTAACAATGGATAATGCACTCAATAAAGAGAGACAAATAAGTGGAGAAGGTGCATGTGTACTGCTCCTTAGACAAAGCAATTCAGCCCTCAGCTTTTGAGAATAATGAAAAATAGAAAAAGCAAGATTTTTTTAACCTGTCCCAGCTCACAGTTAAACCTCTCTCCAGGGGTGGCAAATGCCAGTTAACCCAGTAAGAAACAGTTTCTAGTTTATTTCTACTTCCTGCTAAGAACTTCACTGTCTCCTTGAAATTTGCTAATCAAATTGTTGTGAATTGCAGCCTATTTGCACTTCCTCATCTCCCTTCCCTCTTATAAGTGCATGAGATGATTTATTCTTTTATTTCTAGTTAAGAAAATGGATGTTGCAATCCTAGGGTAATAGGAAAAATAGTCAATTATCATACCATACAGTAAATTATTTAAATGCTTGCCAGGCAACTTGCAAATATTGATAAAAGGGTAAATTGTGAGACTGAAGTACAAAAGTGTTATTTACAAGTGCCAACTCTGGGCATGCTAACAAATATGATGCAGGTTCCAATTTAAGACTGTCATCCCTATTATTCTATTTGTTAAACGCTATGTGCCAAACAGTACAATAAGCACTGGGGCAGGGTACTAGGAAAAAGACTCAGCTCTGTATTCCACAAGGAGCTCATTAAATTAGAACTAAGCAAGGACAGAAATTGCAAGATAAATAAACCTGAAACAATAAGGTAATACTAATGGCAAGACCAGAAACAGAAAGAGCTGCTAAAGGAACAGTTTTCAGTTTTCATGTCTAAAACAAAGCTCCTTATCTTCCCACCCAAATACTCTTTCCTTGTGACTTTCCCAACAGTGAAGATAAGCACTACCATCCTTCTCGTCTCACAAGCCCATAACCTTGGCATAATCCTTGAGTACTCTCTTTCATTCAACCCACATATTCCATCAATCACTAAATCCTGTCGGTTCAACCTTAACAGCATCACTAAAACCCACACTTTCCTTTCCATCCTAACAGCTACCATGTTAATCCAAGCATTTATCCTATCCCGCCTTGATTACTGTGTCAGCCTCCATGTTGACCGCCCTGCCTCCTGCCTCTCTCCACTCCAGTTCCATGAAGTTCCATACTTCACTCCGCTGCCCAGATCATTTTTCTACAGAAACATTCAGTCTGTGTTTCCCCACTCCTCAAGAACCTCCAATGGTTGTCCATAAACCTCTGCATCAGAGAGAAACTCCTTGCCATCGGTTTAAAAGGACTCAATCACCTGCTCCTACCATACTTCCTCCAAGAGGCCTTCCTGACTAAGCCCTCATTTCCTGTTCTCTCACTCCCTTCTGTGTTGCTCTGACTTGCTCCCTTTAATCATCCTCTCATGCTTACACATTTATACTAAATATCAGTTAAATATAATGTTATATTAAATATCTGTATTTTATTTATATTAGTCTGTCTCCTCCTCTAGACGATAAGCTCATGTGTCTGTTTACTGTTGTACTCTCCTCAGAGCTTAGTATGGTGCTCTGCACACAGTAATCGCTCAATAAGTACTTTGACTGAATGACTGGCTACTCTTCTACTAAACCCAGCCCACGCACTTGGCTCCTCTAATGCCAACCTACTCACTGTACCCTTATTTCATTTGTCTCGCCACTGGCTTCTTGCCCACATCCTGCCTCTGGGCTGGAACACCATCCCTTCTAATATTCCCTGCAACTTCCCTCCCCTGCTTCAAAGCCTTGTTGAAGCACATCACCTCCAAGAGACCTTCCCTGACTAAGCCCTCATTTCCTCTTCTCCTACTCCCTTTTGTTGCCCTACCTTCATCCCTTTATTCACCACCACTTTATGCCCCACAACACTTATGTGCATATCCATATTTTATAATTTATATTTACGTCTGTCTCTCCCTGTGGGCAGAGAATGTATTTTTCATACTGTTGTGCTATACTCTCCCAAGTGCTTAGTAGAGTGTTCAGCACACAGTCAGTGCTCAAGAAATATGACTGATTGACTTTCAGGAGCCTCACCACTCCCAGAAGGCAGTCCTTACTCCAACAGCTGCTATGAATACTATCCTCTAACAGTTGTTTCAAGGGTAGGTTTTTGTTTGTTTTACTGACATTTTGTTAAGCAATTAATATGTGTCAAACACTGCTCTAAGCACTGGGGTAGATAGAAATCATTCAGGTTGGACACATTCTCTGTCCCACTTGGAGTCTAAATAGGTGGGAGAACAGATATTGAGTCGCCATTATGCAGTTGAGGAAACTGTGGCATAAAGAAGTTAATTGACTTGCCCAAAGTCACGCAGCAAACGAGTGGCAGAACTGAGATTAGAACCCAAGTCTTCTGATTCCCAGGCCTCTGCGCCTTCCACTTGGCCATCTGCTTGCAGCAGCTCCAACTTCTGGTTGCTTAACTGAATCCCGGATAGAACCCCACCCCCAACACCGCCATACTAAGTGGGAGGTAACAGAAAGCTGTGGCCCCATTCATCGGATCCCAGGGTTCCGATGGAGGAGGAACCCATGGCCTTGGGGCTTTAGGTCACCCTTGCTCTAGAACATTCCTTCTCCCGGCAGCTATTACAGGTAGGGAAATGTATTCTGCAACACATAAGTGATAGAACAATTTGGAATTTTCCTATGAGCTCCCTTTCAAAAGATGTGATTTTTGACCCTTAGCATTTTTCACTTATTTGAGATATGCAGGTGCCTGTCAAATAGATATCTGAACAAATTCAAAACCACATTTTAACATAATGATTTCTTGGTGAACCCTCTTTTCCACCTCACCATACCCCTCTCTATTGCTCAGGCAAACTACGAAAAAGAATGAGCTAACAGGTAGTCCTTTCAACTTGTGCCCTGAACAGCACAACTAAATCCAAAGCTAATGAAGTTCATTCACAGCCCTAGCACTTCATATATTAGCGACAGTCTTTCATATAATGCAGTTATGGGTAGAAAATTCATGGTATTTCATGCCTACTTATATGCTTTTCATATGAAAAGACACATAGTATTATAGAAGTAGAGGATTAGTCATGTTAATTCATTATATTTTGCTGATATAGTCACATCAAGGGCTTAAAAACTGGGTTTCTACCATAGGTAGGCTCGTTTAAGATGTGATATATAAATCGCTCTCATTGCTGCCTCTTAATGGCACTTCATTTGGAAATATATCCTATTTCATGCCAAAAAGACTCTACAGTGAGTCAGAACTATCAGGAGAAATTGGAAAAATGTATTGCAATGATTGTTTAATGAGCGTTTTAATAAAAAGCAGCTGCCTTTGTAGGCATTAGCAAATGGCCACATGCAAAGTCCTATTTACTCACATGCTGGAACTCCTTTCCTCGTCAAAATTTCCGATGAAGCTCACCTATCTTCATATCTAACACTTTCAAAATCTATGCATTACACTGTTATTCCTGGGGCTAGGCAGATGCAGTTGTTTTCAGCTTCTGCCATTTTTTTGTGTTTGTTATATGCCAGGCACTGTACTAAGCACTAGGGTATAAACAACTTAACACACTCCTTTCCCCAAGTGGGGCTCACCGTTTTCACCCCCATTTTGCAGATGAGGTAACTAAAGGCACAGAGAAGTAAAGTGATTTGCCCAAAGTCACACAGCAGGAAAGTTGCAGGGCTGAGATTAAGACCCAGGTCCTTCTGACTTCCAGACCCATCCTCTATCCCCTAGGCCACAATGTGTCTCAAAATTCAAACTGTTCCATGTATTTAGAAATATTTAGCCCATTATGTTTCTTTTACCTTCACATTTTTTAAATTTTTGAAACAGGGGTATGAGTTACTAGATTGGTCACTTTGGGTAAAACTGCACATTCTGCAACCTGTGAGCACTATGTGGGACAGGCACTGTGTCTAACCTGATTAACTTACTTCTAAACCAGCACTTACAACAGTGCTTGTCACACAGAAAGTGCTTAAAAACATAGCACAATTATCATTATTATTATTATTATTGATCTCTATGAACATTTGCTCAGATTTTGAAAGCATCAAGCAACTTGGGACAACTGAGAGCTTCTCCTCAGGAGACACAGCAAACACTCACCATGTTTGCACCTTCTAAATAATGCATATTGGTGGAGGTGTGTGGAGGAATATTTTAGTGTTTGTTCATTTCTTATTAAAAACTGACAGGGTCTTTTTATATTTGGGGTTCAGAGGCACTGTGCTGAGAAGTTTTATAACTATAAAGTGCAATAGTTTTGTAACTCAATGGTGTACCTCTGAGGTTGAAATTAGGGGGAGCATATTAATACCATTGCTTTGGTTTCTAGAGCAGATGCTATTTTTGTTTCATTCAAATCAGAGTTCTACTCTCAGTGGACACCCCAAAATGCATCAATTTACTTCCTTGCATATTTCCTCTACTCTTTTTGAAACTGCAGTTGGTAGTGTCTAAATACCAGCTTTGACACAGCCCTAAAAGTCATTCATTCATTTAATAGTATTTATTGAGCACTCACTATGTGCAGAGCACTGTACTAAGCGCTTGGAATGTACAATTTGGCAACAGATAGAGAAAATCCCTGCCCATTGACGGGCTTACAGTCTAATTGGATGGGCTTATAGTCTAATCGTCAAAAACTATGCTGTTTCAAACATGCCAACACACTTATGGGTGGCGAAGAAAGGGTACCACTTTAAGATTTACCAGCATTAATGGCAAGTAGAGAGGTTGTGAAAGAGATATATATGCTTTAAGCAGTGTAAGTTTAAAATCAGTGTAGTCACATAAGTAAATCATCATGTACCATTTTGAAATATTACCCCAGTGTGCTCTAGTGCCGCTTGATGTGAAGAACAGTGCTTTGCACATAGTAAGCGCTTAACAAATGCCATCATTATTATAAAATGGTTTAACTTCCAACAGATCTTCGGCTGGTAGATGACTTTGAAACATGAATTTCTCCACTCATCCACTGGCCTGTTAGAAGGTTGACTTGCAGTGTTTCTTGATTGTGGGCAAATATCAGCAGAGCAATTTTTAATGTAGTTTTCCAGAGGGAAACAAGTCTACCTTTTGCCATCAAGCTAAATAGACTAGGGAGGCAGAGGGTAGATTGCCTTGAAAGTGGACCTTGCCATACCTCTTCATAATGATAATAATGATAATGATGATATCTGCTAAGTGCTTACTATGTGCCAAGCACTGTTCTAAGCGCTGGGGTAGATACAAGGTAATTAGGTTGTCCCACGTGGGGCTCACAGTCTTAATCCCCATTTTACAGATGAGGTAACTGAGGCACAGAGCAGTGAAGTGACTTGCCCAAAGTCACACAGCTGACAAGTGGAGGAGTGGGATTAGAACCCATGACCTCTGACTCTCAAGCCCGGGCTCTTTCCACTAAGCCATGCTGCTTCTCAGCCCTGAGCCCGCTGAGGGACTGTGTATAAATCCCACCTGTGTATTTTCTCCCAGTGCTCAGTATATTGCTCTGCACACAGTAAGTACTTCAAGAATGCCATTTCTCTTAGGGCAGGCCAGCAGCAGAGGTTGCTTCAGTAACCTAAGAACTAACCTACCCTTCTATCCCTGGCCTAATGAGCAAACCTATCCCATTATCACGGGCTAACCTGGCCACAGATGAGGTAGCGACCAGCATTTGTCAGTCTCTTCTGAGCAGAGTACATGAATAGATTGTTCTAGGGAAGCAACATGACCTAGTGGATACGGCACTGGCCTGGGAGTCAGAAGGACATGCGTTCTAATCCTGGTTCTGCCACTTTTCTACTGGGTAATCTTGAGCAAGCCACTTACCTTCTCTGTGCCTCAGTTACCTCACCTGAAAAAGGGGGATTAAGTCAGCCTGAAAGCATAACTGAAATGGTTTAAAGTTTAAAGAAACAGTGTGGTCTAGTAGAAAAATAAAAGGTAATATTAAATCATCTATGCCAAAAAAACTGAGTACTACAGACTGTAAGCTCCTTTTGGACAGGAACTGTGTCTATCAACTCTGTTACATTGTACTCAACCAAGTGCTTAGTACTATGCTCTGCACCAAGGTAGTGCTTGGTAAATATGATTGATGGTTTAGGATTAATCTGACTACTACAGATTAATCACCACCCCCCCCCAAAAAAATTTTAAAAAACTAGGATTCCATTTGACCTTGGTAACTTTCCTCTTTGAGTTCAAACTTGTTTGAGGAAAACTGGAGTTACCACCAAGTCCTACCACAAGATTCAACTCTATTTACTTACAAGGCTAAAGATATCAACTGACCTTGCCTGTCCATATGTGAGATGAGAAAATTCATCCCAGCACCATCCAACAAAGACATCATTTAACAAATTGGAAGACAGAGTGGAAATCTGATTAGAGCCAATTTGAATGAGTGACATTTCTTGTAAACCATTATGGAATGGAGCAGATTTAGCCAACCAAAACTGAGTTGTATCGGCCTTCAGTGTTAGTATCATTAGGATATTTAAGGGACTCAACTAATTATATGACCAATATACTTTGAGAGAGAAACTCACTTTCAGGTGGAAAATTCTTTAAGTCCACTTCAACTGGTAAATTCTTCTTAACAGTAACCTTTCTGTATTGGACATTCTATGGAATAAAGCAATCTATATTAAATAATGTAACAATTGATAATAAGACCGTAAGATCATTGTAAGCAAGGACTGTGCCTACCAACTCTGTCATATTGTACTAGTACTTTGTGTAGTTAGCACTCAGGGGGTACCACTGATTAATTGATTGATGTGGGGCTATTCAACGAGTTCCTCCAGAGAAGGGTTAAAAATCAAATGCCTAAGAAGTAGGACTTTTGCTGACTTTAGTTCATTGGCTGTAACACCTGCATGAGATCTCTGGGATCAAGCCCTTAACTAGATAATTACTTCCAAATTAGAAGGGGGGCTACATAACAGGGATTGCATAGCCCACAATTCACGTAACATCAGAACTAAATAAATGTACTTTTTAGGGACCCATAAGGAAAAACAATGAACCACATATGGTTTTCATGTGTAATTAAGTCCAAATTACATAGTAGAGAAGTATTAAACATGTTAGTAAATTAATCTCCTCAATTAAAACAAAATCCATAAAAACAAACCCCCAAATTTCTTAATGGAAAGCATCTGTCTTGTCTGCATGAAATGTGGAAATGGTTTTCCTCTGTCTCGGTTCTTGTTTGTTTAAAAGAATCAGCAAGACCGCTAGTAGACATGGAACAGAGTATATGGTTCAGTGGCAGGGAAGCTGTGGAGAGCAAGAAAACCTTGCAAAAAAAAAAATCCCATTTTTCCTTAGTTTGGCTATTTTTCCTCCTGCCCACTGGCCAAAGAGTAATCGAACAAGCAAAAAGCAATCCTCCCTCAACGGTGTCCTTTTGGGTGTTTCTCTGCAGTAATCAATCAAACAGACCAGACACAGAGCTGGGAACAGAACCATTTGGATTTATGAGAGCTTTTCCCATGATTTCTACCAATGGAGTAAAAATAAAAGCAAATGAAAACATACGCAAGGATTAATTTTTGTCCGGCAATACTCTTGAATTAGCTTGCAGTGACCAAAGTTCTCAAACATTCCCCAGACTTCAAAGAAAAACAAGCAAAAGCTGAATAGGAAGAACTAAATATGACTTGTGTAAACTGATAACTGCAGAGATGGGACATTCTTCAGGAGAGGAAGACAGGCGGGGTTCCCATTCGGAATGTATTCATTGGAACTTCCCATTCCCGCTGTTGATTGTTTCTTCCCCGTTCCCATCAGAGTCTCACCTCAGTGAACAAATTTTCCAGGCTTTGGCTTGGGAGTGGGGTCAGGAAAGTCTGCTTGTGTTAGCATCCCCAGTCAATCGATCAAAAGTATTTAAAGAGTGCTTACTGTGTGCTGAGCACTATACAAGACATTTGGGAGAGAACAGTACTGTAATAATAATAATAATTGTGGTGTTTGTTAAGCATTTACTATGTGTCAGGCACTGTTCTAAGTGCTGGGGTATATATGAGGTAATCAGGTTGGATGCAGTCCCTGTCCTACGTGGGGTTCACAATCAAAATCTCTGTTTGACAGATAAGGTAACAGAGGCACAGCAAAGTTAAGTGACTTCCCCAAGGTCACACAGCAGACAAAGTGGCAGAGCCGGGATTAGAAGCCTGCTCCTTCTGACTCCCAGGCCTGTTTTTTTTCCACTAGGCCATGATGCTTTTCTGTAGAGCTGACAGCCCTACCCTGTCCACAGGATTCCACTGGCAAGAGGGGAAGATGCATTAAAATAAAGTACGGATGGAGGAATGGGAGAGCAAAAGTGTATGTACATCCTCACCACAGAGTGAACCAGGGATGGGAAATGTATGAATCTGCAATAAGTTGATTTAGCAACTTGTCAGCCAATTTTCCTGATGGTTTGTTAGCAGAGAGGGTTAGAGTCATAAGATTATCTATGGATTTCAGTTTAACTGAGTGACTGCTGCCCTCCAGCAAGCCCATCCTCATGAGTTGAAATTGTCAAAGTTTACCTAAACTATCCCTTAACAGAACTTTTATCATAGCCATTATCGTCCACAGTGTCAATTGAGCACTTATGGGGTGCAGAATACTGACTTAGCACTTACTGTGTATTCTAGATATGATATGACTAGATATGAACTTTAAAAAAATGGTATTTGTTAAATCCTGATTTTGTGAGAGGCACTGTACTAAGTGCAGGGATAGGTACAAGCAAATCAGGTTAGACACAGTCCAGGTCCCACATGGGGTTCATAGACAATCCCCATTTTAGAGATGGAGGTAACTGTGGCACAGAGAAGTTAAGTGAATTGCCCAAGCTTGCCCAGCAGATGAGTGACTGAGTGGGGATTAGAACTCAGGTCCTCTGACACTCAGGTCTGTGCTCCAAACGCTAGGCCATGCCGTTTCACTTAGGATTTAGGATTTGTGTTTTAGGAAGCCTCTGGGATACATACCATAGTCTGTCCCCAAGAGGAAGTGTCTCTCTTCCCACATGACTCCGTGTGTCACTACCATGTCATGGATTCTAATTCTGACTCCGCCACTTGTCTGCTGAATGACCTTGGGCAAGCCACTTAACTTTTCTATGCCTCAGCTATCTTAGCTGTCACATTAGGATTAAGACTGCGAACCCCATGTGGGACAACCTGATTACCTTGCATCTACCCCAGAGCTTAGAACAGTGCTTGGCACATAGATACCCCAGCGTCAAGAGACCGGAGGATAAGCTAGCACATAAATGGTACATTTCAGCAGTTTTTTCAGGAGGGTTTCACACTTTCCTTCCTCTAAAGGAGAACTCCAGGAGGAAGGGGGACTCTTCTGGACTCCCCCATGTTCCCTAATGACATTATCAACTCAGGTCAACATCCCCATGGTTCGTAGTGGCTGACACCCCCACATTCCGTTACCAAAGGGTACCCTGTGTGATCTGTGAAGAACTCAAGAGGCCTGCTTTCTGCTGAAGGTGATCTAGGGGATACATGTTTTATGTCTGGGGGCACCGAAGTTGAGCTGAGCTGGGTCCTAAGATAGTGTATTATTCCTGGTCCCAGAACTCTTTGGAGCTATCTAAAACTCATAAAGGCCTCTCTGAGGCTGCCCAGACCCCTGGCTGACGAGATGCCCCAAGCACCATCGGGTTTGGCCATTTGGTCAGTGGTCCTAGAAGCTGGAGGTAGGCCCAGAAGTACATCCCACAAACTTCTGTCCTGGTGGAAGGGTTTCCTAGAGCTGGACTCCAAGCCCCAAACGACTCTTGCTGCCATTAGAGACAGCAGGAGTCAGGAACATTCTCCTACCAACCTGCTATTCATGCCCGTGAAGAGAATTCATCAGAATTCCACCAAGATGATCCCACCCCTCTGCTGGAATTGTGGCGGATGATGGGGGCGGGGAGATTTTGTACTCAATTTGTTCCAGGTTTAGTGTATAGGGGTAGGTTTCTGCTGAGGACTGAATGAATCTCTCCTTTGAAATCCTGGGGGGGAGTGGGAAAATTGTCACCTCATTCCCACTTAGGAAAGGGTTCCTGGAGGTTGAAATTTCAGGATATGAGTGGCCCTGGGAATAGCGAAAGAAGGTCAGACGGTACATGGTGTTCCCGCTAATAGCCTGTCACAGGACGAGCTGTTTCCTTTTCTAAACAAAGGAGAAGGATTTTGATGCCAACGTATGGAGCTATCTCTAAATTCAATAAAGAAAAAAAACATTCTATTGGAGCGAGAAGAGTCAAGCTTTCCTTTTTCAAGTCAGAGTAGCAT
Organism: Ornithorhynchus anatinus; assembly: GCF_004115215.2. Taxonomy (NCBI): domain Eukaryota; kingdom Metazoa; phylum Chordata; class Mammalia; order Monotremata; family Ornithorhynchidae; genus Ornithorhynchus; species Ornithorhynchus anatinus. The sequence continues at coordinate 38,254,935 of NC_041737.1, read as the reverse complement.
CCTGGGGAAAGAGGTGTCAGTTTGGTTTTGCGATACATTTTTCAGATCAGCAGTTTCTGGAGGTTTAAGAGGTCACTGGATCACTAGTTGACCTAATCAAAAAAAGAGTGGCCTTCCTACACATCTACAGGTCACTGGCTCCCTAGTGACAGAATGTTACTCCTCACTGGTCTTTAAAGGGAAGCATACAAAATTATTCCTTCACCCTGACTTCCTTAGGAAACTGTGATTCACCCCCAGATATAGGAATTTCATAGATGTGGGGAGCAGGATACAGTGAAATCTGGGGTTTGGGATGCAAGCAATTTGTCTATTTTGCAACATTTAAAAGTGTTCATAAGATTAGACCTACATTCCTCCAATACAAGAGCTCAATGGCTCTATTGTGCTCAGGAGGGTTTCTGTTCTACCATCTGTCACTAGATGGATATTTTCTAAATACACAGATCAGGGTAAAAAAATTACAAAATCTCACAACTTAGAGTTCACCTAGGATAAATATGGGATTGTGCACAGGGTGTTGGTCTCGTGCGAAGCAATTATGGGAAATAAAGTGAATGTGATATTTAAGCTATACAGGCTCATATCAGGTTTCTGCAAAAATATGAAATTTCTCTTTCCAATGGTCTAGAGGGAAAATGCAGAATATTAATTTTCATGGTGTTCCATTCCAGGATTTCTGTGAGTATTATATGTCTGGATCCAGCAGTTACAACAAACTAGCACCAATCGAGTTGAAACTATTCCATAAACTGGATGAGAATATTTCCATCCAAAAAGTGCCAGATTACAGGTCACCTCAACTGAATGGAGAAAGGTATAATTATGGGTGCATTTAATACCTGTAATGAATCCAACTTTGAAAGCTCTCCATTGTTTATGTCATGTCCTGGTTATAAATACATTTTTAAAGGTATAGTTCAAAAAGCACATTAAAACTTCAAAGTTCTATATATGATATATTTGTTATGTTGCTATGCCATGCTATGTTGTGGTGGTAAGTATAACTTTGACTGCCAAGAATAATATATTTATGAAGTGAGAAATTATAAATTTTGATTTATTTCTTCTTAGAATTGATTTCATTGTGGTTTCACGTTTTCCAGGAACATTTCAAAGCCTTACAAGGTCAGACAAAATAAAAATAACAGAGTTCTCCCTCCTGATAATGAAAAGTGTCTCAATTTTTAATAACTTTTTATTTTTACTCAAGATGGCTCAGTGAAAACCCACTGAAAATTCAACTCAAGGTAGAAAAATTTGATTGTCACTGCAACCTGTCGTTCCCCCTACCATCAATGCCTTCTGCCAGACAGAAGAAGAAAAATTTTTCTGGGGAAGACCTCAGATACTATCACTGCACAACAAACTTCAGTGCTTTTGGAGAAGAAGAATTGGCAGGCTCAGATCAGTTTCAAAATCACCAGGATTGATAGAGGCCCAGTGGGAGCAGAATTCTTGAAAACATACCAAAAAAAAAAAAAGTGAAAGCCATGATCTACTAGATGTGCAGTCTAGTAGGAGAGTTAGTAAACAGAACGAGATGACTTCCAATAGAGTGAGAGAGTAGATGTAGATTATAAATAGACAAATAAGCACAAGCCAATCACATGGGGCCAGAGGCTTGTTTTGCTCAAATGGAGCTGGCCCCTGGATTAGGTGGTCAAATATGCTTGCCTCTTGGGCCCTTATCTGTGACTTAATCAAGCACGGTGTGAACCCATTTTTATCAAGCTAATTTTATTTCTCCTGTGTGGATCAGAGATTGCAAAATTCATGAGGGCAGGGTAGATGCCTCTGTTAACTCTGAAAAATCCTGCAGCACCTTCCACTGAGGAATCCCCCTCTAGACTGTAAATTCGTCGTGAGCAGGGAATGTGTCTGTTTATTGTTGTATTGCACTCTCCCAAGGGCTTAGTACAGTGCTCTGCACACGGAAAGCGCTCAATAAATACGACTGACTGAAATGATCAGGTGATACAAATGATTGTAGAGGAAGGTGGAAAACCTGCCTTGTCTTTCCACCCACATAGGTTCCCATATTTCTTCTCCTGACATATTTGCTCAGTGACCTGTCTTGCACAGGTAGACCTATGAAAAGTCAGAAAAGGAGAAGTGGTTTGCTCTTTTCTTTTGGCCTCAGAGTCCAGAATTCCTGTTACCAAATTTTCATTGTTCCCTAAGGACTCCAGATGATTCTGCATAGAACTAACAACTGACCCATCTACCAGAAGGGTTAGAATTTTCTCTGAGGGCACTCAGAAGTGACCCACCATCCTTTCCTTAATTGTCTTGGAACTCAGCCTGTGACCCATGTGCTTTATGATTATATTACACAAGAGGGCATGTTAATTGCCAAAAGTATATGTGGAAATTATGTGAATTTTAACCCAAACTTTTCTTTTAATGAAACCAGCAAATTTGGATTCATTTATATGCCAGTAAATCACTAAATGCTGTGTCTCCCTTTGCCAAGGAATCAAAATCATTAGCAGGAACAGATGAAATTAATTATGGGAAAAAATAATTTTTCTGCAAAAAGTACTTCCCATTCAATGTTTTCTACTAATTCTGTAGTCCTTAGGACATATAGGGGCTCCAAAGGTACTCCTAAAATACACTCATATTTACTAATGTATTCTCTGCATATCTAATACTGGCTCCATCACTTGTCTACTGTGGACCTTAGGCAAGTCATGGCTCCATAACTTGTCTACTGTGGACCTTAGGCAAGTCATGCCTCAATTCCCTCCTCTGTAAAATGAGGAATAAGACTGGGAGTCCTATGCGGGACAGGGACAGTGTCCAAACTGATTTGCTTGTATCCACCCCAGCACTTAGTACAGTGTCTGGCACATATTAAGTGCTTAACAAATACCATAATAATAATAACAACATCATTTTGAAATGTCCAAGGCATTCCAACCGACTCAACTGAGGATTTGGTGAGAATACAACACTAATGCAATCATCACAGTCCTCGTGATTATATAGAAGAAAAACAACCATTAGGTCTTCATCAGGAATGTGCTACTTAAAGCACACCTTCTCACCTTCACAACATGGCCAAGATCCACCCTTTCCTCTCTATCCAAACCACTACCACATTAGTATAATCAGTCACTCATCATAACCAGACTGGATTACTGCATCAGCATCCTTTCTGATCTCCCAACCTCCTGTCTCTCCCCACTTCAGTCTACACTTAACTCTGCTGCCCAAATTATCATTCTACAGAAACATTCTGGGCGTGTCACCTCCCTCCTCAAAAATCTCCAGTGGTTGCCACTCAACCACCTTATCAAAGAAAAAACTCCTCACTATTGGCTTCAGAGCTCACCTTGTCCCCTCTTACCTCACCTCCCTTCTCACCTTCTACAGCCCAGCCCACATCTTCTGCTCCTCTGCCGTTAACCTCCTCACTATGCCTCGTTTTTGCCTGTCCCACTGTTGACCCCTGGCCCTCATCCTACCTCTCACCTGGAATTCCCTCCCTCCTCAAATCTGCCAAACTAGCACTCTTCCCCACTTCCAAGCCCTACTGAAAGTTCACCTTCTCCAGAAGAACTTCCAGAACAAGCCCCCTTTTTCCTCTGCTCCTCCTCCCCACTGCCCCCACTCACTCCCTCTGCTCTACCCCCTCCTCTATCCACAGCACGTGTGTATATATATGTACATATTTATAATTCTATTTATTTTAGTGGTGTATATATCTATAATTTTATTTATTTTGAGGGTATTGATGCCTGTTTATTTATTTTGATATCTGTCTCCCCCCTTGTATACTGTGAGCCCATTGTGGGCAGGGATTGTCTCTATTGCTGAATTGTACTTTCCAAGCACTTAATACAGTGTGCTGCACATAGTTAGCGCTCAATAAATACAATTGAATGAATGAAGTGTGAGCCAGGCAGCAGTTGATATGTGGAAATGTAAAAATGTAAAAAATCTTCGATGTCCACCACTTAGTTTTTGTTGTTGTCTCATGTTGTCAAGTTGTGCCTGACCCATAGCGATTCCTTGGACGAATAATTAAAATAATAATATTTGTTAAGCACTTACTATGTGCCAGGCACGGTTCTACGCGCTGGGAGAGATATGAGGTTATCAGGTTGTCCCAGGTGGGGCTCGCAGTCTTAATCCCCATTTTACAGATGTGGTAACTGAGGCACAGAGAAAGTAAATGACTTGCCCAAGTCACACAGCTGACAAGTGGTGGAGGCGGAATTAGAATCCACGACCTCTGACTCCCAAACTTGTGCTCTTTCCACTAAGCCACGCTCCCAGAACGCCCCACCTCCATCTGCAATCGCTCTGGTTGTGTATCCATAGAGTTTTCATGATAAAAATATGGAAGTGGTTTACCACTGCCTCCTTCCACACAGTAAACCTGAGTCTCTGCCCTCGACTCTCTCCCATGACCCTGCAAGGCTCTCCATCACCTTGCCCCCTCCTACCTCTCCTCCCTTCTCTCTTTCCACTGCCCACCCCGCACGCTCCGCTCCTGCCACCCACCTCCTCACCGTCCCGTTCTTGCCTATCCCGCCGTCGACCCCTGGGCCACGTCCTCCCGTGGTCCTGGAACGACTTCCTTCCTCACCTCCACCAAACTAATTCTCTTCCCCTCTTCAAAACCCTAATTAACGCCCACCTCCTCCAAGAGACCTTCCCAGACTGAGCTCCCCTTTTCCCTCTGCTCCCTCTACCCTCCCTTCACCTCTCCGCGGCTAAACCCTCTTCCCCCTTCCCATCCCCTCAGCAATGTACTGATCCGCTCAACTGTATATATCTTCGTTACCCTACTCATTTTGTTAATGAGATGTACATCACCTTGATTCTATTTAATTGCTACTGTTTTAATGAGATGTTCTTCCCCTTGATTCTATTTATTGCCATTGTTCTTGTCTTTCTGTATCCCCCGATTAGACTGTAAGCCCGTCAAAGGGCAGGGACTGTCTCTATCTGTTATACTGTCTCTATCTGTTACTGATTTGTACATTCCAAGAGCTTAGTACAGTGCTCTGCACATAGTAAGCACTCAATAAATACTATTGAATGAATGCTGCCCAGCACAGGTCAGTTTTGACTTATAGCAGATTGCCTTCCACTCACTAGCCACTACCCAAGCTAGGAATGGAATGGAATGACAGGTCTCTGCTTGACCCTCCCTCCTGCAGTCAAGACTGGTAGAGAACTGAAAACTCTCCATGTATGACCCTGAGAAGCAGCGTGGCTCAGTGGAAAGAGCACGGGCTTTGGAGTCAGAGGTCATGGGTTCGAATCCCGGCTCGGCCACTTGTCAGCTGTGTGACTTTGGGCAAGTCACTTAACTTCTCGGTGCCTCAGTTACCTCATCTGTAAAATGGGGATTAAGACTGTGAGCCCCATGTGGGACAACCTGATTCCCCTGTGTCTATCCCAGCGCTTAGAACAGTGCTTGGCACATAGTAAGCACTTAACAAATACCAACATTATTATTATTATTATTATTACCACTGCTTAGTACTAGCTTGTAAATATATCAATTGATAACCCAGTCATAGAAAGGAAAGAATAACCACCTTTACCATCTGAATTTGTGACTGCCAATGTCTAGTAACAATATTACTTGCCTATTTTGCATGTTAAGAACCTAGTTTCTTTAATAAGGTGTGAGGAGATGTACTGATAAATTGCCCCATCAGAACCAATTCTGGTTTGAAATCCTGAATTTGATGCCAAAATTAAAGAAGTGAGACCACCAGCACATTTGGTTGTACTAGATGGGGAAACTGTAGAATGTTTGATGGGTTCTATGGGGAAAGTCCATTAAAACTTAATTCCTCAGGGAATTCTGAGGTTACACATGGGCAGCAGGCAATCATCACCCTGAGAACCCCTGAAAAGAACCTTATATAGTAGATCTTAGAGCTGTGCTAGACATGCGGAAGGACATGTTTTACCACTCTATTATTCAAAACGGCATTCCCACAAACAATTGTTGTAGTAATTATTTATGATAAAAACATGTGAAACTTGCTGCGACTCTGTACTAGAAGTCTTGTATGTGTCAAGTGTTTTATTCATGATAAACAGATCATTTAGTTAGAAAAATCCCATCTGCCTAGCTATATCTCTTATTATTTATGAGAACCATGTTTAGGAATGCAGAAGGCACATGTGCATAATTAATCCTGAAGAGAATTAGACATTGTTTGATTCACAGCTGAATGCAATTAGCATTAGGAAGTTTACATATGTTGGCAATAACACAGATTAGCAACTAAAGTGCTTGTTAAAAAATTTAACCTGAGGCTGCTGGAGCAGACCTCTCTTAATGATGCTTTAAATGTTGTTGATGAAGTAATAATCAATTTTGTTTTATAAATAGTAAATCAAGAATTTAGGTCTAATTAGCAGTGCTACAGATCAGCTCCCTTACACATCCAATGTAGTTGTCACGTGGGCTACGGACTTTCTCTGCATCTTGTTGGCAAGCCACTGGAAAGAGTATATCCTTAGAAAGTCTATCTTTATGCTCTACTGCTCCCCCTATATATAATTTGATGTCTGTGTCCCCCACTAGATTGTAAGCTCGCTGAGGGCAGAATTGTGCCTGCCAACTTTATGGTATGGTCCTCTGCCAAGTGTTTAGAACAGTGCTTTGCACACAGCAAGTGCTAAGTACATGCCATTGATCCATTGATTTATTGACTGATAGGACAGCAGATGTCTTTCGGACGGGTGAGAGACATTCATGGATGGATTCACCTTAAACATAGGTGCTGGTTGCATTCAAGAAGGCTGTCGTCTCTCCGTTCCCCTATAGCATTTAATTGACAGAGATAGACTCCGCTACCCGTTAAAAGATATTCATTAGATGGTGTTCCAGACTGAAAACTTAGCCGACTAATAGGGAGGGAGGAATAAGTAGAAATGATGGGCAAGGGGACCATACTCAAATTGAGCTGTAATTGTTTTTGCTTAGACATAAAGAAATTCAACATTAATTAAAATGTTTCTGCACCGCTCATTCCCAGATTGGCATGGGCCGGGGGCTGGGGGGGAAAGGGAGAGAGAGAGAGAGAAAACATCACTGACTGGCAGGACTGTCAGCTTGGCACTCCTGTTCTGGTGCAGACACAATGCAAAGACTATTTCAATTAATCTTTTTTTTTTTAAATTCAGGCAGCCAGCTTCATCTCTCAGTTCAGGTAAATAAATACAGTAAGAGAACACAAAACCTGAATGAGTAAACTATTAATTTTAAACAGATTGGGCTGCTGCTATTGCAGACAGGGGCTTTGTTTTCAAATAGAGGGGTTTTTCCCTTTCATGGTTCATGGGTAGTTTACACCTGTGGGCTGAACAGTAGAGCGAGCCCAGTGGATCTTGAGGAATGCTAAGCAAATATATAATTAATGGCAACTTTAGGCTTCCTTACCTCACAATTTCCTTTTATTTTTGAGCAGCGGAAATGTGTGGTGGTGGAGTTACCTAACACTATGCTGTGTCAGCTCCATCAGTTGCAAACCTGAAAGCTTTTGAGGAATAGAGAATGCAGAAGGCCAGAGTCTCAACATGAACCCAATTCTCCTGTAACACGGGGCTGGTATCCTTGAAGAACCCCTAATTAAGGGACATACCCATTGTACAACTCATTATGGATATGACATGCCCTGAAATGCTCATGCACAAATGCCATTTCTTCTGACCCTATGATGTGATATCATCCCTTAGCAGGCTAACGCTTTGAGATGAGAGTTCTCTAAATTCAGAACAAGGTTCTAGCCCAAATGCATAATAAAAGCATGCATTAATACACTTCTGAATCTATTTTTAGTGATATATTCACTGTGATTTGGGAGAAGGAAGAAAAGAGGCATGGAGGCTAGACTAGTTCGGGGTGGTCCATTCCCTGTTCATGGATCAATTACTTTTCCATGGATCTCTATAAGAGGGCAGATATAGCTATGATTGACAACAGCCTGACATTGTTTTGTGGTTAACTGGACTCAGAACTCCCACTGTGAAAAGTACCACCCTTCATATGACTATTTTTTCTTTCTTTCTGCCTATCTTCTTATTGATAAACATCTCTATCTTTTCTCATTCTTTCTTTTCATCTAATAATAATTATGGTATTTGTTAAGCACTTACTATGTGCCAAGCCCTGTTCTAAGCACTGGGGTAGATACAAGGTAGTCAGGTTGTCCCATGTAGAGCTCACAGTCTTAATGCCCATTTTATGGATGAGATAGGCACAGTGAGGTTAAGTGGCTTGTCCAAGGTCACACAGCAGATAAGTGGTGGAGCCAGGATTAGAACCCACATCCTCTGACTCCCAAGCCTGTGTTTTTTCCGCTAAGCCACCCTGCTTCTCTATCTGTCATCCATCCATCCACCTATCTACCCATCTATCCATCCACTTACTGTCCATGTATCTCTCTGTCCATCCACCTACCTGCCTGCCTATCTACCTATCTCCATTTTTCTCTGCCTCTCACATAAGATAGTAGCATTATTAACAGAGGTCCTTATCTTCCCTCCCAAACCCTGTCCTCTCCCTGACTTTCCCATCACTGTGGACGACACTACCATCCTTCCTGTCTCACAAGCCCACAACCTTGGCGTCATCCTTGACTCTGCTCCCTCATTCACTCCACACATACAATCCATCACCAAAACCTGCCGGTCTCATCTTCAAAACATTACCAAGATCCATCCTTTCCTCTCCATCCAACCCGCTACCTTGTTGGTACATTCACTCATCATATCCTGGCTAGATTACTGCATCAGCATCCTTTATGATCTCCCAACCTCCAGCTCTCCCTAATTCAGTCTATACTTCACTCCATCACCCGGATTATCTTCCTACAGAAATGCTCTGGGCATGTCACTCCCCTTCTCAAAAAACTGCAGGGGTTGCCTATCAACTTTTGCATGAAGCAAAAACTCCTCACTATTGGCTTCAAAGCTCTCCATCACCTTGCCCCCCCTACCTTGCCCCCTTTCTCTCTTTCTACAGCCCAGCCTGCACACTCTGCTCCTCTGCCACTAATCTCCTCACTGTGCCTCATTCTCACCTGTCCTGCCATAGACCCTTGGCTCACGTCCTACCTCTGCCTGGAATGCCCTCCCTCCTCACATCCACCTAGCTCTCTGCCCCCTTCAAAGCCCTACTGAGAGCTCACCTCCTCCAGGAGGCCTTCCCAGCCTGAGCCCCCTTTTCCTCTGCTCCTCCTCTCCTCCCCATTGCCCATAGTTCCTCCCTCTGCTCTACCATCTTCCCTGCCCACAGCATTTGTGTATTTTTGTACATGTTTATTATTCTTTTCATTTTAATATGTATATATCTTTAATTCTATTTATCTATTTTGATGCTATTGATGCCTGTCTACTTGTTTTGTTTTGTCTCCCCCTTCTAGACTGTGAGCCTGTTGTCAGGTAGGGATTGTCTATCTGTTACCGAATTGTACTTTTCAAGTGCTTAGTAGAGTGCTCTGTACACAGTAAGTGCTCAATAAATATGATCGAATGCATGAATGAAGTATCATGGTGTAGTGGATAGATCAAGGGCCTGGGAGTCAGAAGGTTGTTGTTGGGTAGGGATTGTCTCTATTTGTTGCCAAATTTTACTTTCCAAGTGCTTAGTACAGTGTTTTGCACATAGTAAGCACTCAATCATGACTGAATGAATGAATAATCCCAGCTCCACTTGTCTGCTGTGTGACCTTGGGCAAGTCACGTTATTTCTCTGGGCCTCAGTTACTACATCTGTAAAATGGGGATTGAGATTGTGAGTCCCATGTGGGACAGGGACTGTGTCCAACCCGCTTTGCTTGTATCCACCCCATCTCTTAGTACAGTGCTTGGCACATAATAAGCACTTAAATACCAAAATTATTATTACTGTTCCATCCATGAACATGGCATGACCAAATGATCCACACTCCAATCCACAATGAGCACAGGAAGATGATCTTCTGCCCGGCCAATGTGATCACTAAGTGGAAAAGTTGCTGCTGTTTTCCACTATGCTTCTTGATATCCAGATCTTTCTGAAATCTCTGTACAAGGAAAGCCCCCCTCCTGGGTTTTACATGGGCAGATGATTCCACTGCTCAATGATAACCTACATTATGTCTTTAAAGCTTCTCCTCTTCCCTCTCTGCTTGCCTGCTGCCCATTTCAGTTCACTATCCAGCAGTTGCTTGGGAATCTTCTATCATCTATTCTCCTCACAAGTCCCGCCCAGTGGGGCTGTGTTATTAAGCACATTGCCTCAGTGCTTAAGAGCTGCCTATTCCAGGACCTAGTTTTTGGTAATCTTGTCCTGCCATTTGATGTTGCATATAATTAGCAAATTAGAAGCCTGTGGTCTAGGGGAGAGAGTATGGACCTGGGAGTCAGAAAGACCCGGGTTCTAATCCTGTCTCCATGACTTGTAGGCTGTGTGACCTTGGGCAAATCACTTAACTCTGCAAACTATCGATAGTATTGTTTAGCACTACTGGGTGCAGAACACTGTATTTAGCACTTGGCAGAGCATAATAGACATGATCCCTCCCTTCAAGGAGCGTACAAGTCTGAAGAGGAAAAACTTTCTCAACTGAAGCATAGCCTACTGGTAGCAACTGTCTTTCTGTAGGTTGGTAATGAAGTGGAGCCATGCAGCAGAATGTACTTGATCACTCCCTTTTTATTATCTTATATAGTATACTGATTTTATATTTGACCCCAGCTAGATTACAGCTTTCAGAACCCCGTGTTAAAGAAAACTTACATTGTAGTGTTCAAAACCAAACCAAATCTGACACCAAGCACACATATGCACAACTGTTTCTTTCAAAACCCACTGTCCTGTATTTAGGCAGATTCACACTGTCAGAAATGCATGTTTTAAATCTGTCACATTTCTTCCAAAATGCCCACTAAAAACTTATGTTAAGGAAAAACAATCTATTCTATTTCAAGGAACTAGTCAGATCACCAACCTGTTCTATTCAACCTAATGTCCAGTCAGGAAATAACATCTGCTCCACAATCTCAATGTGATTTTTGCAGTTTATCACTGTCATCTTGGTCATTATCATAATCAACATCATCACCATTAGCTTTAACTGAATGTCTGCATTTTGCAACATGCTTAAGGAATATATAGATGTATAAAAATAGTCACTATCCTCAAGGAGCTTAGAACAATTTAGTGTAAGAGACATGTGTATATGAAGCAGCGTGGCTCAGCGGAAAGAGCCCGGGCTTTGGAGTCAGAGGTCATAGGTTCGAATCCCGGCTTGGCCACTTGTCAGCTGTGTGACTTGGGGCAAGTCACTTAACTTCTCGGTGCCTCAGTTACCTCATCTGTAAAATGGGGATGAAGACTGTGAGCCCCACGTGGGACAACCTGATTCCCCTGTGTCTACCCCAGCACTTAGAACAGTGCTCGGCACATAGTAAGCGCTTAACAAATACCAACATTATTAACATTATTATTATTATGAAGTATTTAGAACAGTGCTTTTTACCCAATAGATGCTCAGTAAATACCATTTCTAATTCTATAAAGCAAAGATAGAAAGGTTTGATGATAATGCTATGTGCTAAGTAAGTGCTTACCTTGTGACAAGCACTGTATTAAGTACTGGGATAGATGAAAAGTAATCAGGGTGGACACAGTCCTGCCCCTCATGGGACTCAAAGATGAGGAACTGAAGCCCAGAGAAATCGAGTGACTTGCCCAAACAGTGCTTTGCACATAGTAAGCGCTTAACAAGTGCCATCATTAATTAATTACACAGCAGGCGAGTAGCAGACCTGAGATTAGAACCCAGGCTCTGACTCCCGGAGTTATTTTTTCCCCCCATTTCACATGCTGCTTCTCTGTAGTTCCGAGAATGAGACTAAATCCAGATCATCACTAAATCAATAATAATTTATGAATAGATAAATACACAAGGGATAAATAAATTTGAGTGTGGATAGTGCCTGAGGAGATGCCATGTCTAGGAAATTAAGAGGGATAATCAGGTTATGTCTTCTGTCAAAGGTGACCTTTAAAAAGAGCTCTGAAGAAGCTACGAGTCCTGGTTTTATGGAATTTAAGTGGAACCGTGTTCCAGGAAAGGGGAATATTAAGACCAAGTACCATGTATGCAATGCATGAAGCTATGAGAGCAAAGAGTGAAGGAGAATTAAGAGGTTTGCTTGGGATACTGTACAGTGGAAAAACAATTGATTAACATTTTTTTAAGGACTCCAAGTTACTATCGCAGCTGTTCCTCTCTGGGCTCTCTCTCCTTTGGGCTGAATAATTCCACTGCTTCTTACTTTATACATCCCTTTAAATCAATACTTTCCCCGCTCCTTAGTTGATTATAAATAATAACTTTCAGTCTTCCTCTCTGTAGGGTGCTTTGGAGTAGACGTCACAAGGTCCAATTCAACACAACCTTCACTGTATTGTGCATGTTGTACATCCCTAGGTCTGAAAGAAATGAACTCATAAGATGATTGACAGGATGGCATTTGCTTCTGAAATATGGAGAAAGCTGGGTGGGGCATTATCAAATGCATAGCTGACTTTTACTGCTACTCACAAAGACAACTGTCCAGGTTAACGTCAGTCCAGCCAAATACAAGTCTCTGGTGAATTGGCAGGACAAAGACTCAGAAGGCATTTACCCTGTACCCATGGGATAATGGAAATGAGAGACTTGGGAAGCCTGGTGATTGGCAGAACAGATCATTTCAGAAAACCTGGTCCTTTTTTGAAGCAAAATGACAAAATCAGTATTTGCAGGCACTCTAATGCACCTAGCCTGCAGTGAAGCTTTAATGCAGGTCCTCATAAATTTCCCACCAAATAGCATTAAAATTAACTTTTAATAAAGTCAAACTTGGGAATAATTTTAAGTGAATGACCCCATTGAAATTCCCTGGAGTTAATTCTCCCACAGCCAAACATCCGTAGAAAGAGAATGAGGAAAAGGGTTGGACCAATGCAGAACTATGAGTCCGTCGTTGAGCAGGGATTGTCTCTGTTACCGAATTGTACATTCTAAGTGTTTAGTACAGTGCTCTGCACATAGTCAGCATTCAATAAATACTATTGAACAAATGTCCAAAAGGACGAAGAAGCTGGTCTGAATGACACTTGGAAGAAAGGAAAGAGGAGGAAACAGGAAATGTGGAGTAGGGACAGAAAGAAGGAAACTAACAATCGGACAGTTAGAGACACAGATTCTCGGTGGCATGGGGACCTGTGAGGCCCTGAAAGCAGAAATAAAGACACTCTTCATTACTGGAGCCCAGGTTAACATGGTGGTTGCCCTCATTTAAATATTTGATTCTCCCCTTGTTGAGTTAGGTTGGGAGCTCTCCAAGGATTATGGGTACCTTCAATCATTAGTCCACTGGCTAGCTGTCCACCTATAGCCCGATGTGAGAAACGGCTTTATCACTTGCTAATCCTCTCCCCAGATGGGCCCCCAAGAGATTCCTCAGATAATTCTGTGGAGGACACTGCTAGATCTAGGATTAGCAATTCTCTTCTAAAAAAAATCCCCTCAGTGTGAGAATAATGGCAAGTTCAGAGCCATTCTAATGGCTGAGCCGAGAAGGCACCATAAAAGGAGAACTTTTACAGTAGGTTTCTGGGAAAAAGGAGTCTTCTGGGAGGATGTGGCATATGGATATTTGCTTGGGAAAACCAGCAGAAAGGGTTCCAGTCAGTAGCCAGCCAAACGCGACCTTTGGCTATACAAGTTGGGGCTGGCTGTGGTATAAAGAAATCAGACTATTCAAAATTCCATATTGGCCAATGGCTGCATTGTTTGGAACACTGTTTTTTCCCCCCTCTCAGAAAGCAGCCCAAAGTGGAAATGAAAAATATTATTAATCCACGCAGCACGTTCCATGTTAAACTAATTGGATCATTCCACTGAACATTCCTGCTGAAACACGTAAAGTATGAAAAAATGTTATACACTAAATTATTCCACATTGGTCTTAGAAGGACAAACATTCGTTGTTGACAAGTGTTTGATCTCTCTCGTAAATCTATCACAGTGACAAACTAAACTACATTTTATCCTCTACTCCTGTGATCTTTCACCTAGATAAGAACCAACATCTGGCATCTTTTCAAATTTTCTTTTTTTCCTTTACATCAGTGGCAAAAGTTAAAAAGGTAACATGAAAAGAAAGATGAAAAAGGAATACTGTTCAAATTGAAGGACTGTAGTTTCAAGTTTCAATCCTGTATCAAAACATCTCCGCCTCATCTTCTTTTCTAGTCATCACAAATGAAGAGTACAAAGAAGTACACAAACATCGGTACAATAATCTGTGTGTACTGCTTTCCAAAAATCACAGTAACAAAATTATACCTGACATATCAAAAACTGACAGTCACATCCTCAAGATTTCCTTCTGTTCGTTCCCATGGACCTTCTTTATTAATAAATCTGACACATAAAAAGCATCTAGATGACTAAAGTGTCAGTTACTGGAAAGACCGTTTTGATCTATTCCTTAACTTTTAGAAGGAATATTCTCTTTTTCATGAAGACAGAATCCATTCACTGACTGCCAGCTTTCAAATGACCACCTCTTGAAGTTTAATTTTAAGTTTTAAATAAATATTGTATGCATGCAGAATAATTACAATACTCTGGAGAGCCACTGCATAATGACATTGATTCTTTTCTATCTAAAAATGCAAAGCCCATAAGGCAGCAGTCTCTATTTGACGCGGATGCGTAAAGGTTCAGTCCGTGTGTTAAATTACTCTTGGGTCATGAAGGTCACTTTAATTAAGACTCTAGAAGTATTTCCTGTGTAAACTGCAATTTTCATAAATTCAGCCTTAGTGCCCTAAGACATTCTGGGCCAGTCCACAGCTTGAAGGACACTGGGATTCAAATGACTGTTTCATCAGATCAGTAGATCCTTAAATCCGCATTCATAGCTGAAGTTCTTCGGCCCTATGCACACTGTGACCACACTACTGACTAATTCAGTGAAATCACCCTAATCACAAAAGAGGGTTTCATATTCATATTATTTTGTCTTTACTATTGTGTCAGTTGCCAAACTCTTCCCCACTACTGACTAATTCAGTGAAATCACCCTAATCACAAAAGAGGGTTTCATATTCATATTATTTTGTCTTTACTATTGTGTCAGTTGCCAAACTCTTCCCCACCTTATCCTGCAATTTTGAATCCCTGAAGGGCCAAAGATTGTGTGTGTCTCTCTCTCACCTTTGTATTTTCACACAATGCTCTACCCACAGTAATTAATCAATACTAATACTACCGCACAAGCCCTCCACCATCGAGGAGGAGACCTTCCAAAACATAGCAAATGTTAGAATATGGAGATATGACCTGAGCCCTTACTTTGTGGAAGAATCCTCCACAGTCAAAGGTGTGAAAAATGGCAGAAGCACCCAACTTTGATGGCATTCCTTTAGAAATCTATTAGCAGGAAATCTATTTGTGTGAGCCTTCCTCCACACATGGAGGCTCAAAGCTCATCCTGTAGCCTAAGGTTCCGGTGGGAAGGAATCCTGTCTATCATCTCTATTGTATCATACTTTCCCAGACACTTCCCTCGGAGAACTCATTTGCTCCCACGGCTTCAGCTACCATCTCTATGTGGATGGTATCCAAATCTACATCTCCTCCCTGATCTCTCTCCCTCTCCCCAGGCTCACATCTACTCCTGCCTTCAAGACATCTCTACTTGGTTGTCCTCCCATCACCTCAAACCTAACATGTCCAAAACAGAGCTCCTTAACTTCCCTCCCAAACCCTGTCCTTTCCTGGACTTTCCCATCGCTGTAGATGGCACAGCCAACTTTCCAGTCTCACAAGCCTGTAACTTTAGCATTATCCTTGACCCCGCTCTCTCAATCAATCCACATACCCAATCTGTCACCAAATCCTGTTGATCTCACCTTCATAACTGCTAAAATCCACTCTTTTGTCTCCAAACTGCTATCATGTTAGTACACTCACTCATCCCATCCTACCTAGATTACTGCATCAGCCTTCTTTCTGTCCTCCCAATCTCCTGTCTCTCCCCACTCCAGTCCATACTGTGCTGCCCAATTTATCTTTCTACAGAAATATTCAAGGCATGTCACCTCTGCCTCCTCAAACATCTCTAGCTATTGCGCATCCCCAAACAAAAACTCCTGACATTGGCTTTAAAGCTCTCCATCACCTTGACCTCTCCTACCCCACTTCCCTTCTCTCCTTTCTACAACCCAACCAGCACACTTCACTCCTCTGGTGCTAACCTTCTCACTGTGCCTCCATCTCGCCTGTCTCGCCACCAACCCCTGGGCAAAGTCCTATCTCTGGCCTGAACACCCTCCCTCCTCAAATCTGCCAATTATCTCCACTCCTTCAAAGCCTTACTGAAGGCACATCTCCTCCAAGAGGCCTTCCCAGACTAAGCCCCACTTTTCCTTATCTCCCATTCCCTTCTGTGTCACCCTGATGTTCTTCCCCTCTCCCTGTCCTAAATCCCATGCATATATCTGTAATTTTATTTATTTATATTAATGTCTTACTCATATTGATGTTTATCTCCCCATGCCTTCCCACCCGCCACAAACTGAGAGCTTGTTTTGGGCAGGGATTGCCTCTCTTTATTGCTGTATTGTACTTCCCCAAGCATTTAGTACAGTACTCTGCACACACTAAGTGCTCAATAAATATGACTAAATACAGTGCTCTACACACAATAATCATTCCAATAAAATACCAGTAATTGATTAAAAATTGCCATGATAAACAACCTCTTCTAGAAGAAGAGAGAACTGACTGAAAATTTCACTGGAATCTCCTGGCTTTCCATGGCTAGCAAGGTTGTAGCCAAAGTCCTCTGGAACAGAAAACAGAAGAATATAGACCCCCAGGTGCTATCTGAATCATATGTAGTTTCAGACCAAATCATGACACAGCAGATAGGATCTATCCAGAATGGTAGTTACACAAAAATTGCAGAGATAAATACCAAGACATTTATAGCATACTATTTGATTTTATGAAAGCATTAAAGAAGCAGTGAGGTCACAAGTAAAGTGCATAGGACTGGGAGTCAAGAGACCTGGGTTCTAATTCCAGCTATTGTGTGCCCTTGAGCAATTCATTTAACTTTTCTGTGCCTCAGTTTCCCTACTTGTACAATGGGAATTTAATACTTCCTCTCCCCACCCCCACTCTTTTTTTCCTTTTTTATTATATTTGTGGAGTACTATGTGCCAGTCTCTGTACTAAGCACTAGGGTAGATTCAGGATGGACACAGTCCCTGTCCCTCATGGGGCTCAGAGTCTTAAACTCGATTTTCAGATGAGGTAACTGAGGCACAGAGAAGTGACTTGCCCAAGGTCACACAGCAGACAAGTGGCAGAGCTGGGATTAATAATAATAATGTTGGTATTTGTTAAGCGCTTACTATGTGCCGAGCACTGTTCTAAGCACTGGGGTAGACACAGGGGAATCAGGATGTCCCACGTGGGGCTCACAGTCTTAATCCCCATTTTACAGATGAGGCAACTGAGGCACAGATAAGTTAAGTGACTTGCCCACAGTCACACAGCTGACAACTGGCAAAGCCGGAATTCAAACTCATGACCTCTGACTCCAAAGCCCAGGCTCTTTCCACTGAGCCACGCTGCCTCTCTAACCCAGCCCAGGTCCTCCAACTCCCAGACCCAGGTTCTTTCCACTGGGCTACACAGTTGGCAGGACGTTAACTGACCCTGTCCTCATCCCATAGAAAAGCAGTAATAATAATGTTGGTATTTGTTAAGCGCTTACTACGTGCCGAGCACTGTTCTAAGTGCTGGGGTAGATACAGGGTAATCAGGTTGTCCCACGTGAGGCTCACAGTTAACCCCCATTTTACAGATGCGGTTACTGAGGCACAGAGAAGTTAAGTGACTTGCCCACAGTCACACAGCTGACAAGTGGCAGAGCCAGGAGTCGAATCCATGACCTCTGACTCCGAAGCCCAGGCTCTTTCCACTGAGCCACGCTGCTTCTGTGCAAAAGGTTCAATCTGGTTCAACCTATTCTGTGTTACCTAGCTCCACAATGGAATGAGAAATATGAAGTTGGCACTGAGATATGCCACTAAGAAATTATTCCAGCTCAACAGGTTAAAGTCTTTGAAATGGTAATTCAAGACCTGCTGAATGTCACCAGTGTTCTAAAGACTTATACACAGGAAAACATCCAAATGATATCATCATCCTTTACTGGACTGTATTTACTGAGTGTAAAGTCCTGTACTAAGTGCTTGGGAGAGTACAGTACAACACAGCTGATAAAACTATTCCCTGCCCACAACAAGTTTGTAGTCTGGAGGAGAAGACAGACATCTTCTTCTAGAGAAGCAGCGTGGCGCAGTGGAAAGAGCACGGGCTTTGGAGTCAGGGCTCATGAGTTTGAATCCCAGCTCTGCCACTTGTCAGCTGTGTGACTGTGGGCAAGTCACTTAACTTCTCTGTGCCTCAGTTCCCTCATCTGTAAAATGGGGATTAAGACTGTGAGCCCCATGTGGGACAACCTGATTCCCCTGTGTCTACCCCAGCGCTTAGAACAGTGCTCTGCACATAGTAAGCGCTTAACAAATACCAACATTATTATTACATCTGTCACAAGACCCCCTGGCTAATACCAACTAGGACTTTCCTGGATCGGGGGAGACTCAGTGACACACAGTACAGTCACACCAAACCACCAAGGTTACTGTGGAAAAGTTTTTTACTTAGCTTTACTACCATGCAAGGGAGTGACACATATACACTCTCACTCACTCCACACCACCAAGAGTCCAATACCAGTCTGCTGATCAAGGGAGCCCTTTCTGCCAAGGCTTCTGCTTTCAAGGGTTGCTCTCCTGCTTTGCTTCTGCTCCTTGTGTTTCTTCGTGCCTCTTTCCAGGTGCTTCCTCTGATTGCTTCTTCTTGCTTCAGGTGTTTCCTTGGGATTCAAAGTGACCACGTTTGATCTGCCTTAGGTGTCACAGTTGTGGCTCTAAGTGGCAGTTACTGACTGGTCCAAGCCCGTTACTGGGGAACAAGGAGAGAAGGCCACACTTTCCTCCATGCCCTGCCCCCACAGGCTGGCAACCACCTGTCTTCAAGTAAAGCCCATCAGTGTCTTCGCCCGTCTCTTCCTTGTTGTTGTTTCTGGGATTACAAACAGTCACTATTAAGTCAGCTTGTTGTGGGCTCACCACAATATCAATATGAAAAAAATAATATTTGATACATAATTTATATATATTTACATAAACAGCATAGGTCTGAAGGGGAGGGACAGATAACAAATGCCCAAAGGTCACCCATCGAAGCAAACAGACCATGCAGGACAGGGAGTCAGGGAATGATGAATTTTATGAAATAGTATGATATGAAATTTTAAGAATCACTTCATATGGTCTGACAAAGTTAGAAAAAAACAAATAATGCTCAATTAAATTGCATTAATTGATTGATCAGGTATCAGCCAAAATCATAGATTTTCATTCATGATGCAAAATTAATAGCAATCACTAAATTCTGCTCCCTAGGCAGAATGCTATCAGTGCTTGGTAAAAGAAATAGAAAAGGAAAGTTAAAGGTTGACATAGCCTAGGGAAGACTGCAAGCATGAGTTTGGTGACAAGGAGGCTCAAGCTCTATGTTTAGTTGAAAGTCTATAAAGGCTGTTGTGAAAACCAAACTTCTACTTGGTGTGCGACCTGGAACTACTCAAAAAACACACCTGTCTCACATAGGTTGGGGAGTTAGAAGGTCATGGGTTCTAAGCCCTGCTCTGCCACTTGTCTGCTGTGTGGCTTTGGGCAAGTCACTTCACTTCTCTGTGCCTCAGTTATCTCATCTGTAAAATGAAGTTTAAGACTGTGAGCTCTATGCAAGACAGGAACTGTGTCCAACCTGATTTCCTCCTATCCACCCCAGCACTTAGAACAGTGCCTGGCACATAGTAAATGCTAAATAAATACCAGAATTATTATTAGAGAAACAGCATGGCCTAGTGGCAAGAGCACAGGCTTGGGTGTCAGAGGTCGTGGATTTGAATCCCGGCTCCACCACTTGTTTGCTGTGTGACCTTGGTCAAGTCACTTAACTTTTCTGTGACTCAGTCACATCATCTGTAAAACGGGGATTGAGACTGTGAGCCCCATGTGGGACAGGGACTTTGTCCAACCAGATTACTTTGTATCTACCCCAGGGCTTAGAACATTGCTTAGCACATAGTAAGTGCTTAACAAATACCATAACTATTATAATTATTATTATTATCAGTGTCATCATTGAACTATACACAACATCAAAAAGAAGGATAACGTTACCAAAAACAAGATTCCAGAATACTCCTAATTCACTAGCGTATTTTTTTATGATATCTCTTAAGCTCTTACTATGTTTCAGACACTGAATTAAGCACTGGGTAGATGCAAACTAATCAGGTTGGACACAGCCCAGGTCCCACATGGGACTCACAGTCTTAATCCCCATTTTACACATGAAGTAACTGAAGCACCGAGAAGTTAAGTGACTTGCCCCAGATCACACAGCACTGAGGCAGTGCTCACTGCATCGCAACTCTAAATGTGAAGAGAATGGGTGACAGTAGGATACACGAGTGGCTGCTCTATGGGCACTAGAAACAACTGTATAGCCCTTGAGGTATGTATTGTACTGATATGTATGAGTGCTTACTATGTACGTATTAATGTCTGTCTCCCCCTCTAGACTGAAAGGTCATTTTGGCAGGGAATGTGTCCGTTTATTGTTATATTGTACTCTTCCAAGTGCTTAGTACAAGGCTCTGCACACAGTAAGTGCTCAATATATTCTACCGATTGACTGATTGCAGAGCACTGTACTAAGTACTTGGGAAAGTACAATATAAAAACTACAATTTTAAAGGCATGGTGAAGCACAGTCCCAAGCAGTAGTAAATTTCAGTGTTTGGTGGGCAGACCACTGCAGGTGACAAACCTAGCAGGAAAAAATGGGGAGGTGGGTTAAGTCTGCTTGAGAGCAGTCTTCTTGAAATGTAGCTAAAAGGAGGCAGAGTCAAAAACAGAGATAAAAATAGAGACCAACCCACTGGCACAACAAGACCCATTGTTTACTTATAAGGCTAGAGGGATGGGACACTGATTCCCATGGTAGTCTTTACAGACTCATTTGCATGCATCGACATGCATAGATATAATAGATATAATATATGCATATATATTATATTTATTTATAGTTGTCAAGGCCAGGGTACCTGAAGCTAATACAGTTTTTTGGACAGTGATCTTCATGTTTGATGAATTCCCAGGACTGATCCTTTCAGAGGAGGCTTTACAAAATGAAACAGACTTTTTGAAATCCACTAAGACTTGGTTTTGACAATGCTAGGGAAGAGGGGGATGGGACAGGAGAGGAAGCCAGATGGATCTGCGTCCTGAAAGCTTTTTCAGGGAATGCATAGAGAAATGAGAGAAAAGTTATAAGGAAAGCTCCTCTCCAAGGTCCTCCCTGGGTGGATCCAGGGTATAGCTACTTCCCCCAGTTCCCCACCTTCCAGGAGATCACCCATTTATCTCCTCTCCACCCTCTCAGTTTTCTTGTAATTGGAATCCTGGGGAGAAAATGTAATTCAGCTCAAATTATGTTCCCAGTCACCTGGGCTAATGGAAGGCTCCAATGTCTCAGTTACCTCATCTGTAAAATGGGGATTAAACCTTCCTCCCTCTGATTTAGATTATGACCCCAATGTGGGTCAGGGACTTTTTCCAATTTGTTTATTTTGTATCTACCTCAGCACTTAGTTTAGTGCCTGGCACATGGTAAGCCCTTAATAAGTATCATTTAAAAACTGGAGAATAGTTTCTGCTTTCCCTCCCACTTGTTTGCAGTTTATTATTGGATGTCAAATAATCTATCTATCTATCAGCGGATATTTATTGAGTGCTTATTATGTGCAGCACACTGTTGTAAAAGCTTGGGAGAGTTCAATACAAGAGAATTAGCAGACACATTCCCTCTGCTCATAATGAGTTTAGAGAGAAAGATAAACTTACCAGCCAGAAACCTGAAATGGGGAAACCATGATTTGCCAAAAGCCTTATTTCTGGGAAGAGCTACTGTAAAAGAGAAGTGACTTTACCCTGTTTTGTCCCCTCATTGTTGTCTGGGTCCACTTTTTACACCATTGTTGATTGAGAATCTCACTTCTAAAATGCAAAGTTTTGTTCATCAATGGGGGTGCTGATTGCAAAGAGCTGGAAATTGAAAAATGATTTAATATCTGTGTTGCTGAAGTGCACACAAAAATGCATCCTCTTTTCCATGTTACTCAGGAGGCATGGGGAAGGGAAAAGATGCTTCTCCAGGACCTGGAGAAGGTCTCTTTCCTGGACCAAAACCCATGTAGACTTGGACGTCAAAGAAAAAAGGCTTATCTTGCTTGTCACTCTTCTACTTCCTAAAACTTTGTAATGATAGTCATTGTGGTACTTGTTAAATGCATTCTATGTGCGAAGCACTCAACACTGGGATAGATACATCAGGCCAGACACAGTCCCTGTTCCTCGTGGGACTCACAATATCTGGGGAAGGAGAACTGGAATTTAATCTCCAATTTACAGATGAGATAACTGAGGGCCAGAGAAATTAAGTGACGTGCTCATGGTCATGAAATAGACAAGTGGCAGATCCAGGAATAGGAGGCAGGTCCTCCGACTCCCAGGCCTATGCCCTTCCCACTAGGCAATGCTGCTTCCCTAAGCCACACTTCTTCTGCTATTTATCACCCAGAAGCTGAAGTCCCTGATCCTCATTCCTTTCTTTCATGGCCTACCCACACTCTTCCTTGACTCTACACTTGCGTTTTCCCCAAATAAACCATCATCAGTGGCAGTCAACTTGAAATAAAGGTCCCTTAGCCTATTATTTTTTCTATTTTAAAATTACATAAAACCTCTCTGTTATAAGACCATAAGCAGTACCATTTCTGAGTCAGACCAATTGTCCATTCCAACTCCAGATTCTGTCCCTGAGTGGCATTAATATGCTTGAAACAGGTGAGTTATGACTGTCTACCTGGGACATTCATTCTCTTGGATATCACTGCATCATTTTACCTCTCACTATGTAAAGAATAGTTCCCTTTGATTTGGTTGGAAACTTCCACCTTTAAACTTCACCAGATCCCCTCTTACACTGGTGTTGGATTTGTTAAAAAAAAAAAAAGACCAGTTTGCCATTTCCACACCTTAATAATATTCTCAGCTTAAGTCTTATTAGACTTAAGAGAAGTAACTTCTTCAGTCTAACCATTTTCAGAAGCAGCGCAGTCTAGAAGAAAGAGCACAGGCCTTGGAGTCAGAAGACTTGGTTCTAATCCTGGCTCCACTACTTGCCCACTGTGTTACCTTGGGCAAGTCACTTAACTTCTCTGAGCCTCAGTTTCCTCAACTGCAAAATGGGGATGAAATTCTTGTTCTACTCCCATTTAGACTGTGAACCTTGTAACAACAGGAATTATTCCTGACCTGATTAATTTACATCTACATAGTCTTAGAACAGTGCTTGTCACACTAAGTGCTTAACAAATATCATAAAAAAGTTTATTAATTTCCCTAATAATAATAATTATAATAATAATAGTATTTGTTAGGTGCTTACTAAGAGTCAGACACTGTACTAAGTTCTGGGGTGGTTATAAGAAAATCGGGTTCATTTTACAGATGAGACAACTGAGGCTCAGAGAAGTAAAGTGACTTACCCAAGGTCACATAGCCGATGAGTGGTGGAGCCAGGATTAGAACCCATGACCTCATGACTCCCAGGCCCACGTTGTATCCACTATGCCATGCTGCTTCTCACATTTTCTTATCACATTTCCCTCTCTTCTCCAACCATTCTCCAGCTCTATTCTGTCCTAATAATGTTAATAATAATTTTGGTATTGCTAAGGACTTATTATATATTAAGCACTGAACTAAGCCCTGAGATAAACACAATACAATCAGGTCTGACAGTGTCTATCCCATATGGGGCTCACAGAATGGGAATTTCATCCCCATTTTACAGATGAGGAAATTGAGCCACAGAGAAGTTAAATGACTTGGGTAAGATCACACAGCAGACAACTGATGGAGCTGGAATTAGAACCCAGGTCCGTTGACTCTCTTGACTTGTCTATCCTGAGATGCAGCAACCAAACTAGCATTTGCAGAGAAGCAGCGTGGCTCAGTGGAAAGAGCACGGGCTTGGGAGTCAGGTTGTGGGTTCTAATCCCTGCTCTATCACTTAGCCGTGTGACTTTGGGCAAGTCACTTAACTTCTCTGTGCCTCAGTTACCTCATCTGTACAATGGAGAATAAGACTGTGAGCCCCACGTGGGACAACCTGATTGCCTTGTATCTCCCCCAGTGCTTAGAACAGTGCTTGGCACATAGTAAGTGCTTAACAAATGCTATCTTATATTTGGAATTTCAGGCATGCATGAACTATTGTTTTCCATAGGGACAAAACTCTTCTTTTAGATTTTTTTTTAATCTCCTTCCTGATTCTGCCAAATATTCAAACGGTTTTAAATGGATGAATTGAAAGAAGTCAAGAAAGTACAATAGAGGATAAACTAGACATGGGAAAGGGTGTGCAGAAGCCTAAGGTCACACAGTCATATACACAACCACCACCTTCCCCATGCTCTGAAGTTTGAAAAGACCTCCCATTGCTGCATTGATCTCTTCCATCCCTCCTCTGATAAGGCAAGAAAGGAACTTCTGATGGTGTGGAAGGGAGGGGTCAGAGGGGTGGTTGTCCTAGCTCACGTGTATCAGTGTCCTGGAGGATTTGCTCATAGTGAAGCCCATCTGTTATTTTTATGGGCCAGTCCCTCAACTTCATGGTGTCTTCTTGGAATTTATCCACCACTTCCTGGTATCTCACAACCCAATTTATGTCCTCTACACATCTAGAGATTTCACTGTTCTCACTCTGTCCCAGCACTGACCCCTGAGAGAGTCCACAATTTACAAGTCTTCATCCAAAAAAGTGGCCAATTATCCCTACGCTTTGTTTCCTATCTTTTATTCAGCTTTCTGTCCATTTTGAAACATCCCTTCCTATCCTATGGTCTTTCAGATTTTTGAAAACCATTTGATGTGGAATCTTGTCAGTGACAAGGGAGGTAGTGTGGTCTAGTGAAATCAAGAGACCAGGGTTCTAGAGACACCTCTTCCTCTTTAGGATCTTGGACAAGTCACTTCAACTCACTGGATCCCAATTTCCTCATCTGTAAAATGGGACTTATAATAATAGACAACTCACTGGGCTGTGGTGATGATAAAAATAGGCTGCGGTGTGAAAGTGGTTTGG
The DNA here is from genome assembly GCF_004115215.2 of Ornithorhynchus anatinus. Classification (NCBI taxonomy): domain Eukaryota; kingdom Metazoa; phylum Chordata; class Mammalia; order Monotremata; family Ornithorhynchidae; genus Ornithorhynchus; species Ornithorhynchus anatinus. The sequence continues at coordinate 38,229,538 of NC_041737.1, read as the reverse complement.
AAAAATAAACATGTTACACAAATTCAAGATTAAAAAGGGCAAGAAACAGAATAAAAATGTGATCATGGTATAGGGGCAAGTGACAGGCAATGTTTGGAAATAGCAGGGCATCAGGCTTCAAACCATTGTGAAGATCTATAAACCATAGCTTTCTGGTTGACCTTCCCTATGGTTGTGAGACAGTGACCCGCTACAGTGAGTTAGCTGGCAGCTGACAACAGCAGAAGGTACACTAACCTGATAGGCAGCAAATGAAAGAGGGTTACTTGCCTTGAACAGAGGCTTTGCCAAAATCAGTACACCAAGAGGCAATTTTGAACAGAGATAGGCCCATTATGGGACATATAAATCTGCACAACAGGGAATCTGTCCTAATGTGTCCACAGTGCAGGAGAAAATATCAGTTAAACATTTTCAGCTCTCCACTGACAACAGTCTTCAATACCTTATGCTACTTACTATTGCTCAGTTCATTGTGAGAAGTGTGGCTGATCAATCAGGGGTATTTATGGACAGCTTACTGTGTGCAGGGCAGTGTTCGAAGCTCTGAAGTGAGTTCATAGTAACAGCGTTGGTAGGCGCATTCCCTGCCCACAAGTAGTTTACAGTCGAGAAGGGCCTAGGGGAAATAGCACAGACCTGGAAGTCTGAGAACCTAGGTTCTAATCCCACCTCTTCCACTCACCTGCTGTGTCATCTTGGGGAAGTCACTTCACTTTTCTTTGCCTTAGTGAATTTGTCTGTAAAATGGGGGTTAAATACCTATTCTCTCTCCTACCTAACCTGTGAGCCCCATGTGGGTGGGGAGTATTTCTGACTTGATTATCTGGCATCTACCATAGTGCTCGGCACAAGTTAAGTGCTTAACAATGCTACAATTATCACTATTTTTTTAATCTAATTATTAAATCTATTGATTGTTTGATAACCACTAGCCATGTAGTTCCAATATCTACCCTTGCTAGACCTCTCTCCCAATTGCAGAGATCTCCCTACAATTTGAAGTTCTGGCACAGTGCTGGAGATGGTGTCTGACTGAGGCTTTCAAATGTTCATTCTGCATTCTTGCCTGAATATGCTCCATATCTGCTCATCATTCATAGATCTGTTCTGCCATGGTCTTTGCTCCTTATATAATAATTATGGCATTTGTTAAGCACTTACTATGTGACAGGGACTGTACTAAGCGCTGGAGTGGATCCAAGCTAATCAAGTTGGACACAGTTCCTTGCATGGGGTTCACAGTCTCAATCCCCATTTTACAGATGAAGTAACTGAGGTACAGATAAGTGAAGTGACTTGCCCAAGGTAACAGCAAACAAATGGCGGAGCCAGGATTAGAACCCATGACCTTCTGGCTCCCAGGCCTGTGCTCTAGCCACTATGGCATGCTGCTTCTCTAGCAGGGCCTCCCTGTTGCCCCATCACATAGGTGTAGTAGTGAGGCCTTCCCTTCCACCTCTTCTTATATATCCCACCCAGCAGTGCTTTATGGCTGGAAGCATTACATCAGTGCCGAGTTCCAGGTGTTTGTAGGTGGTGATCTTAGTTGATCTTAGTTGATCCCAGCGTCGACATTACACATCTCTTGACAACACTTCACCCTTCTGGGTTCATACCCTGTCTGAGCTCTGAATAGGAGCATATGGAAAGAAACGAATGAACAGATGGTGATCTAGAGCTGGGGTCATCCATGCCTAAGAAACTGTTTGTCAATCTGATACTTTGGAGCTCTAGTGGGCTTTTAAATTACCTAGGTCTAGAAGTAAGAGGCTCCTCTGGACCTAGAAAGATGGACGTGTTTGTGCCAGTCATAGGCACTGTGCCTTTCCATTGCCAGGAATGTCTCTAGGTGGGCATGGAGCATGGTCTCAAGAAACTCCAGTGGTTGCCCGACCACCTCCACATCAAACAACAACTCTTCACCACTAATTTTAAAACCCTTTGTGCTTTCCGACCTCATCTCAAAACTCTCCTACTACAACCCAGACCACACATTTCACTCCTCTAAAGCTAACCTTCTCATTGTACCTCGATCTCAGCTATCTTGCCATCGACCCTTCACTCACATTCTGCTTCTGGCCTGGAATGCCCACCGTCCTCAAATCCGACAGACAATTACTCTCCCCAACTTATTGAAGGCACGTCTCCTCCAAGAGGTCTTTCCTCACTAGTCCTCTTCTCCCATTCCCTTCTTTGTCACCCTGACTTGCTTCCCTTTATTCATTCCCCCCTCACAGCCTCTTAGCACTTACATACATATCTGTTGTTTATGTATATTAATGCCTGTCCCCCCTCCCAAATGTAAGCTTGTTGAGGGCAGGATTTGTGTGTTTATTGCTATATTGTACTCTCCCAAGTGCTTATACAGTGCTCTGCACACAGGAAGGGTACAGTATATACAATTAAATGAATTAATGAATAAATGAATGGCCTTCTGGGGTAGAGGCTGGACACTTGGGCAAGAATATGAGGTCATTCACATGGCTGGCCCAGAGGATGTGCAGACACAAGTAGCTCTTTCAGAGAATGTTTCTACCACCTCTAATGAACTCTCCTAACTGCTTAGTACTTGCTCTGCATGCAGAAAACCCTCACTAAATACCATTGATTGACTGATAATGCAATGAAACCAAGAGATCATTGGCCTTAATACCCAGAGTGACTTGGTGTACCCCAGTAGCTGCATCTAACCAGACTGAAACAAACTTCCATTTGAGAGAGGAAAAAGTCAGAATCCATACATTACTTAATGACCCATATGCTCTAAAAATAATTTCCATTAATGACCTGGGCCAATCCATGCTTTCATTAATCCACTCCAGAAGTTTAGATTCACCCTAGGAATCTTGGAAAATTCCTTACAAAACGTGATTTGCTTGCTATGGTCAGGCAACGGGTCTTTTATATTGTTGTGTTCCACCCTCCCAATTGCTTACTGCAGTGCCCTGCACAGAGTAAGTGCTCAGTAAATACGATTGATTGAGGTCTTCCCTTTGCAGATCCAACCAGGGGAACCCCCATACTAACTATGAGGAGCACCATGCCTAATTAGAAAATTTTTATCAAGGCAATTTAAGAACATAAGTCATCAAAAAAAAAAGCCATTAGTGAGCCAGCCTAAAGGTTCATCCAGTCAGAGATTCAGCCTCCAAAAGTAGTAGTAACATTTGAAGATATTATATGGTGGTGGCCTTCATTTATTTCTTTGTTCATTCATTCATACTTTCATTCATTCATTCGTTTGTATTTCTTGAGTGCTAACTATATGCAGGGTACTGCACTGGGAATTTGGGAACATACTTTCGCTTTAGACACAGTCCTCACCCTCAGGAGCTTATGTTCTAAACAGGGAGACAGGCTGACAAAAAATGCATGTCTCCAGTTGAAACAGGAAGAAAAAAATAGATTAAGCTGGCATCCTCAAGAGAACAGGAAAATGAAAAGAAAATGAATACATGATCTGATAAGTGAATCGAGAATGTAAATCAGTGCATTCTCATGCTATAAGGATGCCTATATAGACATAAATTCTAAGTGGTTGTTGGGATGACGTGATTTAAGAAGGTAGAAAATTGTTGGGTAGTATCTTCTGCAATAGGAGGACTTTCAGGAGGAATTGGAAGACCCTGAGAACTAATCTGTAGAATTTGAAGTGGGAAGGAGTTTCATACATGGGAAAGTGAATATACAATGGGTCAGAGATCCAGGGTTTGTCAATCGGGACTGTTTTGGGCATCAGATGAGCATAACATGGCTTGCTGAATAACTTCCTTTTATTCCCTTTTCCTGATACATGTTTCGGGACCCTACTAAGATTTCTGGTGCTGTATTTGTTTTAGCAGTTGCCACCTTTTTCTTATTTGGAAATTGATGTACAGGTCAGCCGTAAAAGTTTGAAAAAGTAGAATGTCCTCTTTTTTTTTCTTTTTAGTTTGAGTTTGCTCGAGCCGTCAAAGTGCTTTTACTTTGAGTCATCTGGCTGCATATGGAATGGAAAACATTTTTTTTGCAATCCAGTTCTTGTGGGGCATTACCCAATCTCAAATCAGCCACACGGATTACCTTTAACTTTCAAAGTTGGCTAAATCCTGAGGTTTAGATGCACTCTTTAACAATGCTGCACTGTAACTTTAACAAGGACTCCGTTTGTCTTTAAGTCCACATGATAGTGAGAGCTTAATATGAAAAACTTTTGTCTAGCGCAAGTGATTTGAAGATGTTTTGCTCTATGCATGTGAACTCAGCAGGTGATTCTTGCCTATCTTTGATGTCAAACAGCACAAAACTTCAGTGAGTAGCAGCTTCAGAAATGCAATAGACATAGCTGAGTCTTCATATGAAGCTCATGCTTGAACTACATCAGAAGAACTGACATCTATTATGGTGAGCAAAGACAAGTGTTTGAAAAGAGATTCAAACAGAAGTGTCAGAATTTACAGTGCATAGTTTTATATAAGTTGATTTTAACCAACCATATCCCTATGAACTCTGCAGGATAGAAAAGAAATTTCAAAAGGCAGAGAAATTGTTGTCATCTAAGGGCACGGAATGTTTTAATAGCTTAAGGAAGAACATTTCTGAAAGGTTATATGGTGATCCATTTACTTTGACTGAGTAATAAGGCTTGTCATTGTGATGGGGAAGTTTTTAACCCTTAGAACAATGGGAATGTATATGCTTCAGAGTCACTTAAAAACTTGGTTTTAGCTTCCTGATTCTCTGAAATCATCCCAAACTCTCCGAATATCTTAAAGCTAGCTGTATTCCTTTCAGGGGTTGATAATTCCTAGCTTGGTTTATAAAATAACGTGTGGAAAGTGGAATTTGGGTGATAAAAAAGAGAGGGTGGTGGCTGCAGGTAGACAACAGTTCTGGACACCATTGAGCTTGTTTATGACTCTTCCATATTTTTCACTCCATTCCTAGCCCTCTTATGCACTGCATGGTGCTGAGAAAGGATCAGTCAATAACTCAATCCTTGGTATTTACTGAGTGCTTACTTTGTGTAGAGCACAGTACTAAGCACTTGTTACAGTACAGTACAACAGGGTTCATAGACACTTTCTCTGCCCACAGTGAACATACAGTCCAGAGGAGAAAGAAAACCTTTAGGGGAGCATGGCCTGTTGGAAATTGCAGGCTACAGGTTACCCCAGACAGGGCTTGGAAGTTAACCCCAAAGAACCGAATGTCAGAAAGCAACCTGATTATTCTTCTCCAGATGTGCCTTGCTTATTAACAACAACAACCAAAAAAAAGCAGCCAAACAGCTTGGCTAAGGCACTGAGCTCAATTCCTGCACTGCAATTTCCAGCTTGTAATCAATGTTTAGCAGTGTGAAATCGACCTCTTCCCAACCTACAATTAGCACAATTAATGCACCACATGCCAAACCACTTGTTTAGTTATTATATTCTAATGTTGGCGTTGTAACAACAAACTTCCTTCCCCCCATTAGCTTTGAAACACTCCTTCGGAAAACAACATGGCTAGCCGGTTCTAAGTTTGCCATTTCTCTGGAGGACAATATTTGACTCCTGTTAGATTTAATTAACGATCAAATTCACTCAGTTGTTTTTAAGTGGATTCTGCTAAAGCATGCTGTGGTTTGTAACTTTGGAGTGAAAAAAGCATCAGTGTACGACATGGAGCATGGTTGGAGAGCATTATTAGTAGGGCTCTGTTGCTCTCCTTTCTCCTTCATTAGGAGATTTACGTAAGGCAAATTCCCACAATACATTAAGAGCCATTGGGAATCGTTGCAAGCGGTGCAAGTAGGATTTTAGATCAAGAGAAGTCCCATAGCTCTGGGTCTCCTAATGGTTCAAAAGGACAGACAAAAAAGGTCTTGTCGCTATGGGAAACTAGATATTGAAATATCTTGGAGCGATATTGAATTTGATGTGCAACTTTTATGTACTATTATTTTAAAATGGAAAAATTGCTAATCCTCTTAGAAAGTGTTAGCATTCCCCTTAACCACTAATTGTAGACTAATTAGTATTGCATTGCCTCATAATGGGCATCTCAAGTGAATTTCAAATGCTCAAAGACAAAAATCCCTCTCTCTCTCTCACCTTATGAGATGATCTTGACCATCCAGAGCAGCGTGAAACCACTGATATTTTCCTCTCTTCCTTTCTCTGGGGGTAAGATGCTTTCCAGAAAGATGTTTCTTGCCTCCGATCCTTAAGCCGGGTGCTAGAGAAGATGATTTCAAGTTTGTGGTAATGGTGCAGGAGGGTTGTGGGAAAGGGACATCCAGTGAGTCACTGAGTCAAGGAAATGCCATGAGCCTAAATCCTCTTGGATTTTCTGGCTCCTCTACTGAGATTTACACTGTATCTACTTCTTTCAAGGAAATGAGATAATAACAGCAAATTAAAAATCAATCAATCAACGGTACTTTTGAGCACCTGCTGTGGGCAGAGAACCATAGTAAGTGCTTGGGAGAGGGTGCTCAATATCTTATCTTGTGTCTACCACAGTCCTTGGCATATATTAGTAGTAATAATACTGGTAATAGTAGAAGTAGTGGTTGTTGATGTCCTGTTGCATTTTCCCAAGCACTGAATACAGTGCACGACACTCATTCATTCATCCAGTCATGTTTATTGAGAGCTTACTGTGGGCAAAGCTCTATACTAAACTCTTGGGAGAGTATAATATAAAAATAAAGACACATTCCCTGCTCACAATGACCTTACAGTCTAGAGGACTTGGTAGACAGTGAATGTGATTACTGTAATTAAAATTACTACTTCTTGGTGATAGGGAGTAATATAGTAGTTGTTGTTGCACTGTAGCCGTTGTCATAGGAGTAAGCAGCACATCCAAATGGAAGGAGCAAAATCCTGGCACTCTGAGGACCTGGGTTCTAACCCCAGCTTTGCTGATTGTCTGCTGTGTGACCTTGGCAAATCTCTTACCTTGTTTGTGCCTCAGTTCCTGCATCTGCCTAATGAGGATTCAATTCCTGTTCTCCATCTTAGACGTGAGAGCCTATGTGGGACCAGATCATCACCCCCAGTGCTTACTTAGTATAGTGCTTGGCACACAGAAAGTACTTAACAAATACCACAATTAATATTTTTAGTAGTAATAGGATTTATTATAGTAAGTGATTATTTGGTCCAGAGCACTCTACTATGTGCTGGAAGAGAATACACTGATGGGAATTAATTGCAGTCCTTGTCCTTCATGGGGTTCACAGTTGAAAAGTTTAAGTGGGCAGAAGGGGTGGGAGGCAGATGTATCAGGATTGATAACACATTAAAATCAAACACAATCAAATAGACACAATAGGCTCGAAGTCTCAGCCGAGTTGGAGAAGTCCAAGAGGAAGTTGGGAGTAGAGTCTTTCCATCGCAGTAAGAAAGATGGCAGTTACCGTGGTGCTTTTCTCGGCAGTGATGGAAGAGTCCTAGAGGACACCAGAGCAGCTTTGACCCCTCAGCTCAGCAGGTTGGTCTTTCTACAGCTTCCACTACTATATATCAATGTATTTATATATCGTTTACATGTATATATTATTTACATTTATAGAGAAGCAGCATGGCTTAGTGGAAAGAGCACGGGCTTGGGAGTCAGAGGATGTGGGGTTTAATCCCTGTTCTGCCCCTTGTCTGCTGTGTGACTTTGGGCAAGCTGCTTAATGTCTCTGTGTCTCAGTTACCGCATTTGTAAAATGGGGATTGGGACTGTGAGCCCCACGTGAGAGAACCTGATTACCTTGTATCTACCCCAGTGCTTAGAACAGTGTTTGGCACATAGTAAGCGATTAACAAATATCATTAATAATAACTAATTTAGGTCTATATGCCCCATTAGGAACACATGGGCGGAGAGCATGACTGGTTGTTCTGTTGTACTTGCCCAAGCACTTAATACAGTGCATGGCACTTGGTGGGTAACCAATGAATAAGATTACTACAACTAAAGCTAGGTCATTTAAAATATCAGTGCTGACTTTTTTTTTAAGTAAAATGGGAGATGTCAAAAAATCGTAAGAGGAAGGAAGGACTATATCCCTTTTTGAGTCTAACATCCACCAATATCAAAATAGCAACCCCTTTAGCTCAGGGCTCCTTCTGCAAAGGAAGGTTAAAAACTTTGGTATTAATAGAGTTCTGAGAAAGCTAATGTTTGCCAAAGGCTGTGTATTTTCCAAATGAAAGGTGCAGAGCAGTTTGAAATGTCTACAGTGTTCCTAATTTGCTATGAAGATGGTCACAGTACTGGTGCACTGATTGTATTCCAGGACCTCATTATTGGTGATTCTGCCTTGCCTTTTGATGTTGAGTAGGGCTTTTATGTGAAGATGGACATATTTTAGGTGTAGAAAATATCCATTTCTTATGTACTGAACAGGATGGTTGTGTTGAAGTTGGATTGAGTTCATTATTGCTCTTTCCTAGTCAGTTGATGATTCATATTAGAGATGGTCCAGTTCTCATCACTGTCCTCATGAAAACTTTATAGGCTTTTTTTATAAATGGTATTTGTTAAGCTCTTATTATGTGCCAGTCATGGTATTAAGAGCTGAGATAGATACGAGCTAATCAGGATAAATCTATGTCCCACAAGGGGCTCACACCATTAATCCCTATTTTTCAGATGAGGTAGTTGAGCCAAAGAGAATGGAAGTGATTTGCCCAAGTTCACACAGCAGACAAGAGACAGAGCCGGGATTAGAACCCAGGTCCTTTGGACTCCCAGGCCAATGCTCTATCCACTAGGCCTGTCTCCCCTTAACCTCTAAGGACTCCCAATTCCTTTAAGTGTCCCTCACATGATCTGATCCCCATCCTTTCCTCTGGGCCCTCTAAATCGTCTCCACATCCCATTGAAATTGTAAGGACCCAAACTAGGCACAGGACTTCACACTATATACTCTATTATGTTTTAAATTGGATGGTATATTTTATCCTTTGGTCTCAGGTATCTGCTGTAGTGACCTGTACAAAGGAAGCATTCAGGGCAGTACATTGAACATAGTAGTTGCTTAAAAGATCCTTCTGCTGTTACTATATCTCCCCCTCTAGACTGTAAGTCAGTCACTCAGTCATATTTATTGAGCACTTATTCTGTGCAGAGTACCATAAGAGCTTGGGAGAGTACAATATAACAGTATAACAGACACATTCCCTGCCCTCAATAAGCTCACATTCTAAGGGGGGGAGAAAGACATTAATATAAATAAATAAATTACAGATTGGCACGTAAGTGCTGTGGGACTGGGAGCGGGGATAAATATTCATTCATTCATTCATTCATTCAATAGTATTTATTGAGCGCTTACTATGTGCAGAGCACTGTACTAAGCGCTTGGGATGAACAAGTTGGCAACAGATAGAGACAGTCCCTGCCGTTTGACGGGCTTACAGTCTAATCGGGGGAGACGGACAGACAAGAACAATGGCAATAAATAGAGTCAAGGGGAAGAACATCTTGTAAAAACAATGGCAACTAAATAGAATCGAGGCGATGTACAATTCATTAACAAAATAAATAGGGTAACGAAAATATAAATAAAGGGAACAAGTCAGGGAGGCGAAGAAGGGAGTGGGAGAAGAGGAAAGGAAGGCTTAATCAGGGAAGAACTCTTGGAGGACATGTGCCTTCTATAAAGCTTTGAAGTGAGGGAGAGTAATTGTCTGTTCAATATGAGGAGAGAGGGCACTTCAGGCCAGGGGCAGGATGTAGGCACAAGGTCAATGGTGACATAGATGAGATCGAGGCAGAGTGAGAAACTCATTGTGGTCAGGGAACATGACTGTTGTATTGAACTCTCCCAAGCACTTAGCAACAGCATGGCCTAGTAGATAGAGCTTGGGCCTGGGAGTCAGAAAGACCAGGGTTCTAATCCCAGTTCTGCCAGTTGTCTGTTGTGTAATCTTGGACAAGTCATTTCACTTCTCTGTTCCTCAGTTACCTCATCTGTGAAATGGGGATTAAAAGTGTGAGCCCCATGATGCTCAGGGACTGTGTACAACTAGATTTGCTAGTGTCAATCCCAGCACTTAGTACAATGCCTGGCACATAGTAAGTGCTTAACAAATATCATTATCCTCATCATCATTTGCACACAGTAAGTGCTCTATAAATACCAACGGAGTGATTGATTACATCCCAGTGCTATGTTGACCTTTTAAATTGGAACTTCTGGCTGATTAGCATCCCTTTCCCATACTCCAAATTTTTTTTTCTGCCAATGGCTCCAGGCAACCCTTCTCATTCTACTCATGTTGTTGTTGAACCCTTGTGCCCCAGCTGAGAAGACAGTTATGACATACCTACTAAGCGTTTCAGTAAGGTTGGAATGTGGGACAGAGTCAGATGTATAGATCTATCAATCCAGCACTTAGAACAGTGCTTGGCACATAGTAAGCACTTAACGAGTATCATTGTCACTATTATTATTATTATGTATCCCATCTCCTACTTCCTTGATGTCTATGCAGCCGATCCCTCTGTCATAGAAGTTTAAATTTGTCTGGCATGATTTGCTCTCTACAGAATCCCTATTTGCTGCTTTCTGGCATCTGATGCTTTTCAAGGTGAATGAGTATGACATATGTCAAGAATATTCAACCTTGACAGGGTTTGTGAGGAGTAATTTACCTATTATGGCAAAAAATTTACCAAAACAGTGATATTGATCTTGATACTGGAACCGAATAATAATAATAATGATAACGGTATTGATTAAGCACTTACAATGTGCCAAGCACTGTTCTAAGTGCTGGAGTTGATATAAGGGAATCAGGTTGTCCCATGCGGGGCTCACAGTTTTAATCCGCATTTTACAGATGAGGTAACTGAGGCACAGAGAAGTTAAGTGACTTGCCCAAAGTCACACAGCTGATAAGTGGCAGAGCCGGGATCAGAACCCATGACCTCTGACGCCCAAGCCTGGGCTCTTTCCACTAAGCCATGCTGCTTCTCTGGGGGGTCAAAGTGTTAATTTCCCTCAAACTACCTTTAAGTCAGCAATGTAGTGCTGTTGGGGAAAAAAAAGTGCATCAGTAAGAGCATAGGAGAGTGAGGACGCTTCCTCATTCTACTCATCCCTTAACCCCAGAATACTCTTGTACATAATCATAATTTATTTATATATATTAATGTGTGTCTCCTACTCTATACAGTAAACTCCTTGTGGGCAGGGATTATGTCTATCAACTCTGTTGTATTGCTCTCTCCCATGCACTTAGTACAGTGCTCTACAATCAGTAAGCCAACACTGATCATCAATGGCTGGGCCTTTAGTAAATCACTCTAGCCCTATAGCTTGATTGGTTTCCTGGGAAAGGTCCAGATGAGACCAATGGAAATGAGAAATGGATAAATATGTTTGATGAGGAAAACCTAAACCTAGTAGCCAAAATAAGAGGTACAAGGGGGAGAGTTTATCAGTATAAAATATGTGAAGGAATTCATCTAGAGGTGATGATTAGGTGCTGGGTAAATCATCACTGGCATAAAAAATTCTAATAGTTCAATCCAATTCAAACTACTCTGTGCCTTCAGAGTCGAGGATGTTGAATATCTGGAAGCTGCTATCTTGGCACACTTTCAAATCTCTAGGAAAATCTTCCAATGCCATAGTCTACGGGTTTCATTGAAAACCTTTGAGGAAGTCATCCAGGACCAGCTACATGCTGATGTTGGTGCTCTATAAGCACAAATAAAACAAGACATGAAAGGACTTAAAAACTTGTTTTCAGAGACTGCTCAGTGCTTTGAACGTCAATTACACTGAAGGTTATGAAACAGTCTGAACAAGAAAATATATACCCAACAAAGATTTTCTTCAGCACACACCAACACTGAATTTAAGCTCTCAACAAATTCTGCTGCTTAGGCAGGTCATTATTTAATGATGCATATGCAGACAAAGAAGTAAAACAAAAGCAAAACAAAGATCAGAATGACTTTTGGGAGACTGATGGGGTTTGGTGATAATGGGACCTCAAGCTTCCTATCAAATTGAATCAATCTATGGTATTTATTGAATGATTACTGTGTTCAGAGCACTGTCCAGAGCTTGGGAGAGTACAACACAAAGTTCTCAGACATATTCTCTGACCACAAAGAGCTTGCAGTCTAGAGGAGGTCTGAGGTCTGAAAGTTACATGGCTGGGTTCTAATCCTGGCTTCAACACATGTCTGCTGCATGACCTTGAGCTGGTCACTGAATTTATCTGTGCCTCAGTTACCTCATCTGTGAAATGGAGATTCAAACTGTTAGACCCACACGGGACATGGACTCTCCCCAACCTGATCGTGTCTACCACAACTTCTTGAGCAGTTCCCCCAGTATTTCAGTATTTCCTAATGAACCGTATCAATCATCAAATGGCAGGGAAACTCACCAACAAGGAGGTCTTGGAGTGCAGAGTTGGTTCCCCAGCACTGAGGAAAAATGGCTCACAGAAGTAAAAGCAGGACATGTGAGAAGAAAGGGAAACAGCTACTCTTGGCAAGCCTGGAAGGAAACAAACATTTTAGAGATAAAGTGAAGTTCTGTCTCATTACTAAGGGACTGTTGAGAAACAAGGTTAGACCAGCCTGGTTTACATTAATCTGGTTAAGGGTTACTCTCTTTGAGCAAAGGTTTCACAAAGATGAAAGGGAAGATTTGAAAGCAACCTGTAGCTGCTACAGGTTCTTACATATCAGTGCAAAAACAACAACCTTTTTATTTATACACATGGAATAGAGTATCAGTTGTAGATTGATCTTTTCAGTTAGACCTGCCTTGAAGGGGCTCTCATTCTTAGTAATGTCATCTTCAAAGTGACAGACAACTAGGTCCATGCATACTAGCAATTTATCATCATCATCAATTAGCATGTGCATGGATCCAGAGGTTAGTTGGAGAAAAGTGCTTGTCCTTCATGGAACCTTCATTTCAAGTAGCTCCAGACCGTTGGATGGAAATCTCACTTTTGCTCTCATCATCTGTAAGGAATTTGTGTCTATCTCCTCCATTAGCTGTTAAACTTGGAGACATAGAATGGTGTATATCATTACTGTTGTGCTTAGTGCAGTGCCTAGTACCAAGTGTGCAATAAGTCTCCAGTGCTTAGTACAGTGCACACCGCTTAATACAGTGCCTGGCATAGAGTAAGCATTTAACAAAAACCATTATTAGTATTATTACTATTCAATGATTGATTAATTCTCCTCTACCTTATGTACTTTAGCCTTTGGTAATGAAGAGGAAGCATTTTTGTGGAAGGGTATTTTGGGAAATTTTCCCTACCTCTCTTCCACAGATCTTCAGATGAACTCAGCTGAATGGTAACTTGCTGTGGGAAGCACGCTGCTTGTTTCAGTATCATGGTTACTAACAGTGAGCCCTCTATGGCAGACTCTGCAGTCAGATCTTCAACACAAGGGACCAATTTCATCTTTTTCTCTCTCTCCCTGTGCCTACGTTTCTCACAGACAATCCAGAATTACCACGCCTCAGTGTTTCTCCTTCTAATGGTCTCTTACTGAACCACTTGGATTTAATTAAGAGAATCAGTGTGATCTTATTATAGATTTAATATTGAGAACCACTTACAGGTTTACTGGGGCTGTAGCAGCTATGAGATACTCCAGAAGGCTTCAATTTCTTCAGGACATTTGAGAAGACAGAAACCAAACTCAAACTCAGTCAGAGAGGCAGGCAATCTCAATAATTTGCCTCCATATCCCTGTGCGTATAAATCTTCTCATCTGGTTCTTGGTCTGGCACCTCTAGTTTCTTTCTGGGTTTCTAGCTCCTGGGATCTAAATGGAGGAGACAGATGATTCTCTCCCCAAGGCCAGCAAGGCTGACCATTCTCCCAGCACAGTGAGGGAAAGAGCCATCTCCCTTCCTATTGCCAAATCTTTCATGTTGTCCATGACAAGACCAGTTTGCAAGTGGCAATCAGAGGGAATTGGTTCCCACATAAAATATCAACAGGTTTCAGGTGGGTTTTATGTTGTATTCTGCCAAGCACTGAGTACAGTGCTTTGCACACAGTAAGTACTCAATTAATACTATTGATGGATTGGGTTTGGATTAATCCATGGATGAACAGTGCATTGTGGGTCACTAGGGAAAAGGTTCAGGAGGTAGAGAAAGAAATTTGACATCCTATATTGTTCATCTCTAACCAGGGGAATGTTGTTCAGAAAAAGCAGTTGGGCTGGAGAGACAAGAGTTGAATAAAATTCCATAAGTGGAGAATCAGGAATCGTATTGTTTCCTGCCAAAACTTCATATATGATTAAGAGATAAATTTCAAATAGTTCCTGCTGCTGTTCAGAGTTTTTCCTTATCAGTCACATGCAAACAGAACAAACATGAGTGGAACTTAGTGAAGCTATCACAGGGTAAACAAAGGTGCATTTAGACCAGCCGTTTAGTCAGCAATCAGGAGAAAGTTCGCTAATTTCGAACACAGGCTGCATGAAGAATAGGTGACTGAGGCAAATTTGCAAGCAGTGGCAGGCACAGAAATTAGTGAACACATCGGCAATGTACAGGAAAACGTGCCTGGGTTTAAAGTTTGCCATGAAATATCATTTGCACATCTATATTTTCAGCTATACCCACACAGATGGATCTCATTGAGATCTTACAATGTGAGGAGAGTTCTATCTCTCTGTGTTTCCCTCTCTCCATTGTATACATCCTGCTGTGTATTCTGAGGGAAAGAAAAAATGAAAATGTAAGCGAAAGATAACACTAACTACGCTTAAATGACTTAATGGATATACTGTGTACATGCTCCCCATGGTACCAGATCATTGTAAGCATTTAGAGACCTTAATTGTACCATATATCTTCATAAACAGAAATGGTAGGTCAAATGGAGGATGACAGAAGGATTCCATCTATAATTTATTCAAACATTTGATTGCATTCTTGTGCATGGGTAGAAAATGAGGCCTCAGCCAAAGTCACAAAACCAACTTTTGCTTGGATTGAATTTGCTTGGATTCTACTAACTCCGTTGTGTTATATTGTCCCAAGTGTTTAGTGCAGTGCTCTCCACACAGTAAGTGCTCACTGTATCTGTTTGATTTTTAAAATAAGCCATAATATGGCAATAGTTTTGTAGGTCCCTCTTCTCCATTAGATTGTAAGTTCCTTGTGGATAAGAAATGCGTATTTTGTCTCTATTCCTCTTCCCCAAGTGTTTAGTACAGTGCACTATACCCTTAGATTGTGACTCCTCTGATGGTAGGATGTCTAATTCCTACCTGTATATTCTCTTCTAGAATTTAGTACAGAGGTCTGCATGCGGTTTGCGATCAATTAGTCAATCAGTGGTATTTATTAGGCACTAACTATGTGCAGAGCACTATACTAAAAGCTCGGGTGAGAGCAGTACAACAGAGTTGGTAGACCCATTTCTTTCTTACAGTCTAGAGGGGGAGACAGACATTGAGATAACTAAATAAATTAAGGATATGTACGTAAATGCTGGGAGAGGGGGCTGAGAGTGGGGTGAATATCAAGTGTTTAGAGAATACAGAGCCAACTGTACAGGCAATACAGACAGTGCCTAATAATTATTCCACTACTACTGTGGCTTCAGAGTGGATTCACATCAGGCAATATTAGGGATAGAATCACCCGATGATTCCAAGACAGAAACTTCTGAGGTATTCGAGTATAAACATAAATGGTGGATGGAGCTCTGGACACAGTAAAATGCTCAATAAATACCATTGATTGATAGATTGATGAGGGGAAATGGATCCAAAATTTCCAATGTATGGGACTATCTGTCCTTGTACGTAGGGGAAGGTAAAATAGATGCAATCAAAGCAATTGAGCCTATGTCCAGCTGAGGGTGGTGGCACCCTCATAGCTCTCCCCAGTGAAAGTATCCCTTCTGTACCCAACCCTCCTCCTTGAGCTTCCCTCCCTTCTCCCAGATGTGATCTTAACTTCCGACTGGTGGCAGTTTCGGGAACCTTCACTCAATGCCCCTGGCCATTTCAGGAACAGACCTCCCTTCCCGTCCATCTCCTTTCATCCTTCTTATCTTGAATAGCAAGGGTAAAGCCACAGGTCAGAGTTCTTGCCTGAATGAACCCTAAGAACAGTTGGAGGGATGATATTCTGAGGAAGAGATGGGAGACGATGAAGTCGGTGTTCAAGCACAGTCTGGATTTTTCTTTTGTTGAGATATCAGGGAAGGAGGGGAGGGTGGAAAATGTGGGGGGTCTTATGTTTGTCGATCTCACTCATGTCTAAGAAGTAGTTCAGGATTGGAAGGCTGATGTTTACAACAAAAGAAGTTCTGGGCATGCTGCCATGCTGTTGGGCATCTAAATATATAAATTCTAAATATATAGTAGCTGATTGAGAATTTCCTGGCCTTTTATTGAAAACAAATCCCTCTAGCAGAGTAAAGAATTCCAAACATTAGCCAGCTATGAATACGACTCTAATGAGTCTGTACCTGGGAGTTAACGTGGACTGAGTTGGAATCACTGAGCTGAATTTCATGATGATTATCTGTCAAAAGTAGTAAGTTGAAGACCACTGATGCCCCATGAAAGTTTTCCTACTCCCCTTGTCCCACTTAAATAAAGGACAGTTGGATTTGCTCAGACATACATTCACCTCATCTGTAAGCTGAGCAGCTTGGTGCAAGGTTAGGAGGGCCATTTGGCCACTACAGCAACCCATTAATGGGATGAAGGTCCGGAACCAGTGAAATGGTAGAGCAATGGTAATATAAGGAGGAGCATCAATGCTCTATCATTTCTAAATGGAGTTGTGGGCTCATCTCTGGTTCTTGTAAAAATAGTAGAGCATCCTATAGGTGTAGATTTATCATGGTGTGTTTCTGCTTGAAGGCAGGAAGTTGGTGAGCACTCTAGGATGGTAGGAGTCTAAGTCGAGGCGATTGGTCCATTTGGACTTCAGGCCTTGTATTAGCAAGGCAAAGTGCCCTGACTCTTACTCTGAAAAAAGTACAGGATTCAGAAGAAAAGTGATGCCAATTTCCCAATAGGAAATGGGAATTTCTATTCAAAATAGGTGATCCAATCACCAGTCAAAAGGACGACACTATGCTATTGTGTAGGTAAGACATCATGGACTGAGAGTTGAGCTTCACACATTCAAAAGTGTTTCCCTTCTCTCTCTGGGAGACGCTTTGGAATTGGTGTTTTCGCTTATGAAGATTCAGATACAGATGATGAATGTTCTCCTAAATGTTTATCATAATAATAATACTTGTGGTATTTGTTGAGCACTTACTACGTTCCTGGCACCGAACTTAGTGCTGGGGTGGATACAAGCAAATCAGGTTGGACACAGTCTCTGATCCACATGGGGCACACAATCTCAATCCCCATTTTTCAGATAAGGTAACTGAGGTCCAGAGAAGTGAAGTGACTTCCCCAAGGTCACACAGCAGACAAGCGGTAGAGCCGGGATTAGAACCCATGACCTTCTGACTCCCAGGCCTCTGCTCTAGCCACTACACCATGCTGCTCTTCATGCCTGCAGGCTGGCCCAGAACCGACCCAGCCAATGTAACACTGAAAATTCAAGCCTTGCCACTGTTCTAAATTAGTGATAGAAGGAACACCAATTTTATTGAGTAATCCTCTGTTGAGTAATTTACTATGATGTTATTCTGCCATCAAAAACAAACCACCCACCCTTGACCCTGCATCTTCCGGATTTATGTGGAGGAATTAGTTACAGCGTGGTGACTTACACAGAAACACTCCCATTCTCTCTTTCTTTCTAGTCATGTTCCCTTCTGGGGCCCAATATGAAATAAATGAGTGGAGAGATATACTGAGGCACATGGTCAAGTGTCCATGAGAAGCTTTTTATGGGCAGGATGCCTTTCTAGCCAAAGTGAGCTTTGGCTGGAATTTAACAAATTCCATTAAAAAAAAATTGATTGTGGCATAATGCTGATGCCATACTGTCATGAACCCAGCAAGCAGTTGCATTGGTAGTCACCTGTAGTCTTTGCCACCCACATTTGCCACCCATCTGTCCTGTAAATCAGTCAGTCCCTCAATCATATCTATTGAGCACTTACTGTGTGTAAAGAACTGTACTAAGTGCTTGGGAGAGTACAATATAACAATAGAACAGACACAATCCCTAATCACAGTGAGTTCACAGTCTAAAGGCGGGAGACAGACATTCATATAAATAAATAAATTGCAGATATACACAAGTGCTATGGGGCTGGGAGGGGTCATGAATCAAGGGAGCAAGTCAGAGTGACACAGAAGGAGTGGGAGAAGCGAAAAGGAGGGCTTAGTAAGGGAAGGACTCTTGGAAAGATGTACCTTCAATAAGGCTTTGAAGTGAGGGGAGAGTAATTGTCTCTCTGATGGATATGAGGAGGTAGGGCATTCTAGGCCAGAGGAAGGACGTGGGCTAGAGGTCGGTGGTACAGAGAGAAGGTTAGCATTAGAGGAGTGAAGTGTGCAAGTTAGGTTGTAGGTTTCTGTCCTGATTTCTGTTGGAACTGTCCACCTCATGGAAAACTCTGGTAGGTTCTTTGCCCTTCATCATTGGTCTCAAAGCTCCAGCAGGCAGAAACAGGACTAGAACCCAGGTCTCCTGATTCCCAGAGCAGGGCTTCTTTTTTTTGTGTGCCATTTCCCCATTAATCATAAAACTCTATTTGATTTAAAAATAGAGACACGGTTCTCACCCTGCTGGCATTATAAGATCCAGTAAACTATTTTTATTGCAATGATGGATTTTTCTAAGGAATTTCCCTGTTCCCTCTCAAACTACTTTGCGTTCTGAAGGGAATTGAATCTGCACATTTCTGATTCATTTCCATTTTAACTCATCAGAGTGTTGTTTTCCAGAAGCTGTTTGATGTTCCTCTAGCCTGATAAGCCTTTTTTGCCAGTCTCGTTTCGCACATGGAAGTTGTATTTTTCTTTTCTGGTTTCCGAAAGGAACCAGGCCCAGGCATGGCTTGGGGCAGGTTTGAAGCTGGGTAGTTTCTCAGCCTGCATGGCCCTACATGCCTGGAAACGGACTGACAGCTCTCCAACACTCCCAGTCCTCTCATCTCCCCTAATCATGTGCGTTTGCTGATTATAAATCACACCAGACTGGAGCGATTCCAGCTCCCTACTTCAAAAGACATTTGACTAGCAGTGTCCTTTGTTTACTGGCCATGGTAAAAATGGCATATTTTCCCCCTTATTTTTAATAATGTGCTGTCTGACCAGTTCTGAGAGATCTCTAATAATGGCTCAGCCCCACCGTGGGTCTCATTAAGGCAGAAAGAACTGTCATGCCACTGTGAATGTTCACTAAGTGTAGAGGTACAGTAAATGGGAGAAAAGTAAAAAAGCATTCTACCTTCAAATCCTGGCACAAAGCTGTTTTTCGCCCATATACGGAATTAACTCAAAATTGAATGTAGAGAGTGTGGATGGCACAATCATGCCTTTCTATATTTAAACACAGATATTTTAATTGTGCAGGTTACCACTGAAACTGAAAAAAAAAAACACCTCACATATAACACAAGAGGCTAAATTATCTTTCCTTATAACCCTGTATTACATAACAACCAAGAGACAATGCATGCTATTTTACACAATAACCATAGAAGATCATTTGGTGACTTTGATTTTGGATTTCTATAACCTTGGAATATCAACGCCCTGAATTTGCATAAATCTGGGTATGTTTTTTAAGTATGGAAAATGCCCTATGCACCCAGCATATTTAAAGTAGCATCTTGGTTCTAAGAGCAGAAACTCCCAAAGAGTGCCTGAGGCATAAAGTTACTAAAATTTTAACATTGTGTCTAAAGCTGAGGGGAGAGTATCAGAAATGCAGGTAAATATTGCCAGTAGTGTTTTGGAAAAAAAATATAAATCCTTCAATCCTTCTAGTTATTAGGATCATATTGCTGTTTACAAACAAATGCTTACTTCCGTCATTTAATGTTCCAAATGAGCCTCTCGAAATACCTAACCTCTCATGTGATACTATATGCCTAATAAACTAAGTGGCAATATCACCTTATCCAGTCACAAGTGATAAAAGATATATAATGTGTGTATATATGTATATAGGTACATGTAGGTAAATATACCTGCCCACAGAGGATGTTACAGGAACACATCAGGGTGGATACTACCTAGGCTAACTCAAAAACCACCTTGGATCTGGTTATAGATATATAAAAATCATAAAGAGTATCTAGTGCCGCTATATACAGTATAAACTTTTATAGCCTAGGGGTGGATATACTCCTGTCAAGGAGCTTGGTAGGTGAGTCTTCTATTTGTCTACAGACATTTGTGCGTAAGCAGAACGGCAGATATCAATTCAAACCTTCCTCTGCCTGGCAGGCATTTCTGGCCACTGTGGAGCTAACTTCTGAGAGGGGCTGGATATCTATATCTGTCCAATGGAAACATTGGGCTGGGCCATTGTCTGACCAGTTTATTGCTCCTGGCAAATATCGAATAAAGCCTGAATTAGTCTCTAGCACGGATTTATCCAGGATATCATCTCAGGGGAAAGTGACATCGCCACCATCTTTTAGAACTGACAAAGAGAGATGGGACAAATTCATACGGTGGATTTTTTTTCCCCCCAAAAAAGGGCTATCTCCTGCAGTTTGGGAAATCATGACCTCAGATCTCTCATATGTCAAAGATCGTTAAACGCCTTTGCGATGGCCTACATCGAGTCAAGTTGTCTGTCACTGAGAACTTCAATTCTAATAGCAAGCAGCAGAGGGCTGTAGTATTTTGAGAAGCATGTGTGTCACCCAAGTGAGAGACAAGTTTTCCACCTGTTTTTCACCTCTGGCGTTTCGCTCAGGGTGTACTGATGTAGGCCAGCACAGACTGGTTTGCTCCTTGGATATGAGATACGTCTTTCACTTCATCACTAACATGTTGGCCAAAAAATACATCTAATTGTGTTATTTATGAAGGGTCAAGTACTGTACTAAGCCCTGGGGTAGCTCTGATTAGAGCATATATAGTCCCTGCCCCACACGGGACCCACAGTCCAAGAGGGAAGATACAACACTCATGTATTCAACAAAAGACAATCATCAGATTAGTTCTCTCTAATATTGCTTACGAAAAATTATAAAGCAACTGGGTGGTCCTTTTTTGACCTTTGATGGAAAATAGCTTCCAGTTTCCAGTTGCTTTGAGAATGAATGGTTCTGCTTCTGCTAGGAGATTTCAGATTGAATGTTAATCCATCACAGATACTGCTCATGAAGATGGGCACCCCATTTGAACAAAGAGGGCTCCAGGAGATTGAGTGGATTTCTCCCCTTCCAGACTGTAAGAATACATCTACTTACTCTGCTATATTATTATATTTTACTCTCCCAAGTGCTTAGTACAGTGCTCTGCACACAGTAAGCCCTCCATACATATGATTGCTTGACTGACTGAATGACTGTGAGTGTGACAGCTAGAAGAGACCAGAAGCAGAGTGGACATGGGGCAGTAGTTACACATGGAAAGGAATTCCTCCCTGACTCATGGGCTGAAGAAGGAAAATCCACTTCATGGACCTAAAGAACTGTGACCAAATGCATCTTTGGGAAAACATTATTCTTGGTTTACCCTCATTTCACTAAGATTGTTCTTCAAAGATAATGCTTTGTGCTAATCCAGTTGGTGGGACCGCAAACTTTAATGCTAGTAGATTCTATCAGTAGAGAGCCTGTTCTCCTGAACAAGGAAAGTTGACCTTTCATGGATATCCTCTGGTTTCTGAATTAGTTGACCAACATCAAATGACAAGAGGAGATCACCCATGATATGATCCATACATTCGTCCATCCATCCATCCAGTGGTATTCATTGAGTCCTAGTAAACATAGTAATGTTTGAAAAACTGTCCTAAATGCTGTGGAAGAATACAACAACAGATAAAGTCATGATTGTGACTCTCAAGGGGCTAAGAATCTAAGAGGCTGAGATTACCTTAGCCTGGCTCCAGGGGCAGGACTAGCTGATCCCTGAAGTGCAATGGGAAGAAGATTTAGAACAAAATAAAACAGTTGTTGCAAGAAGCAGTGAGACACAAGCCCTCAACTCTTGGAAGCCAATTGCAAATAATTAGCTATAGTCATTCAGAGGAAGATAGACACCATTCAGAATAGACTCCCTGATTAGACTGTGACCTCCGATTAGACTGTGAGCCCGTCATTGGGCAGGGATTGTCTCTATCTGTTGCCGAATTGTACATTCCAAGTGCTTAGTACAGTGCTCTGCACATAGTAAGCGCTCAGTAAATACTATTGAATGAATGAACTCGTGTCCTCTGTCCTTCTCTGTGTCACCTGGAATAAGCTCTTGGTGATGCCCATTTATAGTGTGACCTTGGAGTCACCTGCAAGTCAGGTCACCTGATTCTAATCCCAGCCCTGCCACGTGTCTGCTGGGTGACCTTGGGCAAGTTATTTAACCTCTCTGTGCCTTAGTTTCCTCATCTGTCCCTCCCCCTCTGACTGTGAGCCTTGTGTGGGACAGGGTCTGTGTCTAATCTGCTTTTATTGCATAAATGCCAGAGCTTAGTATAGTGCCTGGCACCTAGTAAATGCTTACCAAATACCACAGTTATCATCAGCAACACTCACAAATCCTAAAAGACCAACGACTCACTTCTGGATCCCTACAGCTGTTGCTCGTTTCCTGGTTCCTTTAAACCTCTCTGTAGCTGCATGGATGAGTTGGGCCACCGACCAAAAGAGAGCTCCGGACCAGGGCATCCATGTTGGAATACCTCAGCTCTCTTCCAAGAGCTTGGCAAACCAATCTAAAGTGGGGCTATGCTTCATGACATAGAAAAACTACAGGAAGGCCAGAAGAGCAGGCCACTACAGATTCAGTGGTTCTATCGCTTGTGCCCTAGAAATCCCAAGGCAAGTTGAACTGCCCAATCCTGTCTCTGCCTTGCTTTCAGAAATTAACTTCAAGAGATAGAGAGATGCATTAGAGATTGAAGTGAAGGGGTGGGCCTCAGCCTGTGGGGGCCACGCAATCAAGAAAGTGTCAATGGAGTTATCTAGTCCCCCTGTGGCTAGTACTAGCCGAGCAGCCTCCAGGAAGTTAGGATGAGAGAAGGTGATACTTAATTCGCAGCAGGAAAGATAAAACCTCTTAATTGGATTAGATGACAACCCTTCCAAGAGGAGCCTGGTTTAGCTGTAAGGTTAATTTTGAAAGAGGCCAATTGGGTTGACTGGAGTTCCTCTGCCCCAAGAGAGGAGGTAGGGCTCATTCTGGCATAAAAAGAGTGCTGCAAGAATAAAGCACAGCCATGTGGTTCCTTTGAATGTCTCACACTTTGGGTGGTCCCTTCGTAATAGGGTTGAGGCCCATAGAGGCACGTATTCAACCACTCTGCCCTTGCTGGATCCCGCTGGCCCAAGGATGAATGGAAAATGGCCGGGCATGGGATGGTTAAGCCCGTGCTTCTCAGAGGCGCTAAACTGAAATAATCAATATGCCAGGGAATCGTCTGAGTTTCCCCACCTTTGCCCAGCAATCTCACATCAGTTAGCTAGGAGGGTCATTGGGGAGGGTTGGAACTGATACCCAGAATCTTTCATGTTGCCATGGTGAAGGCTCCTGAGTGGAAGATTGGTTATTCTACGCAGGTTTTCACCAGGGGAGCCACTGTATTGAACTCCACCTCACTGAAAGCAATTCCTGAAGAAAGAGGGGGAATACTATTAATAAAGACATGCATTTGCATATAGCATTTTTATATATTTCATGTAATTATCTCATTTTATCATACTGCAGGGAGAGGTAGACTTTACTATCCAATATTTCATGGCTGAGTAAATTGCAGTACAAACAAGTTGGTGACTGTTCTGAGGTCTTGTAGCAGACTAGTGGCAGTCCTGGGACTAGAACTCAGGTCTCCTGACTCCAGAAGATGGGGAATTAATCAATTGATTGATCAATCAGTAGTATTAATTGATCATTTTATCTGTTTAGAACACTGTACTAAGCACCTAGGAAGGTACATTAAGGTAAGCAGTGTGGTCTAGTAGAAAGAACATGGGCCTGGGGGACTGAGGACCTGGGTTCTAATCCTTGCTCCTCCACTTGCCTGATTTGTAGGCAAGAGCAAGTCATTTAACTTCTCTGTGCCTCAGTTTCCTCAGTTGTAAAATGGGGATTCAATACCCGTTCTCCTTCCTCTTTTGACTGTGAGCCCCATGTGTGACAGGGCTTGTGACCGACCTTCATTCACTCATTCAATCATATTTATTGAGCACTTACTGTGTGCAGGGCACTGTACTAAGCTCTTGGGCAAGTACAGTATAACAATCAACAGATACATCCCCTGACCACAATGACCTGATTAATTCATATCTACCGCAGGACTTAGAACAGTGCTTGACAGATAGGAAGCACTTAACAAATACCATAAGTATTATCATCAATTATTATTATTAAGCAGAAACTATACATACATCTTCATATTCAAATATCACATTAGCATAACTATTTTGTTGAGCCATTAACTTAAACATACAGTCACCAAATCTCACTGCATTTAAATACAAACACATTAAAATGCTGCCATGATCAGATTTTGTGGCTGCTACACAATGGCAGGGGACCAGCTGAAACCGAGTCAGTCGAGAAAAGCTCATGCCTCAAAGCTTTAGTTCCAAAAGGGGCAATCCTTCAGTCAATCGCATTTATTGACCGATTATTGTGTGAAAAGCACATAGAGCAGCATCTACCTCTAAGACACTCATATCTGAAATCATGGGTGGGTAATTAGACATAAACAGCCCTCCCTCTCCCAAACTATCTGCAGCTACTATGGGCACAAAGAGATCATCTATTCTATCTAAGGCCCTAAACTGCACCTCTAATTCTCATAAGCCCTCTAATCACCAGTACTCCTGATGAAAAGGAGCTTGTGTGAGAAAGTATGGAATGGTCCAGTGCAAGTCATCATCAATATTCAGTTTCTAGACTGTTAAATATAATTCATCCTCATTCAGGATTAGAGAAGCAACGTGGGTGGATAGAGCGTGGGCCTGGGAGTCAGAAGGCCCTGAGTTCTAATTCATTAAATCATATTTATTGAGCCCTTACAGTGTGCAGAACACTTACTAAGAATTTGGGAGGGTACAATATAAGAATAAACAGGTGCATTACCTACCCACAATGAGTTTACAGCCTAATCTCAGTTTTGCCGCTTGTCTGCTGTGCGACCTTGGGCAAATCGCTTAACTGCTCTGTGCCTCAGTTACCTTAATTGTAAAATGGGAATTTAGACTGTGAGCCCCATGTGGGACAGCCCTATGCATGCCAAATCCAATGGCCTCTACTCCATCTTAATCCCTCTCAACCTCTCAGCTGCCTTCGACACTGTGGAACACTTTTCTCCTGGAAACATTATCCAACCGCAGCTTCACCTACACTGTCCTCTCCTGGTTCTCTTTCTATCTCTCTGGCTGCTCACTTTCAGTCTCTTGTTCAGGCTCCCCCTCTGCTTCCCACCCCTTAACTGTGGGTGTACTTTAGGATTCAATTCTGGGTCCCCTTCTATTCTCTATCTACACCCACTCCCTTGGAGAACTCATTTGCTCCCATGACTTCATCTACCACTTCTACATGGATAATTCCCAAAACTACATTTCCAGCCCTCATCTCTCTCCCTCTCTGTAGCCTCACACTTCCTCCTGCTTCCAAGATCTCTCTCCTTGGATGCCCTGCTATCACCTCAAATTTAACATTTCCAAAATAGTACTCATCTTCCCACTCAAACCTTGTCTTCCTCCTGATTTTCCCATCACTGTTGATGGCACCACCATCCTTCAAGTCTCAGAAGCCTGTAACCTTGGCATTGTCCTTGACTCCTCCCTCACACTCAACTCACACATTCAATATATCAGTAACTCCTGTTTGTTTTAACCTTCATAAAATCATTAAAATCTGTCCTTTCCTCTCCATCCAAACTACCACATTAATCCAAGCACTTAGCCTATCCCGCCTTAATTACTGTATCAACCTCTTTGCTGACCTCCCTGCCTCCTGTCTCTCCTCACTCCCATCCATACTTCGCTCTGATGCCTGTATCATTTTTCTACAAAAAATCTTCAGTCTATGTTTTCCTGTTCCTCAAGAACCTCCAGTGGTTTCCCATCCACCTCTACGTCAAACAAAAACTCCTCACCCTTGGCTTTAAAGCACTCAATCACCTTGCCCGCTCCTACCTCACTTCATTACTCTCCTACTACAACCCATCCAACACACTTCGCCCTCTAAATGCTTATCTTCTCCCTGTATCTCAATCTCATCTATCTCGGTGCAGACATTGTTGCTAAATCCTGTCTCGGCCCAGATCATCCACCTTTAAGACAATTACTCTCCCCGCCTTCCAAAGCCTCACTGAAGACACTCCTCCTTCAAGAGGCCTTCCCTGATGAAGCCCTCATTTCCTCTTTTCCCACTCCCATCTGCATCACTCTGACTTGCTACCTTTATTCACCATCCCCCTTCCAGCTCCACAGCAATTATGTACATATCTGTCATTAATTTATTCATATTAATGTCTGTCTCACCCTCTAGACTGTAAGCTTATTATGGGCAGGGAATGTGTCTGTTATATTGTTGTGTTTTACTCAAATATTTACTACAATGCTCTGCACACAGTAAGGGCTCAATAAATATGATTGATTGATTGACAGGAACTGTGTTCAACCTGATTATCTTATGTCTATCCCAGTACTTAGTACAGTGCCTGGCACGTAGCAAGAACTTAACATACCACAGTTATTATTATTATTATTGGAAAAATCACTTCCTAATGCTTATAGTATTTATTAAGCACTTACTATGTACTAAGCCCTGAGAGAGATTCAAGATAAGCAGGTTGAACGTGGTATCTTTGCTACATGGGTGCACGGTTTAAGGAGGAGGGAAAACAAGAATCTCATTACCATTTTTTCAGCTGAGGAAGCCAATGAGTAAAATGTTAAAGTTAAATGATAAGTTAAATGTTGTCCCTCAGGTCATATAGCAAATGACTCCATCCCATGTGTTGCTGGCAGTGGGAAAAAGACCCCAAACCCTTAAACAAAAGTCCTATATTTGTAAGTAGGTGTTGTGGTATATTGGCTGTTCAAGTCACTGAGACAAAGCTCAAAACAGATTCATCAGAGGACTGAGCCGCGTGAACTTTAATCATGCAGAATAACAACAAATATCTGCACATGCACTAGATGTGGATAGGAGCCTTAGACACACCATGACCTTATCAGCTTCGCTAACTCACATGGGGATGGGTTATCACCTTCATTGAGATTATCTTTGAAAGCCACCTCCCCTAAATATTTATATTTATATGTGCATGCCGTACACACACACACACACACATACACAATCAAACATTCACACACTCATAGCTGTCCTCTGTTTTCTAAGCTGACACTACTGATGGTGAGATCTTATCCATGTATGTGAATGTGGCTGAAGAGAACAATCTTCAGGGTGATCAACAGACCCTGCTTCATCATTCACACTTAAGGTGAGGACCCATACAGGCCCTTTCTCTATTTTGGACCCTGTCTCTTCGTGTCCCGATGTTCACAAATTCTTGAAACAAACATGGTGGTTGAACTTGGAATGGTACAAGTGGGAAGGGTGAGGGCAAAAGAAGAAAGAGAGAAATGAACCCAACAAATCCAGGTGAAAAATACACAAATCTACTAAAAATCTTGAAAGTATCTTCCCCTTCAAAGAATTTCAGATAAACGAAAACCTGTTCAAGGGTTACTCATAGAATTACATAAAGTTTTTAACTTCTTAAAGAAAACAATTTACCTTTGGAGAATAAATGAAAGGAAAGATCATTCACTTCCAAATAGCAAAACACATTTAACTTGGGTTTCAAGAGGCCTAAAATTTAGTCAATCATTTGATTGGTTTTAGTTTAGGGATAAATTTGAAGCTGATATTTCCCCACTGAAACCTGCAACAGCAGAGCCTCTTACAGTGAGGGAAAAAAGAAGAGGAAGTCTCAGAGAAATCTAAAATTTCGTGTTGAATTTAAGAATTACTTTTTTAACAGATCCCTTTGAAGATGATAACTTTTGTATCCCAATTTTTTATTACTTAGATATCAGGAGAAATTCCCTAGACCTCACTATATTTCACATTCCAAAATATACATGGAATCTGCTGTGTATCATAAAACAGCCCCTTACATTTTCCAACAGGGTGCTTCCAGAAAATGTCTGACATGAGGCTATTTGGGGAAAAATTACTTTTAAACAAGCAAGCAGAAAAAAATGGCTAGTGGATAGAGCACGGGCCTGGGATTCAGAAGGCTCCGCCACTTGTCTGCTATGTGACCTTGGGCAAGTCACTTCACTTATCTGGGCCTCAGAACCCTCAGCTGTAAAATGCGGATTAAGACGGTAAACCCACAGATTAACTTGTACCTACCCTAGTACTTAGAATAGTGACTGGCACATAGTAAGCACTTAAATACCATCATTATCATTACTACTGTGGCTGCTGATCCTTCTAGGTCTTGGGAAATGGGTATTTGTCCAAATAGAAACAGAAAATGCATGTGTTGCTGTATATCTTGGACAGATGACTCACTCTGAACCTTATGTTTCGCTTGACTCAGATTTCATACTGCTTATCCGATTACCGCTCTTCATGTCTCTTCACTCAGCTGAACAATTTGCTAACTGCTTCCTGGGTCTTAATACCTACGTCAGACAGATGTTAAAAACGTAGGAGAGCGATCTTCGACACTCTGAGGACCTCCTGTAACTCGGAATTCCGTTCTGAGGAGCCAACCACACAGGGATTTGGCATATAAATGATGGTGAGCTCTGTTTTATATTCCTGAATAGGGAAATGAGTCCTATAAGTGCAGGAAGATAAGTACACCCACCTAGTTTGGTTCCAAGTAGATCAGTCCTTCAGGCTATATTAAGCCTTTTCATTTCTATTCCTGGTTCTTGGCTGTGAGCCAGGGCTGGAACCCATTCCCTGCCAGTCTGAGTACTTGGGTGCTGTGTCTGCATTTTGAAGACTTTTCCTCGGTTTCCTAGGATGGCTCTGAAGTACCAACAGTTGCACTGCAGCCTACTGTTTTGTTCCCACACCAACCTTGAATTTTTCCTTATTTCTTTCATGAGCATGAGACCTTCTGCAAACAAAAACGGTTTTCAGAGCAACTTGTTGAGGCATTTGAATACAGAAATAATTTCTGATCAGGAAAGTGGTTTTTTTTTCCTACTTTGAATAATTAGTGAAACCCTCTAGCCCACGATTATTGTCGCATGACTCTTTCTCTGAGGAAGGCTATTGTAGCTAGGCTTTCAATGGATCAAACTCGTAATAATCAACCTAATGACAACACTTATCTCCCATGGAGCTCAAAGACTCTCTTGGGCATAAGTGCATTCCATATTATAGTGCATTTAAAGTCCCTAACCTAGCTCTGGTTCTAATCAAATTCCTCTAGTTCAGAAGGAGGTATCTCTGTGGTGCTATATATTTTGATACCACCCAAATATTCTTCATTCTCTCAATTAACTAATTAATTCATGTGATAGTGTTTACTGAGAACTCAATCAGTGCTCTCCTTCCTTACTAGCCTCACTAAATGTCCATACACCTCACTCCTCCAGCACCAAATCTGCTTATAACTGTACCTCAATCCAGTCTGTCTTCCCAACAACCCCTTACTCTTGACTATACTGATCTATCCAGCAATTGCTTCCCAGTTTTCAGCTGGGATGCCACATTAGGCTGAGGTTTTGTTTTTACCATTCCCTTACAATGTTTCCTCTCTCCTCTATTTTCAGGTTCATTTCAGTTTCCCTTACAGCAGCTGTTTGAGTAGCCTGCTCTCTCTCTTTCTTCGCACAGGTTCCATTCAGGATAGCTGCATTAAAATGAGCTTAGCTTCAGTGCCAGCAAACAGACTACCTGCCAGATCTCAAGACTGCAACCTGAATTTCTCCCTCTTCTCCACCTATGTCACACGCAAAGAGGAATAGCCACTACAGCTGGAGCTGAAGGAACAGAAGATGCAGCAGGTGAGAACACAAGCTTTTACTACTGCTCCATTTCTGCTCCCTTCCTGGGAATTTGTGGCTTCATGGTGGTTTTTTGCTGGACTTCAAGTGAAGGCACAGATTCTGGGGAGTTGGCAATCAATCAATCAACAATCAATGCTATGTGCAGACCATTGTACTAAGAGCTTGGAAGAGTATGATACAACAAAATTAGCAGACACATTCTCTGCCCATAATGAGGTTATAGTCTAGATAGGATGGCAGTGATGGATACAGAAGAAAGAAAACTTCTGCTCTCAGCTGCTCTGGTGGCTGTTCTGCTTCTTGCTCAGCTCCCCAGAGTTCTCACCTCTGCAGGCAGCCCCATGAGATGTCATGCCACAGGAGCAAAACCAACTTTGACCAGTAACACAAGAGCTAAACCCATCACACTGAAATATATGTGGGGATTTTTGACCCCTGGTGTAAGGCCCTCTGTTCTATAATGATGATGGTATTTGTTAGGCACTTACTATATGCCAAGCACAGTTCTAAGCACTGGGATAGATACAAGGTATTTAGGTTGTCCCACGTGGGCTCACAGTCAATCCCCATTTTACAGATGAGGAAACTGAGGCACAGAGAAGTTAAATGGCTTGCCCAAGGTCACCCAACAGACAAGTGGCAGAGTGGAATTAGAACCCATGACCTCTGACTCCCATGCCCAGGTTCTTTCCACTAAACCACACTGCTTCTCATAATTATAGTGTTTGCTTAAACTCTTACTAGTGCCAAGCAATGTTCTAAGCACTGGGGTAGATACAAGGTAATCAGGTCATCCCACATGGGGTCACTGTCTTAATCACCCTTTTACAGATGAGGTAACTGAGGCACAGAGAACTTAAGCAGCTGGCCCAAGGTCACACAGCAAACAAGTGGTAGAGTAGGGATTAGAACCCATGTCCTCTGACTCCCAAGCCCGTGCTCTTTCCACTAACCCATGCTTCTTCTTCTTCTATGCCATGAGGCAGCATGGTGTAGTGGAAAGAATCTGGGCTTTGGAGTCAGAAGACCATGGGTTCTAATCCCAACTCCACCACTTGTCTGCTGTGTGATCTTGGGCAAGTCACTTCACTCCTCTGGGCCTCAGTTACCTCATCTTTAAAATGGGATTCAGGACTGAGAGAGTCACGTCCTTACAGGGACACTGTGGCAGTTGTTACGCCAGGTACATAGAATGTGCCTGGCACATAGTAAGGGCTTAACAAGTGCCTCAATTATTATTATTATTCCCGGGCTGGCCCAGCTGTGGGCCTCTCATTCATTCAATAGTATTTATTGAGCACTTACCATGTGCAGAGCACTGTACTAAGCGCTTGGAATGTACAAATCGACAACAGATACAGTCCCTGCCCATTGACGGGCTTACAGTCTAATCCCCTCTCAGTAGGGATGTTTGCAGATCCACCTGGTAACTGCTCCTTTGCCCCAGCTTTTCTTTCCCCGTTTGACCTTACGTGGGAGGAGAACCAGGACACAAGTATTTTGAGCAAACTGACAATGTTTTAATAATAATTATGGTATTTGTTAAGCACTCTGTGCCAGGCACTGTACTAAGTGCTGGGATGATTACAAGTAAATTGGGTTGGACACAGTCCCTGGCCCAAGTGGGACTCACAGTCTCAATCCCCATTTTACAGATGAGGTAACTGACAGAGAAGTTAAGTGACTTGCCCAAGGTCATGCCACAGATGAATGGTGGAGCTGGGATTAGAAACCATAGCCTGCTGACTCCCAGGCCCATGCTCTATCGCTAATAATAATAATAATAATGATGGTATTTGTTAAGCGCTTACTATGTGCCGAGCACTGTTCTAAGCGCTGGGGTAGACAGGCGAATCAGGTTGTCCCACGTGGGGCTCAATCCCCATTTTACAGATGAGGTAACTGAGGCACTGAGAAGTGAAGTGACTTGCCCAAAGTCACACAGCTGACAAGTGGCCGAGCTGGGATTTGAACCCATGACCTCTGACTCCAAAGCCCGGGCTCTTTCCACTGAGCCATGCTGCTTCTCTACATCAAGCTGCTTCATAGAGGGAAGGATCGGACTCTGAGACAAGGCCTCAGGCAAGACCAACAGGGGCTGAGTTGGTGGTAGGGCTGGCAAACCTCGCTGGAACAAAAGAAATGGAATTTACCAGGACGCCATCCATAATGTATTCTGATTCTCCTTCAGTCCCCACCTTCAAAGCCTTATTGAAGGTTCAGCTCCTCCAAGAGGCCTTCCCTAAGCCTTCATTTCCTCTTCTCGCACTCCCTTTTGCTTCGCTCTGACTTGCTCCCATAATTACACCTCCCTGCCCCTCAGCCCCACAGCACTGATTATACATGTCTGTCTTTCCTTCAAGGCTATAAGCCCACTGTGGGCAGGGAATGTGTCTACCAACTCTGTTACACTGTACTCTCCTAAACACTTAGTACAGTGTTCTGCACACATTAAGCGCTCAATAAATATTATTGATTTGAATGGACATTTCTCTGGTTTGGAGTTTGCATAATTAGCTCTGCCCAATCCTCAATCAGGACCCAGGAAATAGAGCCTCCAAAACAACCCAACTTAGTCGATGGTCTAAAACAATCCACTCTGGTTTTATAACCCACTGATTGGTTGTGTTCAGAAGGGAACAAGATTGGAGTTGGCCACGCTTTAGCCTTCTTCCTGGGGGCCTGGATAATCTGATTTTCATCTCATCTCTTCCTGTCAAGTACCAATATGGACCCAGATACTTTTCTGGGCAATATTTTTATTTCAAAAAGCCCAATCTTCCTCCACCTCAGCTCCTGCCAATGAAGTCAGGCTGCTTGAAAGCAGGACTCATTTTCACAGGGAAACAGGAGGTACCTACAATAGCTCTGGAGGTAAAGAACCAACTGTGAATTTCTCCAGCAACACAATATAAGTTTCGTATGTTATCATCTGTTGCCCCACCTGAATAACTCAGTGTACTTCTGGGTTGGCAAAAGCAACCCAAATAAATGCTATTTATTAAGCACCTACTGCATTCAAAGCACTGTACCAAGCCCTGGAAAAAAGTACATAGACACCGTCCCCAAGGAGCTCATAATAGAAAGAGACTTAATAACAGACACAGAAGGAAAGATTAAGGTACAAAATATGAGGTAAGGATGATTGTAAATATATCCAGGTAATAGGACATGTGGTTAAAGGAGCAGAGTTTCAAGCTTCTCATGGCTTAGCTCTACAGTCAAGAATATCAGAGCTTCAGCCACATCTGTGACCTTCCCAACATTCTGATAGCATTTGGGGTCCTTTCCAGGCTAGAGCAGGGACTCATGAGAATTTTCATGGCATTGGAAAGGTTTACTCTCCTACGTGCTTAGTACAGTGCTCTGTACACCGTAAGTGTTCAATAAATAGAATTGATTGATTGGTGGGAAGACTTCCCTCAAGCAGAAGGGCCTGGTGGTCTGTGTCCATGAGTGGCACCAGGAACCAAGCTATCATTTGTCCATTATTTAAACTCTATTCTTAATAATAATAATTATGGTATTTATTAGCACTTACTATGTGACAAGAACTGTACTAAGCACTGGGGTGGATTCATAAGTATCCAATCCATGAGGGTAGTGGGGAGTTAATGAGCAGGATTCCAGCCTGGATCATAGCAGGTCTGACAAAGACTTGAGTGTTTTCAATCAGGGTGGAAAAGGACCAAAATAGTGACTCTCTGGGTTATTAGCTTTTTGAAGCCTGGGTCCTCCCAGTCCTCATTCTCCCTAAAATCCCTGCCCCTCCTTTGCCCACATTCTCAAAATGTAAATTTGACACTCAGCCTAGTTCCCCACAGCATAAAACGACTGAGAGCCACTTCTCCAAAGCTATGGAAGCAGCAGCCATGATAATAATAACAAAAACAGTCATTATTATCATTATTATAGTATTTGTTAAGTGCTTATGATGCATCAAACACTGTTCTAAGCACAAAATAATCAGGTTGGATGCATTCCCTGTCTCACATGGGACTCACAATCTAAGCAGGAGGGAACAGGATTTAATCCCCATTTTACAGATGAGGTAACTGAGGCACAGAGAAGTTAAATGATTTGCCTAAGGTCACACACCAGACAAGTGGCAGAGCTGGGATTAGAATTCAGGTCCTTTGACTCCCAGGCCCATGATCCTTCCACTAGGCCATGCTGCTATGGGAAACTACGTACTTAAAGTTAAGAAGTTACGTGGCCAGAATGTCAGCACCTCTGTATTGTGCCGAGCATTGTTCTAAGCACTGGAGTAGATATAATATATATTATATAAATAAATAATCAGGTCGGACACAGTCCCTGTTCCTCACGGGGCTCGCAGGGGGAGGTGGTCTTCAGTGACAAATGGTAACTCTAGCTCCTGGACCCTTTCCCCTCCAGCTGCTGCAGAAAAGCAGGTAAGCCCACCCTCCTTCAGACCAGAAGCAGATGTGGCAAACCTCAAGCCGCCAACCACTTAGCAGGGCTATTGTCAAATCAATTTTTCACAGCACGCTGGCCTGATTGCAGATCAGTTTTAATAGCTTGGAAAGAGTCCGGGTTCTAAGTGCATGGACACAAGTAAGTTCCAAATAATTTTTCAAATGCAAAAGTTCCAGGCAGCCCCTGCTTACTCTCGCTGACAAACATGCACATTCACACATGCCCCATCACCTCCCTATGACATCCCTTCAAGACCAAGAAAAAGCTGAGGCCATCTGGGAAGGATTCCGCAGAACACCCTTCCCTCTCATAGCTGCCTTTTAGGCCAACAATACTCTGCCCTTAGGTTTCTCGATTCCCACCCATCAGAGAACGGAGCAATCTGCGTTTCAGCTCTTCGGGGGATTCCGGTGCCAGAATAACATTGGAGAAAAGGAGACCCTGTGAGTTCCTCGGCATATATTTGTACCTTGGGATCTGAACTGAGCTATTTACAATGATCTTTATTCTCCATTCCTCTGTTAGTGTTTGTAATCAATCAACTAATGATATTTTTTGAGAGCTTGCTCTGTACTGAGCACAGTACTAAGTGCTTGGGAGAGTACAGTGCAACAGAATTGGCAGACCCATTCCCTGCCCACAACGAGCTTACAGTCCAAAGGGGGAGGTAGACATTAATATAAATGAATAATTGATAATCAACTGGATATGAGATTTGAATTATTTTTTTGTCAAAGTGGGTGGGTGCGACTCCTTATTTGACCTAGTGGATAGAACATGGGCCTGGGAGTCAGAAGGACCTGGATTTTAACCCTGGCTCTGCCGCTTGTCTGCCATGTGAACTTGGGCAATTCTCTTAACTTCTCTGGGCCTCAGTTAACTCATCTGTAAAATGGGGATTGACTGTGAGTCCCATATGGGACAGGGACCGTGTCTTATCTGACTTGCTTGTATATAGTGCCTGGCACATAGTAAGCCCTTAACAAACACCATGATTATTATTGTTGTCATTATTATTATTACTTTGTTGTGAGTTCTATGAGGGCAGAGGTCATGTGTCTGCCACCCACAGATCCTTGTGCCTAAGATATGCCTGGCCCCCTGGATTGCCCTGAGTGGGCTTTTCTAGAGGGACAGGAGGCTACCAAATCTCATTTACTCAGAAAAAAGCCAGGTGGATTTGGTCTCTCAGAGTAAGGATTCTTAATGCACATGTCCTTTCAAATCACAATGTAAAACTGTTGAAAATTTCCTTGAATGTTCAATCCATCATTTGATCCTGGGTATTTATGGAGTCCTTACTTTGTGCAGAGTATTATACTAAGCACTTGGCAGAGTATAATAAAGTAGACAAGATCCCCACCCACGAGGAGTATAAAATCAAGTGGGAGAGATGACATTGAATTGTTACAGATAGGGGAAGCAGCAGATCATAAGGATTCCAATATGTGTTGTGGGGCTGGGGCTGACATGAGTATCAAAGGGTTTGGGTGTGTGGACACAAGGGCATAGGTGATGCAAAAGGTGGGAGAATTTATTGGGGAGATGTGGGATGAGTCAAGGAAGATTTCCTGAAAGAGATGTGGTTTGAATAGGGCTTTGAATATGGAGAGAAGGGTGGTCTGCCAGAGGTGAAGTGGGAGGGTATACTAGGCAGGAGGGTGAATGTGAACAAGAGGGCAACATCAAGAGAGATGAGATTGAGGCACAGTAAGCAGGGTAAAGTTAGAGGAATGAGACTGTGTGGGCAGAGTGGCAGAGAGGCAATAATTGGTAGTAGGAGAGCACTAATTAAGTGCTCCAAAACCAATTTTGAAGAGCTTCTGCTTGATAAGGAGATGGATAGGCAATCATTGGAGGTTTATGAAGAGTGGGGTGATATATACAGAACTTTTTTTAGAAAATAATCTGGGCAGGGTGATATACACAGAACATTTTTTAGAAAAATGATCTGGGTGGTAGAGTGAAGCATAGCCTGGGGAGGGGAGTGGCTGGAGGCAGGGAGGTCAGTTCTACATTTCTAGTTGCTCCCACTGTGTGATCTCAAAGGAGTCACTTAACCTCTCTGTGCAGCAGTTCCAGCACCTAAAAATTGAGAATAATATGACCTTCCCTTTCAGAGGAAACTATGAGGACAAGTGAGACTATTAATACGAAAGCCCTTCAAAAAATAAACAGTGCTTCAGTAAGTCAGGGTGGTCTGGTTATAAAGGAACCCTTCTTGCTATGAATGGGGAGAGTGAGTGGGTGTTAGACCTCACAGTAAACCAAAGTAAACTTTGTGTGGGGGGGGTAGGAGGAAAGAATGAGTTTCTTTCCATATCCAAGGTACAAATATCGTGTAGGAGTCATGCGCTAGGTGCATGGTAGATGGGGCCAAACCATATAAGGTCATGCTCAGCAGTGAACTGGGGTTTATTACTGGCAGGATATGGTAATCATTAAGCTATTAATGTTGCCTTCCCCAACCAAAAAAAAAATACTCAAAAGATGTAGACTGAAGAAAGTGAAGTTTGGGGGGAGCCATTCTTCCCTTGAAGCAGGTGTAAGCAGGTGTAGGTGGAAAGAAAGAGATGAGTAATAAGAGTAAAAGTGCTTACTGAATTCCTACGGGATGCAATGCCCTGTACAAAAGCCCACAAAGCACAGCACTAAGAAGGCACACGATTTCTGCCCACAAGGAGCTTACACTTTAATGGGGAAGACAGAAACAAGTATATTGCTGGAGAGCTTGACTCCCTCCTCACTGATCTGGAGGAAGCCATGTTGTTCAGTCAGAGTGATAGATTGTGGAGTTAGGCTCAAATATTGCTCTTTTCAGCCTTGTGTTCCCACCTAAGACTCTCTAGAGAGCTGCAAAGGAGAAACAGCTCACCCTTTGCTACTTTTCTGACTGGAATTTCTGCTTTCCTTCCTCTCCTTCTCCCCCTCCTTCATCCTCATACCCCAAGCCTCATATTCAAGGCTGCCAGGAAACAACTTCAACTTTCTGCGATTGAGCAGAGCGGCACATTGTCCCCTCCTACTTATGATTGTGCAGGTATTCCTACAAGGAGCCGGGACAGCCCGTGATCCCCTCCCAGGAAAGGGACTCTTTCCACTTTCTCCTCTACATGTGTACAAATCAGTCATTGACTCCATCTGGGTCACCAGTCAATCAACCAATTGCATTTATAGAGCATTTACTCTGTGCAGAGCACTGTACTAAGCACTAGGGAGAATAAAAATACAATCAAGTTGGTAGCCAGGCTCCCTGCCCACAGTGAGCTGACAGTCTAGAGAAATCACCCACTAGAGCTCTGAATGGTTGAGAGTTGGCTTCAAGGCACAGATTGGTTGGGAGGACTGGGCTCTGGGATGACCAAGGGAAAAGGAAAAGAGGAGGAAGAGGAAAGGGAAGAATGACTAGAGCTGCAGCTGGAAACATCTGGACAAGGGATGCAGCAAGAAGCAGCAGTGAATGAGCAATGAGAAGCAGCATGGCCTATTTATTCATTCAATCATTCATAATTATTGAGAGCTTACTGTGTGCAGAGCACTGTACTAAGTGCTTAGGAGAGTACATTCTCTTCTGGTCTACCCTCCTTCACCTGTCTTCATCCTTCCCTTTTTTTTATGGTATTTGTTAGGGTTTTCCCATGTGTTGAGCACTGTTCTAAGCACTGGGGTAGATACAAGTTTTTTGAGTTGGACACAGTCCCTCTTCCATATGGGGCTCCAAGTCTAAATAGGAAGGAATAGGATTTAATCTCTATTTCATAGTTGAGGCAACTGAAACACAGAGAAGTTTAAAAATTAGAGAGGCAGCATGGTGTAGTGAGAGAGCATGGGCCCAGGAGTCAGAAGGTCGTAGGTTCTACTTCCGGCTCTGCCACTTGCCTGCTTGCAGACCCATTCCTGTTAGCAGTCGAGAGGGGAGAACAGGATAGAGAGGGAGAGCATGGGCCTGGGAGTCAAAGGATCTAGATTCTAATCCCAGCTCTACCATGTACCTGCTGTGTGACCTTGGGTGAGTCATTTAATAATGAAAAATAATTATAATTACGATATTTATTAAGTGCTTACTATGTGCCAGGCACTGTACTAAGTGCTGGGATGAATACAAGAAAATTGGGTTGTACATAGTCCCTGTCCCACGTGAGGCTCATAGTCTCAATTCTCATTTTGCAGATGAGGTAACTGAGGCACAGAGAAGTTAAGTGACTTGCCCAAGGTCACACAACAGGCAAGTGGCAGAGCCGGAATTAGAACCCATGACCTTCTGACTCCCGGGCCCATGCTCTATCACTACACCATACTGCCTCTCTAATTTTTAAACTTTTCTGTGTGTCAGTTTCCTCAACTATAAAACAGAGATTAAATCCTAATCCTTCCTATTTAGACTGGGAGCCCCATATGGAAGAGGGACTGTGTCCAACCCCAAAGACCTGCATCTACCCCAATGCTTAGAAAGGTGCTCGACACATGGGAAAACCTAACAAAAACCACTTAAAAAAAGGGAAGGATGAAGACAGGTGAAGGAGGGTAGAGCAGCAGAACCGGAGCCCTGGAGGGAGAGTCCGAATACGTGCAGGGGAGGCCCAGTCCCAGGGGTTGCTGGGAAGCAGCAGCACAGACAGAAACCAGGGCTGAGAGGGGACCGAGAGTCCAGGGCTACTGTCCAGCCCCCAGACTGAGAGACCCAGTCTCTGCTAGTCAAATTCTCCGAGTTCAGTTTGAGATGTGGCTTTATGAACTTTAGTACAGATTCTAGGGGGTGTATACAGGGTGTCAGGGCTACGCATAACAAAGCCATTCATCTGGATCCTTTGATGCCCTAATGATTGAATGCAGGGGAAAAAGCTGTCTGGAACTCATTTTGGCTCCTTACTGAATTCCGTCTACTGTGCCATCTGAACATGCATAATATTAACACCAGACTTCTCGGGAAAAATAAAAGCTTGTGGTTACTTTCATTACAAGATTTGTAGCGCACCCCCTCCCAAGAGAGAGCCACAAAGTTGCCCACAGCAATTGGCAGGCCCCGAGATAGGTACCCACTGTCTAGTAGCCCTGCTCCAGGGGAGGAAATAGGAAGAGAATATCAACAGTTTTGTGGCTCTGCACCTCTGCATTCTGCACCAAAGAGGCCACCGTCCTTTCTGTTTTCATTCAAGACAAGTCCCTTCCAGACGAGGGCGTCTATTTTCTATATATAGTAATTTTTTAAGCACTTACTATGTGTCAAACACAGTTCTAAGCACGGAGGTAGATAGTAGTTAATTAGGTTGGACCCAATCTCTATCCCGCACAGGGTTCACGGTCTAAGGAGGAGGGAGAACAAACTACTACCTGGACTGAGGAGGTCTGCTCAGTCCTCCATAACATGCAAGTAGAAGCCACATGAGGTTTGTTTTAGGGTTTCCACTTTAAACTTATTTCTTTTATTAGTATTATTATTATTATAATTGCCTCCAGGACTTCTCACCCCAGCAAAATTGTGAGGTGTTAAAAGAGTACCCAGGCAACATCCCAGACTGACAACAACCTGAATTTAAAATAAATTGGGCAGGAACGTTTCTTTCGTTATTTTTAAATGACAGCGCGGCACCCACATATGTGTCGAAGTGGCTTTGTTTGGGGAAGCTTCGCTTTTTTTTTCCCCTCCCGAAAATAAGATGCAACTTCACATCCCAACCATTAGTCCACGAAGTTGACTGGTACCTTCAGGCATTTCACGAATAAAAATAAAACTGACCGAATTATTTTGTTTTGGGAAGCAGCTACTGCACATGTGCTGTGTTTTTCTTCTCTCCATTGATAAATATTTCATAATTATTTTCAAGCATATGGCCTATGCCTTTCCACATGTGGGAGCCAGCTGCACCTAAACTATGTTGTTAGTCTTTGGTTCTGGAAATCAGGACCCTCCCCCCACCTTTTATTTTCAAGGCTTTCCCAAGGCTTCTATTTCTATGGCATTCTTCTAAGCACTCATCACAGTGTTACATACCCAGTAGCCAGGTGATTGCCAGATTGATCTTTCAGGAGTGCCCTCAGTGCTGGGTGCCACTGCTTGTCATGCCTGGCTCAAGACTGCTTCAAGAGAGTTGAGTTTTCCACTCTGGAGTGAAAGACCACAGCCCCCACCAAGCCCTAATGGGAATCCACATGAGAAAGAGGAGACTGACCAGTGGGGGCTAATGATTCCCAGAAATAGTGAATTTTCGACCTTGGAAAATCCATTTCCCCTTCACTCCCCTGACAGTTTGATCATCCTGCCATTCTGAACTACCTGTGAAGGGGAACTCCCAGACCCTTGGATGACTTCGAGATATTCCAAGATGACTTCAGGGTTGGAATCAGGTTCACTATAGTGCTAGGGAGATTCCTATCCCCTATGTAGTGAAAAGTGCAGTATTCTGGACTAGGACAATTTCCAAGAGGAGAGATGCTTTTTTTGCTCCTCTCCTTGCTCCCCCTAAGAAATATGGAGTATTTCGGGAGCTTCCCCAGAGGGATTATAAATGGCTTGGAAGCATTCTGGGCAGGCAAAAGAAGAAGAAACAGTTTCACCTGGACCTTTCAGACATGTCAAAACCCACCAAAATGGAATTAGTTCACAGAGCTCCTGATTTGTCTCCTACTGACCACCTTGATTAACCTGGTGAGTATGATCTAGGGCCCCTGTTGTCATAATAAGCACCCAGAAGAATGTTCAAAAGAGCTCCCAGAAGATAGAGCATTCAACAGGATCCTGAACAAGGTGTTTTCTCCCCACCTCCCCAAGTTATGTGATCTAGCAGAACAGAAATAATGGAAAAGCTGCCATTCTGATGCTGGACCCCAGAAAGTCACTTAGTCTTCTTGGATAACAGTTTTGTCAACAAATTTATGATTGACTAAATTAAACTCTCCCCAGTTCATCTATGGATGGGACAGCCCAGGCAGAGATTCTGGTTAACTGTCCTTTTGATCTATGGAATGAAAAACACCTATTTTTCCACTTTCAGTTTGTTGTTTATATGAAAAGTGGAAGAGGTCTTCCATCTCAACATGTGTCACTGTGGGGGTTTCGACTGAACTGTATACTCAGTCAGTCCCTTGCAGTGGAAATGCATTGCAAAGAAGCTGCCGGTCGTCACTGACTATTGGGTCTGGCATCTACTGCACTTCCCATGTCAGAAGTGGGCATTCCTACAGGGTGTATTTTTTATTCATATGAAATTCAGAAAGCCAATCCCCTGTCCCGAATCTATCTGACCTAAAATTTCTGATGTTCCACAGGCTAGATTTATCTCCCATTTTAACAAAAACTTCTCATTATTGACTTCAAAATTCTCCATCACCTTGCCCCATCTTACCTCACCTCCCTTCTCTCCTTCTATAGCCCAGCCCACACACTCCGCTCCTCTGCTGCTAACCTCCTCACTGTGCCTCGTTCTCACCTATCCCACCATCAGCCCTGGCCCACGTCCTACCTCTGGCCTGGAATGCCCTCCCTCCCTCCTCACATCTGCCAAACTAGCACACTTCCCCCCTTCAAAGCCCTACTAAAAGCTCACCTCCTCCAGGAGGCCTTCCCAGGCTGAGACCTCCCTTTTCCTCTGCCCCTCCTCCTTTCCCCATCGCCCCTACTCCCTCCCTCTGCTCTACCCTCCTACCCGCCCCACAGCACTTGTGTACACATGTACATATTTATTGTTCTATTTATTTTATTAACGATGGGTATATAGCTATAGTTCAATTGATTTCTATTGATGCTTGTCTACTTGGTTTATTTTTTGTTTTGCTGTCTATCTCCCCCTTCTAGACTGTGAGCCCATTGTTGGGTATGGATTGTCTCTGTTGCCGAAATATACTTTCCAAGTGCTTAGTACAGTGCTCTGCACACAGTAAATGCTCAATAAATACAAATGAATGAACTAGTAAATCCAGTCCCCATGGAGGTGCTAACCTAACCAGAACCATCTGTCTTGACAAGGTGCAAATGTGTGATGAGGTGGAGGCTCACGTCCAGATGGTCTTTCACTGACCAGCGTAAATTGTTCTGAGTAGATTCAAATTCAAGATCAAACCTATGCTCTTAATTTTAATCCCAATTTTTCCTCTCCGCACCCTGTAGGAATGCCCACTTCTGTCAACCGGAGTTACCGTAGATGCCAGAGTCATTAGTCGGTGATGACCGGCAGCTCCTTCCCAGGGCATTCCCACTGCAAGAGGCTGACTGAGCAGAAACCCCGCAGAGACAGATGTCAAGATGGAAGTTGTCTTGGAGAAGCCTTTCACTTTTCATCCTGTTGCAGTCCCAAAGCCCATCCTAGCCGGCCTGCTGTTGCATTGTGTGGTCATTCACCATCGCAGTCAGGATTTCTCTGTGGAGTTACCCAGCTGGGAGGCCTGACCCTAGAGGAGCCAGTTAAAGGCACATGTCAGAATCTGCATAAATCGCACTACAAAGGCTCATGGAAGCTCCTGCCCATTTGGAAATTTCAGTCAGAAGAGACCCCCTGCAGAGAGGTGAGCTCACAGCCTTCTTTCATAAGGGCAGCACCTCCTAACCTCCAACCAAATAATCAAATAAATATCCAAACACCTGAAGAAAATCAAAAAGGACATGTGTCCAAGTTGCACTGGTTGAATTTTTTTAAGAACAAAAAAAAATGAGGAATATCGTTCTCAAATTATTTTGCTAGGAAATGCAGATATGTCAGCCTCGCCCCCTCCCTCCCCGCCCCCCCCCCCCCCCCCCCCCGCGTTGAAAATCCCTGCACATTCCAAGAAAATTTCACCGCTAATCGGAGAGGTTTCAAGTAATTCCTGTAGGGGAGCAATCCCCCAAGCATTCTGCAACGATCCAGTAAATGATATGAACCATCAGAGACTTCTATTTCCTCGGAGTAAGGACAGTAGATTGGTCACCTCATCCTGCCCCTTCCTGCTGATTCCTGTTTAACTTCCTTTCCCTAGTAGCAAGTTCCTCATCCTGGAATTCTTAAAAAAAAAAAATAAAGTCATTTGCAGTCCATTAAAGTTTTCTGGGAAGCAACATCAAAACTTCTAAACTGTTCGCTTCTTCAGCCCTTGATTATCTTTTATTTTGTCCCAGTAATATCGTCTATAATCCAGCAGAGGGTGCTTACATTTTAGGGTTGGCTAAGAAGTGAATACTGTGAGCA
This sequence comes from Ornithorhynchus anatinus, assembly GCF_004115215.2. Classification (NCBI taxonomy): domain Eukaryota; kingdom Metazoa; phylum Chordata; class Mammalia; order Monotremata; family Ornithorhynchidae; genus Ornithorhynchus; species Ornithorhynchus anatinus. The sequence continues at coordinate 38,185,845 of NC_041737.1, read as the reverse complement.
TCCATTAAAAAGACCTTCCTATTCTTCCAGTGGTGAATAATACCTCGATCAGAGGGTGCTTAACATTTTAGGGTTGGCTAAGAAGTGAATACTGTGAGCATCAGTAAAAAAGACCTTCCTGTTCTTCCAGTGGTGAATAATACCAAGATCCCAAAACAGATGAAATATATTTTGGTATTTTTCTCAAAGATCATTTGAGAGAGTGCTAAATTGGAGGGAGTTTTTTTTTCAAGTGGGATTATATAACACCTCTTAGCTGACTATTCTTTTCCATGGGTGAAAGCTTGTATACAACTATTTTTCTTCTTTAATGGAACATAATTAGTTATGGTCACTCATCCCAGGTGGATTGCAAATTTAAGAGCCTTTCCTCACAGTACCAGAATTTGCACAGAAAAAAATGCAATAAATTCTCATTTGGACCAGTCCTGAATAATCACAATAATAATAATGGTATTTGTTAAGCACTTACTAAGTGCCAGATACTGTACTAAGCACTGGGGTGGTTACAAGCAAATTAGGTTGAGCAGTCCCTATCTCATGTGGGGCTCACAGTCTCAATCCCCATTTTACAGATCAGATAACTGAGGCACAGAGAAGTGAAATGATTGCCCAAGTTCACACAGCAGACAAGTGGCAGAGTGGGGATTAGATCTCATGACCTTCTGACTCCCAGGTCCTTGCTCTATCCACTACACCATGTTGTGAGCTCACCATGGGGAGGGATTGTCACTCTTTATTTTTGTACTTTCCCAAGAGCTTAGTACAATGCTCTGCACACAGTAAGCGCTTAATAGATATGATCAAATGAATTCAAAATAAGCATTTTCAGCCTTCTTTTCATTCAGCAGGAAAATTGGCAATTAGATCTACAAGTACATCTAAAAGCTCTTGTTTTGGAGCTGTACAAGTAGGGTTTGTTGTCAAATGAACGTGTCCTCCTGTGGGTTTCCTGATTGGTCAAATGTCTCTCTGATTGACAGCTGCTGCCTACAGTTGCCATGGATTTAATGATGACTTATTGTCTGAACTCCCAGCCTCCTGGGGATATATTTCAGCACCCTCAGGGTTGTGACGGGGTGGGAACTAGTGTTGGGGGCTATGACAGTGCTCGGCACAGAGTCAATGCTCAATAAATATGATTGATTCTTTGATTAATTAATTGAGGTAACACCAAAGGGTCTCCATTTAGGTTTTCTGCCCTGTGCTCTCCCTATTAGATTAGTTTCATTCCATGCAAATTCCAGTTCAAAATGGGGATTCCAATAAAAGATGCCTTTCCAAAATCCCCACCTTTCCTGTGTGAGAATGGACACTCTCACTCTGCAGAACTTAAAATGGAGTGTCACTGACAACTCATAAATGGTGATTTGCCTTTGAAAATGTTTTTTGGTCTCTAGAGGAATTCTCTCTAATGAATGCAACATTTTCCTGCTTTCACATAACCTCCGGACAGACTCTGGCCAGATGGCTGAGTAAACTCACTATCTTTCCCCGTTACTTTTCGAATCCTGAACCTCTCTTTCCATGGCTACTGCCTGACTTTCATTCATTCATTCATTCAATAGTATTTATTGAGCGCTTACTATGTGCAGAGCACTGTACTAAGCGCTTGGGATGAACAAGTCGGCAACAGATAGAGACAGTCCCTGCCGACATGTCCTTGCTGGCTTAGCCCCCGAACACAGAAATGACTGAGCACATCAATAAGTCGTCCTTAAGAGTCCCAGGCTTTTCACTCCAAAAGACCCTGAAGTTGGGTTTCTGGGTTGGACCGTCACTGTGACTCCTAATGCCTTCAGAACAGAGCGCCCTGCAGATAAGTCTCAGACTCAGCCTGGATGGTCTTAATCTTCAGGATACCCTCCCCTCTCACTTTACTTGTGATAACATCCCTATCATGAAATCCACGGGACATTATGTCTCACTAAATACCTTGTATGCAAATCACTTCTATTGGGAAAATGACCTATGAAAGGTAGTAGCTGACCCTCTGGAAAAGCAGCTGTTACTGGAAAGAGTTCCACGCCCAGTGGGAAACCCGTGTCTTTGAGTTTGAAACTCACCCATACAGGCTTGAAACTCAGCACGAACAGCTTGAATGAGTTGTTCATGGCGGGGGAGTGTTTTATAACCGCATGCAGATAGCCCAGCAGAACTTCATCTCTACATCCTTTTAGAAAACGCTCTGATTAACTGCATGACTTCACTTATTGTTCAGGTTACAGATGGAAGTGCCACGGTGAAATATTTCCCCCTTTTATTTACAAACAAAAGGGAGGCTTTTTATGGGCGGAAATTAAAACATTCTGTGAGCCGCGCTTGCTCCAGTTTAAAGTCCTAGCTGCGGACATGGATGTTTTTCATAGAGAACCAACGTCTCGACTGTTCTGGCGCTGTCTGGATTTATAATCCATAACATTTTTGTGATTTCTCTACAAATGGGCTTGCTTCCTCAGAAAGAATTATGCACCTACAGCATAATGAGCTAATTAACTAAAGAACAAAAGGGTTTTCTTCTGTTTGAAATATAACTAGCTTCCAAGACACAAACCACACATTCTTTATTTTTAGGTCAATCTGCAGGACTAAGGAACCGATGATTTTGTTGTCAGAAATCCTGTATCATTTTGTAAAGTGCCAAAAAGACTTGATAAAACATTAAAATGACAATAGCTTAAGATGGGCTGTGTGTTTTTTCATCCTCAGTTTATGAATATTTTAAGAGGTTTTGTGAAAATGGTGCACTTTGATCAATTACAGGATTTCTAAAAAAAATCCATTTTGACTGACAGCTTTGTTAAGCAAAGGCCAAAAACCATATTTAGAGAAACAAAGCCCATCAGTGATAATGCAAGTGCCTTAAAGAAGTCTAACTAAGAATTCAGGGGAAGATCCCCGTTCGGAGTGTTGGATTGAATCTATCGGCCAGAATCGTGGGACACTGAGAGGTACAGGAGTGTGAGCTCAATGGATATTTTTGTCATTATCATATAGACTTTTTCTTGTTGAATTTCGACTTCATAAAGCTTTTGTTTTATAAGCTATGGCTATGGGAGAACAAAAGTCCTTAGTTTGCTTAGATCAAGAACCTAGGATTTTATCATGAATGGTCATTATGCTTAAACAAGTCCAAAGGATCATACAGAAATGAATGAAATTTCCCATCCTATAGTTCTCAGAAGCCCACCTAGAATTGAGGGAAAAGCACAGGAGGTGCTACACAAAGCCCTAACTGGGAAAGACATATGATCCATCTAACCCAAGACACTGTTTTTGGCAGGGACAACAAGATGTTTGGAGAAAGCTTGTGATTAACTCCCTCCTAGACATCCATCCCAAGGGCTAGGAATAGATCAGCAAATATCCTTAATTTTCCCCTCTACAATGATATTTTCCCCCTTATAATTTATTATGGACTTCTTGCCTGGAAATTTAGTCCCCTGAACCCTGATTCCTTCCCCGCTCAAAAAAAAAACAGAAAACAAAAAAACTTCTCTGACATCTCCAATTTGAACAATTCCTCGGAATGGATTCCACTTACTTAGAAAAGGGTTTCCTTTGGTCTACTTGAAACCTGCTATCTTCAAGTTGGAATGGGTTCCTCCTCTTCTACAATCCTACCTGCTGGATTGTAAGTACCTTGATATCTACTTTATCATACTCTCTCAAGGGTTTAGTACAGTGCTGTGCATACAGTAAACATTCAGTAAATACCAGTGATTGATTAACTGATTAAACTCCAGGTGATTAGGAAGGGACAACTTCCCTTTTTCCAAAAACCATGTCATCTTTCTCCTAGAAGTTGTGTTTTCCTAAGAATTCACTGATCCCAAATAAAATTAACATTTAAGCTAATTGCCAAGTAAAAAAGTAACGCTTCCTGCCTATAAATCCCAACATTATTTGTGGAACTTTTTTATGAATAGGAGGTGCCTCAGTGATTCCCTCAAACACACAAAGCAGTAGTTGTTTATAATGATAGGTGACATACCTGGGGTTCAACATCCTCAATGAGGTTCCTCAGAACTTTCATGTGCACTTAGGAATCGTGGCTTCTAGGCCTTGTTATAACATTTTGGAGGACTGCACAGTCCTCATTCAGCTTACAATCAATCCACTGATTTATGTTGATATGATTGATTAAAAGTATTGATTTATAATCCTCTCCATACCTCTACTTCTCTATCATCATCAAAAACACCACTCTCCTTCCTGATTGAAAAGTCTGAAACCTGGATTCATTTCCCTCCTTCAAACCACATATTGAATTAGTCCCCAAATCCTGTCAATTCTATCTTCACATCAACTCCAGAATCCACCCCTTTCTCTCCATCCAAATTGCTGCCTTGCTGGTTCAAGTACATCATCATATCCAATCCTGACTACTGCATCAGCCTCCTCATTAACCTCCCTGCCTCCAGTTTTTTGTTTTGTTTTTTTTGTCTTCAGTGAATGCTTCACTCTGCTGCCCAAACCCTTCATCTAAAAATAGCATCTGAGGATGGCTAAACCACAACTCAAAACCCTCCAATCTCCACACCAAGAAGGAACTCATCACCGCAGAGAAGCAGGGCCTTATGGATAGAGCACAGCCCTAGGAGTCAATTGGACCTGGGTTCTAATCCCACTTCTGCCTCTTGTCTGCTGTTACCTTGGGCAAGTCACTTCACGACTCTGTGCCTCAGTCATCTCATAGCCCCATGTGGGACATGGGCTGTGTACAAACTCATTAGCTTAGTGTAGTGCCTGGCACAAAGTAAGGCTTAACAGACACCATAAAAAAAACACAAAACCCTTAGGGCACTCAATCAGCTCTCCGCCCCTTATCTTTGCTCCTCTTTCACTACAACCCAGCCCACATAATTCACCTCTAACACCACTCACTGTGCCTCACGCATCTTTCTCACCATTGACCTCCTTGCTCATGACCTCTCTCCTGCTTAGAAATCCCTCCTCCTTCACATCCAACAGACCACTATTTTCCCCATATTAAAAGCCATATTAAAATCATTTCTCCTCCAGGAAATCTTTTACTAATCTCTCATCTCTCCACCCTATTTCCCTTCCCACTACTTTTTTACGCTACTTGGTAAGCACTTACTATGTGCCAGAGCCTGTACTAAACTCTGAGTTAGGTGTGAGATAAGCAGGTCGGGCACAGTCCCTTTGGGATTCAGAGTCTAAATGGGAGGGAGGAGGATTAAATCCCCATTTTATAGTTGAGCTAACTGAGGCACAGGTAAATTAAGTGACTTGCCCAAGGTCACATAGCAAGTAGCAAGTAGGGAGCCAGAATCAGAACCCAGGTCCTCTGACTCCCAGGCCTGTGCTCTTTCCACTAAGCCACACTGCTTCCTTGTGTCACTTTGTCATATATGCATTTAAATCCTTAACCCAAAGTACTTAGTTACTCCTTCTTCCCCAACAGCCCACAGGAGGAAGAGAGGAGAAACCATTCAAGGTTGTTGAGGCATGGAGAGACTTATTCAGATTGATGTTTTAGAAAACTGACCTGGGCAGCAGAGTGAAGTAGGGCCTAGAAGTTGGAGAGACAGAAGCCTGGGAGGTCAGTGAGAAGGCTAATGCTATAGGCAAATGGGTATATGACAAGTTCCTAGAACCAAAATGGCAGTAGATCCTAGAAACATTTCCTCAAAACTCTCAGACAAATTCAGGAATCCTAGTGTCCAGGCCTCACTGTGACATTCAGATCCTCTCAGAGTAAAAGCAAGTTCATTTACACTGTACAAGTCTGACTGACCAATCTTTCCTGTCCAAAGACAAAAGAAAGTGAGGCAGTGGGAAACAGAGAATTTGAAAGCCATCAAATAGCACATTTTTGCCATTTAAGTCCCACTGGCTCTATGGGCAGACCTACTCAGCACAAAGGCAAGCTCGAGGTGCGACTCATTTTGGCTTTAGGTTTGATTTATAAGCACACACCCAATACATTTTACTTTTTGAAGTGATCACTGTTCTTCAGGTATTTTAGAAACTGATCAAACTGGATGAAAGTAGATTTTTCAAATCAAATTTATTCTGTTTGCTTTTTTCGAGGAACTGAATCCACCAGCTGAATTCAATTGACTTCAGTCCTGGTAATGCAGACCTTACCTAAGGAAAGGCATTGGTCAAGTTCCATTTTATTACAGAGTCGGGGATTCATTTCTGTGCATGCTAAATTTAATTTGCCCAACTGGCTGCAAGCTTAATACCTCATCACCTTCCAATAATCCTGATCAATTGTCTCAGTGTAAATAGCTCTGAGCCCATGCCTGAGAGATTCAGCCAGACTAGGAAGATATAGTGACCCCTTCCTTTTTCTCCTCTCTCCCACCAGAACCTAGAACAAGGTGGTGGTGACTTATGCCTTCATGCCATGATTTATCGTGGAAATCAATCAATCGTACTTATTGAGCACTTACATTGAGCGGTGGCCTCCCTCCTCATATCTGACAGACAATTATTCTCCCCGCTTCAAAGCCTTATTGAAGGCACATTTCCTCCAAGAGGCCTTCCCTGACTAATCCTCTTTTCCTCTTTTCCCACAACCTTCTGTGTCACTTTGACTTGCTCCCTTAATTCATCACTCTCCCCTGCCCCCCAGCACTACAGTACGTATGCACGTATCTGTGATTTGTTTATATTAATTTCTGTCTCACCCCCTCTAGACTGTAAGTTCACTGTGGGCAGGGAATGTGTCTGCTTATTATTATATTGTACTATCACAAACAGTTCAGTGCTCTATACCTAATAAGCACTTTATAATCATGATTGATTGACTGACTGACAGACAGGCAGAGAACTGTACTAAGCCTACAGTGATCAACCATATTGCCCTGCTGATCCATGGGTGTGGAGCTTAAACAGACCTTCTGACCAGGTCCCTAGGTAGTTGTCCTCTTTCTCCGGGACCGCTGGCTCATGCATCAAAACAAGTAGGAACGTGAATGTAAAACACCCGGCAAAGGCAAGCTACACACTCTTACACCGCTTGGGTTTAAGAAATGCAAAAGGACAAAGAAGAAAGAAAAAGGCAGCAACATAAATCAGGGAACCTATCAGCCTGGGAAAGGGCAGGGGGAGGGAGGGCCAGCCTACAGCAGGGTGTCAGGGTCGTGGTGGGAGAGATGTTGGAAGATGAGGGCCTGTTTCATCTCGTTCTCAAAGAGCAGTTTCAAGCCCAGGGTAAGGAACAAAGAGGAGGGGACACACTCCAGAATTGGGTCCATGGGGCCACAAAGCAAAATGAGAAATGAGTCTTCTAATTAGCTTCTGCTAGGTTCAATTAAATTATTTCCATGTCCCCGGAAATTAATACTAGGCATGGTTTTTTTTCTTGGGTCTAACTTCTGTAGGAAAAAAATGAAATCCCTTGGAGCTCCAGGGCTGTTACCACTGGGCGTTCTTAATCACAATCGAGAACTCCCTGGGAATCCGTTTCCCCATGTCCCATGACTCTATCTCCCCGGGGGGAATTCTCCTTATTCTACTCTTCCCAGTGAAGTGGAGGAAGAAAGAGACCCAGGCCCATTCCTACTTCCCTATCTATCACTTTCTTTCCCTGGGAGCAAATGTCTCTGTCACTCAGGGTACTCCTCTGGCCAAAGTGTTTCTTCTCTAAATGGGGACTTTCATTCTTTAAGGCTTTGACTACTGTGGTGCAGTTAGAACTGGATATGTGGTCAATGGAGGCATTTATGGCCCAGATCTTTTAGTTTTCATGGGATATATTTGAATTTATCCCATCTCCTCCCATTACATTGGAGCTTTTCCACACTCTAGACTGCAAACTCCTGCTGGGCAGGGATCAGGTCTACCAACTCTAATGTAATATATTCTCCCATGTGCTTAGTACAGTGCCCTGCACACAGTAAGCACATAATAAATATCATCAATGGTTTGTGTGAGAGAATCCGTGTGTACTCTTTTTATCATGTTCAGGTAGCTAAAAACCAGGCTCCACACAAAGGCTGTGATCCATAAATCTTGCTGGTTGACCAGAAGAAAAAAAAGTAGTCATTGAAAAAGTACATGTTTCAAGAAATGCAACCACCCGAAAGTGACCCAGTATTCTTGGAATGCTCTCCATCATTGACTCCTCTGATGTTTCTCTCTAAAGTCTCCCAGGGCCAGCTCTCTGACCCTTCTGCCGCTCCTTTTTTATGATTTTTGTTAAGCACTTACTATGTGCCAGGCACTGTACTAAGTGCCGGGAGAGATATAAGCTAATGAAGTTAGACACAGTCCCTGTCCCACATAGGGCTCACAGCCTTAACCCCCTTTTATAGATGAGATAACTGAGGGCCAGCGAAGTGAAATGACTTGCTCAAGGTCACACAGGAGTCAATTGGAAAAACCTGGATTAGAATCCAGGTCCTTCTGGGAACCAGGCCCATGCTGTATTCACTAGGCTACACTGCTTTTCTCTTCTACTCCTTGAGGGAGTTGTGGGATGTGGATTGGGAAGAAAATCCAGACACATGCCCAGATGCTTTGATGATAATAATAATAATAATAATGGTACTTGTTAAGCACTTACTATGTGCCAAGCACTGTTCTAAGCACTGGTGTAGACATAAGGTAATCAGGTTGTCCGACATGGGGCTCATAGTCTAAATCCCCATTTTACAGATGAGGGAACTGAGGCACAGAGATGTGAAGTGACTTGCCCAAAGACACACAGCTGGCAAGTGGAGGAGCTGGGATTAGAACCCACGACCTCTGACTCCCAAGCCTGTGCTCTTGCCACAAAGCCACGCTTTAATGAACAATCCACATTTTTGCTGAATTATGTGGGGAAAAAACATTTTATCACTCTTGTTTCTAAGTCTGTGGAGGGCAGAGAATTGGCTTTCCTTCTTTCCCCATAGATGAATCGTTATGCAGAAATGGTGGACTGGTTTCTAGGTTGGAGCTACTCTGAGAGGCCCTGGTGCCCCTTAGCCATATTTCCAAAGCCTATCTGGGCAGGGGAGGTCAGAGAATGGCTATCCAACTGAAGAATCTTTCACTGGAGCTGACAAATATTTGTTTCCATTAAAACATCAGGAGTGAGGAGAAGGAGAGAGAGTACAGACTGCTGAAAGCAGTGAAGGTGAAGAGCACTGCCAATTTCAACGTTGCCATCAGTCGTTGGGACCTGATGAGGAAAATAAATCATACAACATATTACGGCATTGGTCTAATTGGTCTCATTACTTGGTCTCATTATTCATCAGTCCTTCAGCAGAAGGTCTCCAGTTCATGTCTTTTCAAGTCATTCCCTCTCACATGACTTGGAATCCCTCAGTACAAGGATATTTCTTCTGGTTGGGAGGAAAATGAATAGTCCAGCAGTAGAACCTATTCCAAAGCCCAGGGTTTGGGGATTCTTGGCAATTAACCAAGGTAGCCAAAAGATAAAATGAGGATTTACAATGCTCATATCTTTCAGGTCTACTCACCAGTCACTGGATAACTGACATCATATCGTAGAGAGCCGGTATGATTTAGTAAGAGAAGATTGATAAGACGATACCCATTTTATCAGGGAGATCATCACAAGCGCTAATCCCCTAATGAGAGGCAGGCTGAGTGCCTGATCTAACAGAAGTAAATTCAGGTGGCAATGACAAGCTTGAAAAATCAATGCAATCATGTGGTAATTTGATTTTATAGCCACAACTGCAACACAAGATCATTAAAACTCCTTAGGTCATACCTTGCAGAAAAACCTCACACATTCATAAGATTTGCACAGTTCTATAATTAGGAGTATTAGTGATTTTGTAACTGTAAGTGGTTTCTACCCAATTTTCTATTAATTCGACTTTGATGGGCACAAGAAAACATTCTCCAACCCCAAATAAGACAACCAGTTTTCCATGTCTTTTTTCTCCTGTGCTTTCAGGATATGCATATTGCAAGATGAGCTGGGCTAAGCCTGTCCATCTCATCGGAGATAATGAATCGTTTGTGAAAGAGTGTTTCTGGCCTAGTGGTTCAATGAAGTGCTCCCAAAGACAACTGTGCTCTTTGATGATGCTTCGTATTGATGGGTTCAAATCACAACTGAGGAACTGTTTTAGCAATGAACTCACATGTCAAGAATATTAATGGGCAAGAAATAGAGCTAGCCTCTGTGGGACAGCATTCAGGTTCAATATTTCTGTAAATATGGGAAAACCAGAAAGCTGCCTTTGGCTTCAGTCATCTCTGGTAATTCTGAGTAAATCATCCTTAAGGAGGTTCCTGGTTGTCAGCTGGTTGTCAGAGACCAGGATCTGGTGGTGGGGTTTATGGTGACCAGATTCACTCCTGGGAAGGAAACACTTTCCAAACCCTCCTCCACCCCCTGCCCCCAATTCATTCATTCATCCATTCAACTGTATTTACTGAGCACTTACTGTGAGCACCTGAGTTCTTGTTCCAGCTTTGCCACTGACTTTTGGGTAAACCTCCCTGTGACTCCATTTCCTCACCTAGAAAAAGGGGATATTCATTTTACCCTCTCTCCCTAACTCATAGGAATGTTTGAGGCCAAAAAATAGATGAGATATATGAAAGGGCTTTGGAAAAAAATGCTCTACAAATTCAAGGTATTAAAGAGGAATGGGTCCTCTATTTCAATTATATTGTAGTCTCTCAAGTGCTTAATTCGGTGCTCTGCACACAGTAAGTGCTCACTAAATATAGATTGATCAAACTCAAATATATCCAATTCAAAATCAAATTAGGTTGCTTTGGGTCACCAAATGTTCCAGTACTTAATCTCCCTAAGATTAACTTTAGGAATTATTTTTTCAGAATCATCCTATCCAACCTTTAGAAGGCAAGGCTAGAGAATATTTTATATGATTTTCCAACAGAGGAGAGTAGAAGTTTGATAGAAAATTCTTAACCCTGAGTAAAGAAACAGATTTCTAGTACACTGATTTCCTGTACAATAGATTGGAGGTATTTAGAGAGGACACAAAATGACACTAAAAACTGGAATGGAACCTAAAACTGTGCCATCCCTTTCGGCCTGTTTTCAACAAAAGGAAAGCAAATCATCTGAGATCATGTTCCTCTGCAGCGGATTCTGTGCTTAGATGGTGGAACAAGACTTGGAAACTCAAATAACCACTCTACAGTTTTGAAAACTTCCTTGTTGTTCAAACCCTGGAAGATCACTGAAAATACATTCGCGACATATTGCAGGTGGCACCAGGCTGTTGTTTTGGAGAACCTAGAGTCATATTTTAAAAAGTACTGTAACTTTTAAATGAACCTAGGTGATCTAGCAGAGAAAGGAAATACCTCTATCTAGACAAAGGAAATATACAATACCATTTTCACCTGCCCAGTGAGATGTTTGATATTTAGTTAAATAATTTTTCAGTTTTTATTACAGGAACAGTTGTGTAGCATCTTTAACCTATTCTGCTACTCATTCTACATTAGTAAGTTGTTTTTGTTTTTTTTTGAATGGTATTTGTTAGGCTCTTACTGTGCACTAGGCTGGGGTAGATACCAATTCATCAGTTTGGACAGTCTCTGTCCCACACTGGGCTCACAGTCTAAATCTCCATTTTACAGATGAGACAACTGAGGCCCAGAGAAGTTAAGTGACATACCCAAAGTCACACAGCAGACAAATGGCATCACTGGGATTAAAACCCGGGTCCTTCTGACTCCCAGGCCTATGCTCTATCCCCTAGGTCATGCTGCTTCACACTCTATCCATTAGGTCAAGCTTTATTCCTTAAAGACTATCAGAATCCAGCTCTTGGAAAGCCTCACTGAAGAAGACAGTGAGTTACATGTTTCTATGCATAAGTAGCATTTTTTTACCCTGTATCCCACATGATAAAATAATCACAGGCCTAAGAGTAAATAATGAGTGAGGTTAGTCACAATTCAAAGTTTTTTTATGCTACTTAAGTGTTAACTACTTGCTAGGCACCATACTAAATGCTGATGTAGATACAGGATAATCAGATTGGACACAGCCCCTGTTCCATATGGGGGTCGCAGTCTAAATTGGAAGGAGGAAGATTTAATCCTCATTTTACAGATGAGGTAACTGAGGCACAGAGAAATTAAGAGACTTGCCTAAAGTCAAAGAGCAGACTAGTGACAGAGGCAGATTTCAAACCCAGGTCTTCTGCAATGTTCCATATATAATATGTTGGAGATATCCTCAGAAATACTGTTCATTTAAAATCAATACCTGTTAGTATGGCCATGAAATTTTGTTAAATAAATGACATGCTAGTCTTATTTAGTATATAATGCAAATGTTACAGCAGAGTTGAAAAAGAATTGGGTCTCTGCTGCCTTTTCCTAACACCTATGACTTTGCATAGTTGGAGAAAGGTAAAGGTATGCATTTCCCCAAAGTTTTAAAATAATTCTAAAATTACTAGATCATAATATTTAGGTTATGAACACTTCAACTGCCTAATATCTCTCAAATAACTAAAAAAGGCCTTCATTAACCAGAGGACAAAGATATATGTGTAAATGAAAATATCTGTAGGAATTAAGATTTATCAATTTTTAATAGATTGGTGGGTCCCGTCTTTATGACAAGAATGAATCAGGGGAGGGTAGAGAAGGTGAATTTAGGGAAAAGACTTGAGGAAAAGGAGGAGCTGAGTGAGGAAACTTGGAGAAAGCAAAGACAAACACTTGGAAAACAGGAATTCAAAGGGATCTTTTTTTTTTTTCAGGTGGGTGGAGGGGGAAGGGTGTTGTTGAAACATTTCAATCATTTAATTTTACCTGTTTATCTTTGATTTTGATTCATTCAGATTTCTGATTTTTCTCCTTACCAGCTCCTTGGTATTGTAATTCTCATGTGGGATAGACAGCCATGCAGCTTTATGCTGGGCAGTAGGATATTTCAGCTAATCTGTCCCCTGTTTAGATCCGTGGAAGGGTGGGAAAGCTTACCTAGAGGTATCCAGAATTCTTGGGTGCTTTCAGCTGCGGAGACACTATGAAGGCCAGAGGCATTTTTAAAACAATTCCTATGCAAATACCCAGTGTTTAGTTCAGACCTTTACACACCATAATCCCTTCTTACATTTTTGTCATTATGATGCTGCTACTGATGGTAATGAAGATGATGACGGTGATGATAATGAGAGGCAGTTGGTCTTATTTTTCTTCCTCCCAATTAAAGTGCTCAATAAATATGATTGCTGGATTGATACACATATGAGTACCAAGATGACTGATTGGATGACTTTTCCAAATACAGTAGAAGCTTTATTTTTTGGTAGCTGGGGAATGAATAAGAATGATAATAATAATTGTGTTATTGTTAAGTTCTTACTGTGTGTCAGGCACTGTACTAAGTGCTGGGGTGCATACAAGCAAATCAGGTTAGAAATAGTTAATCTCTGTCCCACATGGAGCTACCAGACTCAATCTTCATTTTACAGATGAGGTAACTGAGGCACAGTGAAGTGAAGTCACTTGCCCAGAGTTATACAGAAGTGGCAGAGATGAAATTAGAACCCATGACCTTCTGACTCCCAGGCCCATGGTCTATCCACTATGCCATACTGCTTCCCTTAAGAATGAATGTCTTAAGAGTAATGGCTAGAGAATCAGCGGCATCTGGGATCCAAATCTCAGAAGAGGTTTGCATGATCACACAGAGGGCAACCCAAAACAGCCATAGAATCAGAAAGATTGGTCGGTCAGCAGAACCACAAACATATTTAAGTTCAGGCAATTGGTGAAGTCCTATCACCTCGAAATCCAACTGTATCCCCATTTCAAACCTGCTTTTAGAAGGACGATTGCTACTTGGATCTGCAGACCTGTAATGATAATAACGACAATGATGGTATTTGTTAAGCACTTACTATGTGTCAAGCACTGTTCTAAGCATTAGGGCAGATGCAAGTTAATCAGGTCAGACACAGTCCCTGTTCAAAAAGTGGCTCACGATCTTATTCCCCATTTTACAGATGAGGTAACTGAGGCACAGGAAGTGAAGTGACTTGCTCAAGGTCAGAATGAAGATAAGTGGAAGAGTGAGGATTAGAACCCTGGCTCTTCTGCCTCCCAGGCCTGTGCTCTTATCCACTAGGCCATGCTGCTTCTTTCCAACTGCTTGGCTACCCTACACAGCCCAAGAAAACCCTCCTGGAAATCCCTAGGAGAGCACAAGCACTTAACAAATGGCACATTCATTCAATAGTATTTATTTTATAAATTATTAATTTATAAATAAATTGAATTTATTTATTGATAATTTATCCGATTAGACTGTAAGCCCGTCCGATTAGACTGTAAGCCCGTCAAACGGCAGGGACTGTCTCTATCTGTTGCCGACTTGTTCATCCCAAGCGCTTAGTACAGTGCTCTGCACATAGTAAGCGCTCAATAAATACTATTGAATGAATAAATACTATTGAATGAATTGAGCGCTTACTATGTGCAGAGCACTGTACTAAGCGCTTGGAATGTACAATTCGACAACAGATAGAGACAAACCCTGACCACTGACGGGCTTACAGTCTAATCGGGGCTATTATTATGGCTATAATCAGGGTTTACGGTCTAATCGACGCATGGCTAAGAGGGCTACAGGGGAGCTTGACTCAGTCCCTTCCCCCTGACCCAACACACTCACATGACCCAACCCCAGAACAGGAAAGACTCAGGCATCTCCTGGTCCCATAATTCTTTGTCCTGGGTCAAGCTTTCCCCATAGAGTACAATGGCCAAGATTCCAATTCTAGTTACTAGACCTTTCCAGTTCATAAAGTTCAAGTACTGGAGAACACAGCTTAGATTGACTATTTTCCAGAGAGGGAGAAGTTTTGAGAAAATAGACAGTCATTAAAAATACAGCCTCCACACCAAAAGTTAGAACATAGTCATATTGATTATCCAAGGCAGAAGTAGAGTTGGACATGGTTCACTGCCTTTGAACTCGCTGAAAAGAATTGGATTTGGGCTAGGATTTATTTTTTAAACACTAGGCAGTCTTATGGTCCTATCTGGTATATTCATTGCAGTTTTCATGGATAATAGCATTTTGAACCATTTGAACTTGTCATTTTAAAACGAGCTTCTTTTTTTGAAATACTTGAGGAACTAATTGCTTGCCTCAGTTTGATGGGAAACTGTGAGATAGCGCATCCCCAGGCAACATTAAGATGGCCAGCATGTCTCTGTCCGCAGACCATATTCCATGTGCAACTTTGAGCATATGTCATTAAGCCCTCAGATCATTTGCCACAAATATTAAATTTTAGATGCATTTCGGAGCCCTAGTAACTTGTCTGTAATTATGATTTCTGTCTTTAAACTTATCCAACCTGAACATCAACAGAAATGAAGATAATTTCAATGGGCAGAGCAATATCAGGGGCACTATGTTACAGAAACATGTCTACCAATGCTACTATATTTTATTCTTCCAAGCACTTAGTACAGTGTGTAGCACACAGTAAGTGCTCAATAAATACCACTGATTAGTTGATTGATTCACGGTCATAACCAAAGAGGAAAAAAAAAGGCATCCACACTAGTACACAGAACAGCATCCTCATTTAGGGCAGCCTCAGTGGACAAGATGCCAATCCAGTCAGAATGCAATATGGCAGTCAGGACACTGGAACGCCTCAGTAAGGATGACCTCAATAGAACCAGACATCCACACCTTAGAGGGGACACTAATTGCTAGATAGGAAGTTTTGTATTGTGACGTATTGTAATGGGATTTGTTAAGTGTTTACTATGTGTCAAGCACAGTTCCAAGCTCTGGGTAGATGCAGGTTAGTCAGGATGGATACAGTTCTCTGTCCTTCATTGACCTCACTGTCTAAAAAGTAGGGAGAACAGTTATTGGATCCTCATTTTCAGCTGAGGAAACTGGGGCATAGAGGAGTTAAGTAACTTGCCCAAGGTTACACAGCAGACATATGGAGGAGACCGGACTAGAACCCAGGTACTGTGGCTCCAAAGCCCATCCATGCTCTTTCCACTAGGCCACACTGCATCCCTTTTTTTTGTTTTTATGGCATTTGTTAAGTGCTTACTACATGTCAGACATGGTACTAAGGGCTAGGGTAGATACAAGATAATCCAGTTGGACACATTATCTGTGACACAAAGGGCTTGCAGTCTTAATTCCCATTTAGCTGATGAGGTAACTGAAGCACAGAGGAGTTAAGTCAAGAAGTGAAGCCCAAGATCACAAAGCAGACAGAGGTTAGAGCTGAGATTAGAACTCAGGTCAACTAACTCCCAGTTCCATGCTCTTTCTACTAGGCCACGTTGTTTTTCTGTGTTCCAAGGAGTAATAGAAGTACACTGAATTCAAGTGAAGTGCATTGCAGATTTGTTCTACAGGAGTTTTGGGGTGTTTAAAATCTCTATAGTTGATGGTAGAATACCAAGGAAATGTACTGCTATTCAAGGGAAGCTGGTGAACTCTGCTTGGCAAGAACTTGCTGGCACTCCTCATGATAAAATTGTAATAAATCGGTCTGAAGTTTCTTTCTCTGCTGAATTGCTCAAGAAAATCAATTATGTATGACTCCTCACCATGGAGAAGCCAAGCATAACTCAGTTGAAAGAGCCTGGGCTTGGGAGTCATAGGTCATGGGTTCAAATCCTGGCTCAGCCGCTTGTCAGCTGTGTGACTTTGGGCAAGTCATTTAACTTCTCTGTGCCTCAGTTACCTCATCTTTAAATCGGGGAATAAGACTGTGAGCATCTTTGATGTACGAGATAGAGAACAAGCCTAGGAGTCAGACTACCATGAGTTTTAGTCCTGGCTCTGCCACTTGTTTTCTGTGTGACCTTGGACAAGTCACTTCACTTCTCTGTGCCACAGTTCCCTCATCTGTAAAATGGGGATGGAGATTTGTGAGCCCCATGTGGAACAGGGACTGTGTCCAACCTGATTCGCTTATATGCACCCACCTTGCTTAATACGGTGTCAGGCACACAGTAAGCACTTAACAAATATCATTATTATTGTTGGAAACATGGTCTTTCTAAGAGTTTTGAGGTGCTTTCCGTCATCTGAATAGATCTAAGTGCTGAATATGAAAGTTTCTTTTTTTTTAATTCTGAACACTTCCCCTAGAATTTTTGCTATATTAAACCTTTTAAATATTGCCTTCAACTTTTTCAAATCCTTTTGTTTTATCCAACTTGTGTGTTACCTTATTGTACAATTTACTGAGGAAGGCTAATAATTATTAGGACATGCAGTAGGCGGTTATCACAAGTAACATCATACTACTCGCTCTATGTACAAGATACAGTAGGGCAAATGGTACAATTAAAGGCACATTCTTTGGTGCATAACAATAGAAGTCTAGTGACATTGCAAGATTAAGAAAAGGCTAAAACATCTTTAAAACTACTCATTACCACCAGTCTAAATGTGCATATTTGACCTTTATGGTAATCAGTAGTATTTCTGCTTGTACGTGAAGTAGCTAAATAATCTTCATTTTAGACACACAGTTCTCCTGGAGATGACCGGAGGTTAACATGGTTGATCCTGAAGCTGACACAGACATCGAATCACCTCATCAGCAGCCAGAATGAAAAGCTGCTGTCTTTACTATCCTGTGGCTTACAAAGGCAGGACAGAAATGGTGCTGCGGAGACTCCAACTTTCTCACAAAGTGGATGTAGAAGGTTGAAATATTCTAATCCCACCTTTGCCACTTCCCTGAACTTGGGCAAGTTCATT
This sequence comes from Ornithorhynchus anatinus, assembly GCF_004115215.2. Taxonomy (NCBI): domain Eukaryota; kingdom Metazoa; phylum Chordata; class Mammalia; order Monotremata; family Ornithorhynchidae; genus Ornithorhynchus; species Ornithorhynchus anatinus. The sequence continues at coordinate 38,168,138 of NC_041737.1, read as the reverse complement.
CATTCATTCATTCAACTGTATTTGTTGAGTGCTTACTGTGTGTGAAGAACAGTTCCAAGTGCTTGGGAGAGTACAGTATAACAATAAAGAGACATTCCCTGGTCACAACAAGCTCACAGTCTAGAGATGGGATTACAGTCTCACTTAACTTCTTTGTGCTCAGTAACCTCATCTGTAGAATAGGTATTAATACCATAAGCCCCATGTGCACATGGACTTTGTCCAATCTGAGTAGCTTGTGCCTATCCCAGCACTTAGTACAGTTCCTGGCACATAGTAAGTGCTTATCAAATACAATCATAATTATTATCATTCCCCTCACCTGTCCCCAACTAAGCCACACAATGACACTGTGCTATAAGACAGCCAAATTAATTGCTTAGCTTATTGCCTTGTTGTCTTCTCATGGCAGTGGCTCATTCTGGAGTTAAACACCCTCCCTCTTGGTCTCTGCGAGTCTGCAGACAGCCCTCTTCATTTCAGTTTGAATGTGTTGCTCTTCTCAAAGAATGCTACAACAAAATCACTCTGTGCAAATTGCACAAAGTCCAGCAACTAACATGATAAGTGACAGAAGACATGAAGGGCCCTTTTATCATTTGGGATACTTGGAAAATTCCTCTCTAGAAGACTTAGGAATCTGAAGAGATTGACTGTTCCTGGTGACTAGGGAATTGGCCTTCTTTCTTTAACCCTTCCTTCCACTCTCTCTCTTCCTCCCCTATAACACAAATCTAGAAAATTACAAGACCACTGCATACTGGGAGATATTTCCCAACCACAACGGGGCCATGGTCATCCACCTTTTAAGGCCTGGGCAGCATAGCACCCAAGGGACGAAAGGCAGAAGCAAACCAAACACCCAAGAGGCTGAGCTAAGAAGAAAACCTCCCCCAAGCCAGTAGTCCCCAGCTCTACAGAGCTCACTTGGCACTTTAAAGAAGTCATTCATAATTCCTCCTAATGTATGCAATATTAATCTGTATGTACCTAGGAAATCTGGTGACTTCCTGTACTTCAAAGTCATCGCCTTGGCTACGAGACCTGGAAAGTGCTTCAGGATTCATTATGACATGTGGAATATATAAGCAATAAGGCATGACAGAGAGTGTGGTTATCATAAGATAATCACACCCCTGGGTCATTACAAAGCATGAGGGGCAGCCCAGTCCTTATCATCCCCCCTGGGGGGTGATTAGAGCATGATAAGCACACTTCATGCAGCTCCCTCACTGCTTTCATAGAAAGTCTTTGTTGGGAAGGAAAACTATTTTTATTTTTTCTCTGACTTAGAGAAGATAAAGTTGGCAGCTTACACCACTGAGAACTAGTTTCAACTAAACTGGGTGGTTTTGCATTTCAGCCAGTCTCTTTTGAGTATTCAGCCACCGACCCCAACCAGATTCATCCCTCCAAGCCCATTCCCACCCTGGAGTTATAGGTTCAACTGAGTCATCACGAGAGAAAAACGCAGGCGGAGTCCAGGGAGCCAAAGTCCGACAGCTACCAAGGAAGAAGATTGTTTAAATTCACACAGACAGACAGGTGCTCCAGGCTCTCAAACCGGAAAATGTAAAGTCAGAGATGTCGGGTTGGTAGAAGAATCATTTCCTGGCCTGTTAGGCTCTAGCCCCGAGATTCAGTGTGATGGCTTAATTCAGGGTGTTGGATCAGGAGCCCAATCCCCACTGCCATCTTTCTAACTGCAGGCAGCAGACATGCTGGGTGTTTTAGGTTTATAAAGACAATTACTCTACTGACCTTGAAAGCCTTATTGAAGGCACATCTCCTCCAGGAGATCTTCTCTGACTAAGCCCTATATTTCCTTTTTGTCCACTCCCTTCTTAGTCACGCTGATTTGCTCCTTTTATTTACCCCCCCCATCTCAGTACCACAGAACTTAAGTAGATAGCCACAGTTTATTTATTTCTATCAGGGTCTGTCTCCCATTTTAGACTGTAAGCTCTATGTAGGCAGGGAATGTGTCCGTTATATTGTTGTGTTTTACTCTCCCAAGGGTTTAGTACAGCGCTCTGCGCACAGTAAGCACTCAATAAATATGATTGTCTGACCACACAAAAGCAGTAGGTCCTGTGATAGGAGGTAGGAGGGGTTTTGTTTGGGTTGGTATTTTGCTCTGTCAGGGACATAGCCAGTGTTGCCCAGTCACCCAAGAAGGATGTGGGCAGATCAAATGTGGAAATTTTGTTCCCTAAATACCACACCACCAGGTTGAGGAGAGCCATTGCTTTCAGAAGGTGGCAGGTTCAAAGCAAACAAAGAAACAGCATGGCCTAGTAGATAGTGGATAGACCATGGACCTAGGAGTCAGAAGGATCTGGGTTCTAATCCAAGTTTCACCGCTTGTCTGCTGTGTGACATTGGGCAAGTCATTTCATATCTCTCTGCCTCAGTTACCTCATCCCTAAAGGGGGAATTAAGACAGTGAATCCTATGTGGGACATGCACTCTGTCCAACCTGATTATCATGTATCTACCCCCGTGCTTAGAACAGTGTCTGGTACATAGTAAGTGCTTAACAAAAGAAAAACCTGCATAGAAACACTTCTCCACGCAAGAAGAGCTGAGTCAAATGGTTTACAATTTCCACATGGCACTGCACAGGCCAAATAGATCAGTAGTTCAAAAGGGTTGAGATGAATTCCTGGAAGAGAGGTCCCTAATAGGTTAATAGACTGAAAGTTATTTTGTAAAGGGAAAAGGTAACGATATTAGTCAGTCCATTCTTAACCCCAAGAAACAATGTCTAGGAGGGCAACCATCACTCTTTATCCCTAAGCATCCTGTTGTTTCTACCAGAGACAGAAATTTAGAATGAAATGACCATCACACTGACTCAGCAATGACACTGTGGATCAATGTATGGGCTTATTTTCCTTGGAGGAGAACAATTCAGCAAGAAGATTTTGAACATCAATATGGCTTCTTTACCTGGATCTATAGATGGGGCAGATGGGGCAATTTGGAACAAAATGAGACTCTATTAAAGGAAAATTAAAAGAGTCTTTTTTAATGGTATTTGTTAAACACTTGCTATGGGCCAGAAACTGTACTAAGTTCTGGGGTAAATACAAGATGATCAGTTGGGACACAGTTCATTCATTCAATCATTTATTGAGAGCTTACTGTGCATAGAGCACTGTCCTAAGTGCTTGTGAGAGTACAGTATAATAATAAAAAAAAAACCACATTCCCTAGGGCTTGCAGTGAAATGGGGAGGGAAGAAAGGGATTTGATTCCCACTTTACAGATAAGGAAATTGAGGGACAGAGATGTTAAGTGACTTGCTCAAAGTCACCTAACAGGCAAGTGGTAGAGTCAGGACTAGGATAAGGTCCTCTGACTCTCAGGCCTGTGCTCTTCCCACTAGACAACACTACTTTCTATTGTGTCTGCCCCTCCTAGATTGTAAAAGGGACCCCAGTGTGAATTTGTTCATTTTGTCTTCAGTGTTCAGGACAGAATTTACCTCATATCTGCAATAACAGCATATTAACTAAGTGGGATATGTGTTCATTTCTATGTGGAGAGGTGGTAAAGGTAGAAAATCATATTTTGGAATAAGCAGATTCTTTTCCAAGCAACAGCTAAACCATCCTCTGCCCAGTAAATGGTGGGACAAGATCAGAGACATTGTTGAGAGACAAGGGACATGGTTGGAGAGGCAGGAATTCCTGACAGCAGCAGAGAGAACAAGGAGGCTGGGATTTCCTGGGCCATTCTCCGCCAGGCAATGAATTGGATCCCAGTAGCATGGGCCAGACACAGAGCTAACGGAAGCAAGAGCGGGATCAACAAACACTGGTTTAAAACCTCACTGGGAACAAGGGAGGAAGAGGAGAGAGGAGGCATCTACATTGCTGATGTCCCACTGACCCCCTGTGAGCCCATTATCAAACCTGGAAAACATTCTCACTTTGCTCCATGGAGGCCAGAGAGGTAGAGACCCGAGGCAGTGCTGGAATTAAATAGGAAAGAGTCAGAACCCAGGCCCAGTAAAGTGAAAAGTCCCTGCATGGGTGATCTGGATATAAATTGGTTTGTGCCAATAGAAGAAGTGGCAATGGTCCTGACCTGCATGAGGGTTGTGAAGAGAAGCAGCATGGCTAATGGGAAGAACGTGGGCCCGGGAGTTGAACGACGTGGGTTCTAAACCTGGCTCTGCCAATTGCTTGTTGTGTGACCTTGGGAAAGTGACTTCTCTGTGCCTCAGGTTCCTCAACTGTAAAATGGGGATCCAATACCTATTCTCCCTCCTACTGAGACTGTGAGCCCCATGTGGGACAGGGACTGCACCCAACCTAATTAACTTGCATCTACCCTGGGACTTAGTGTTTTACAAATAGTAAGCACTTAACAAATAACATAAAAAGCAAAAAAAAAAGGGGACCAGGGTGGGGGATTGAGAGCCAGCCCACATGAGTCCATACTGGGGAGGGGCAATGGCATCTAGTACCAGCCCTCTCTGATGGACTATTACTTGTCTCTTGTTCATTAACCATCCCAGTCCTCTTTTTACTTGAAACCTGGGCTGCAGGTTCAGGATGCTCATGGAGCCAGCCAGCAAGGGTGGGAGGTGGAGCCAAGGGGCTGTTCCATTCCTTGCCCTCCTTTGGCAGTATGTACCCCCACAGTCCAGCGTCTCCCCAGAATCTGTTGGGACTCTCCATGCCTGTCTTCTAGAGGCAGGCAGATCCCATGACCACATCCCCCAATTCAGGCTCTAGCCACTGATTGCCAGAGCTGACCAGAGGGAAATATTTTTACTTCCACCTTTGCTCAGGGCCATGTCACTCACTTCCACAACTTGTTGAAAGTTTGAGAACTTAGTTACTTTATTTTCAGCCACTATGGGCCAAAGTTTGCTATGGGCCAAAGTTGCCCCCGCACTAATCATCCCAGATGGCTTTTCATTTTACAGTCAAATCAAGCTGGAAATTGGATTTAGGTCCACATTTCATGTTACCAAAGAGACTGTAATAATAATAATGTTATTTGTTAAGCGCTTAGTATGTGCCAAGCACTGTTCTAAGTGCTGGGGTAAATACCAAGTAATCAGTTTGTTCCATGTGGGGTTTACAATCTTAATCTCCATTTTACAGATGAGGTAACTGAGGCCCAGAAAATTAAAGTGACTTGCCCGAAGTCACACAGGTGACAAGTGGCAGAGCCAGAACTAGAACCCATGACCTCTGACTCCCAAGCCCGGGTTCTTTCCACTAAGCCACGCCACCTATTAATAATAATAATGTTGGTATTTGTTAAGCGCTTACTATGTGCCGAGCACTGTTCTAAGCGCTGGGGTAGACATAGGGGAATCAGGTTGTCCCACGTGGGCTCACAGTCTTAATCCCCATTTTACAGATGAGGGAACTGAGGCACAGAGAAGTTAAGTGACTTGCCCACAGTCACACAGCTGACAAGTGGCAGAGCTGGGATTCGAACTCATGAGCCCTGACTCCAAAGCCTGTGCTCTTTCCACTGAGCCACGCTGCTTCTCTGGTAGCTAGGACTGAGAAGAGTCCCGTAGACTGTAATCTCCTTCCGGGTAAGGTTTGCGTCTACCAATTCTATTGTTTTTTGTTCTTTCCCAAATGCTTAGCATAGTGCTCTGCAGACAGTAAACACTCACAAATTGCCATTGATGGTGTGATTAACTGAAGGGTCTGTTTACAAGAGAAAGTGGAAATTTTGGTTTGCCAAGGTGTTGGTTCCCAGCCCAGGACTGAGTCACAGAGAGGAAAAGCAGTGTGGTCTAATGGAAAGAGCACTGATCTGGAAGTCAAAGGATCTAGGTTCTAACCCCGGCTCTGCCACTTGTCTGCTGTGTGACTTTGGGCAAGTCCACATAACTTCTCTGAGCCTCAGTTTCCTCATCTGTAAAGTGGGGATTAAGACTGTGAGGCCTATGTGGGACAGAGATCGGGTCCAATCTGATTACCTTGTATCTACCCCAGCATTGAGAACAGAGCTTGACACATAGTAAATGCTTAACACCTGCATTATTATTATTATCATTAACAATAATAATAATGAAAACAGCCAGAAAAGGACACATACAATGAAAGGACAACAACCCACCAGGCCCTTTAAGACATCTCTCTTTATAGGGTTAATGCCAGATTTGTGTCTTTCATTAATCAGCACATACTTGGGCCAGTGTTCTACACTTTTTACTTTTTTTTTTTCCTAAAATCATGCATGTGTGCCCAAACAGTAGAGCTTTTACCCCCACAGATATGATGCTATTTCAAAACGTTCATCAAGGATTCATAAAAGTGTGGAAAGCAACTTTCCATCAGCAGATTTAAGTGAAAAAAATGGTAAACAAAATTGTTTTGACTTTCATTTTGCAAGGATTTACGGTACACCTATACTTGTATAGTTCCCATTAGCATCTAGTGACATTGCTTTGTCTGTATATACTTCTAGCTGTCAACAGAATGTCCTGGGGCAATTGCATTCCGATTTTAAAGCTATCGTCTAGTCTTTTATAATACACAAGGGCCTAATTTTCCATCAGCAAAGCATGAAATCGTGTACGAAAGCCACATAACCAGCATGTGCAAACAAGTAGCACTTTTTCTACACATAAAAATGCTTCATAAAATAACAAATAAATTAAATCTTCTTGTTCAAGTAAAGTGTTGGCAAACCAAAACCCTTTATAAAAATGAGGCTTTCTGTGCAGCCTTAGCCAGTGTTGGCTTGAAATATTCTAATAATGTTCATGACCATAGAGGGTTAATATCTTTGACCATCTCATTTTCTTCTGACTTATAATGGAGATATTTTATATCAGCAACTGTTTAAGGTTCAAATAATGAGGCACATTAATTTCATTAACAACTGTACTTAGCAATTATCAAATAAACAAAGTAAGTTCTATAGGACATAACTTGTTTTCATTTTCATTCGCTTTAAAATTATTTTGTCCCACTTTACAAGATGTGATTTTTAAAGCAGATGTTTGTGTTCATTTATCCAGTTCTTGTTGATTGGCCAGGTCAGAATAAGCATGAAATCTCAAAAACCAAGTTGTAAAATACTCTAAATGTCACTCATAAAATTTCCAGTCTCTCTCTCCATCTGGAGTATCTCTAGTGAAAGAAATGTTCACCTCAATCGGTTTAGTGTTATTGTACATTTAAGGGCTTTGACCTTTAAATTGGTTAGGCCGAGTGTATATTCCAAGTATACTTCAGACATGTGTCTCCTTAGCTTAGCTTAGTATAGCTGAAATAAAGGAGATCACTTAAAACTTCATTCTCTCTATGCATATCATATTGGTACATCTTTGGGGTATTTTTAAATGCTCTTTCTATATTAAAATACAATTTACTTAGCACGTGACATTCATATGTCTGGTTATAAAGTAAACCACTGCAATTTAAGCAAAGATGTTTCAAATATAAGGCTCTACAGTTTTCCATTCTCTGATGTACTGTGTACCATGGAAGCTTCCACCAAAATAAATTTTCCAGCTAAGAGGGGACTATGCCAGTTCCACTCATGAAAGATTGATCTCTCATTTACCCACCCACCTTTCACTAAACTCAGTCCTGTCCTCTTTCACCACCCCCATGATGCTTTTGTGAAATTAGATGGCAAAAAGAAAAGAGAAAGAAAAAAAGACAAAAACATATATCTGCTTTTCCTATAAACCCATTTTTTGTTTATGGAATTGTTTCCAAAATATTCTGAATCAAAACAGATTCACTGTTCTATTTGCCTTTAAAATATTAGGTGAGTGTAACAAAGATGCTTGAAGCCAAACAAAATAGCTCGAGTGACTATAGGCCTTTGTTCAGTGATCCAATCCTGCCGTCAGCCAGCATCCCACTATAACATGATACACTCCACAGATGAGACTACTTTTCCAGATGCTGGAGAAAGATCAAAAGTAGCAGGTGGTTCTTTCTCCCTGTTTTCCTGTAAACATGAAAGATATTAGCAGCCTTAGCGGGTGGGAGAAATTAGAGAGGGCTACATTTCGAGAGTGGGTAGGAAGCTAGTGCCAAATGGCATGTTGAGAATTTGATTCCAGTGCCCACAGCACACACCAGTAGCCCAGGGCCCACACTGGCACATGCGGGCACCCAACTTTCTTATAACAGCTCTACTGCCTACATTTGGACTGACCACGGGCATTGATTTCTGCAGTGGAGCTCCAGGAAGGTTTTGGAGGTTGGGATATTTTCTTTGAGAAGATTTTCTGTGAGACTCAGGGGTCCGTTCAGTAAGCAAAGGTCCCCTGTGCTTCTAGTTTCTCCAGGAAGCTTGCTTTCCTCCATCCCTAGAGGTAATTTTCATTTTTTAAAAACTTTATATGATTTCATAGGATTTCAGTAGGGCTTTGAATATGGGGAGAATGCTGGTCTGGCAGCATGACTTAGTGGACAGAGCATAGTTCTGGGAATCAGAAGGACTTGGGTTCTAATCCCGGCTCTGCCACATGTCTGCTGCATGACCTTGGGCAAATCACTTCACTTTTCTGTGCCTCAGTTACCTCATCTCTAAAACTGGGATTAAGTCTGTGAGCCCCACGTGGGACAGGGACTGTGTCCAACCTGATTAATTCATATCTACTCTACAGCTTAGAACAGTTCTTGGCACATTGTAAGGACTTAACAAGTACCATATTATTATTGCTGTGAAGGGGGAGAAAGTTCCAGTGTAGACAGAGGACACAAGCAAGGGTTTGATCATGAGAGAAATGAGAGAAAGACATGAGAGGAGAAAAGTGAGCAGACTGGTTGGGTTTTAGTGGAAGAGGTGCAAGGTTAGGTAGGAGGGGTGAGCTGAGTGAATATGTTAAAGCAAATGGTAAGGATTCCCATTTAATGTTGAGGTGGATGGGTAAACTTTGGAGGGTTTTTTTTTTTTGAGGAGTGGGAAGATTAGTCTTAGTGTTTTAGTAGAAAAATGATTTGGGCAGCAGAGTGAAGTGTAGCATGGAGTGGGGAAAGATTGGAGACAGGAAGGTCAGTGAAGAGACCAATGCAGAAGTCAAGGCAGGAATAAGTGCTTGGATCAGAGTGGAAGCAGTTTCAGAGGAGAAGAAGGGCTGGGTTTTAGAGGTAATGTGAAGGTACATCTGACAGGATTTGGTGAGAGATTGAATGTATGGTTTGAATGAGAGTAGTTGAGGATGTGAAAGTTATAGGCTTGTGAGACAGGGAGGAGGATGGCATTGTCTACAGAGATGGTAAAGTCAGAAATTTGGGTGAGTAGTTGGGGAATTCCATTTTTTACAAAGTAAGTGTGAGGTGTCAGGGAACATCCAAGTCAAGATGTTCTGAAGGTAGGAGGAAACGTGAGACTGCAGAAAAAGAGAGAGATTGGGTCTGAAGAGGTCGATTTGGGAGTCATTTGTGTTCCCAGAGTTCCCAATGAGTTCCCAAAGGGAGTTGCTGAAAGATGGAAAATAGGAGGGGACCCAGAAGAGAGCCTTGAGGGACTCCCAGAGTTAGGAGTTGGGAGGCAGAGGCCAGGCAATGGAAAAGATTGAGAAAGAGCAGCCAGAGGGGAGGAGGAGGACCAGGAGAGGAGAGTTTCAGTGAAGCTGAGGTTACAGGTGGTACGTGGATCCACGCAATTTGATGAACTTCCCCCAAGAGGGTGAATGTAGAGGAAGAAGAGCCAGGGACTCAGCATCAAAGTGCCTCATACTTTGGTTATAACTCCCAAGATCTGGGTACAGTGCACCACATTCAGTGGCAATCGCCAACCACACAATAGCCTGGTGAGTAAAAGTAAAAATGTAAATGATCAAATCAAAAGCAAGTAACAAAACCCCAAAATAAGTGATTCCCAGATACACTTGGGTATTAGAGCGTGACTTGGTGGAAAGAGCCCAGGTTTGGGAGTGAGAGGTTGTGGGTTCCAATCCCGGCTCCACCACTTAGCTGTGTGACTTTGGGCAAGGCACTTAACTTCTCTGTGCCCCAGTTACCTCATTTGTAAAATTGGGGACTAAGACTGTGAGCCCCCATGGGACAATCTGATTACCTTGTATCTACTCCAGTATTTAGAACAGTGTTTGGCAAATACCATCATTATCATTAACGGGACCAATGAGGAAACTGGTCCACAGTGCTGTTACATGCAAGCTCTTCTCCGCTTGAGTTCCTTGAGAATCACTTAGGACTCTCCAGAATTTGTGAAGGGAAAGTGAAGTCAAAGACTCTTGACCAGGAGCAGATGAGCAAAACTTTTCTATTTCAATGTGTGGGATTGTGGAATAAATGCCTGATTTGGGATTATAATTTCCTATGGGTAATTTGAAATTGGCTATGATAAAGAGGTGCAATCTCAGCTCCTGGGATTCTAAAAGGCGACAGCCCTTTTTTGTTTTTTTTTTTTTACAAAGCTGACTTACTTGCCAAATTTATGAACACAGCCAGGTCCTTGAAGGTTAGATTCCCAAATTAATCCCTATTCTTTTAATACTTTCCCTTCATCCTAATTATGACAATGCATTGCACCTTTTTCTATAATACAAACCTTACATTAACTGGATGAATCAACACTGACCTCTTTTCATTCCACACAGATATTTTTAAATCTCTCTCCAATCTGAGAAGCTGAAAATGTCTAAGGTAAACCTTTTCCTTCATGCTCTCTCCTTTCAAAGCTTCTTTAATGATTGCTTTGTAAAGTTGATTGTTATCGTCATTCCCAAGTAGGCATCTGACACTTTATCAATATCACAGCATTTTCCAGGAGCATAGGAAATCAGAGTGCCACTTTCAAGAATGTTTATTAAGCAGAGAATTAAACTGACAATTAAGACGCCGACAACATAAGCAGATCCTCATTTCCTATCCAGTCCTGTCACTCTTCTCTATCAAAGCTGCAAACAGCTTATCCAGGCCAGAGCAGAGCCAGTCTTACAATTTTACATTTTAAAGAGACATTATGCACTCTCCCTTAAAACTCTCTAGAACCTCATTGCACCGTTTTTATTATATGCAAATTAGCAGCATCTGATTAGGTCCTGAGGCAGCTTCACCTAGGTGTTCAGAGGAATAGCAGTGGGAACAGAGTAAGAATATTTCATAACTGAAGTATATTTTCCCTTGGGGGACCCCACCATTTGATTTTGACATTTATTTGTCCTGTGCTGTAAAGGACAGAACTACAATTACACTTTTTTTTCCCGACTATGCAGTGGCCACAGTGTCAGAAAAAATTAAATCAAAGATAGTGTGTTCTTGCAGAAAAACAAGCTCCAAAATCCAACTTGCAGGACAAGGTCCCAGGGAAAAATCAGGTTTGTTTAAGAAAGATGGTTTGACTATCACAGATTGGGTACCGGATGTGAGGGAGAAGAGGGGTAGCCTAGAAAATACAAGCAAATTACTGAACCAGGATTGTAAATATTGGAGCACATACACTTTTTTTTTCCTTTTTTTGTCTACATTTTCACAAACAAAATGTACAAGGCAAATTCATCAGTGAGATTCAAGAGACTTTGCAATTTACATAATCTCATTATGGGTAGTTTTGATTGTAAGGTTAATTTGGAGATTGCCGCTGAAGAGCATAAATGTTTCATCTGGCCTTTTAATTGTATTTCAATCCCCTTTTAGCAGCTATGCGAATTTAAAATACAAGCTACTTTGCTTCTTGGACCCAATAGCACAAACTACCAAAACATATCAATGATCAATCAGTCATATTGGTTAAGCGCTATGTGCAGAGCGCTCGGGAGAGTATGTTACCATAGAATTAGCAAACATATTGCCTGCCAATAACAAGCTTACACTACAGAGGGGGAGGCAGACATTAATATGAATAAATAATTTATAATTTAAAGATATGCATATATATGCTATGGGAGTGGGGGTGGGCTGAATATTAAGTGTCCAAAAGTTACAGATTGAAGTGCATAGGTGAAGCAGAAAGGAGAGTGAGCCAGGGAAAAGAGGGCTCAATCAGGAAGCCCTCTTGGACGAGATGTGACCTTAGCAATGCTTTGAATGACTGGATTCACTTTGACACTGAGATATGGTGGGAATCGTCTTTCAAAACCCATATGAGACTCCGTCTCACACTTCTCCAGTTTCTAAATTCTGACCACCTCAGCTGTTTCTCTAAAAGCGACACCCAAAGAAGCAACGGAAGATAACCAGGAAGAGTCATTCACCAGGCTGTTTCTGCCACTGCTTTCCATCAGACCAATGCCGCACCACATTGCTTGAGATGGTGTTTCACTGTAACATTAAATTGTTGACTATACTTCGAGTTTGCATGAACCCATTTGCAGTTCACCATTTAGCAACTGCTTCGTTATCCCGTTACCATCCACCCTTTTCACACACCCCACCCCGTGAACTAGGATTTCTGTGAGCATTGTCATAATGGCGTTGGGCTGATTGCCAAATGGGACCTCATGTCTGGTTGAGCCATACTTCAAGGTTTCACTTTTTCCCATTCATCTCTTGAAATAGAAACCCAGAATCCTTAGCAGCGATGTTTTGAAAAGATCCTTCCCTGAGCTCTCTCTCTCATTCTTCTGGCATTTGCATCCCCTAAAGGTAGGGATGGCAGGCTGAATTAGTAACATGCTTACTGGTGTAGTGGCTACAGTACGGGCCTGTTAATAAGAAGGTCATGGGTTCTAATCCCATCTCTGCCACTTGTCTGCTGGGTGGCCTTGGGTAAGTCATTTCACTTGTCTCTAAAGTGGAGATTAATAATAATTATAATAATAATAATAATGGTATTTGTTAAGCACTTACTATGTGTCAAGCACTGTTCTAAGCACGGGGCGGGGGGAGGATACAAGGTAATCAGCTTATCCCATGTGGGGCTCACTTTCTTAATCTCCATTTTACAAATGAGGGAACTGAGGCACAGATGCTATGAGCCCCATGTGAGACATGGATTGTGTCCAACCTTATAAGCTTGTATCTACCCCAGCGTTCAGTACAGTGCCGGGCACATACTAAGCACCTACCAAATACCACAATTATTATTATCATTATTATTATAATTATCTACCCTTCTGAACGTGACACAGAGGAAAGCCCTCTGCTGGGCAGGAGAACTGTATATGGTAAACCAGTTTCATTCCCAAGCAACCAGGAAGGAGACTCTTAAAAATGGGATCTAAATTGGTGGGGGAATGGCTGAATATTTAGTGTGCTGTCAAGTCCATTCCACTCTTTCTGGGTCAGTTGCTGCTGCAGGGCCTGGATTGGCCATTGTTACAATAAGTGCAGCCATGAAATCCCCTGCTAATGGGTTATTATGCAGGGAAGGACCCTACTCCTGAACCTCCACATTAGAGTAAGAGTCCTGGACAATTAAAAACAATTAACCAAGAGTAATCTCAATACAGGCATATCCCAGTTACAACAATGCCATAATACATACAAACTAGGTCATAGAATCCTGATTATTCAATACCTCTACAATCCAGTGCAACAGCAAAAGATGGGCTGGATGCACAGATGAAAAATGCATGGTCTGATCACCACGAGCTAGGATTGGGAGATGAAGAAGTCTTGAATTAATTTTAAAAAGAGCAGATGAATGTTTGGAAGTGACTGAAGAAGACTCTGACTGAGAAGGGAATTCAAAGGTATGAAGGAGGATTTGGCCTGCTACAAGATATTTTATGAAGATTAGAAGAAGGCTGTTTTTCAAAGGTGGACAAACCATTCATTAAAGTTGAAAAAACACTACCACAGTCATCAAAACAAGTTTCTTTTCAGAACTGCTTGCAAAGATTCATGACTAAGCTATAACTCCTCATTTAATGTTGTATTGCTATGCTTCGAATTACTGAAACAAAGGTTAAAAAACAGTTCAGTGATTTCAAATGTAAGAATGAATAACTCATTAAAGAATTTCATAATTTTCCAGAAGTTTTGGAATGATTTCAAATCCCACTTTATACCATTCATTAATTCATTCATTCAACTGTATTTATAGAGGGTTTACCGTGTACTGACTGCTTGGGAGAGTACAATACAATAATAAAAAGATGCATTCCCTGCCCATGATGAATTTACAGCATGGGGGAGGGGCAGGCGGGGACAGACATCAATACAAATAAATAAATTACAGATATGTACAAGCCTACAGATATGTTCTAGCCATTTAAGGAACTGATACATTTTCAAGAAACAGATTACAGCTGTACTGTAGGGTATGCCTTTATACTTGAAGGCAGAGTATTTACTCTCTACAAAGGCTCAAAGATAAGGGATGAAAACTTCCCTTACCCTTTCTCATACACTAATAATACTCTTTCAACAACACCGGGGTAAAGATAAAAATCATCCACACCCGAAACTGCCCTCCTTCCCATTATTTTCAAATAATAAAGAAATCAGACCATTGCTCTTATGAAGCAATACCTGCTTTTGAGAGGGAGAAGGAAGGAATCACTAAAGAAGTTTGACTTCTTTCCAGGAATTCCTCCAAGAGCAGAAAGTGAGAAAAACAATCCCTTATTATCATTTAATTAATATTTATCAAGTACCATTGGTGTGTAGGGGGTGGGAAAGGCACAACTTTCCAAGTGCTCAGTAGAGTGCTCTGCACACAGTAAGCACTCAATAAATACGAATGAATAAATGAAACACTGTATTTTCCTCCTGATTAAGTTTTAATAATAATAATAATAATGACAATAATTGTACTTGTTAAGTACTTACTAAGCACTCCTCTAAGTTCAGGGGCAAATACAAGTTAATCAAGTTGGACACACTCCCTGTACCACATGGAGCTCAAAATCCCTATTTTACAGATGAGGTAATTGAGGCCCAGAGAAGTTAAGTGACTTGCCCAAGATCACACAGTAGGCACATGGCAGACAAGTTCTTTCAAACTGAACAGGTGATTTTTGTTCCTGTTTAAAAATAAATTAAATGACATAAATTCCAAAAAAAAGCTCGCAGATAAAGTGGATATTTGTTCTTCAAAGCATATTGATTTATTAAAAACTGTACAGGATGTTCCTATTAGAGATTTCGTGTGATAAAACTTTTAGTGATTCCCCAGTACGTCTTATTAAGGTCTAATTCCCTCATTTACATATTTGATGTTTCCCAGGAGACAGACAAGCTTCAAGTTAATTATCTGTGTAGCAGTAAGAACTCTCATTTCCTGGTAAAGAACTCTCCAGAAGAAAACTAACAGTTATTAAATGTTTCTTTGAGTCACCAAAAAGTATTCAGAGTGAATTCAGATAGTAATTGAGCAGATATTTAAATACAATTTAAAAAAAAAAACCCTCAACTTCTTTCCTAGGTAAATGCAGTGGAGATCCATTAAAACTCTTTATTCATTTGCAGTGAAAACAAGCAGGGGAAACCAAAAGGCTAAAAATCCCCATTTTGGTGATAGGTTCAGCTCAGTTGGCCACAGGAGGAAATTTTGGTAGAATCCAGGGTTGAAAGCCTGCCAGGTACTGATATACCAAAGTAATTCCAGGATGAGAAGGAATTCCAAGTACTAACGCCATTCACCGCAACCCCAAAATAAATCTTCGGGCAGGTGAGGGAGGCTCCTGAAGGCTAGCAGGAGGGGTCTCTCAAAGACTACTATTGTGGAATGATAAGAATATTGGAGGAAAAGGGCAGAACTAGAACAGACTACATTTGCAGTTGGGAAATTGTAAGTGCAGCTATCAGGTGAGTTAATTAATCTGGGTATCGTTCAGTAAATGAAAGTGTGTCATCTATTTCACCAGGGCCCCTTGTGCCTTACATGAGAAACAAATGGACCCTGTTTGATTAAGGATTACTGATTGCCTCCAATTTATTAGATGTATCCTATAATTAAGTCACAATGAATTCAAATGGAATGGGGAAGATCTCCTCCACAAAGAAGACAACAAGCTCATTCCAGTCAGACCTTGTGGGTCATTCAAGAAGCAATTAGATGTTCTCCAGGGTGCATTAAAGGGAAGAGGCCGGCTGGCTTGAACCGTCTTGCCTTCCATTCCCCATCTTCTCAATATTCCCCTCTTCCTAAAGAGACAAATGAAAGAGAGTCATAAAACAACTCGTAACAATA
This sequence comes from Ornithorhynchus anatinus, assembly GCF_004115215.2. Lineage (NCBI taxonomy): Eukaryota > Metazoa > Chordata > Mammalia > Monotremata > Ornithorhynchidae > Ornithorhynchus > Ornithorhynchus anatinus. The sequence goes on along the minus strand of NC_041737.1, from coordinate 38,152,082 downwards.
TCGGTGGAGAAAACAATTCCCTTCCACTCTCTCTCTCCAGCACCTCATGGCAGGGCAAGCAATTTAAGCACAGCTACAGGTCAGGAAGGGCATTGCTTAAGTTGATATCATTATGGCTGATCATCATCATCATCTGAAGAAGAAAACTAATCAAAGGGCTTTATGCTCGCACATAAAAGAAGGACTGTCGCAGACCCATTTTGCTGGTGTATAAACAATAAGCAGCTGAGATAAAAGCCATATGCTGGATAAAATGAAAGGGATAGGATCCTCAATGATCTCACAATCTCATTTCCTTTTCTGCAGTGTGTTGCTGCTACTTTAAACATTTTAGATGCTTTGGGATCTAGATTATGACTACTATAATTGCTCTTATTGGTTTAACACTAACCATGTGTAATGCACTGTACTAAGCATTGGAATGATTAAATGCAACTCAATCCAAATGAGGTGTCTGGCCTCATCATCCCCTAAGGGGGAAGAAGAGTGAATAGAACACTTAGAGTGGAATCCAACTGACAAGGAAAACAAGCTCAAGAACTCTACCTTACACTTTGTACAGTGCTCTGCTCACTGTAAGTGCTCAATAAATATGACTGAATGAATGTAGAGCACTATGTGAAGGGGGATGTTACCCTGTTGCTCAGGGCTCCATGCTCCGGGCAATCCTTGCTCAGTGAGGAACTGTCATAATGCTCTTCTGCGCACCTTCTGTCCCTGTGCAGAGAGACCAGGGGACAGGGGTATATTGTCTCCTACAGTAGCAGCATGAGGGTGGAGGTGGTCCTAACCATTAGACCACAAAGCCCACCATCAAAGAAGTTCTGGCTCATCTGACTGTATGATGGTACACAAAACAAAGTCAGGATTTGGCACAAAGGACTCTAACCCCATAAAAGCCATAGGAAATGTGCTATTTAACTTGTTCCACGCTTCCAAGAGACAATATGGTAAGTTGGAATGCTGTAGCAGCTAAAATTATTCAAATTAAGGATGGAACTCCAATAACATTCCCAAACCAAGTGGTTTATCTTGAAGACTTAGGTCCGCACATGGTAAGCACTCAATAAATACCACTGACTGATTGATGGATCGATTGAGGCCAACTAAGGATGCCAGAGGTGCTCCTCCTAGTTGGACAGTCAGTCGAACATATTTATTGAACGCTTACCCTGAGTGCTTACCCAAGCACTATACTACCTGCTTGGAGGGTGCAGCCCAACAATAAACAGATACCTTCCCAGTCCACAACGAGCGTACTTGTTTGTTGACGTCGGGGACCTGAGAAATCCTATACCAGAGTTTATTCAGGGCTCCAGCTTTGCTTCCCAATTTGAGATCCTGATTCAACATCCTCCGCTATTTAACAGCTGGGCCAGGCTGGAACCCAACCTCAAGGAGCTGTTAAATACCTCACTTTGGCAGTTACATTGATGGAAAAAGGATTTTCTAGCATGAAGTTTCAGGAAAGTATAAAAGAGTTCAGGGCCAAATGTTTATGGGAACCGGAATCTGGTAGAAATCACTTTAAAACAGATTGACAAGAGAGTCCCAAAATGTGCTAAAATTTGGAAAATTGGGGGAAGAAATGCAAGTGAATGAATAAAGTTACACCTACGTAGAGCATTTGTCAGCCCGGTGTTTTGAAGAAATTCTACTCTCACATCTAAGCACCCACTGGAGAACAAAAGAGAACTAAATCGATCAAACAATCAATATTATTTATTGACACCTACACTGTACTAGGCACTTAGGAGAACACAACAGATGTGAGATACTTATTCCTGTCCATTAAGGTCTTATAATCCAGTAAGAGAGAGACCCAAAATAATCAACAGAGGAAAACATACTTAAATGGCAGAATATGTAAATCAATTATGTACAAAGGTCCAATGGGAGATTTTTAGTGTAAAAATGATGAGATGTTATTTGGGTGGCTCTAATTTGGGACTGGAAAAATGCATTGGGGAAAACTTCCTGAAGAAGATGGGGTTTTAGAAAGGCTTTGAGTTTGGGAAGAGCCGAGGTCTGGTGGCTTTGAGGAAGGAAGGAGCTGCAGGCAAGAGAAAGACATGAGTCAAGTTGAACTTTAAAGGAGTTGAGCGCTAAAGGAACCGAGGGTGAAAGATGGGGTGTAATAGGACAAGAAAGTGGATAAGCAAGGAAGTGTGAGCCTTAAAGCCAATTCTCAAAAGTTTCTGTTTAATGTGGAAAAGAATGGGGAACCAGTAGTGGGATGTTGGCAGAGTGATGTTTTAGGAAGATGGTACAAGCTGCAGAATGAGGAAATATTCAGGAGGCCAGGATATGAAAGGTGTTGGTCATTTGGATCAATCAGCCAACTGAAATTTATCAATCACTTGTTGGGTGCTTGGGAGAGTAGAGTACAGTAGAGTGGGTTGCCACATTCTTTGTCTACAACAGACTTACAAACTACAGGATGAAGTGGAAGAGGCAGAACCAAAAAATATTGGAGAAAAAAATCTACAAGATTTATTGGCAGTCTGACCACGAGAGCTGAAAGAAAGCCAGGCATTAAAGATCATGCTGAGGTTGCAGGCTTCAGCAGCAGTGAGGATGATGCTGTGATGGGAACATTAGGGGAAGAGAAGTTTAGAGAGAGTTCTTGAACCCCTTCTCCAACATGGTGGCATGATTGCTTTTTCATAGATAGTGGTGAGATAGAAGTCATCCATTAGCAGGGTTGAAGTCAGGACCTGGGAGCTGAACTGTCTGGAGCCATTGTCCAGGAGGAGGTCAGGAGGGCACCAAGAGAGACAGGGACTGGAGTGACTGCAGGGAAGCTGGGATGGCATTTAGAGAAATGTTCTCCCAAGAAATGTCACATAAAATTACATTACATTGCCTGCCCTGGGTAACCTCATGACATCAGTCCACCATGCTGTTTGCACTGTGTGACACGCCTGAGCAGTGTGACAGGATGGCATCATGCAGAAGATGGAGTGTCCACTTGGGCTGGAGAACAGGCTGCAGAACAGAAGCCCTCTGTGATGTACAAGTTTTAGACAGTGTAAAATACTCTTTTTTTTCCAGTGACAAAATGGTAAATTTGTTGAAGTTTTTGAATTCTAGATGGTAAGCTTCTTGTAGTCAGGGAATATATCTAACTACTGGGTTGAACTCTCCCAAACTTAGTGAGTTTATATTCGAACAGGGGAGAAAGCCATTAAAAACAAGTCGCAAATAAGGGAAGTAACTTAAGGATATGTACATAGATGCTGTGTGGGTGAGGATGAAGAGAGGACATAAGCATTTAGTGGGTGGAACTAAGGAAGGGGAAATAAGATGTGTCTGAGGGTTAGAGCTTATTCAGGGAAGGCTTCTTGGAGGAGATATGATTTCAAAAGGGCTTTGAAGATGGAGAGTGCTGGGAGAATGCTGGTCTGTTAAATGTGTTGGGGAATGGAGTTGCAGGTAGGAGGAAGGATGTAAGAAAGGGGTTGATAGTGGGTACGGTGAAAGTGAGGAAGAATGAGTAGATTGGTATTAGAAAAGCAAAGTGTGAGGGCTGGGTTGTGGTGGGAGAGCAGGCAAGATAAATAAGGGGGAAAGAGCTGATAGTGTGCCTTGAATCTAATAGAGAGGAGTTTCAGCTTGAGAAGTGGGAAGATGTGCACAGAAGGATATTTTAGAAAGATCATCTGGGCAGCTGAGTGAAGTGTAGATTGGACAGGGGAGAGGTCAGTGAGGAGATTGATGTAGTAGTCATGACGAGCTGTGACAAATGCTCAAACCAACAGCAGTAGTGATAGAAATAAGCAGTGTGGCCTATCAATTAATTGTATTTATTGAGTGCTTACTATGTGTAGAGCACTGTACTAAGCATTTGGGAGAGTGCAGTATAACAATATAACAGAGTTAGTGAACACGTGCCCTGTCCACATTGAGTTTAGGAGAAGGAGCATGGTTTAGTGGAAAGAGGACAGGCTTAGGAGTCAGAGATTCTAATCCCAGCTCTGCCACTAGTCTGCTCTGTGACCTTGGGCAAGCCATTTAACTTTTCTGTTCCTCAGTGACCTCATCTGTAAAATGGGAATTAAGACTGCGAGCCCCACCTGGGACAAGCTGGTTACCTTGTATCCCCCCCAGCGCTTAGAACAGTGCTTGGCACATAGTAAGTACTTAACAAATACCATAATAGTAATAATAATTATTATTACAATCAAGTGGAAAAAAAAAATCCTGGAAGTCAGAGGATTTATGTTCTAATCCCAGCTCTATATTTGCTTGCTGTGTGACCTTGGACAAGACACTTAACTTCTCTGTGCCTAAGTTTCCTGAACTGTAAAATGGGGATGAAATATCTGTCTCTTTTCCTATTTAGATTGAACCCTACATGGAACAGAGACTCTGTCTGACCTGATTATCTTGTATATAGTCAGTGCTTACAAAAGTGCTTGACATAATAAATGCTTAACAAATACTTAAGTTACCTTTCAGGCTTGAAACCATAACCAGTTAACAGGGTTAGGGCTCAGTATCCTTCCAGCCAGGGCCTCTGCTTGTTGAAGCAGCAAGATACTTGGATGAACCTGGGGAAGCAATGTTTTGGGGGTTTTTATGGTATGTGTAAAGGGCTTACTATGTGCCAAGCACTGTACTAAGCACTGGGGTATATACTAGCTAATCCAGTTGGACACTTGTACCACATGGGACTCATAGCCTTAATCCCTATTTTACAGATAAGGGAACTGAAGCCCAATGAAGTGAAGTGACTTATCCAAGGTCACCCAGAAGACAAGTGAGGAGCTGGGAAGTTCAGTTCTGGATCTCCTTCTAGTCATCATTAACACCTATTGCCTGGAGAACTCATTCGCTCCCATGGCTTCATGTCTTTGTGGAATTTACCTCTCCAGTCCTGACCAATCTTGCTCTCTGCAGCTTCACATTTCCTTCTGCCTTAGGCCAACTCTGTCCACTGACACCTCACATTCAACATTTCCAATAAAAATCTCCTCATCTTCCTACCCAAACCCTGTCTTACCACTTTCTTTCCCATCACTGTAGATAATGTCCTGTCTTTCAAGCCCATAGCCTTGACGTTTTCCTTGACTCATTTCTCTCATTCAACCCACATATTCAATCTGTCAGCATCCCTAAAATATGCCCTTTCCTCTCCACCCAAATTGCTACTATATTTATTAAAGTTCTTGTATCCTGCCCTGAATACTGCATCAGCCTCCTCGCTGACCTCCCTGAGTGCTGTCTCAGGACACTCCAGTCCTTACTGCTCTCTACTGCCTGGATTGTTTTCTACAATTAATTCAAATCACATCTGCCCACTCCTAAAGAACCTCCAGTGGTTGCCAATCCGCCTCTACATCAATGAAAAACTCCTTACTTCTGATTTCAAACACTCAATCAGTTCTCTCTCTCCTATCTCACCTCACTATTTTCTCACTAATGTTGGTATTTGTTAAACGCTTACTATGTGCAGAGCACTGTTCTAAGCACTGGGGTAGACATAGGGGAATCAGGTTGTCCCACATGGGGCTCACAGTCTTAATCCCCATTTTACAGATGAGGTAACTGAGGCACGGAGAAGTTAAGTGACTTGCCCACAGTCACACAGCTGACAAGTGGCAGAGCCAGGATTCGAACCCATGACCTCTGACTCCAAAGCCTGTGCTCTTTCCACTGAGCCACGCTGCTTCACCTGCCTTCACTACACCTTCACTACAACCCAGCCCAAATGCTTCACTCCTCTAAAGCCAACCTACTCACTGTACCTTGAGATCATCTATCTCACTGCTGACCCCTTGCCAATTTCATCCCTCTGGTCTGGAGCTCACTCCCCCCTTCCTACACAACAGACCACAACACCCCCTACCTTCAAAGCCTTATTAAGGTCACATCTTCTCCAAGAAGCCTTCCTCTATTAAGTTTTCTGTTCCTCTACTCCTTCTCCCTTCTATGTCACCTAGGCATTTGGACCTGCACCCTTCCAGCACTTGGTATTCACCCAACCCTTAGCCCTACAACACTTATGTTAATGTCTTTCTCCCCTTCCAGACTGGGAGCTCCTAGGGGGCAGGGAACATGTCTACCAAGTCTGTTGTACTCCACTGTTCCAAGTTCTTAGTACTATGTTCTGCATACAGTAAATGCCCAATCAATACCATTGATTGATTAATTGATTGATTGGGCATTCTTGTTAATGACATATCTCCAGAGGGTTTCAGGATATTAGTCACATGAGGAGGAGGCTGGTATGATGTCTTTTTCCTCCACTCCCATCATGAATTCAGCTTTGTGATCAAGGGTCATTTTTAGAATCAGCCTATGGAGTTAGTGGTTGATCCTTATCCATCTATTTCCTCTTTCTTGTTTTCTTGTGTTCATTTTCTAGACAGTAAGCTCACTGTGAATAGGGAATGTGTCTACCAATTGTTATTCACCTAAGCTATTAATGCAGTGCTCTGAACACAGTAAGTGCACAATAAATAGAATAGGTTGATTCTTTGTAGTAACTGTTCTGTGTTTCCTCTCCCTTGTTTTGCTGAGGATAATCTTCTACTGCTGGTGTTTAAAAACATCTGCATTCGATCTTACTCCTTTACTCTGTATGTGACCCCCTCAAAGACAATCATCTATGCTCCCTTGCTATTGTCAGCAGCTCTTCCACCTGCTCTTTCCACTCATCTTAGCTCTTTTCCCCCAAAAGCATTTAGATTGTCCAAAAGTCTTTTTACTAATCACCCCAATGGGGCCTTTCAACACTCTGATATTCCCCTCTCCAACTAGTACCCAATATGAACTGCTCATCCATTAATCGATCCCAACCTTCACTGGGTGATTATTCATAGTGATAATAATATTACAAATAATAATAGGAATAATAGAAACAACAATAACAATAACAATAGTGATTGGAGTAGTAGCAGTAGTAAATAGTAAGACATATTAGTAACAATTGAGAACCAGTTTAGTGGAAAGAGTATGGGCCTGGGAGTCAGAGGACCTGGTTCTAATCCCAGTTCAGCCACTTCTCTGCAAGCCACTTCACTTTTCTGTGCCTCAGTTACCTCATCTGTAAAATAGGGATTAAGACTATAAGCCCCATGTGGGACAGGAACTGGGTCCCACCTGATTAGCTTGCATTTACCCCAGTGCTTAGTGCAATCCCTGGGACATATTAAAAGCTTAAAAAATACCAAAAAAAAACAAAACTGCAAAAGCCTAAGGGAGGATTCATTATTTATCTTAAAAGGACTTGCAAAAGCTGTGTTCATTCTTTTCTTACTGGAAGGATCTCTCATCAAATAGTGGGGAAAATAGACACAAAGAACAAAAGTGGACCTGGCAAACAATAAGAAGGTGAGTCAATTCACAAAACCTCCTCCATTGTTCCCACCTATAAAATAACAAGTTCCAGATATTTGTCTGGGGATGTAGAAAGTCATGGAACGGACCAGTGGAGCCAAAGTACCTGAAACAGCCACAGAGAAAACCTGTTCTGCCTCTCTCTCAATCCTGCCAGAGTTTTAGTTGTTAACCCCCCCCCCCCCCCCACACACACACTGGTCCTGGTCAATGGGGAAAGTTTGTTTTCATTTTTATGGGCCAGAAGACTGGATAAGACCTATATTAATAGGGCAAATGAATCTAGAAGAATTCCAAGATGGATTTCTGAACCTATAAGAAGCAGTACCCAAAATTTAGCAGAACAACTGCTGGTTCAAATGCCTTCCTCAATTAAACCCTCTTTTCCCTGACTCCCTTACCCTTCTGAGTCATCTATGTACTTGGATCTGTGACCTTTGGGCATTTGATACTCACCTCACTCTCAGTCCCACAGTGCTTATGTACATATCCATAAATTATTCATTTATATTCATATCTATCTCCCCATCGAGATTGTAATCTCACTGTGGGCAGGGAATGTGTCTACCAACTCTATTGTATTCTACTCTCCCAAGCATTTAAGACAGTGCTCTACACATAAAAGTGCTCAATAAATAACAAAGATTGAGTCAAATGAAAGCTAAAAATGATCATTTTACCCTACTAAGCATTGCTCCCAGGCCTTATTAATCCTGTGAGGGAACTGTGTACCTCCTCAGGGTCCTTGAAGTCTAAGCCCTAGACTTCCTAGTGATTGAGCTGTAGTTAGAATAATTTAACCAGGTTTCCTACTAAGATTAATCCTAGCAATTGGGAGATTGTCGTATTAATTATGGTGGCACCTTGCTTTCAGGATCCAGAACAAAGTTAAAGACTAATAGTAATAATGATAATAATGGTATTTGTTAAGCCTGTCACTTAATATGTCCCGGGCACCATACTAAGTGCTGGGCCGTAGTTTTTGTCCACTCGTCTGAGCCCTGGATCCCACACGAATATCACATCTAGCTTTTAAGGCAGGTTCATCAGCATCATTGATGGGCCCTACTCAATATCAAATGTCAAGACAAGGTCACAAACAATAAAATTTTGGGGACATAGAGAGCACTGGAAGCTAAGCTCACCTCAACACACCTATACTGGGGGAGACACAAGAAGGAGATTTTTGAACTACGACAAGATAGCCAAACAACTTCTGCATGGACACATGATATTGGGAAACTGAAAGCACAGAGGGCAGAGAAAACATTTTAAGGCTACAGAAAAACAAAGTCCTGAGACTGCTGCATCCCAGTTGAAAACTGGGAGTCAATTGCTGAAAAGTAATCAGCAGGGTGTAATGCCATCATGAAAGGAGAAGCTCTTTTTGAGCAAAGGCTTAGTAAGGAATAAAAGACAAGGAAGCAAGAAGGAAAACAGCACTGGGTGCTTTTAACATCAAACAAGACAATTCACCATGGGACTTCCTTTTTGTGGGCACTGTATGGGCAGTCCTATAGGTTTCACATTAGTCTTTTCTATCATGCACACACTTGGAGATTAATTTTACCATCAGTAGTGTCCTTTTTCGAATACAAAAGATATCTACATGTAATCTTAAAAAGTGTCACACAGAATTGAAGAGGGCAACATGGTGTGAAGGGCAACAAGTTGAAAGATCTATAAGACTGCTTCAGGTTCCACCCTCCTATACTGCTGTGAGATCTGGATACTTCAGATGACAGATCCATCTTCCAGAGTAGTTTTACCAGGACCACCAACCTTAAATGCTGGAGTAAGAATATCATGTTCTCTATAACTACACCCCAGCTCACACATTTCATTCTCCTCAAACCAAGTCATTATGCCTTGTTTTGTCTCTTCTGACAGTGACGCCTTGCTCACATTCTAACTGCTGTCTGGAACTCCCCTCTTCTTCAAATTCAACAGACTACTGCTCTCCCCTTTGTCAATGCCATTATTAAGTGCATCTCCTCCAGGAAGTCTTTCCTGATTAATCTCTCCTCACAGCATCCAATATTCCCCACTAACTCATTCAGTCATCCATTCATTCAGTCATATTTACTGAGTGCTTACTACTGAGTGCAGAGCACTACACTACCCGTTTAGGAGAATACAACATAACAACAATTCCCTGTCCACAAGAGTTTACAGTCTAGAGGGGGAGTCAGATGTTAATATAAATAAATATATTACAGACATGTATATAAGTGCTGTAAGGCTGGGATAGGGGATAAATAAAGGGAGCAAGTCAGGGCCATGAAGAGGGAGTGAGAGAATAGGAAAGGAAGGCTTAATCAGGGAAGGCCTCTTGGAGCTTTGAAAGAGGGGAGAGTAATTGCCTAACAGATATGAGGAAGGGTGTTCCAGGCCAGAGGCAGGATGTGCAAGAGAGGTCAGCAGCTTTAGTATTTCTGCATCAGCCAGTACTTGTGTGCTCTCACCTCTTTGTCCCCTGTACCTCTTATGTGCATATCATAATTAATTTTATTGTCTGTCTTCCCCACTAGAATTTGATTCCTTGAGGGCAGGGATCATGTGCATCGATTCTATTGTACACCAAGCACTTATTCCCTACACACAGTAGACGTTCAAAATATATATACTATTTGTTGACAGGATTGATTGATTGAATGAATGAATCTGCATCAGCAGTGAGGCAGTGCTGGTCTTAACACAGCTCCACTGAAGTGAACAGATGAGCAAAGAACCCCAAGAAGTTTCCCTATACTGAGCTGAAAAGGAAGTTGAACTCTTAGAGTCAGGGTAGATAGACCCATTTCTGGACCCTGGGATACAGGGATCCCCCAACCTAATCTCCACTCCATCCCGTCCTTACTCAGGTTCAGACCCAGGTTCCAGTACGGGCAAGTCATAATCTCTGTAGGCCTCAGATCATCATCTGTAAAACAGATATAATGTATTGAGAGCCCTGTATACCTGTATAGATTACTTTGAATCTAGGCCTGCACTTAGTACCTAATAATCACTTGATAAATTCCCCTAAGAACTGGGAATACGGAATACATCATTTATAACATAGCCAAACACTGTCTCAAATAATGTGATCCAGTAATGAGGTCTTGGAAGCAACAGAAAGACCAGCCTGCAGGACAGCAATTGGGAGAGATGCTGGATTTCTTGAACTAAACCTTCAAGATCAGAACACTGAGAGACAGGCTTGAAAATAGAGTCAGAGCATGTGTGGGGACAAGTCAATTAGTGCAGCAAAGATCTACTGTTGTGTGTAAACAATGCTGAAGGAAGTGTAGGTTATGCATTGTTCTTTTCAGGCACATTCACAGGCATGGATAGGATTTTACTATTCAGAATATCAAATTCTTTCTCTCTATCTCTCTCTCTCATTCTGTCTTTCCCTCTATGTAGCATCTATTCATTCATTTATTCAATAGTCTTTACTGAGCACTAACTTTGTGCAGAGCACTGTACTACGCACTTGGAATGTACAATTCAGCAACAATGACAGGCTCACAGTCTACATGGGGGAGACAGATGGCAAAGCAAAACAGAACAAAGCAAGACATCATCAAGATAGATAGAATCAAGGAGATATATACTTCATTAACAAAATAAATAGGGTAATAAATAATATATACAAATGAGCACAGTACTGCTGAGGGGATGGGAAGGGGAAGAGTAGAAGGTGGGAGGAAGGGGGAGGGAGGGGAAGCAGAGGGAAAAGGGGGCTCAGTCTGGGAAGGCTTCCTGGAGGAGGTGAGCTCTTAGTAAGACTTTGAAGAGGGGAAGAGAGTTAACCATCCATCCAAAAAATGCATATAAGCAACTCTGAGGATCGCTCAGCAGTTGTGAACTGGTTATTCTCTAGCTAGAGATTCTTGAGAAGCAGCGTGGCTTAGTGGAAAGAGCACAGGCTTGGGAGTTAGAGATCATGGGCTCTAATCCCGGGTCCACCACTTATCAGCTGTGTGGCTTTGGGCAAGTCAATTAACTTCTCTGTGCCTCAGTTATCTCATCTGTAATTATGAGAAGCAGTGTGGCTTAGTGGAAAGGGCATGGGAGTCAGAGGTCATGGCTTCTAATCCTGGCTCCACCACTTGTGCTGGAAGACATGCACAGAACACTGTTTTAGAAGAATCATCTGGGTATCAGAGTGGAGTATAGACTGGAAGAGGCAAGGAAGTCAGTAAGAAGAGTGATGTGGTAATTGAAGTCGGGCTATGACAAGTGTCTGAACCAGCTTTGTAGCAGTTTGGAAAGAGAGGACTGGGGAGATTCTGGAGGCATTGTTAAGAACTGATAGGATTTGGCGACTAAGAGAATATGAGTGTTATAAAAGAGAAAGGAGTCATGTCTTCCAAGCTTGGCTTGCAGGCTCGAGAGACTTAGAGGATGATAGTATTGCCATTAGTGATGGAAAGTTAGAAAGAGAGGATTTGAAAGGAAACATGAGGGAGTTCCATTTTGGATATTTGAGCTTGACATGCCAGCAGGACATCCATGTGTAGAGATGTCCTGGAGGCAGGAGGAAATGAGAGATAGCAGAGAAGGAGAGAGGGTGGAAATAGTGAAGTAGACTTGGGAATCACCCTCTACACAGAGATAATCGTTGAAGTCATGAAAGCGTCCTATCTCCCCAAGGGAGAGTGCAGAGTGATGTGAAAATCTAGCAAGGACGGGCCACTATCCGCCTGGTGGGATGAACTCCTAGGATGTCGGAGCACTGAGCAGAGCTTCTTTTGATTGGTGGAATTCTTTATGACATCACAGGGGCAGGGTTAGTGGTGGGCTAGAGGTTTTATAGAGGGTCAGAGTTTTTTGCTCAGTAACAGTACAAAAATGTTTATGTGTAAATGTAAGGAGAGAAAACAGTGTGTACACTGTGTGACAACTTTCTGTCTGGTGGGGTAGAAGTCCTAGAACTTCTGTCCAAGAGGAAAAGAGAAATGGAATCTTTTTTCCAACTTTCAGCTGGAGTCTACCCCATTTGACTCCTCCTGCTTATCCTTATTGATTGCCATGGGAAGAGATCAGCAAAATGATCAGCAAGGTTTCAAGCATGACTATGTAATCAATCAATCACATTTATTAAGCACTTACTAAGCACTTAGGAAAGTACAATATAAGAGTTAATAGACATGTTCCCCAATGAGCTTACAGACTAAAGGGGGAGACAGATGGCAATATAAATAAATAAATATTACCATATTAGTTACCATATCAATTCTTAAAACCTTCCCCTGGTTATAGCCTGTCATTTTTTAGCTCTATGATACCCTCAGGAGGTTTGCTATTCTGTTATCAGCCATGTAACATCCTCTTATATATTTCTATTATCTATAGCCATAAGCAGTGGCAAGATTTAATGAACAAATCCACTTGTATTTTGGGCTTATAAGGAACAGAGAAAAATAGCATATGAAATTATGTAAAGTCTGGTAATTATTTTAATCATGAAATAATAAATAAAAAAGCTTTTTAATAAGTCTATCATAGTTTAAGGTAAGTTCAATGTTATTTTCCAGTTATTTGATTAGAATAAAGAATAAAGAGTCAACTTACAATACGGATATGCCATGATTGCATTTAAAAGCTGAGGATAACATTGTGCTTTGGCTAAATCTGCCAAAGAAATAGTCTTCTAATGCATTATAAATTACTATAAATTAATCTATAATTAAGAGTTGAGGGTGCAAAATTGGATTCATGCATTATATTCCAGAAAATGAAGGTATATTATCTAAAATTTCCCCTTTTTAGTTATTGTTTCTTAAGCAAAAACATGGTCATGCTATGTGAGTTCCTTAAACTTTACTACCTAAGCATGAACAGAAAAACAAGTCCAACAGAGCCAGAGATAAAGCATTTTCTGGTCCAATGACCTATTTCCAACCAAATAAATTCCCCAAATGGAAGCATTACCAGAACTCACACTAGGCAGAGCAGTAACACTTAATCTATTTTCCAACAGTCCACAACAGCTCAGAAATAAATGAACTTTACCTAACTGACTCAGCCAGCTCCCAAAATTCACCCCACCGGGCTGCGCTCAGGAACACACAAAACATGCAAGTGCACAAAGTGTAAGCGTGAACAGGGACAAGGATAACAGGTGTTAGGGCTCCCATCTCTGACCCTGCATCAAACACCTTAATTGAGTCTTCCACAGGAGAGTGGAACCTCGCAAGTGGAATTGCTTTTGAATGCAAGTCATGCGAAACTGCAAGTTCAATTATGTTAAGGAAAGATCAGAAGTGTGGGCTGATTTGTACTTCGGTATTCATTCACAAATACACCCAAAATGAGGATGGTGCCAAGGAATATCAAATACACTGTTTGAGGATGAAGACGTTGACCCCCTCCAGAGAGGAGGATGGTGCCAGCATTGATTCCCTCAAAGTCTGATCAAGATCACCATCCATGGCAAACATTTCCCTCGATGGGCATGGTTGAAGCTGGCCATTTTATTTGTTTTGAATACCAGGACATGAGGACTTGATCATCCTATTTGTTTAATTCCCTGTTCCCTCTTGATTACTGTGGATTGTAGTCAAGTAGATAAAAAGATAGGTGAGGATAGATAGATAGGTGAGGTTTAAAGTACTACAGCCCACAAGGGTATCCTGACTTCAGCTCCCAGAATGCCATGGAAATACACTGAGCATTGATATGTGCGTCTGGGTGCAGCAACCAAGTATGGAAAATGAGAGAGAGGAGATGGGGGCTGGGACAATGAGGGACAGTGAGCTTTGCTGGCAAAATCCTGACTCCGAGACATATGTTTATTCTCCAAAACTGTTCAGGACACTGAACAAAAATCTGAGACTGTCCCATTTTTCTCCTCCCACTACAGTCCGGGTCACCAGCTCCATTCCTCTCAAGCTAATCTACTTAATATGCTTCATTTTCATCTCATCCACTGCCAACCTCTAACTTATGTGTTCCCCCCAACCTGGTAACCTGCCTCTCCACTTTCACATCTGAAAAAACACAGCCCTCCCCATCTTCAAAGACTTTCTGAGATCACCCTGGCTCCAGGAGATATAATCTTTTCTGATCAATTTCTACTCTATTATCCCCCTTTTATCTTTATCCCCCAGCTGCCATTTCCATCTTTTTTTAATGGTAACTGTTAAGCTCCTACTATATGCCAGGCCCTGTACTAACAGCTGAGGTAAAAGCAAGCTAGTCAGGTTGGGCACAGTTCATGTCCCACACGGGCTCACTGTTTTAATCATTTTACAGATGAGATAACTGAAGCACAGAGAAGTTAAGTCAATTACCCAAGGTCGCACAACAGAAAGGTGGCAGGTAATCCATCAGGGCTACCTAATCACTTCAATTACCGCAACCTTCCTAGTTCTTACGTACTGTGTTACTTCCTCTATCTGTAATTCATTTAAATATCCGTCTTCCCCAGTAGAATGCAAGTTCTTTAAGGACAGGAATCATGTCTTGTAACTCTGTACTCTTCCTAGAGCTTAGTACAGTGCTCTGCACACAGTAGATTCTAATAAACTTCAGTGAATGGACTGATTGAAATCAATCATAATGAATAATCTGACAGACTCCAGAAGCTCTGTCATCTATTGATCTCTCCATTTCAGAAGAGGGTCCATTGAGAATACATTTTGCTACTGGTGAGTTACTCACAACTATTGACATTGCCCAAGCTTTCTTCTTCCTTAACTTACATTTGCAATAAAATCTCACCCATTCAAAAGACAGTTTCAGCATAGCAGAGTTCACATCTGGCCATCAAATCACGGGAACACAATGATCCATGCAAAAGGATGTAGTCTGAAAAGCTAAACTTAAAATAAACACTGCTAGAGGATGATCTAGGGAAACCATTTGAAGAGGGGAGAGAAAAAAAACCACCTTTTCAGCAGGTGCTGTAAAGCTTCAAGTGATAAGAAAGAATGAAATTTAAAAAAAAAGGAGAGGGAAATCACTTACATTGAAGAGGGATGCTGCAGGGCAACTTGATGCAAATACGTTCAGTGGGTCTATTGGCTCAGCCTAAAAGGATTGGAGCCCAGGACTTAGCTGAAGCCCTGTTGACTCCTGTCCTTATGAAAATTATGAAAATGCTAAGACCACAAGAAATTAACTCCTTGATTTCCCATCGATTCAGACCAGGCAGCTTTGAAAGACCTGGTGTATATTAATAATAATAATAATGTTGGTATTTGTTAAGCACTTACTATGTGTCAAGCACCGTTCTAAGCGCTGGGGTAGATACACGTGAGGCTCACAGTTAATCCCCATTTTACAGATGCGGTAACTGAGGAACAGAGAAGTGAAGTGACTTGCCCACAGTCACACAGCTGACAAGTGGCAGAGCCGGGATTCGAACTCATGACCTCTGACTCCCAAGCCCGTGCTCTTTCCACTGAGCCATGCTGCTTCCCTATTAAGAGTACAGCTTCAGGGGTTTCTCTAGGAATTTCTGTGTGTTTACCTCATTAGTAGCAAGAGCACTGGCCTGGGAGTCAGAGGACCTGGGTTCTAATTTTACCTCTGCCAAATGCTTGATTTGTGACCTCGAGCAAATCACTTAACTTCTCTGTGCCTCAATTCTCCTGTCTCCCTCTTAATTATGCTGTGAGACCGATGCAGGCCAGAGACTGTGTCCAAACTAATTCACTTGCATCTCCCTCAGCGTTTACAACAGTGTTTGACACATAGTAAGTGCTTAAAAATACCACAAAAAATATGCTAGCCATATCCAGTGGAAGTGAGAATATAGACAGCCCCATACTGCATCTAAGCTCAATTCAGGAAAATAAAATTGTGCATTTCTAGCACAGAAGATGAATCACTTAGATAGGTAGTGTTTTCCAATGGTGAAATATAATTGAAGGAGTGTAGCTATAATAGAAAGGGTGTAGCAATCTAATGAAGACCAGAATCTTTAGCTTCCACTGTCAACATTACTTTGGGAACATGTAGAGGACGGTATATGAAAATGTGAGAAATAAGGTTAAACCGCATTAACGATGGCTTTCTTATGCTTTTTCTTAAAAAATATAATTTGCCTGGCAAATCATTCTAAAATGGCCTCATTGTTATCCTTGGTCTGTGTTCGTGCATTCAAATTATCTCAATAGTACATTTAAAGTACATTTTGATAGGGTGACTATTTCAAGTCTAAAATAAACCCTTCTCCCTGGTGCATCTAAACAATTCAGGCCCCAGAGTATTTCAATTGACTGAATCATTCTGATAATTTGCATGTGTGGACACAGATCCTGAGAGTGACCCATTTAAAAAGCAATTCATCATAATGCAAATTATTGAGCAGATGCTCGCATTTGAATTTGTGGTTTTATAAAATAAACACTATAAGAGCCCTAAAAGTCTATTGTGTATGTGTAGAGGGACATCATTCCCATAATGGAAGACATGAATAAGCTTCTGAGGGAAAAATTAGGTTAGTGTTTTATAAACTTGACAGGCAGTAAATGCTCTGGTTTATCATGTAAATCCATATCTAGGCCCTCCCCATAAATCAGATGTTTGACACAAAATACCATAACAGTCTGTCATGTAAATATTTTTTGATTCATGCTTTGTTAACTTGACTATCGCATTTGTTTATCAAACATATTCACTAAACCTACATTGTAAAATACATATTTATAGGCTATGGGGCAAGATTTAACTGTTCGAAAAGAAAATGTTTTAGAGAAACACAGATACTCTCAAAATAGGTGAAAGGGTTTCATATCCACAACCCACCAATTACTCTTCCCAGGAAATTTAAGCTTTACAGATTAAGCCAATAAAGCTCTCTTTTCCCTGACTCCCTCTCCCTTCTGCCTCACCTATGCCCCTGGATCCGTACCCTTTATGCGCACGATATTCAGCCCACCCTCAATTCCCCATGACTTATATACACATCTATAAGTTATCTGTTTACATAACAGTTTATCTCCTCGTCTAGAATGTACAATCCTTGTAGGCAAGGAACTAAAACCAATTCTGTTGTATTGTACTTTCCCAAGCACTTAGAACAGTTCCTCATGCATAGTAAGTGCTTAATAAATGCCATTGATCGGTAGATCGATGGAATTCTCCCAGCATCCCCAGCCAAAGCCATTCCAAGAAATCCCAGCACAAATCCATAAGAGCAGAAGGGATGGTAGGCGGGGGAGACCTGAAAAGCGGAATGTTCTCGACTCCCTTCTTCTAGTCTCCTTACTGACTTGGAGGGGCTATCAACTCTGAACAAATAAGGTTGTGCCTTGACCCAGGCAGGCAACACCAGGCCTAGACAAGAGAAACTTCTAAGGACACTGGACCATCAGGATTTTCCCCTTTTCCCTGTGTGTAAGTCAACCAATCAATCAGTCAATTGCATTTATCAAGTGATTATCACGTGCAGAGTACAATTTGATATTGTTGGTAGACATGACACCCACCCTAAAGGGGCTTACAGTCTTCCATCTTGTTTCTGGAGCCTGTGAGGTGGGGTCTGAGAGCCAGGGATACATCCATCCTTCCATCTGATCCCTTAAGAGAGCAGAGTAAGCAGAAGGCTTTGTTCAACAGTCCAAAGGTGTATGTGGGAGAGAGGGAGGTTTGAGGTAGATTCTCATAGAGCACTGCTCTCTGGACACAGTATTTTGGTATTTGGGGGAGGTTTTTTTGGCATTTGTTATGGTATTTGATAAGCTCTATGTGCCAGGCACTGTTCTAAGCACTGGGGTAGATACAAGTTATTCAGGTTGGACACAGTCCATGTCCCACATGGGGCTCACAGTCTTAATCCTTATTTTACAGATGAGGTAAATGAGGCACAGAGAAGTGAAGCAACTTGCCCACTTAAATATAACAGAGTTATATCTAAGCACAAACCTATCCATAGGGAATATTGTACCACTTTGGCTTTAACCTGTGTACCACATTTCTTGTTGGTTGGATTTTACTCTCATTGTTGGAGTAACTTCATTTTTGTTCCATGTGTTTGTCCCCCCGACTTAAATTATGAGTTCCTTGTCAGACATATCATACCTGATTTAAATACCTTACATTTACATTGCACACTGTAAGCATCTAAGCATGTTAGTAATGATACTAATGACCATTCTTTCTTTCAGCACTATTTATTTTCCACTTGCTGTATACAGAGGACTGCACTGGGTGCCTATTATGTGTAGAGCACTGTACTGGATATACTGTTACTATACTTACTGAGTACATATTGTGTGAAATGCACTTCAGTAGGTGTTTGGGAGCATAAGATAGGATAGACCCAGTCCCCATCCTCAAGAAATGTACAATCTAAATTGCATAAGATTTCATGATTATAATTGATCTCCTAGGAGGATGAGCAACTGAACCAGGAGGAACTGTGGAGATAATGGAAGCAAAACTAAAGTTTCCTAGCTCTTGACTAGCAACCTTACTCAAATCAGTTAATCACATTTACTGAATGCCTACTGTAGGCAGACCACTCTACTAAGTGCTTGGGAGAGTACAATACAACAAAATTCGGAGGCACGCACACAAGAAGCTTACAGTCTAGAGAAAGCAAAGCTTTCTCCCCATTGCTCCAGCCAGTGTGAATTTTAACCATTCTGTTGCCTTCTCCAGTTCTTCTTTTTTTTGTACTTGCTAAGTGCTTCTTATGCATCAAGCACAGTTCTAAATGCTGAAATAGGTACAAAGTTAATTAGGTAGGACAAAGTCCCTGTCCCACATGGGACCCACAGTCTAAGTAGGCGGGACAGCAGGTATTTAAACCCCATTTTATAGTTGAGGAAACTGAGGCACAGAAAAGTTAAGTGACTTGCTCAAGGTCACAAAGTGAAGTGGCTGGGCCAGAATTAGAACCCAGGTCCTCTGCCTCCCAGACCCGTGCTCTATCCTTTAGGCCACACTCTTTTCCTATCATAGAGGAGGATATTTGGTTGGGGGTATGAATTATTAGTGCCATTTGCTAAGGCAACCTTAGCCTGGGATTTGCAAGCAGTTCTAAATCCAGGAATGAACTAAAACGTTATTCACTTTTTACTCTTCTTAGTCCTACAAACCTCCAAAACACAGTTTTAAGGGAGTGAAAGGAAGGAGTTTCAGCCATTTCTTGAGGGGAGTCACTCGTGCTGAGCCTCCAGTCAAAATATCAGGGAAGGAGGTTGACAAATCCAAAGTAAAGCAGACAGGGAGCACCATGGAAGAAACCTTTGCTCCTGGTCAGCGAACAGAACTGTGACGAGATCTCACCAGCGCTCAGCACAACCCAGAAAAGAAGCCAGGAGATTTTGAGATCCGACAAGCCCCCATAATCCTTGTTAGGCTTATCAATAGGAAGCTGGCAATCCTATTATTGCTGTTTACGTATTGGTATCCCACTGGTAGGAATTTGCATAATGTATTGTGGCTCAATGCTCTAGAGGGTTGCATTGTAACATATTGGTGCTTAATGAACTCTGAAAAAATTGATTTTCCACAGAGTAAATTAAGGAATGCATTATAGCTGTTAAAGCAATCTTAAGGGAAATCTGTAGCTTCCACTGCAGAACCATGCTTAGTAAGTAATAAATTACATGTTATACTTATTTGCCTTAATTCATGCTAATTTTGTCCAATTAATGTATCACAGTCATTCAGAAGCCTGTCACAGGAGAGCTAATTATTTATTGGATTTTTGTGTTTAGCTCCCTGGGAGTCTACTAGCAAACAAACTCGTGACTGTCTTTCTGGAAGGTCCGTGGTGACATTCTTATGTTTTCCTGTTAGTGAGTTTAGCTCCCTCTGTTACAAGTTGGAAAATGCTATCTCTTTGCACACTGGTACTGGTTTGCTGGTGACAGAATGGGGACAAAGGGGTGGAAGAATGGGGGCAAGGGGGTGGCAGAGGGTGACAAGTGGGAAATACTCTTTGGGATAGATTGTCTCTCCATTCCAACTGATAATAATAATGTTGGTATTTGTTAAGCGCTTACTATGTGCCGAGCACTGTTCTAAGCGCTGGGGTAGACATAGGGGAATCAGGTTGTCCCTCGTGGGGCTCACAGTCTTAATCCCCATTTTACAGATGAGGGAACTGAGGCACGGAGAAGTTAAGTGACTTGCCCACAGTCACACAGCCGACAAGTGGCAGAGCTGGGATTCGAACTCATGAGCCCTGACTCCAAAGCCCGTGCTCTTTCCACTGAGCCACGCAACTGATGGCTTCCTGCAGGCACCAGCCTGGGACAGAATTCCCCCTTGGAAGCTAAGCAAGGCATCTGACCCCCTAAAGATTCCCATCGAGGGCCCTTTTAAATGTTTTTTTGAAAACACCCTCTCGAGTCTTTTTACTCAAACTAACAGGATTCAGAATGAGTTGTCCAAAGGAAATGAAGTGTAACTCACTGTAACAATTGCCATTGGACTTGTAAAAATAGATTTTCTACCATGGCATCATATTCATTCACTGTCCCTATCACCACCATGAATTATGTATGAGATCAATATGCAGTTCATACCTTCATATAATATGGCAGTTGCTAAACTATTTGCACTTGGTGATATTATGTAAACATCAGCGTCAAACACAATACTCCTTTTTGAATGCTCCTGGACTGTTGTAGTATCCGAGCATTTACTACACCCCAATTTTTTTTATAGCTTTTGTTGAGCACTTACTAAGGGCCAGACACTGTACTAAGCACTTGGAAGAATATAATACCATCTAGTTGGTAAATATGAGTTTGGGCCTCAAGGAGCTTATAATCCAGTTGGGGAGACAGACACTAAAATAAACCACGGGTAGGGAATGGGATCCCTCTCAGGATCTCACCTGGAGAGTTTCCAGTGTTTTGGAATACTGTATTCCAGTATTTCCCTTCTGATTTTGGCTATGGGAGGGAGAGTCAAACAGAGGCATACCCATTCCATTCCTAGCTTGGGCAGTGACTAGCGAGTGGATGGCAATCTGCTTACAAGCCAAAACTCACATGTGCTGGGCAGCAGCGGCATGGGAGATAGTCGAGGGTGGAGACTGAGGTTTACTGCACGGAAGAAGGCAGTGGTAAACAACTTCCACATATTTACCAAGAAAACTCTATGGATAAGCTACCGACGATTGCAGATGGTGGTGGGGCGTTCTGGGAGAGGTGTGTCCATGGAGTTGCTACAGGACGGAGATGACTCGTCAGCATAAGACAAGTCAAGGGGATGTGACATCATATAAAGATACAGACATAATTGCTGTGGGGCTGGGGTGAGGTGAATATCCAAATACTTAAGTAGTCAGACTCAAATGCATAGGCAACAGAGGGGAGGAATAGGCTGTGGAAATGAAGAATTGGTCAAGGAAGGCCTCTTGGAGGTGATATGATTTTGTAGTAGTAATAGCAGTAGTAGTGAGAAGAAGCATGGCCAAGTGGATAGAGCATGGGCCTGGGAGGCAGAAGGACCTGGGTTCTAATCCTGGCTCTGCCACTTGTCTGTGTGACCTAATATTTTAATAAATTAGTGTCATTCCTCTATTCCTTTCATGTGCAGTGATAAAACCCACCAACTCTCATCAGATCATGTCATGCCAACAGTCACTCCTTGCAGTTAGGTATAGCTATTGCAGCCTATTGCACCTCCCATTTATTTATTCACTTACTAATTTACTCATTAATTAATGGATAAATATTAGGTCACACACATTAATTAGTGACGCTACCAGAGGTGGTAGAAATGATCGGGTAAGGCTTCCTGGAAGTGGGATATCAGGAGGACTTTGAAACTGAGGAAGACTGAAGCCTATAGTCGCAGTATTTTGTATTTATTGAACTTCTACTTGTTGCAGGACACTTTACAAGGAAAGTGAAGTATTTGAGAAGTATCAAACAAAAAAGTGAGATATTTCCTGCCTACATTGAGTTTACAATCTAGAGGGGGAGACAGACATTAATATAAATACATAAATACAGATATAATTAATTACTCAATGCAGACAAGCAAGGACTATCTCTGTTTTCCAGTCAGCATCTATCAAGTAACTTTCACTAATATTTGATCTAATCATCCATTTATCTTTTTTTTTTATTCAGGCAGCACTGAAGTAGAAACAAACTAGACAACTTAGATACCAACTATGTCCCACTTGGAGCTCACTGTCTGAATCCCCATTTTACAGATGAGGGAACTGAGGCACAGGGAAGGTAAGTGACTTGTCCAAGGTCACACAGCAGACAGGTAGAAGAGCCAGAAGAACCCAGGTTCTTCTGTTTCCCAGACCCATGCTCTCTCCACTAGGCCAGGCTGTCTCTCAGTAACTATGCTAGTGCTTATGCAGCACTTAGTTATAGGGTTTATTGACAGTTGCAGAGTGTTGAGCACAGTAGTAAACTCAGGGGTGATTACAATATTAACAGGTTCTGGCAAAGTCTCTGATGGCGAGTTAACAAGACAGGTCGGGGAGGACTGACATGGTAAAGAGGAATACATTCTAGACAAGGAACAAACAAGGCCAGCTTAATACAGGAGGTCATGAGGCTGAGACCCAGGAACTCGGTGCTAAGCAGGGAGACTCAAACACTCCACTGAGACCCCTAAGGCACAGAAGCTGCTGCTACATATGGAATATCATCCCTTCCAAGAGCCACCCTTGTGGACTTTTAGGTAAAATATCTTTTCCCCGTTGATTTCTCAAGCCTGGCAGTGACGCCTAGTGGAAAGAGCATAAGCCTGGGAGTCAGAGACCCTGAGTTCTAATTCCAGCTCCTCAACATACCATCTGTGAGACCTTGAACAAGTCACTTAACTTCTTTGTGTCTCAATTCCCTCTTCTGCATAATGGGAATTCATTAGCTGTTCTCCCTCCTACTTAGACCGTGAGACCCATGTGGGTCTTGATTATCTTTCATCTATCCCAGTGCTTAGTAAAGTGCTTGTCACAGAGTAAATGCTTAACAAATACCACAATTATTATTCCCATTCAGTTCCCAAGCCCATCAGACCACCACAGTCTGCCCGTGACAAGAACCTAAGCCTACTGAATCTGTTATCTTGTTGTTACTCTGGAAAATACTCCTGAGTTTAGCACATATGCTTTGTCCTTAATAAGTGCTTAATAAATACCATTTATATTGTCCCGGAGCAGAAGAAATAGCAGAGTTTTAGTGAGAGAGGGTGAAACTGAGTTGACACAAAGTCAGCCTGGGGTTGGAATGTCCCCTCCTAGGGCTCTGCAGCACGAGGGCAGGAGCAGAGAAAGCATCTTGTCGGGAGGTGGGCTGGGGCTGGGGGTTGGGGATGCAAGATTGGTGAAGGGACAGATCACTCAAGGAGAAATCAGAGCCTTCCATCCTGTATGTGCTCTCTTCCCTTCCACCTCCGCTGCGTAACTTCAGAGAGAGATCCTCAAGGACGATCAAAACTGCAGAGCCCGAGAAAGTGGTTGAATAGAACACAGGCTTGAAGTCAGAAAAACTTGGGTTCTAATCCTGGCTCCGCTACATGTCTGCTGTGTGACTCTGGCCAAGTCACTCAGTTTGGGCAACTTCTCTGTGCCTCATTTACCTCATCAGTAAAATGGGGATTAAGAGTGTGAACCCCATATGGGACAGGAACTGTGCCCAACCTGATTAACTTGTATCTACCCCAGCACTTAGAACAGTGTTTGGCACATAGTGAGCACTTAACAAGCACCATCATTATTATTGTCTCAGTGTAGAAGACAGTCTGGAGGAAAACCTCCAGTGCCTCTCATCACAGGTTCAGGTTGGCAAGACTTTGGTCTCAGTATGGATTCCCACTCTTCCTTGCCAAGAGCTTTCCATTTTGGAACATTTGGAAGGTAGTCCAAGCTTCTGGCTTCTCCTTTGCAGGCTGCCTACCCAGAACCAATTAGCTCTAATTATAATGGAATTCTTTTTAAGCACTTGCCTCCCACAAAACTCATTTTCTGTGGAAACTTCTGCAAAAGAAAACACGCCTCCCCCAGCAGGGGGTTGCCATGAGGAACTGATTACCAAGGAAGCTGTGCAGCTGGACAGGCTGGTACCAGAGAGTTCGGAGAGATCCGTGGCCAAACGGTCTTTTCAGGATAACTAAACGGAAAAGGAATAATTGGAACAATGGAGAGGGGAAATATAGGAGTGATAGATGATTCGTGAGGGTGGGGTCCATGAGGTCGGGGTCCATGAGGTCAAGGTCACCTAATTCTTCTCTGCATCCTGAGGCCTTTGGAGCAGACAGATTCCTGGCTAAATCTGACCCAATCAGACTCACCGTCTTATATTATTACCGACTCGCCACACTGCATATAGATCTAGACCATCCCCACAGTGGAGGCTTGTATTCTTGTTTCTTCTCATTATTATTATTATCATTATTATAGCTATTGTCTTGTCTAATGCTGTCACATCATCTCCAACCTAAAGCGACACCATGGACACATCTCTTCTAGAACACTCCACCTCCATCTGCAATCGTTCTGGAAGGGTACCCACAGAATTTTCTTGGTATATATATGGAAGTGGTTTACTGTTGCCTCCTTCCGCGCAGTAAACTTGAGTCACCACCCTTGACTCTCTCCCATGCCGCTGCTGCCCAACACAGGGGAGTTCTAGCCACCTGCTAGCCACCGCCCAAGCTAGGAATGGAATGGCTATGCCTCTGCTTGACTCTCCTTCAGGTAGTTGAGACTGGTAGAGTACTGAGAAGGGTCACTGTTACTATCACTATTATTATGGTTATCATTACTATCATACTTGTTAAACACCGCGCTAAGCACTGGGGTAGATGCAAAATAATCAGGTCCCACATGGTGCTCACTGTCTAAGTAAGAAGGAGAACAGGTATTGAATCTCCATTTTGCAGATGTTAAGTGACTTAACTAGGGTCACACAGCAGACAGACAGGTGGTGGAGCCGGCATTAGAACCCAGATACTCTCTCTCCCAGGCCACGTTCTTTCCACTAGGCCAAACTGCTGTTTAAAGCAGAGGTCTAGGGGTAAATTATCCCGACGCTTTATATCCCATCATTCAAGCCAGGAGCAACTGAACAATGTTTTGATGAAAAAAAAAAAGTCTCCCATTTTATTGTTTGAGGATTTATAATGGAATGTTTGCTTGAGGATTTGGGGAATGCTTGGCAGTTATTTTATAACTCCTCTAAGAATATTGTTCTATTACTCTTGCAAATTACTGAGCCCATCAGAAGTTCTGTTTGTTTGTTTAATAGTGGACTGGATGCTTGTAAAATGGTACCCAGTTATTTATTCTTAGAAAATAAAGAGCAATGGGCCATTCTGCGTGGTCCCTAACACATAGTTAACCAAGAGGGCGGGTTTTTGTACTCTGGGAAGCTTGGCCATGTTACAGGGGCCGGCAATTTAGATGCCTGTGCTAACTGGGCCAAGGGTTTTATGGACAGACCATTAGGAAGGGGAATCACAATTAACTTCACTCAATAGTTAGTGGATCAGCCCTGGTTTGGTGCCAGGATCTCTCCACTGAAAGGCTCAAAAATGTGTCGTCGGGGTTCACTGACTGGGCACTATTGGTACCAGGATTGGTGAAAAAATGTTGAAGAAGACGTTGTCAACATTCATGGACGCTCAGACTTTTCAGCTTGAGCCTGGGACTGAGGGAACCTGAGTCCTAATCTCTGCTCTGTCATTTGCTGAGACCTTGCACAAATCACTTTGCTTTTTTGTGCCCCCATCTCCTTGCCTGTAAAATGGGGCTTTAATATCTGTTCTCCCTCCTATTTAGACTTAGAACCCTATGTGGGACAG
Source organism: Ornithorhynchus anatinus (assembly GCF_004115215.2). Lineage (NCBI taxonomy): Eukaryota > Metazoa > Chordata > Mammalia > Monotremata > Ornithorhynchidae > Ornithorhynchus > Ornithorhynchus anatinus. The sequence goes on along the minus strand of NC_041737.1, from coordinate 38,126,006 downwards.
GGACTTTAGCCGATCTACCTATATTGCATCATCTACCTCAATGCTTAGAACACTATCTGGCATATAAGTAATTAACAGACACTATTACTATTATCATCATTAATAGTGATAATAATATTAACTGCTCGTCCTGGACAATTAAGTCTTTTCATCAGGTCATTCAACAACACAAAACACTATTCTTATAAAGAAACAGAGCATCGTAGAGAAATCTGACAACTGAAAGGTGGAAAACATTATTTTTCCAAAGCTTTGGGAGCCTGTCCAGTGATTGTTTCTAATCCAAATAAGAACCTCCGGTTTGTTACGTGAGGCCCACGTTAACAAAGCTCCTTCTTTTTACCCTAAAAGGATCATTATTGAGAAAGGAATTATGAGGTGACACTCAGGTTTACACCCACGATGGATTACTACAGCTCTAGGCTTGCTGACCTAAATATATTTCTGAGGCTATACAAAGCCATGGTTACCCTGAAGACTAAACCCATCCCTGTCAACCACATGAAAACAAATGTCCCAGGCACCAATACAAAATGTTTCATAAATATCAGCTCCAAATGTTTTGGCAAAGGAGAGGAAACATCTCTTCTGGGAGGAGCCTTGGTCTCAAGTCAGGGGACCTGATTTCTAGTTGCAAACTTTGTCACTGTCCTGCTGTGTGACTTGGGGCTCATCATTTAATCAATCAATAAATGATATTGGTATTTACTTAGCATGCAGAGCACTGTACAAAGAGCTTGGGCGAGTACAATACAACCCAATAAAATATGATACTTAACTTCTCTGAACCTGAGTTTCCTTATTTAAAAATAAAATGGGACTGATTGTACTTGCCTCTCCCTGCCACACAGGGATAATGGGAAGAGAAAAAGGTGGTAGATAATGGTAAAGTGTTCGGGAAAATAAATGTGCTCTACAGATTCCAGGTATTTTGATTTTAGTCACTGCAGCTGTCCATTTTAAGAGTTGCTCTATCCTCAGTAGTTCTCCTTAGAGGACTTATTTTCTAAGCAGCATAGAGAAGCAGGCCCGCCTATGGGCAGAGCACAGGCCTGAGAGTGAGAGGACCTGGGTTCTAGTCCCAGCTCTTCCACCCGCCTACTCTATGGCCTTGGGCAAGTCACTTAACCTCTCTAGGCTTCAGTTTCCTCATCCGTAAAATGGGGATTAAATACCTGATCTCCCTCCTTTTTAAACTGTGAGCCCCATGTGAGACAGTAACTGTATCAAAGCTGATTAACTTGTATCCAGTGCAGTACTTGGCATACAGTAAGCATTTAACAAACACCATTAGTATTATCCAGGGGCCTCTTTGGAAAATTTGCTTTGACTTACGAATGTCTGTTATCATACTTGAGGCAAGATCAGAAGCACACGTAGACCCACATGGCTTCATATCCCAGAGATGTTCTGACAGGTTGGGACAAGGCATTGCCTAAGCAGCTCAAAGCAGAGTTGAAATCACTAATTAGAGCCTTGAGTCATTCCATCTCTGGCATGAGAGCTGTTGTTGGGAGTTGAAATTAGGGGATGACCTGGATTTATTATCCTCAAACCTATAGGACAACCCTACAGCATCAAGAGACTGGAGAACTGTAGAATGCATTCTTCACCATCAGGTGAATTCTAATCTCAGCTGTGCTACTTAACTGCTGTGAAATCTCAGGAAAGTCATTTGACTTCTTGGTGCCTTGGTTTTGTCATCCATAAAATGGGAAATGTTCTCCTTTCTCCTTGGAATTTGAGCCCTGTGTAGGACAGAGATGGGTTTTGGCCTCATTATGTGGATTTGTTAAGCATAGTAAATGCTTAACAAATACTGTAAAATAATTATTATTATCATTATTATTGTGACTATTGCTATCATCAGGTACCAAGGAATAGCCTGATGGAAAGTTCAAACACAATTCAGGAGCTTTGTATCTTTGAGCATGAGGATAATAAAATGATACAAACAATTTTGATGGTTGTTAAGCATTTACTATGTGCTGAGCACTGGATCCATAAGATCAGACAAGGTCACTGTCCCACAAGGGGTTCACAGTCTAAGATGGAGGGAAAACAGGTATTGAATCCCCACTTTACAGGTGAGAAAAGTGAGGAACAGAAAAGGAAAGAGACTTACCCAAGGTCACAGAGCAGGCAAATGGAAGAGCCAAGATTAGAACCCACATCTCCCTGACTTCTCTCGCTATGCTCTTTCTTCAAGGCTATGCTGCTTCTCATCACAACAGGGCATAGTGAAAAGTTTTAAAATATTATGAAAAATGAATTGTGAGATAGATCAAATCAGAATCCACGGTAGATAACTCCCTCCCCTTCCTCCAGCTGGAGTACAGGGATCTGGGTCCTTAAAACTGAAGAATGGAAGATGGGACTGGTTTTTCTCCCCCCAGCCCATACCTTCCTCCTCCCAGAATCTAGCTAGCTGCTCCCAGTGCTTAGAGTGGGAGTGAACGCCAGGGCCTTAGCACACCCACACCCACCCTTAGGCAACTACCTCACCCCAAAATCCCACAATTCCCCCAACCAGACTGACCACTGTTCTTCTCCAACCTTCTTCCCCACCCTCCTCCCCCAACCCCTCAATCCTTGCTCTCTTACCTCTCCCTGCCCTTCTGGTGTATCTCATCCCTCCCATCCCATAGGTCACAGGGAAAGACTAGAAGGCAATGTGAGATACTTGGAGAAAGAGGATAGGAAGTTATCATTGTGAACCACTGGGTCCTTTCAAGGGGTAAGGAGAGGGAAGATATGGGAGATGCACACAGATTCCAGTTTTTTCATGAAATTCATGAATTTATGAAATTTATTCATCAGATAGCCACAAAAATGAAAATAAGCAGCAAAGTAGTTTCCCAAGAGCCAGGGTTGCAAAAATCACATGCTCTTCAAATGGTGAGGATGAGGATGAGAGTGATGATAGTTACACAGAGGCAGATTTCAAGAGCAATTTATTTCTGAGAATATCATGTGTTTCTGCTGGGTAAAGAGCCCATTCATAGGGAGTCAGTGCCATACCATCAGCTGTTGAGCACATTCTATCGAGACTTGGGCGGGGGGAGTGAAGATCATATTTGGAAATATTTCAACCCAAGAATCCTGATTTACTACTTCTATGTAGTTTATCAAGATCATCCTCAGAAACACTTGGCATTTTGGGAAGAGAAATTTCACTTGGCATTTTGGGAAGAGAAATTTCTTCCATGTGTTCTTGGTCAACTTGCCCATTGGTTGATGCTGGAAAAAATTTACAATTAAATAACAGTTTATGTCTTCTCTCCTAAAGGCCAATATTGGCTAATTGCTTGTAAGAATTTAGTGAAAGTAAACAAAGGGCTGGCTTTTGTTCTTTTCTAATGACTTTCAAACTACACTTAGGAGAGAAAGTGCGTTCTGAATACAAAATAAAAACTCAGTTTATAAAGCAAACCTTGTCGTATTTTAAAAATAGCAATACCTCTCTATGAGTTAAAAATAGCAGGGCCATATACATAAAAAAGTTTTCCATAATCTCTTATAAGGGCAATCTGCAAGCCATAGGGACAGGTTAAAACAGATAAGAAATGATGTATATCTTATCAGAGTTTAGTGATTTGATCCATAATTCAGCATGTTACACTGATGATTATCTTTGTGAGCTGGACAAAATATGACTTTTAAAAGGATAAGAGAAAACTTCTGAAATATTAGACTTCAGAAGAAAGTCTTGCCTATTAGAAAAGGTAAACATTAGCTTTGGAAGAATAAATGGAATGTTCCTTAACAGGTCTGGCAAGTTCAGTGGAAAATATTTCTCATGCATTTTTTTTCCCTAACAAGGGGGTAATTTGTGATGAATTGATGTAGGAAAAACACGTTAGACTGAATTGCAAGCAACACCTTAATAGGTGTCTCATCTACTCATTCTCAGAAACACTATCAGGCATAGAGAGCTTTTATCAGAAAAGTGTATGCCAGATAACTCAAAGGCTCACAGATGTATATATATATACAAATATATATATATATATTTATATGGAAGCAGCATGGTTTAGTGGATAGACCACAGGCCTGGAAGTCAGTGGGACTTGGTTTCTGATCCCATCTCCACCACCTGTCTGCTGTGTGACTTGTCCAAAGTCACTTTGGACAAGTCACTCAACTTCTCTGGGCTTCAATTACCTCATCTGTAAAATGGGGATTAAGACTGTGAGCCCCATGTGGGACATGGACTGTGTCCAACCTGATTAACTTGCATCTATCTCAGCATTTACAGCAGTACAGCAGTGCTCATAGTAAGTACTTAACAAGTACAATATATATTATATATACAATTTTTTAAAAGAATCTGGAGTACTTTTGCAAAATTGGATTCTTTCCAGTAGATGTCTTTCTTCTGTAAAATATTTTACTTGGTAACATCTGCTTTCTTTATATGCAGTAGGCCTCTTTAATAACTATGTAGATTGCCCATCCCATTTAGACTTATGTAGGTAGACCAAGAGAAAGCTACAAGTTCACATACAAAGTCACTAAACAGACCTCCAACCCAATCCAGTTTTTTCAATCCTCACTCCTCCCCTCCCTCACTTTAGCATCTTCCCTAACATCCTCCCCCAACTTCCTCTTCTCCCTGGGAATAGAGCTGAAGCACAGGATCAAGAAAGGACGCACTCACGTAAACTGTCTCCTTTCTGACTCCCTTATTCAAAGGCAGTCTTCAGTTCTCAAACGATTTTCTCCACTAGGAAAGGCAACTGAATTGCAACTGAATTGGGTAGTGTGGCTTAATGGAAAAAGCACGGGCTTGGGAGTCAGAGGTCGTGGGTTCTAATCCCAGCTCTGCCACTTGTCAGCTGTGTGACTTTGAGCAAGTCACTTAACTTCTCTGTGCCTCAGTTACCTAATCTGTAAAACAAGAATTAAGATTGTGAGTCCCACATGGGACTAACCTGATTGCCTTGTATCTACCCCAGCTCTTAGAACAGTGCTTGGCACATAATAAGTACTTAACAAATACTATTATTATTAATTACCTCTCTCTTCCCCTCTTCAAAGCCTTGCTGAGAGCTCACCTCCTCCAAGAGGCCTTCCCAGACTGAGTTTCCCCTTTTCCCTCTGCTCCTTCTTCACTTCCCCTCAGCTAAGCTCCTTTCCCCCCACTCCTCCCCCTATCCTTTGCCCTCGCCTCAGCACTGTGCTCATTTGTATATGTTTTTATTACCCTGTTTATTTTGTTAATGAGGTGTATAACCCCTTGATTCTATTTATCGTGATTAGGTTGTCTTGTTCTTGTCTGTCTGTTTCCCCCCATTAGACTGTACACCCATCATTAGGCAGGGATTGTCTCTATCTGTTGCCAAATTGTATATTCCAAGTGCTTAGTACAGTGCTCTGCACATAGTAAGTGCTCAGTAAATACTATTGAATAGAATAGAATTGTTCTGGAAAGTGACTGAATCCCACTGGCATAAGAAGTTTTTGTTTTTTGCTCCGTGTGAGCAGGGATTGCCTCTCTTTATTGCTGAATTGTACTTTCTAAGCACTTAGCACAGTGCTGTCCACACAGTAAATAATAAATGCAATTGATTGAATGAATGAATGTCAAACACTGTTCTAAGTGCTAAGGTATGTACAGGTTTAACAGGTTGGACACAGACTTTGTCCCACATGGAGCTCACAGTCTAAGTAGAAGTGGGTCTCTGTGACCATCTAGCAAGGGTGCCTCACTCATAGATGAGGGGGAAAAGCTAGAAGCCTCAGGGGCAGAGAAACAACTCACTCTGAGGATCTCTCCCAAAGAGAAAGCTCTTTTGCCCAAGAAGTCACGTCTCTGGAGTCATCAACTGGAGCTCAGAAAATTACAGGGGAAGATTAGGGCGAAGAGGAGTGGATTAGAGAAGTGAACTGAAACCCCAGATCCCAAGGGGTGGGGAGTGTGGGTTAGAGATCTGAAAGGAATGGAAATGGGGAACTTAGTTCTGCTAGTCATCAGAAAGGAAGGCTCACAGGAAGCTGGTGTTTACCCAGAAGGCTGTGAATTCTCAGGCTGAAGCACCAGAGAAGGACATGAGGGAGGTGTATTCTCTGAATCCCTGCTACAGGAAGGATAGCAGTGAGTTCAGGGGCTAATAACCCCTGGATCTAGGTTAGGAACAAGCACCAGATCAGGGATAACCAGCTACCTCTACACCCTCCACTGGACAACTACTATTGCTTTCGAGATCTACATAGTACACAGTATGCATCTGTTTATTATCAAAGACTATGTTGAACGATCTATGTATGTGAAACCTACCAGTTCAGAGACTTGGGGTCTCAGGCTGTTAGCATTTTCCAAATGTCCTCAATTCCTCTTCTCCCACTCCCTTCTTCATCACCCTTGTGCATGAATTGGCACCCTTACTTCACCCCTCCCTCAGCCCCACAACACTTATGTACACGTCTGTAATTTATTTATCTATATTAATGCTTGTCTCCCCCTTCTAGACTGTGAGCTCACTGGTACGTGTCTAGCAACTCTGTTACATTGTACTTTCCCAAGCACATAGTACAGTGCTCTGCACTCAGTAAGCACTTAATAAATATGATTAATTATTGATAGCAGCAGCCAGACCCTGCTATGTATAAGCCTGGCTAGAACTTTACACTCTTCCCACGCCTTCTGTAGGAACCAAAAGATAAGAATGATGGGATGGTAACAGGAAAATACTGTGGGTATCACTAGCACGGAACCTCCAAGAGAGTCCCTATCCTTACTGTGAGTTGCCATGGGCACTAGAAATGGAGCATCTGACCTGAAATGTGACTGAAATATCACAGTCCCCCTTATATAGCTGGTGCTGTCAATTATTTATTCATTCATTCATTCAATAGTATTTATTGAGCGCTTACTATGTGCAGAGCACTGTACTAAGCGCTTGGGATGAACAAGTCGGCAACAGATAGAGACAGTCCCTGCCGTTTGACGGGCTTACAGTCTAATCGGGGGAGACGGACAGACAAGAACAATGGCACTAAACAGCGTCAAGGGGAAGAACATCTCATAAAAACAATGGCAACTAAATAGAATCAAGGCGATGTACAATTCATTAACAAAATAAATAGGGTAACGAAAATATATACAGTTGAGCGGACGGGTACAGTGCTGTGGGGATGGGAAGGGAGAGGTGGAGGAGCAGAGGGAAAAGGGGAAAATGAGGCTTTAGCTGCGGAGAGGTAAAGGGGGGATGGCAGAGGGAGTAGAGGGGGAAGAGGAGCTCAGTCTGGGAAGGCCTCTTGGAGGAGGTGATTTTTAAGTAAGGTTTTGAAGAGGGAAAGAGAATCAGTTTGGCGGAGGTGAGGAGGGAGGGCGTTCCAGGACCGCGGGAGGACGTGACCCAGGGGTCGACGGCGGGATAGGCGAGACCGAGGGACGGCGAGGAGGTGGGCGGCAGAGGAGCGGAGCGTGCGGGGTGGGCGGTAGAAAGAGAGAAGGGAGGAGAGGTAGGAAGGGGCAAGGTGATGGAGAGCCTTGAAGCCTAGAGTGAGGAGTTTTTGTTTAGAGCGGAGGTCGATAGGCAACCACTGGAGTTGTTTAAGAAGGGGAGTGACATGCCCAGATCGTTTCTGCAGGAAGATGAGCCGGGCAGCGGAGTGAAGAATAGACCGGAGCGGGGCGAGAGAGGAGGAAGGGAGGTCAGAGAGAAGGCTGACACAGTAGTCTAGCCGGGATATAACGAGAGCCCGTAATAGTAAGGTAGCCGTTTGGGTGGAGAGGAAAGGGCGGATCTTGGCGATATTGTAGAGGTGAAACCAGCAGGTCTTGGTAACGGATAGGATGTGTGGGGTGAACGAGAGGGACGAGTCAAGGATGACACCGAGATTGCGGGCCTGCGGGACGGGAAGGATGGTCGTGCCATCCACGGTGATGGAGAAGTCTGGGAGCGGACCGGGCTTGGGAGGGAAGATGAGGAGCTCAGTCTTGCTCATGTTGAGTTTTAGGTGGCGGGCAGACATCCAGGTGGAGACGTCCCGGAGGCAGGAGGAGATGCGAGTCTGAAGGGAGGGGGAGAGGACAGGGGCGGAGATGTAGATCTGCGTGTCATCTGCGTAGAGATGGTAGTCAAAGCCGTGAGAGCGAATGAGTTCACCGAGGGAGTGAGTGTAAATGGAGAACAGAAGAGGGCCAAGAACTGACCCTTGAGGAACTCCAACAGTTAAAGGATGGGAGGGGGAGGAGGCTCCAGCGTAGGAGACCGAGAATGATCGGCCAGAGAGGTAAGAGGAGAACCAGGAGAGGACAGAGTCCGTGAAGCCAAGGTGAGATAAGGTACGGAGGAGGAGGGGATGGTCGACAGTGTCAAAGGCAGCAGAGAGGTCAAGGAGGATCAGAATGGAGTAGGAGCCATTGGATTTGGCAAGAAGGAGGTCATGGGTGACCTTAGAGAGAGCAGTCTCGGTAGAGTGGAGGGGACGGAAGCCAGATTGGAGGGGGTCTAGGAGAGAATGGGAGTTAAGGAATTCTAGGCATCGATTGTAGACGACTCGTTCTAAGATTTTGGAAAGGAAGGGTAGTAGGGAGATAGGACGATAACTGGAGGGGGAAGTGGGGTCAAGAGCGGGTTTTTTTAGGATGGGGGAGACGTGGGCGTGTTTGAAGGCAGAGGGGAAGGAGCCCTTGGAGATTGAGTGGTTAAAAATAGAAGTTAAGGAAGGGAGGAGGGCAGGGGCGATGGTTTTAAGAAGGTGAGAGGGAATGGGGTCCGAGGCGCAGGTGGAGGGGGTGGCACTTGCGAGGAGGGAGGAGATCTCCTCTGAGGATACTGCAGGGAAGGATGGGAAAGTAGGGGAGGGGGTTGTTGGGGGGGAGGGGAGAGGCGGAGGGGTGACTTTGGGGAGCTCAGACCTGATCGTGTTGATTTTCGTGAGGAAATAGGTGGCCAGATCATTAGGGGTGAGAGATGGGGGAGGGGGAGGAACAGGGGGCCTAAGGAGAGAGTTAAAGGTCCGGAACAATCGGCGGGGGTGACGGGCATGGGTGTCGATGAGGGAGGAGAAGAAGCTTTGCCTGGCGGAGGAGAGGGCAGAGTTAAGGCAGGAAAGGATAAATTTGAAGTGTGTGAGGTCGGCTTGGTGCTTGGACTTTCGCCAGCGGCGCTCAGCCGCTCGAGCATAGGAGCGTAGGAGGCGGACGGAGGAGGTGATCCAGGGCTGTGGGTTAGTGGCGCGAGAGCGGCGGAGGGAAAGGGGGGCGAGAGAGTCGAGATGAGTAGTGAGGGTGGAGTTGAGAGCGGAGACCTGATCGTCGAGAGTGGGAAGAGAGGACAGGGAGGCAAGGTGAGGCGAGATGCTATTGGAAAGACGGATGGGATCGAGAGAGCGGAGGTCTCTGTGGGGCAGTAGCGAAGATTTGCAGGGGGAGGGAGTGTGAGAGATGAGGCAGGTGAGAAGGTTATGGTCCGAGAGAGGGATTTCAGAGTTGGTGAGTGAGGAGATAGTGCAGCGGTAGGAGATGACGAGATCGAGGGTGTGACCGAGTCGGTGAGTGGGCGCAGTATGGTGGAGGAGGAGGTCGGCAGAGTCGAGGAGGGATAGCAGGCGGGCGGCAGAGGAGTCGTCGGGTACATCCGTATGGATGTTGAAGTCTCCAAGGATCAGAGTGGGCAGAGAGAAGGAGAGAAGGAAGGTGAGAAAGGGGTCAAGGTGGTTGAAGAAGTCGGAGGTGGGACCGGGAGGGCGGTAGATGACGGCGACAAGTAACTGGAGTGGGTGGTAGAGGCGAATGATATGGGCTTCGAAGGAGGGGAAGGAGAGGGAGGGGGGAGGAGGGATAGTGCGGAAGCGGCATCGGGGCGAGAGGAGGAAGCCGACGCCTCCTCCCTTACCGGTGAGTCTGGGGGAGTGGGAGAAGGAGAGGCCTCCGCTGGAGAGAGCGGCGGCGGAGACCGTGTCTTCGGGAGAGAGCCACGTTTCCGAAAGGGCGAGGAGGAGGAGAGAGCGGGAGAGGAAAAGGTCATGGATGAAAGGTAGCTTGCCTGTAACAGAGCGGGGGTTCCAGAGGCCACACTTGAAAGTAGCTGTGGGTGCAAGGGGAGGAGGGGGGGAGGGGCGGGGGGAGGGGAGGGTTTGGATGGGAAGGAGGTGGCGGGGCCCTGGACGAGGAGAGGGGGATGAGGGTGGCGGTGGGACAAGAGGACTGGGATGGGGCGTGGGTGGGGAAGAGAGAAGGGGGGAGGGGGTGAAGAGGGGGTTAGGTGGGGGGAAGAGTAGGGGGAGGGGGAAGAGGGGTAGCGCTGGTAAAGTGGGGTTCTAGGGCGGGAGAGAGGAGGGGGGGAGGAGACAGAGGAGAGAGCGGGAAAGAGCTGAGCGAGAGAGGGGAAGGGGAAGGGGAAGGGGAAGGGGAGGATAGGAAGGGGCGGGAGGGGGGAGGGGGGGAGGAGGGACATGGCGAGGCCAGAGAGGTGGGTGGCAGCACTGACAATAAACAGTAATAAACGAAATCGGTAATATAGCAACATGATACAATATGATACAGTACAGTGGTGCTAATATAGCAACATGATTTACTCATGCTGTTATCACACTGACCGTGTATACATGCCACGGTTCCAAGAGGATAGGGCACTGTGAAAAAAAAATGCTGGACTTGAATTCTCCCCTGCTTAGCACTGCTTGGTACTATATATCATCAACTGGGAGTTAAAGCTATCCAACCTAAGAAGTGGGTAAAATATAAAGTCCCAATTTTTCCCAAGTGGTTTAGAAAGCCAAAGAGAACTGATTCAACTTTCAATATCTGATGCCACATATGATAGATGATAAAAGCAGAAAAAGAGAAAGCTATAATTGATGGGGGTTGGGTAAATGTGCTTCATTCATCAGGGTTGAAATCCCAAGTTTCCAGAAGGTCAACTGGAGAGAATGTGTATGATGGAATAAGAACACAGACCTGAGAGTCAGAGGGACCCGAGTTCTAATCCTGCAATCCCACTTGCCAGCTGTCTTACCCTGAGCAAGTCACTTAACTTCTCTATGCCTGAGTTATTTCATCTGTAAAATGGGATTAAGACTGTGAGCCTCATGTGGGACATGGACGTGTCCAGCTTATCTTGTATAAACCCAGGGCTTAGTATGGTGTCTGGCACAAAGTGAGTGCTTAATGAATATCCATTAAAAAATGCCTTTAGTTAGTATAATGCCTTGAGGGCTTTCAATAAATGGTACTAGTGGGCACTGAAATGGTATTTATACTCATGATATTTACTGAGTGTCCACTAGCACCATTTATTGAGAGCCCTCGATGCATTATACTATACAGTTGGAAAAGTGCAATAACCTCACCTGACCCATTTCCTACCCACAGGAGTTATGCTCTTAATTAGGAAATGGGTTTATGCTCATAAGTATAGCCATAGCCAATCTACATTTTTATAGCTGTAAGTGGCTCATCTTCTAAGGTGAATGGGTGCCATATGAGATGACATGTAATCTCTACTCTTAGGGAGCTCTGTAGGGAGAAAACCTAGGGATGTTGTGGATGAAATACTCTCGGGGATTCACGAGACTTGACTGGCTGCCTCCCCTCTAGCCCAAGAAGGACTCATTGCTACAAGAGAATATAAAGGAAAGAATTAGCCTCAGTATTTGCCAGTGTCATCACTATTCCAAAGAAAATGTTTGCAAAAAGGACGCTTCTGGCTTTAGGTTCTTTTATTATAGGTAAGCAAAATCCATATTTCTTATGCCAACCCAGACACATACATGCTCAGTGGAAAAGAGAACACCTATAACCAAACCAAGCTGGTATAGGGGCCAAACTAAGCCCCCATTATGTCGATTGATAAATAAATTGTATTTATTGAGGGCTTATGAGTGCAGAGCACTGCATTAAATGCTTGGGAGAGTACAATACAATAATATAACAGAGACATTTCCTGCCCACAACGAACTTACAGTATAGAGGAGGAGATAGACATTAATAAAAATAAATTGCAGATATGTACATAAGTGCTATGAAGTTGGGAAGCGGTGAATAAAGGGAGCAAGTCAGGGCAACACAGAAGGGAGTGGGAAAAGATGAAATGAGGGTTTAGTTAGAGAAGCCCCCTTGGAGGAGATGTGTCTTCAATAAGTCTTTGAAGGTCAGAAGAGTAATAGTCTGTTGGATGTGAAAAGAGAGGGCATTCCAGGCCAGAGTCAGGACATGAGTGAGGGGTCAGTGGTGAGATAGATGGTAGTAAAGAGAGGTACAGTGAATAGGTTGGCATTAGAGGAGCCAAGTGTGTGGGCTAGATTGGAGTAGAAGAGCTGTGAGGTGAGGTAGGAGGGGCATGGTGATAATAACAATCATAAGTGTTTAGCACTTACTATGTGCCAAGCACTTTTCTATGTGCTGGGATAGATACAAGGTAATCAGGTTGAACACAGTCCCTGTCCCACATGGGTCTCCCAGTTTTAATCCCCCTTTTAAAGATGAGGTAACTGAGGTACAGAGAAGTGAAGTGTCTTACCCAAGGTCACACAGCAGACAAGTGGTGGAACCAGGATTAGAACCCATGACCTTCTGACTCACAAGTTTGTGCTCTACCCACTATCCCATGCTGCTTCTCTATTGAGTGTTTCAAAGCCAAGAGTAAGAGGTTTCCATTTGATACAGAGGTGAATGGGCAACCAACTCAGTCAAGATACACCATTTTCCTTACTTGGAAAGTTTTCCAGTTTTAATTAGGGCATGGATTCCATGTAGTGGGAAATGAGTCCCCTACCTTTGCTTATCTTGTTCCTGCAATGCTGAGATCAATGGCCATCTTAGAAATCTTGAGGCTGTTAGAATCTTTAATTGAAAAGTATTCCTACTCTTTTTACTTTGTTTTGAGGGGGTGAGAAGTGATTATCTCTTCTAAAGAATTGATTTTTTTCACTTTCTGATCCTAAGAGAGATCTCACTCTCTGTGATATAATTGAAAAAATTCAAAGCTAAAATAGGAAATAGAAATTAATGAAGAGTAATTGGGGCTCTATTCCTTCAAATGGAGTAAGGTCTACAGAAGAAGAATTTGGAGGGTATAAAGTAGACTGAGAAATGAAGACCCTTGCTAGAGATAATGACTGAAACCTGTAAAAAAGTGCTCTATTCTATTCAACAATTCTTCTTACCCAATGATTGTTCAGAAAACCAGAAATTGTCAGTTGAAACACAAGGATCTGGCCAGTGGTCCAGATGAAACAAAACCTGCTTCCAATTATGAACTGATCCTTGAGAAGAAAAGACCTTAAAAAAAGTCCCATAAATCAACCAATCGATCATAATAAGTGCCAATTGCATGCAGAACATGGTATTAAGTGCTTGAGAGAGAGAATAACAAAAGTAAAGGATAAATGACCCCTTCCCTCAAGGAACTTACCATTTTACTGGGGAGGGAGGAATATACAAGTTATTTATAAACAGTGAGAGCAGGAGGGAGTAAAAAGATAGATCTGGTCGTGTACCCTGACTTCCAAGTCTGTTATACTGTATCAGTCAATCAAGCCATCATATTTATTGAGCAAAGTGCTGGATAATAATAATGATGATAATTGTGATATTTGTTGAGGGCTTACTGTGTGCAAAGCACTGAACAAAACACTGGGGTGAATACAAGCAAATGAGATTGGACACAGTTCCTTTCCCCTATGGGGTTCACGGTCTTAATCCCCATTTTACAAATCAGAAAATTGAGGAACCGAGAAGGGAAGCGACTTGCCCAAGGTCATACAAGAGACAGTTGCCAGAGCCAGAATTAGAACCCAGGTCCTTCTGACTCCAAGACCTGTTATCTATCCATCTATGGGGTAGTACAATATAGCAGAGTTGGTAGACACGTTCCCTGCCCACAAGGCACTTCTAATAATAATGATGGCATTTGTTAAGCACTTATGTGCAAAGCACTGTTCTAAGCGCTGAGGGGTATACAAAGTGATCAGGTTGTCCCATGTAGGGCTTACAGTCTTCATCCCCATTTTACAGATGAGGTAACTGAGGCCCAGAGAAGTTAAGTGACTTGCCCAAAGTCACACAGCTGACAAGCGGCAGAGCTGGGATTAGAACCCATGATCTCTGACTCCCAAACCTATGCTCTTTCCACTGAACTACGCTGCTTCTCTAAGCTTCTTTATGCTTCTCTTACAATGCTTTGCACACAGTAGGCACTCAATAAATATGATTGAGTAATAGCAAGAATATGGAGAGATGATGTGATGAATAAATAAAGGAATAATTAAGCAGAACAAAAACATTGCTGCTAAAAATAAAGATTTATAAATAAGGGCTAAGGATGCTTATTTATCTATGATCTGTGCTACAGCAAATTCACGAGGAAATGCTTCCTGAAAAGATGGGACTTCAAAAGGGCTTTGATAATTGGGAGAGCTATGGTCAGACAGGTTAGACAGTGGATGGAGTTTGTCAAAGTGAAGTGTGTTAGCAGGAGAACAGCACAAAGTGCATTCGGGGAAATAGTGGATGAAGAGAGCTGTCAAGCAAAAGTGGAAAAACTAGGAAGCCTATGGTATAGAGTTTCTGTTTGATCACAAGGAAATGGGTATCCATGGGAAGTTATTCTACTTCCTAAAGGTTCTTACAACATCAGATTTGAAATTCATCTCAATCTATCATTCATTCATTCATTCGATAGTATTTATTGAGCGCTTACTATGTGCAGAGCACTGTGCTAAGCGCTTGGAATGTACAAGTCGGCAACAGATAGAGACAGTCCCTGCCCTTTGACGGGCTTACAGTCTAATCGGGGGAGACAGGCAGACAAGAACAGTGGCAATAAATAGAGTCAAGGGGAAGAACATCTCATAAAAACAATGGCAACTAAATAGAATCAGGGTGACGTACATCTCATTAAACAACATAAAATAAATAGGGTGATAAAGATATATACAGTGGAGTGGACGAGTACAGTGCTGAGGGGGTGGGATGGGAGAGGGGGAGGAGTAGAGGGAAAGGGGGGAGAAGAGGGCTTAGCTGCAGAGAGGTGATAGGGGGGTAGAGGGAGCAGAGGGGCAAAGCGGGGAGG
Source organism: Ornithorhynchus anatinus (assembly GCF_004115215.2). NCBI lineage: Eukaryota > Metazoa > Chordata > Mammalia > Monotremata > Ornithorhynchidae > Ornithorhynchus > Ornithorhynchus anatinus. The sequence goes on along the minus strand of NC_041737.1, from coordinate 38,110,980 downwards.
TCAGTTTGGGAAGGCCTCTTGGAGAAGTGGAGTTTTAAGTAGGGATTTGAAGAGGGGAAGAGAATTAGATTGACGGAGGTGAGGAGGGAGGGCATTCCAGGACCGCGGGAGGACGTGGCCCAGGGGTCGACGGTGGGATAGGCGAGACCGAGGGACGGTGAGGAGGTGGGCGGCAGAGGAGTGGAGTGTGCGGGGTGGGTAGTAGAAAGAGAGAAGGGAGGAGAGGTAGGAAGGGGCAAGGTGATGGAGAGCCTTGAAGCCTAGAGTGAGGAGTTTTTGTTTGGAGCGGAGGTTGATAGCAACCACTGGAGGTGTTTAAGAAGGGGATTGACATGCCCAGATCATTTCTGCAGGAAGATGAGCTGGGCAGCAGAGTGAAGAATAGACTGGAGCGGGGCGAAAGAGGAGGAATGGAGATCAGAGAGAAGGCTGACACAGTAGTCTAGCCGGGATATAACAAGAGCCTGTAGCAGTAAGGTAGCCATTTGGGTGGATAGGAAAGGGCGGATCTTGGCGATATTGTAAAGGTGAGACCGGCAGGTCTTGGTAACTGATCGGACGTGTGGGGTCCGTCAGTGGTATTTACTGAGCGTTTACCGTGGGTGGACCACTACATTAATCACTTGGGAAAGTACTCTATAATGGTTGGTAGGCATGATCTCTGCCCACAAGGGTCTTTCAGTCCACAGTGTCCAAACCCATTTTTTTGATTTTTAAAAAAATTTACATTATGGCTAAATTCAGGGGGAAAAAGTCACCTATTTGAATACTGAGCCAATGAGAAACAGATTTTCCAAAATTCAACAGGAGTAAAGGGCAGCCCAGGCAAATCAAATATTCATTCATTCATTCAATAGTATTTATTGAGCGCTTACTATGTGCAGAGCACTGTACTAAGCGCTTGGGATGAACAAGTCGGCAACAGATAGAGACAGTCCCTGCCGTTTGACGGGCTTACAGTCTAATCGGGGGAGACGGACAGACAAGAACAATGGCACTAAACAGCGTCAAGGGGAAGAACATCTCATAAAAACAATGGCAACTAAATAGAATCAAGGCGATGTACAATTCATTAACAAAATAAATAGGGTAACGAAAATATATACAGTTGAGCGGACGGGTACAGTGCTGTGGGGATGGGAAGGGAGAGGTGGAGGAGCAGAGGGAAAAGGGGAAAATGAGGCTTTAGCTGCGGAGAGGTAAAAGGGGGGATGGCAGAGGGAGTAGAGGGGGAAGAGGAGCTCAGTCTGGGAAGGCCTCTTGGAGGAGGTGATTTTTAAGTAAGGTTTTGAAGAGGGAAAGAGAATCAGTTTGGCGGAGGTGAGGAGGGAGGGCGTTCCAGGACCGCGGGAGGACGTGACCCAGGGGTCGACGGCGGGATAGGCGAGACCGAGGGACGGCGAGGAGGTGGGTGGCAGAGGAGCGGAGCGTGCGGGGTGGGCGGTAGAAAGAGAGAAGGGAGGAGAGGTAGGAAGGGGCAAGGTGATGGAGAGCCTTGAAGCCTAGAGTGAGGAGTTTTTGTTTGGAGCGGAGGTCGATAGGCAACCACTGGAGTTGTTTAAGAAGGGGAGTGACATGCCCAGATCGTTTCTGCAGGAAGATGAGCCGGGCAGCGGAGTGAAGAATAGACCGGAGCGGGGCGAGAGAGGAGGAAGGGAGGTCAGAGAGAAGGCTGACACAGTAGTCTAGCCGGGATATAACGAGAGCCCGTAATAGTAAGGTAGCCGTTTGGGTGGAGAGGAAAGGGCGGATCTTGGCGATATTGTAGAGGTGAAACCGGCAGGTCTTGGTAACGGATAGGATGTGTGGGGTGAACGAGAGGGACGAGTCAAGGATGACACCTTAAATTAATACTGGTTAATACTGGTTAATACTGGTTAACCTTAAAACGATCTAACATGGGAAGATGGTGTCTTAGTTATGAGTAGGGAAGGCAATTAAGAACATTACTGAAAACCCAATCCAGCTTCATTTAAGGTCTCCTGCCAAATTGGACCTCTTTGAGTTGTCTTTTTACTCAAACAGAAATATGAGTCACAGTAGATTTGGTTCTGGCTGGCTTCTTTGGAGCCAAGGCCAATGACTAGATGTTCTTCCTTGGTCCCCAGAAATAAACTGTGTCATCTAGTGAGGAAGACTGAAACTTGGTTTCCTGGGGAAACAGCTACTCAGCCTTAAGTGAAATTTGCATTGACCTAGGAATTGGGATCTCTAACTATCCACATATTTTGCTGGAAGGGCAATTCAGTGAACCACAGGCTTATCATAAGTTTTGGGAGGGCACCTGGGATAATTTTCAGGAACGGAAAGTAGAGACAATCACTTCCGCAGATGGTTTTCCTTATTTGCTCCTTCTTTATAAAGAACAGTGATGTGAGAATCTGAAGGTGGATGGAAACTTCGGTGGGAGTAATCACAAAGAGATTATTTGGAAGATCTTCCAGAGAGAGGGAGAATATTTTACATCCATTTTACAGAGGAGAGCACACTGAGGCATAGAGATTAAGTTGACTTGTCTACACTCAGAGGGAAGTGGTGGAGCCAGGATTAAAACCCGAGTCTTCCGACTCCAATCTTTTGCTATCTAAGCTTGGTCACTTTAACTTCCTTCATGAATATTAATATCAAAATCCTCTTGCAGTTCTAGCTCAGTCTGCCCAGATCTCCCCAAAAGGAGGAGGAAAACAGGTCTGTTCTGGATCTGCTCTGTAATTTACGGCTAACTGTTTTACCTGCCAGGTCCTCGTCTCTGCTCGGTTCATTTGCAAAGGCTTAGGAGATGTTCCATTTACTATTTCCCATCTGGGAAACTCTTGTTGGTAACATCAATGAAACCACAAACCCCTCTGCTGCCTGCCAGATTGAAGGGTACTGGTAAAGCATCTGCAAATTCTCTGACATGTCACAGAAAGCAACCGCCCACTCAACAGCAACAGGGAATGTACTACTCATTTGGTGAATAGGCAGTGAGTGGCTTTGGCAAATTGGATTTTTCTCATGGAAGGTGTAAACGAATGTGATTGTTTGACGCAGGGAGTAAGTGAGAGCTGAAGGGGAATCATGATCCAGTGAGCTGCGGTCTTTAGCAATTTAGCAAAGTGTTGCTGAAGGGTTCTAATCTCAGCTCTGCCATTTGCCTAGTGGGTGATTTTAGGCAAGTCACTTCATTTCTCTGTAGTTCAATTTCCTCACCTGTAAAATAGGGATTATCTTTTATCTACCTCAGCACTTAGTATGGTGCTTGGCACATAGTAAATAATTAAAAATAGCACCATTATTATCCATGAGGCCTCCAAATCCCATCAATCGGCATTGAAATAATGCTCTCCTGATTACTCTATCCCTGGTGGAACTTGTGAGGAGAATAAGCGACAACAGCATATTCAAAGAGTTACTCTAGAGTGAGCTGAAATGAGGTGACCATGAACAAAGTGCACAGGGAAATTTTTTCAAGAGACAGTGAAGCAAAACCTCAACTGGTACGATAAGCCAGTGGACAGATGTGTGACAGCAGAATGAACAGGATTAATCTGGGAAACAGTGATTGTAGTTACACGAAGATCATTACACACAGAGGAAGAAATGAAGAAAATGGTGCCTGTCACTATGGCTACCAAATTCAACAGTGCAACCAGGGTATATCTGGACAGATATAAGACGAGGAAGAGACTAGCAGTCACTGGTTTTATGTGATCCACCTGTACACACCAAAAGAAACCTCAGAGTCAGTAACTTCATCTTCATACTTAGAAGCCACCTACATGTTAAACTAAAAATTTGAAGTGAATCCTGTACTCAGTTTTTCACCATGGACAACACCTGCCATCACATTGCACAGTGTGAGATGTGAGAAAAATCACAAAGTTTCACTGCCCTGTGCTTTCTACCTCAGCTGTGTCCTGACTGTTTGAAATCCCCAGGAAGCAGTCTGAGGTGAGGAAGTCTGAAACTGAACAGCGGAAACAACTGCACAATGGGAAGCAGCAGGACCTGGGAGTCAGAATAACCTGGGTTCTAATCCTGGCTCCATCGTTTGTCTTGCTGAGTGACCTTGGACAAGTCAGCTTCTCTGGGCCTCAGTCACCTCATCTGTAAAATGGGAATTTAGACCATCAACCCTCATGTAGGACCTGGACAGTGTCCAACCCAATTATCTTTTATCTACCCCAGAGCTTAGTACGGTGCCTGACACATAGTAAGCGCTTAACAAATGCCATTAAAAAGAGGAATGAAGAGTTTGAGTTGCATGATAATAGCTGATGCTGAGAGAAATAAATATCTGATGAAGATATTGAGAGGTGTGGAGACAAGTGCAGAACAACATTTTAGAAAGACAATCCAGACAACAGAGTGTGAATTAGAAAGGGAAAAGGTTGGAGACAGGGAGAACAGTGAGGAGGACAAGTCAAGGCAACTGCTCTATCACTCCCACAAAGTATGTGTGTGTGGATCAAGAAGAGAGTTGAGGGAATAGAATTGAAGGCAATGGGTTAAGACAACTTTACAAGGTGTTTGAATAGGAAAGGGAGGAGGCAGACAGTATGATAATTGGAGAGACTGAGAGATCCAGAAAAGACATTTGTTTAGTATACATGAAATTTAAGTATGTTAGGAAGCAAAGGGGGAGAGTTGAGAGCTAAAGACAGCAGCATGGGAGAGGAAGAGAGGAAACAAATGTTTCTTAAGACATTAAAGGGGATGAGGTCAGAGGGCTGGCTAGAAGGGGTAGAATATGAGAATAGGAGGGAGATCTCTTGAGAGGAAGCTGGGGATGAGGAGGAGAAAGAGAAAGAAGGGGCATTAGGCCTGTGAGAAGGTGGAGGGATGAGCTAAGCAACAGAGCATAAAGAGGTCACAGTAATTAATAAGCATTAATGGCATTTGTTAAGCACTATCAAGCAGTGTACTAAGTGTTGGAGTGGACACAAGATAATCAGGTTGAACCCAGTCCCTATCCCACATGCGGTTCACAGTCTAAGAAGGATGCCATGTTCTAATCTGATATTCTTTTCTGATTAGACTGTAAGCCCTTCAATGGGCAAGGACTGTCTCTATCTGTTGCCGATTTGTACATTCCAAGCTCTTAGTACATTCCAAGTGCTCTGCAAATAGTAAGTGCTCAATAAATACTATTGAATGAATGAATATCCCAGCATTTAGCACAATCCTTTGGCACACCATAATCACTCAATAAACACCAGAATTATTTTGAATACATCAGTCAGCAAGGCCATAAGCATTGTGGTGAAAAGCTTCTATGCAAGAAAACGTCCTTGCTGGACACCATTTATGAAACAGAGGATGTTGAGAAGCCACATTAATCCAGAACATTATTGTTCCAACATGGAGCAATTCTTGACATCTCTACTGCAGTCTTCTGATGAGAAAGATCATGTCTGAAGCTTCATTTAGTATTTCAGACAGGGTTGAGGGAAATGCAAGGTGGTTAGTTGAAGAAAACAGTTCCAGCTCATATTTCAAAGGGAGGTCACATGGTGTAGTGGAAAGTACATGGGATGGAGTTCAGAAGACCTGGCTGGGTTCTATTTTGATCCATCTGCTCCTCTAGACTGTGAGGCTGATGTGGGCAGAGAATGTGTCTGTTTATTGTTGTATTTTGTACTCTCCCCAGCACTTAGTACAGTGCTCTGCACATAGTACGCGCTCACTAAATATGATTGACTGACTGAATGAATACTCCTGGTCTACTGTGCGACCTGGGCAAGCAACTTAATCTCTCTGGCCCTCTGTTTCTTCATCTTTTCAGGTGGGGATACTACTTGTCTCTCCCTTGCTCACAGGGATATTATGATGCCAAAATGAGAAAAATGAAATGAAAGAATGAAAGCACCATTGCAATAAAAATTATTATTATCATCATCTTTATTATTATATTTGTTAAGCACTTACTACACAGTGAGCACTGCTCTAAGTGCTGGAGCAGATACAAGTTAATCATATTGGACACAGTGAATGTCTTTATTATTAATAAAATTATAATAATAATGGTATTTGTTAAGCACTTACTATGTGTGAAGCACTGATCTAAGCCCTTGAGTAGATACAAGCTAAACAGGTGAAACAGTCCCTGTCCCAGCTGGGGCTCACATTTTTAATCCCCATTTTACAGATGAGGTAACTGAGTCACAGAGAAGTGAAGTGACTTATCCAAGGTCACACAACAGACATGTGGCAGAGCCGGGATTAGAATCTATGTCCTTCTGACTTCCAGGTCCATGCTCTATCCACTAGACCATGCTGCTTCCTTCAGTACAGGGCTCTGCACACAATAAGCACTCAATAAATACAACTGACAGACATACTCCCTGTCTGACTCGGAGCTGACAGTCTAAGTAAGATGGGGAACCAGCTGGAAACGTGTTCCCACCCTGCCTAGGACTCCTGTCCTGGAATCAGTAAGTCCAACCCAATTTGCTCGTATTCATCCCAGTATTTAGTACAGTGCCTGGCACATAGTAAGTGCTTACCAAATACCATTATTATTATTACTAGACTGTGAGCCCTTCTTCTAGACTGTGAGCATGTTGTAGGCAGGGATTGTCTCTACTTGTTGCTGAATTGTACTTTCCAAGCGCTTAGTATAATGCTGTGCACACACTAAGCACTCAAAAAAATACGATATGACAGAAATACATATATACAATAAATATTACAGATGAGGTGAGCGAGGCACAGAAAAGCCAAGTGACCTGTCCAAGAATACACAGCAGAAGTGGTGGAGCCGGATCTAGAATCCAGGGCCTCTGACTCCCAGGACTGTGCTCTTTCCACAGTGGGCAGGGATCATGTGTACCAGCTCTGTTGCACTGTACTTTCCTGAATGAAATCCCTTTAACAAGGTCTACTCTAAAGCAAGTCTGAATGAATAAGCACCAGGGAGAGCAGGAAGGGAGAAACAAAACACTTTAAAAAAAACAAAAGAACTTTGAATTCTAATCTCCCAGTGATCAGAATTCACATGATTGATAAGAATTCCCAAATTTCCATGCCATCAGTTGCTCTTAGTAGACTGAAAGAAGACTGCTATAGAGCAATCCAAGGGCTATCATCGGAGACTTTGACAAGATATGGGGCTGGAAAAATATGGAAATGTGAAAACTCCTGAACTCCTGAAAAAACTTATGTGCAAATAGGACCACCACAATCGGGGGCAGAACAAAGGAATTCAACAAGATTGACAGGGCACAAAACACAACTATCTGCTCAACTCTGAATACACCTTAAAAATGGGGAGTTTCTGTGGGCAAACTATGCTAAGCACTGGGGAAGAGACAAGATAATCAGAGTGGACACAGGCCCCGTCACAAAACAGGGCTCCCAATTTAATCAGGGAGGAGAAATTGAAAACTCCTAAGTTTAGTGATTACATTTTTGTTAATGGTATTTGTTCAGTGCTAACTAAATGCCATAAAAAAGCAGTTGAGACTTGTTGACATTTAGGATGGAATAAGCACTGACTTTGTGCCTATAAACAGCACTAAGCATATCAAAAAAAAAATCTGCTTCCTTGCAGTAAATTGGTTTCCTTCAGTCCTTATTTTTTTCCTTTATCTGCCAGAGTTGGGTTTTAACCAGCTGCTGGTGCACTAGCAAAGTCACTAATTTAACAGATCAATTCCTGCTGTTAATCTATGCTCATTTTGGAATACACATTTTCTCCAGCAGTTCCTTGATTTCACTACCATTTTTTGGTGAAAGCAATTTTTGTGCTTTCTCTTTACAAAGCCAAGGATGTTGGCAGGCTTGTTGAACTTCAGCAACCTCAAATGCTCACCACACCACTTCAAGATCTGGGCTCTGGGAAAATGGAGAATCAGTCAAGAAACTCATCAATTGTGTTGGCGTAGTTCATGATGGATGTTAGCTCCAGCTTGCCCATTCACATTCTCTGTAGGTGGCTCGAGATGAGTTGAGAGTTCCTGAGGTTGCCAGAATGGCAGGTCTGGGGTCCTTTCTTTGGCTTGGGGCACCTACTTAAGGGGAAGCACTGCAGGAAAGCCTGTCTCTTCCTAATCACAAAGACAAGTAGATGGCAAATAAACCTGACTGAACCCCATCTGTTAACAACTTCCTTCAGCAGGAAGGCATGCTGCAAATTAAAAAGTGAGTGCTTTCCAAGCAGAACTCATTTACAGCCGAAGTGACTTCAACAGAGTGTTGCTGCTCAACATTAATGACAATGGTGGTATGTGTTAAGCACTCACCTTGCTTAACCTGAGGTAAATACAAGATAGTTGGGTTGGACACAGTTCCTGTCTTACATAGGGCTCACAGTCGATGAGGTACCTGAGGCATAGGTAAGTGAAATAACTTGTCCAAAGTCATATAGCAGACAAGTGGGGGAATCTGGATTAGAACGCAGATCCTTCTGACACCTAGGTCCATGCTCTATCTGTTGGGTCACACTGCTTCTCTATGCCATGCAGAGTGCCTTGAACAAAACAGCCACTGGGGTCTTCAAGCCAACACTTGCCCACTCTTTTCCGGTTGGTCCTTCAGGCAGAAACCTATTCCACTGTTAGTGTAACCTCAACATGGACTCCCCAAATTTGTCACCTGCCCCATCTCCCCATCCCCCAATCCAGGGCACAGTAAGTGCAGTAAGATGAGCTCTGGGGCCACCCCTACCAAGGGAGAGATGGTTCAGGTCTTCTCTGAGAAGCAGCGTGACTTATTCATTCAGTCGTATTTATTGAGTGCTTACTATGTGCAGAGCACTGTACTAAGCACTTGGAATGTACAATTCGGGAATACATAGAGACAATCCCTGCTTAGTGACAGGCTTACAGTCTAATTGGGACTTAGTGAATAGAGCCCAGACCTGGGAATCAGGAGGACCTAGGTTCTCATCCCGACTCTGCCACGGGTCTGCTGGGTGACCTTGGCCAAGTCACTTCACTTCTCTGGGCCTCAGTTCCTTCATCTGTAAAATGGGGGTTAAGAATGTGAACCCCATGTGGGACAGGGACTTTGTCCAATCTACCTAACTTGGATCTACTTCAGCATTTAGAACAATTTTTGGAACATAGTGTTTAACTAGTTCTGTCATTATTATTATTATTATTATTAGCACTGCACCACACCTTGCTCACACCCTGGTGGGTGAAGATGGAACTCTTAATTGACAGATTGATTGTGAAATTTCCCACCCCTTCAACTTTCTGGAGCTCTGCTCAGTTGAATTGAGTAGTGGAATGAAGGCTAATCTCAGCTTAGATCTTATGTTTCCTTAACAGCAACAACAACAAAAAGTCCTAGCTCTGTATATGTCAGTGGATGTCTCAGAGACTCTAACACCGGATTGAACACCAAAGTATGACCCAGCGAAAACACAGTGTCCCTGAAAAGGAGTTTTCAGTCCATTTTTCCTCCAATTCTTAGCATACAATATAACTTGTTTTAAGAGCTGGTGCTGTGTACAGGTATTGTTGTAAAGAGATGAGGAGCAGCATGATCTGGTAGAAAGAGCAGAAGCCTGGGAGTCAGAGGACCTGGGTTCTAATCCTGACTCAATCACCAGCCTGCTTGGGCAAGTCACTTTACTTCTCTGTGCCTCAATTTCCTCATTTGCAAAATTGAGGTTAAATATTTGTCTTCCTTTCTCACTTAGACTGTAACCCTCATGTAGGGCAGTGATTGTGTCTGCCCTGATTAATGCATATCTGGAAGCAGCATGACCTAGTGGATAGAGCACAGGCCTGGGAGTCAGAAGGCCCTGGGTTTCTAATCCTGGTTTTACCACTTTCTGCTGGGTGACCTTGGGTGAGTCACTTCACTTCTCTCTACCTCAGTTACCTGTAAAAGGGGGATTAAAAATGTGATCCCATATGGAACAGGGACTGTGTCCAACCTGATTACCTTGTATGTAACCCTGCACTTAGAATGGTGCTTGGCACGCAGTAAGGGCTTAACAACAACAATTAAAAAAAAGGAATTTTACCTTCATCGCAAAACACCCTAGAGGAGAAGCAATCAACTACTTCTTTTCTCCAATCAAGACTATTCAAGGGAGTACTTTAGTAACCAACATCACTGATCCAAGTAGGAGATTCTCCTTGTCCCACGTATGCATTAGCTGCATTGAATTCCACACACTAAGCCGACCACTGTTTTCCTCATGCAGTAAAATTTGCCTTCGAACTGCAGCTTTTGGGGTTACTACAAGGAAATCATTCATGAAAAATTAAACAACTTTCAGAGAACATTTTACTTTACATTTTTAACTTAGAGACTTGTTTTACTTATAGTTTCTTAACTAACAGGCTTTTAACATCCATAATCTTTCTGTCCTTTCGCTTCAGACTGCTCTTTATATGATACTTTAGGCCTGGCTTGAAGTGCATTCATGTATGTGTCCCTCTGAGCATAGCTCCTTGGGACTCAGAGCATCCCAGAATTTGTTCTAGTTGAGTTCTTCCCTTTAGACACACACTTTCTGGCTGACTGACATTACTTTTCAAATTTTAGTCAAATGGGAGTCACTTTTGAGTCAGGTCATTTTTCTCAAGATTTTAAAGATCGATAATTTAGAAAAAGAGACAATTTTGTTCTTACCAAGAGAGATTAACATTCAGGAAATGGCTCATTTGAGTTAAAACCAGTGTGTCCCTTGTTTAGGAAAATGTCCAGAAAGACAGTTCTCCTGCTTTAAAATGTCCCATGAAAACTTGCTTTCCCTAAAATCGGCCTGTTTCAGAAAAAGTAGGGCTTATATGTTTCCATTCTAAACAGGACTATCTCACTGGTCTCCCTAGCAGAGACTCAAAAGAACAATGGAAGGCTAATTAGTTCAACTCAGTACTAGTCCCAGCTAGGGAACCCCAAAGCTCACAGTAATTTTGACACAGCTATGTGCTACATGATACCTCTATTCTAAGCTAATGATATCTGACCAGGACATATAATCAAAACTTCTTTTAAAATCAATTAAAACAATTTTATTACAGCAAAAGTAAAAAAGTGAAAAGCTCTGAATTCATTATAGGTTCTTCTCTCCTTTTTCATACTAATTTAATTACGTCCTGCATCTCACCTCAAATGATAAGAATTTGTACAAAATGTTTGGTAGAATTCTCTTCCAAAATAACTATTTCTGTCTGTCAAGAAATGATCTCAAATATCCTAAGGAAGCATAACAGCGGTACTCAGGGTGTCGCTATTGGACGCACACTACTTTTCACAAGTTTCTCTAAGGTCAGTCAATCAATTAATTGTACTTATGGAGCGCTTACCGTGTGCTAAGCACTGCACTAAGTGTTTGGGAGAGTACATTATAACAATATAACAGAGTTAATAGACAGGATCCCCTGCCCACACCAAGCTTACAGTCTAGCGGGCAAGACAGACATTAATATAAATAAATAAATTATGCATATATAGAGAAGACCTATGGGGCTGAAGGAGGAGTGAATAAAGGGAGCAAATCTAAGTGAAGGGTGACTCAGAAGGAAGTGGGAGAAGAGGAAATGAGGGCTTAGGTAAAGGGAAAGACAAAAGGTAAAGACAAGATAATACAAGGTAAAGACAAAAGCTCTGGCATGATAATCTGTCCTGGGGATCGGGACAAATAAAAATTTCTGGGACCTCCCACATGACAAACGATGTCCTTACACAAGACAGAGTCCTGGTCAGAGCTCTTGCCTGGACCAGGTCTTGACCAGATACAGAGTGTTCCTTAGTTCCCCAAGGGGAAGGAAAGCTGGCACGTAGCAGTGTGGCACAGTGGATAGAGCATGGGTCTGAGAGTCAGAAGGTTATGGGTTCTAATCCCGGCTCTGCCACTCTGCTGTGACACTGGACAAGTCACTTTATGTCTCTGGGCCTCAGTTCTCTCATCTATAAAATGGGGATTGAGACTGTGAGCCCCACTTGGGACAGGGGCTGTGTCCAAACCGATTTACTTGTATCTACCCCAGTGCTTAGTACAGTGCCTGGCACATAGTAAGCACCTAACAAATGCCATAATTACTACCCCTCACCTCCATCCTTCCCTTTCTACAGCTCAGATAGGGTGAAATCATGGGTCTGAGAGGGAGAAGGGTGAGGGCAGGATGGACAATTAGGAGAGAGTAGGCAGATTCCTAGACAGTGGAGAGGAATGAACCCAGGAGTCCTGGTCCCCACCCATCTACCCTGAGACTAGTTGGGTACTGCAGAAATTTTGTCCTGACAGGTTGGGAGGAGGTGGTGGTGGGGCAAACCTCAAAGAAAGAAACTAGGGTACAGGATGGGTATCAACCCCAGGGGACAGGGAGGGGCCTGGGTCCAAAACAGTTCTAATCCTGGCTCCATGATGTGTCAGCTGTGTGACTGTGGGCAAGTCATTTAACTTCTCTGTGCCTCAGTTACTTCATCTGTAAAATGGGGATTAAGACTGTGAGCCCCACATGGGACAACCTGATTACCTACCCCACCGTTTAGAACAGTGCTTGGCACATAGTAAGCGCTTAACAATTACCATCATTATTATTATTTCATAGAACTGAACCAAACGAATTTAGAAAAAAAAATGTTTTTTTCCAATTCTGAATAATGGAAGACATTTTCTAGGCACAGGGAACATCCCTTGGTATGAGCACCCCATGAGAGGGATTGAGGAAAACATTCTAGAAAGCCTAGGAATAGAAGGGCTCAGGGTATGTGTGAGGATGTGAGTCAGTGAGTATGCTGGAGTGTGTATGTGTGCAAGCATGTGTGTGAGCACACATGTATTTGTGTGTGCAAATACATGTATTTACATGTGTGCATGTTTAAAGGAATATGTGAGCTGAGGGTGGTGTGGCATCCCTGAGCTAGTAGGGCAGACCCATTCTTCCTAATGTCCCACCTGCCATTCTACCAACTACTGCTGGGGTAGGGAAGCAGAAACGGGGTGGTCTCTGTCTCTCTGTGTCGGTCTGTCTCACTGAGGGCAAACCCCGAAAGAGGCAGAGACAGGAAGAGAGGTCCACAGGCTACTGGTTTAAGCCATTGAGGCCTCCTTCCACCAACAAACTAGGTAAACCTGGGTTCCACCTGGGTTGATCCTGTGTTTAGAGTGGAGTCTGGAGCTTGGGGAACCTTCAGGCCACCTAGGGCTGGGGTTGGAGGGGGATTCAGACCACCTTGGTCTGGGGCTGAGGGACGTTCAAGAAACACTAGGGCCTGGGGCTGGAGACTCCACCTAAGGCACAGACTGTTTCCCAGGCTTCAGGTCTCAGTCCCAGCAGTTCCATCTCAGTGTCACCCTAGACTTCTGGCTGCCTTTCCATTTTCACCCTCAATCCCCTGACAAGCCCTGCCAGTTCAGCCAACAAAACATCTCCCAGATCCAAACCTTACCCTCATTAATCATTCAATGGTATTCATTGAGCACTTGCTGTGGGCATAGCACCATACTAAATCCTTAGAAAAGAAGACTACAAGTAGATATGATCCTTACCCACAATCCAGGGGGGAGACAGACGTTAAAAAGATTAGGTTTCTAACATTATGATAGTAATGGGATGTTGGTTTACTTAGTTCTCTCTTTTTGGATCTTCCAACCTCTCTACTGTGGTAAACATTTTAAAATTTAGTTCATGGACTTTATAATCACTATTCTGTAGCCCAGGGTATGTCCATCAACAAGGAAAACATGATGCCGCTAAAGACTGGATACATCTTTAAAATAATGTCATTCTCTAGGTTGAAAAGTACTACAAAAATGTTAAAAATTATTAGTTACAAATTCACCATTTGTTAAATGGACCAAGCGTATACACACATTATAATTACTAAAGGCATCATTCTTTCAAAGCAGGGGATGGCAACCTTTTTATACAAAAGAAACAAGCAAAATGAGAGCTTTGAGCTGCTGATATGTAAAGAGCCAATAAGACAATTTAAACCCACATTAATATAGCTTACTTCACTGCAAATCAAGTTGTTTCTACTCCTGGGCCCCTTTCCCCCCCTCGAGAGGCACATTTGGTTCCAAAAGGAGTGAGTTATGTCTCTCAAGCTATAATATGCCGGCATCTCTTTTAAATAATTTTGAATAGAGAAGCAGCGTGGCCTAGCAGAGAGAGCCCAGGTCTCGGAGTCAGAAGGACCTGGGTTCTAATCCCAGCTCTGCCACTTGCTGGCTGTACAACCTTGGGCAAGTCACTTAACCTCTCTGGGCCTCAGTTTCCTCAACTTTAAAATGGCAATACCTGTTCTCCTCCTACTTTGTGAGCTCCATGTGAGACAGGGACTATGTCTAATTTAACTTGTAATAATAATAATAATAATTGTGGTTTTTGTTAAGCACTACCTTTGTGCTAGACACTGTACTAAGTATTGGGATGGATACAAGCCAACTGGGTTGGACACAGTCCCTGTCCCATAAAGGGCTCATAGTCTCAATCTCCATTGTACAGATGAGGGAACTGAGGCCCAGAGAAGTGAAGTGACTTGACCAAGTTCACACAGCAGTCAAATGGTGGATCTGGGATTAGAACCCAGGTCCCTCCGCCTCCCAGACCCATGCTCTATCTACTAGAACATTGGCATGGAACTGTCCTGAAATGAAAGGACCACAAAGGAGAGGACTGGAAGAAGGGCAGAGGATCAGGCCATCCTAGTCCCACCCAACAGGGGCACAGGTTACATGGGCACAGCTCAGCCCAGGCACGGCTCTGTCTGGCTAAGCCATCAGCTTCTGGAGGAAGTGAGCAAATCAAAATCTAAAGAAACACATGCAGATTTTTGTGGCCAAAGGAAATGTTATTGGTGGAAGCTCAGTGGATGATTCAATCTAGTAAATATTTTCCCCAGCATCTTAAAGATGGGTGGTGGGTGATGGGATGAGAGATCTCTGAATCAGATTCCACTCCCATCACCATCAACTGCATTTAGCATTTGACCCGGACTTTGGAAAAACGCAAATGATGCTAAAGACCCGGTTTCTCCTCTTGAAGATTACACGATGTAATACGAACGTCCTGTCTATGGCACCCTCGAAACTCTGAGAGTGGTAACCAATCAGTGGCATTCATTACTTCCTTCATGCAGAGCACTGTTCTAAGTGCCTGGGAGAGTACAAAGCAATAGACCTGGTAGGCTCGATCTCTGGCATTCAAGGGGCATACAGCCTAAAGGTACAGAGAAGCAGCGTGGCTCAGTGGAAAGAGCACGGGCTTTGGAGTCAGAGGTCATGAGTTCGAATCCCAGGTCTGCCACTTGTCAGCTGTGTGACTGTGGGCAAGTCACTTAACTTCTCTGTGCCTCAGTTACCTCATCTGTAAAATGGGGATGAAGACTGTGAGCCCCACGTGGGACAACCTGATTCCCCTGTGTCTACCCCAGCGCTTAAAACAGTGCTCGGCACATAGTAAGCGCTTAACAAATACCATTATTACTATTATTATTATTAAAGGTGAATGGTAGGTAGCCAGCACCACGGATTCTCCCCCAGCAGGAGAAGCTGCAGGTTTTCTGCTGAGCATTTTCTGCCTCTGGCCTCTCTGGTTCCCCAAGGTGATAGTACACTATAGGGTGATGCCAGGGGGACATGCCAGACCTGGGATATGTGTAGAAAGAACCACGGGGAAGGTTTTTCACTGTACCAGCTTCACTGAAAAAGACAAGCTTCCTAAGATTAGCCCAGGACCTAACAAGAAAATGGCACATCTACTACTAGGAATGCAGAGAGTTTCCTCTTCCATTCCCCATTCTTCCATTGAAGAGTCAGATATCCTGGTTTCTAATCCCTTTTCCACCACCAGCCTGCTGTTTAACTTTGGGCAAATCACTTAATCCCTCTGTGCCTCAGTTTCTTCATCTGTAAAATGGGGATTCAATCCTTGTTCTCTCTCTTACTTAAACTGTGAGCACTAGCTTGGACAGGGACAATGTCCAATCTGATTAATAATAATGGTCCTTGTTAAGCACTTACTATAAGCCAAGCACTGTTCTAACCACTGGATTAAATACATGTAGATCAGTTTGGAAACAATTCCTTTCCCACTGGGGCTCACACTCTTAATCCTATTTTATATATGAGGCTAGTGAGGCACAGAGAAGGTAAGTGACCTGCCCAAGGTCACACAGCAGACATGCAACACAGACGGGATTAGACCTCAAGTCCTTCTACAACACTTGGCACACAGTAAGTGCTTAACAAGCCACAACTATCATCATTATTATTGTTATTATTATCTTGCATATTCCTATCCTTTGAGTATACATGGACGGGAGTAAAATAAGGGAAAGGCAGGGATGGAAAAATGGGGAAGCGATCCAGAGGTATAAAAAGGGAGAATCAATCAACTAATGGTATTGAAGCAGTAAGACTTAGTGGTAAGAAAATGGGTTTGGGAGTCAGAGGTCGTGGATTTTAATTCCAGCGCCGTCACTTAGCTGTGTGACTTTGGGCAAGTCACTTCACTTCTTTGTGCCTGTTACCTCATCTGTAAAATGGGGATTATGACTGTGAACCCCACGTGGGACAACCTGTTAACATTGTATCTACCCCAATGCTGAGAACAGTGCTTGGCACATAGTGAGTGCTTAAATACCATTATTATTATTATTATTATTTGTGTGCAGAGCACTGTACTAAATGCCTGGGAGAGCACAATGCCACTGAGTTAGCAGACACATCACATTCCCTGTCCATAATGAGCTTACAATCCAGGAGAAGAAGGGGAAAAGAATGGGCGGAAGAGGAACAGAAGCGAATATGCAGAGAACAGGGATGGGTATCATCTCACACTGCCATTTGGGATGGCACAGAGTGTAAACTCCTTGAGAGCAAAGATCACATCTGCCAACTCTATGTCTTCTAAACATTAGTTCAGTGCTATGCACAAAGTAAGCACTCAATAAATACTACTGATTGATCTGATAATTCCACATCACAGTGTTAAGAGAGAAAGTTCCCTCTGGGTAAGGAACATGCCACTCTTTATTCCACACTTTCCAAGTGCCTGGTTTGGCACACTATTCCAAAGAGATACTCAATAAATACTAAAACAACAAAGTATGAAAAATCAGAATTTGGGCTTATAACTAAAGGATTAAATAAAGCACTCAGTTCAGTTTATCCTCAAAGCCAGTCCAATAAACACTCTTAATACTTATTCCACTGACCTTATTGAAAAGGCTTCTTGTTCCCATTTGGGGGCAAATCAATCCCAACCCCACAGTATTTATGTACATATTTTTAAATGGTATATTATAAATTATTTATTCATATTAATGTCTGTCTCCCCCTTCTAGTCTGTGAGCTTGTTGTAGGCAGGGATTATCACTCTTTATTGTTGTACTGTATTTTCCCAAGATCGTAGTATGGTGCTATGCACAAAGTAAGCACTTAAATACGATTGAATGAATAACTTTCATTGATTGCTAACACATAATTCCATTCCTCAGCTTTAACATTAACATTAATGTGTAAGTGTTATAAGAAGGTATACAGATGACATGAAGAGCTATGAAGATTGTTCCTATAACCTTAATTATGCAACAATAATAAATTATATTTGCTACTGGTTGAAATACTCCAATGGTTTAGTTCTAGTGGTGCTCTTCAGCCTGAAAAATGCCCACTGATTGCGAACTAAGTTTCTTTCATGGGGCAGCTTCCTTGGACTACACATCATAGGACTCCCACCAACAAAAGAATATCATTTGTGATTTTCAGATTTTTATTCCTACCTGACTCCAAAAGCTCTTCTTCTTGAGGTAGAAAATGTACTTGACTGGCATTCTTTGGAGAATCATCACCGCCCCAGCGCATAGAACAGTGTTTGACACCTAGTAAGCACTTATCAAATCTCATAAAAACAAAAATAATTGTTCAATGCATAATTATACATTTATGATAAAAATTAGAGAATAAATTATAAAAATAGCCCATAGCATTAACTCATTTTTCCTTGAAGTATAATCAGTGGTAGGTACAGACATATCTTAAATATTTCCCATTAATCTAACTAGCTATGAAAAAGTGCTCTATTTCTTAGACAAAATGAGATTCTAGCTATACCTACATCACTAGCAAATAGATAAAAATGGACCCAGTGAAATATTTTTGAAAGATTTCCCACCAAAATGAAACAACTGTGGTTTCTTAATCTTTGGAATGGACTTTGGGGAAATACCAACTTGCTGAGTAATTGTTCTGAAATATTCTGGAGAGAATTGCAGCCTTGAAAGAGGGAGGAATGCATGCTCAAATGATCATCAACTTACACCTACATTTAAAGAGTCATCTTTTCCTAAACGTCTTACAAGTTTTGTTACCATAACCAGGCAAAAATGGTCCTATAGTCCAAAAAAATAAAATTACCCTCTTCTTTTCCTTGAAGAAGTGTAAAACACTATAGGTAAAATGTCACATTTAATAATTCCAAATTCAGAGCAATGTACAGAAAAGCAGAAAATAAATCATATAGTTTTCTGAAATCTCATGATTTCTTATCAATCTTTCACATAGATAATTTTTTCAGATTAATCTGAGTCAAGGGTGCTTTCCTGTTTTTAAAAGGATAACTATGACATCCATTAGCTGTTTATGGTGGTCCGATTATGCTCTTAAGTAAATGGTGAAATCGTCGTCACCATTTACTACATCTGAGAGGGGACATGGGTGAGGTTTTTGGTTTTTTTTCAATTGACAATCTTAAAGCAGAGACAATCTAGAAGGCTTATCACTGAGATGGCATAATACAATATGTCTGAGAGTAATTTTAAATATTTCCAGTTCCTCTTCCATCTGCTTAAACAATCTTTTCAACTAATAGGGAAGGCCAACTAAACTCAAAAATATCTAATAGCAATAATTAACCCTGACTGTTTATTCACTGAAAAAATAAAACACTTGTTTACAAAAACAGCTATTTGTGTAGAGCCACAAAATTACATGTTTTGTGCTTCCTCTGCTGACTCTGTGGCTACTGCCTAAAACAGGCCATGTCCTACGGAACTGTATAGCCTTGTCTCTGTTGCTGTTGCAAAAGACCTTTTGCCGTCCTCTCAGCCTCCTCAGCTCCTTCAGGTAAATTCCACACACGAATAGGCCCCTGACCTAAGCCTGACCAGCTAATGGCTGTAGATCTTCTCCTGTGCGTGAAGACAACTCTACAGTCATAGAGGACAAAGTCACATTCCATGAAATCATTTTCAAATAACGGGAGATAGTTCTAGGAAGCATCCTGGTTGAGCAAGCCTCAACCATTCTCCAGGGGATTAAATAAACTGATATACACATGAGTGCTAATGCACTGTAGCTAACCCTTGCTTACTTTTGGTGCTCCCAGTTATTCCTCTGATTTTATGCTTGTTTTTTTATTGGTAATTGTTAAGCGCTTACTCTGTGCCAGGAACTGTTCTAAATGCTGTGGTAGATAAAAGGTAATCATTTGGACACAGTCCCTGTCCCACATGGTGCTCACAGCCTTAATCCTCATTTTACAGATGAGTTAACTGAGGCACAGAGAAGTTAAGGGACTTGCCCAAGGTGCCATAGCAGACAAGTAGAGAAGCAGCATGGTGTAGTGGATTGAGCATAGGCCTGGGATTCAGAAGGTGGTGGGTTCTAATCCTGACTCTTCCACTTGTCTATGTGACCTTGGGCAACTCACTTTACTTCTCTGTGCCTCAGTTACCTCATCCATAAAATGGGGATTAAGCCCCATATGGGACAGGGGCTGTGTCCACGCTGATTAGCTTGTATCTACCCCAGTGCTTAGTACAGTACCTGGCACAGAGTAAGTGCTTAACAAATACTATTATTATTATCATTACTACTACTACAAGTGGCAGAGCCAGGATTAGAAATCAAGTCCTTCCGACTCCCAGGCTTATGATCAATCCACTAGGCCATGCTACTTCTCATGCTTGTTCCTGCATATGCATTCAATTTGTGTCAGCCTGCCTTCCTATCGGTTTGCAAGCTTCTTGAGGACACATCCAGGTCTTCTACTTATATTGTATATCCCCAACCACTGGGTGCTGCACTTTGCATGCCATAGGTGTCTCTATACATGCATGTCTTTGCATGCTACAGTGCTCTATATGTGGTAGGCAGCCATTACAATGGTTTGTCCAGAATGGGAGCCTAGGATATTGCTCTACCAATAGTAGGTGTTCAGTAAATACTGATGACGATGACTGATCAATTGATCAGAGGTATTTATTGAGTGTTTATGGTGTACAGAACACTGTACTAAGAACACTTGGGAGAGTACATGAGTAGAAGCAGCATGGCTTAGTGGAAAGAGTAGAACCTTGGGAGTCAGAAGACCTAGGTTCTAATCCCAACTCTGCCAACTGATTGCTGTTTGACCTTGGGTAAGTCACTTCATTTCTCTGCCTCTCAATTTCCACATCTGCAAAATGGGAATTTGATACCTGTTCTCCCTCCTACTTAGACTCTAAGTCCCATGTGGGACAGGGACTGTGACCAACCTGGAAAGTTTCTGTCTACTTTAGTTCTTAGAACAGGGCTTGACATTTAGTAAGTGCTTAACAAATGCCATAATAAACATTATTAAATTACGTCAGAGTTGGTAGACTTGTTTCCTGCCCACAAGGAGCTTATACACTAGAAGGGGAAGCAGACATTAAAAATGTACAGATAGGAGGAAAGGCAGAATATGAGTATATGCACACAAGTGCTGGGAAGCTGTGGGGGAGGTGAATATCAACTGCTTAAGAGGTACAGATCCAAGTGCAAAGGTGATCCAGAAGGGAGAACAAATGAAAGCTTAAGCAGGGAAGGCCCATCTGAGAGAGATGGGATTTTTAGTAGGCTTTTGAAGGTGGGAAAGTGGTGATCTGTTGTACATGAATGGGGACGAAGTTCTAGGCCAGAGGGAGGACATGAGTAAAACGTCGGTAGTGGGAGAGAAGAGCTTGAGGTATAGTGAATAGGTTGGAATTGGAGGAAAAAACTGTACAGGTTGGATTGTAGGTAGGAGATGCGAGGTTTTTGAGGAGTGTGGAGATGTTAAGGAAAATGATCCTGTATGGACTGGAGAGGGGAAAGACAGGAGGCAAGACGTTTAGCAAGGACGTTGATAAAATAGTCAAGGCAGGATATAAGTGGCTGGATTAGCAGAGTAGCAGTCTGGATGGAGAGGAAAGGACAGATTCTAAAGATACTGTGAAGGTAGAAGAGGATTTGGTGATCGACTGAATATGTAGGTTGAATGAGAGAGATGAGTCTAGGACCATGACAAGGTTCCAGGCTTATATTACATGGAGGATGATGGTGTTCTTAAAAGTGTTGGAAAAATCTGGAGGGGAATAAGCTTTGGGGGAATATTAGGAGTTCTATTTTTGACATGCTAGTTTTGTAGAAGTTGTTCGAATATCCAGGTAGAGATAAATAATGATGATGTACATCAAAGGGATGTCTTCTTTGACCATTTGGCACATGTTGGATATAATAATAATAATGATGGCATTTGTTAAGCGCTTACTCTGTGCAAAGCACTGTTCTAAGCACTGGTGGAGATACAACGTCATCAGGTTGTTCCACGTGGGGCTCACTGTCTTAATCCCCATTTTATAGATGAGGGAACTGAGGCCCAGAGAAGTGAAGTCAATTGCCCAAAGTCACACAGCTGACAAGTGGCAGAGCCGGGATTAGAACCCATGACCTCTGACTCCCAAGCCTGGGCTCTTGCCACTGAGCCATTCTATGGGACACTGCTCATCCCACTTATGGCTCAGCTAAGCCTTTTTCTTTATGAATTTTTAATTTTTTCTTAGTCCTCCCACTCTCCTTGAATCCAGTCCAACTGAACTTGTCCCTCATGGCTTTTGTCTTTGTTTTCTCTGGTTATCCCTGTTCACTCCCCACCATGAAATTTCCTTGCAGCTTCAACTTCCCTGCCAGATCAAGACCACGCCACCTCAAAACAAAAAAAAAACCCACTGCAGTGCTGCAGTAGCATGATTATTCTTATCCTATTCCATAACCTATCCCATCCCGTCCTTGAAATGTTGAGGGTCCTGGGACAGGTGAGCACAAGGGAATTGCCCAGAATGGAAGGGGCAGGGGGAATCTGAGTGGAGCAGAATTGAAAATCAAATACCGCTGGGGATGTGCTTGGATTAATAGGTATGGGACTGGGCTGGAGGGAGGGGATACCAGGAAGCTGCCAGGATCAGTAGGGAGGAAGTGCATTAAGGGGATGGGGTTATAAAGGAGAGTTAGTGAAGAAAAAGTTTTAGTTTCGGGATAGGTGAGCCACACTGGCAGAGTGGATTCATGGAATTACATGCAGCAAGCACTGAACTTCTGCAGGTCATGCCAAGCTATCATGAAACCGAAGATGCAGGGGGCACCTGAAACTCTTCCTGGGGGGAGCTGAGGTAGTTAGGCCCTTGGGTTTATTGAGGTGATCATTATTATTCATTATAAATATGAATGATAATGATCATCACAATAAACCCAAGGGAAGGAACAGGAGGAGTCTGGGCTGCTATTATAAATGATAATAATAATGCTCATACTCTATGTGCCAGGCCCTATACTAAGCCCTGAGGTAGATACAAGATAATTGGGTAGGGCATAGTCTTTGCCCCACAGAGGACTTACAGTTTAAGTAGGAGGGAGGAGGATTTAGTCCCCATTTCACTGATGAGGCTTTTCATCGCTCCTCTGTGAGCAGGCTGAGGGAAGGGTAGACTTCTGCTTCATTCCTGCCCCAGTCCTGTCCTTGTGTACATCCAGGTGACCTGGCCACTAATAACGCTGTGTGAGCTTGGGCAAGTCACTTCACTTCTCTGGGCCTCAGTTACCTCATCTGTAAAAAGGGGATCAAGACTGGGAGCCCGATATGAGATAGGGACTGTGTCCAACCCATTTGCTTGTATCCACCCCAGCACTTAGTACAGTGTCTGGCACATAGCAAGAGCTTAAACACTGTAATTAATAGGGTTACTAGAGTATTTGATGTGCTGAATCCCTCAGAGTGAAGATTTCCAGAAGACAGGAGAAGGGGTGGTAAAGGATTGGGAGGGGGATTATCCTTGGTCCCCCCTTCTCTCCCTGCAGGTCTGAGGGGCTCGCTCTCATTCTGGATTTACTGTTGCTGAGTGGGGGGGGGGGAGGTCTTCATGGCTTAGGGATGCTGCTCCCATACTTCTCCTGCATCCTGCCCTGGCACTAAGCCAAGACTGCAGGGAGGGAATGGAGTTCCGCTCTGGCAAAGCTAAGTTCCAGGGGACAGAAAACATGTCTACCTTCTCTATTGTACTGTGCTTTCCCAAGTAATCAATACAGCGCTCTGCACACATTAAGCACTTAATAAGCACCATTGATCAACTGAGTGAGTGAGGGTTTCATCCGGCTGTGCTGGATGATTATGGCTTTCAGTAGGGTTGGGTTTGGAGTAGAGGCAGTATCTCAATTACTGTGAGAGTGAAGTATATGAATGATAAAGACTAACTGCTTCCACAAAGTAAATGTACAGGGAGTCTTCTTTTTGAGAGATTATCATCATTATTATCATTTGTTATAAGAGTTGATGGACTGATTTAGATACAAATTTTGAGGGTGGTGGAAAAGGGGACTTGGAATTCTTCAGTCTTCTCAGTGGCTTCCCTAGCGAGCATAGGTGTGTCGATAAGCATGTGTCAGCGGTTGTGAATTTTTGTCCCTGTTATGAGTGTGTTGAATTGTGAAATAACGTGCAACTGTGTTGATAAATGTGTGCCTTTTGAGCCTATGTGCGTGTGAAATATTTCTGAATCAGTAAGCCTTTAGTTGTGTTGAGATATAGGTGATTCAACTAGAGAATGTGTTTCAGTATTTGTTTGTAATTGTGCGGGGTTGTAATACAAGTTGTGGTGCTAATAGTAAGAGTAGGAGTAATACAAATGATAAACAGACCTCAGGAAGTTCTCTCCAGGTGGAATCAATTGTACTAACAAAGTGGTTGTGCAGCTCATGATGGGTGAGGGAGAGAGGAGCTATTGCCACTGGAGACAGTTTTCAGTGGAGTGCTGTGGGTGAGGAGGCAAGTTAGAAGATTGTGGTCAGATGGTGGTACATCAGAGTTAGTGATGTCAGGGAAGCAGCGTGGCTTAGTGGAAAGAGTACAGACCTGGAAGTCAGAGGACCCGGTTTATGATCCTGATGCTTCTGGGTGACCTTGAGCAAGTCAGTTAATTTCTCTGTGACTCCATTTCCTTATTTTTAAAATGGGATTCTAAATCCTGTTATTCTTCCTACCTAAACTGAGAAGCCACGTGACTTCTGAGAGCACGGGCTTGGGAGTCAGAGGTCATGGGTTCTAATTCCACTCCGCCATTTGTCAGCTGTGTGACCTTGGGCCAGTCACTTAACTTCTCTGCGCCTTGGTTATCTCATCTGTAAAATGGGGATGAAGACTGTGAGCCCCATGTGGGACAACCTGATTCCCTTGTATCCCTCTCAGCACTTAGAATAGTGCTTGGCACATAGTAAGTGCTTAACAAATGTCACCATTATTAAACTGTGAGATGTATCCCAGGGGATTATCTAGTACCCCAGCATGTAATTCAGTTCTTGGCATAAAATAGGTGCTTAATAAATATCAGAATATTATTCTGGCACAGTATTTTCAAAGGATTAGCTTTAGCAGGTGTCCACATTGTTGTGTGGCTAAGGCAGGATTTAGCAGGAGGTCAGCAGGATTGTGAAGTAAAAGGCTGGCTGGGAGGCCAAAGGAATCATCATCTAGTGCGTAGTTGGGTCCAGGGTGTGTCCTCCCATGTGTGTCTGTGGATGAGTTTGCCATTGTGTCCGGGCATACCAGTGTTTGGCATACGAGTCCGGGCATACCAGTCTGTCTGGACCGGAGGGGCAGTGTGCCTCTGATGTAAGTGTCTGGGTCAGCCTGTCTGCCTGGGTCAAAGAAGATCCACTCTCTCCCCTAATGTACTCTGGCCACGATGGGCCTGAACTCAGGGATCCCAGGGCAGCCCTCGTGTGCCTCCCCATAAACCCACCTCAGAGACTGTTGGCTCAAACTGGAAGACTGGATTCTGGCTTGAAGTCCATGGGAGCCCAGTTCAGGTCCGATTCCCCCTCACTCCTTTTCCGCAGAGAGATATGGCCTGTCTCCCCTCGTGGATACAAACAAATCAAGTTGGACACAGTCCCTGTCCCACGTGAGGCTCACAGTCTCAATCCCCATTTTACAGATGAAGGAACTGAGGCACAGAGAAGTGAAGTCACTTACCCAAAGACACAGTAGACAAGTGGCGGAGCCGGGTTTAGAACTCATAAATTGTGATTCCCGGGCCCATACCATGCTGCTTCTCCAGTAATGGACAACAATAGGTCCCCACCAGGCAGACCTCTCTGGAGCAACAGGAAAGAGCCTTAGACACAGAACAATCTTACTTATACTGTGAGTCCCATGTGGGAGAGGAACTGTGTCCGACTTATCCTGAATCTACTCTAGTGCTTAGTGCAGTGCTTGAAACATGGTAAGTCTTACCATCAGGATTAGAAGCCAGGTCCTCTAACTCCCACAGCCTTGCGTAAGTAGTCATTTAACTTCTCTGCACCTCAGTTTCCTCATTTGTAAAGTGCGGATAAACACCTGTTCTCCCTCCCCCTTAGACTGTGAGCCCCATGAGGGACAGGAACTGGATCTGGCACTTAGTTCAGTGCTTGGCACATAGTAAGTGCTTAACAAATACCACAGTCATTATTACTTATTGTTTTTATTGTCTGGACCCAAACTCCACTAAGTTCCAGTTTCAACATCAACACTAACCTCCTCAATGCCCTGATCATCAGGGTTCATCACCCTTTCCCCGATCACAAATTCTGCAGTGTCATTCATAAGAGACCAGAGGAGCCTAGCTGGAACAGTATAGAAGATGAGCTACTACATTTGTTTACCACATAAGATGCAGCACAGAGATTGTAGTTCCAGGGTGTTTCTGTAACCTGAAAGACCTAGGTATTTGCAAACATTCCTCTCCAATTGGATCAGGTGAAAAGAAAATCACTTTACTAAAATTAAAAACAGAAAAATATTTGGTAGTTCAGTATACAATGGGGCATGGAATCAACTTTAAATAATACAATTTCTGCTCCTTGTGGGAGGGATCATGTCTACCAATTTTATCATATTGCACTCTCTCAAGCACTTAGTACACATTTCTGCACACAGTAAGTGCTCAATAAATGCTATCAACTGATTGTAGAAATGAAAAAGGCAATGAAAAAAATCAAAAAAACCTCATTTCCGATTAAATTCATGATCTGGCTAGAAAACAGAGCTTAAGATTGTCCAATTGCGATAGAGGAAGAGGAAGAAGAAGAAGTAGGTCAAGGAGGTAGATATTAACTCAGCTTCTCTTTTTCTAAGAGACCAGATAGTGTTTACATTGTTTGCTCCTTTGCAGTAATAATGACATCCTTAAGTCACAATTCAACTAAACCTGATTCTGAGTTTTCGTTCCCCAAAACTGAACTCTTTCTGGATAACTCTAGTTTTAGAACCTCTCTGCACTTTGCTTCTCTTTCCTCCTGCAAAAACCCAAGTGGTGAATCTCCAGATAGGCTGGCCACACTCCATTTGATGTAAATGATAAAATCCATATAATTCACTTGGGGCCAATTTGCAGAATTAGATTCCATCGTTTCCTGTGCAACATTTTGGCTCTTTCCGGACTTCTTTTAAGAACGAGCTGCAAAATTTGGTTTGTTGTAGAAATAGAACTTGAATTTTTTTCCAATTTTATCTTCCACCCCATCCACAGTAAAATGACCTGTTGAGTGTGGCATGAATGAAGCCACGAAGCGACCTTTATGAATTGCTCAGTTTCTTTACCGAAGTCAATGACAACGATTTATTATAAAGCTCGGCATAGGTATGACGATACTAAAGCTATCCAATGGGCTTAGAGAGTTTAACACACCTTGTTTGCCTACTTACTGTCTTTCGTACCTCTCATAAAATATCCTAATTATACTTTTTTTAAAAAATTGGCTTTAATTGATTTTCATATTTCGATTGTCATGAGAAGGATATAGTTTGATGTTATAGCTTTGTCTTCTAATTTGTTTTGTGCAATCTTTGCTCTCATGTTGAGATATCTTGATGGAGGTTTTGTCTTAGCCATATTTTATTGAAATGTCAAGTAATAGTAGCATTTTTTCTTTCCCTTGGATTTTTGAAACTTAAAGATATCTCAGCTTTTATATGATACTTTAATAATGTTGCCAATCCCTTGATAAGTTGTTCACATCAGATATTTAGCCCCAATACCTAATGCTCAAGAATCCATAATGATTCTCTTACGTTCTGCCTCTGCATTCCAAGATTTATGAATATTAAGTTGTGCTTGCCCCAAAGCAAAAGTGTACTCGCTAAGATATTTGCTGAGATCAGGAATCTCAATGCCCCATTTTTAAAACAAAGGCATTAATAAGAAAGCACCAAGAAATGTATGAATCTAGAAAATAAAAACAGGATTTCAGGATTTTTTTTAATAAAGTGAAAAATATCAGTTGGTTCAAAGCATTTCACTCAAAGTTACCCTGAATAATGCAAAAGAATAGGATGCATGAAGCAGGCTTTAAATTCTGTCTACTAAGAAACACTCCTTGGAGTGAAAGGATGCGTTGGCTTTTGAGGTCATGTCCATTGCTTTCAAAATTGTGCTCATGGGAATTAACTCAATCCTTTCCCCACCCGCACTCTGTATTAACCACTTCTGTTGCCAGGGAATTCCAAAGTCAACTCACTGCTACTCTGCAGATTCCTCAATTGAAAGACTGGGACTAAAGGAGTACAAATCCACTACAACAATAAAACCTGCTGCTCATTTCAGTCTCCACTCTCACCTTGTAAAAATAACCAAGGTATTTGTTTAAACATTTATCTTGTGCCAAGCGCTGTGCTAATAGCTGGGGTAGATGCAAAGTAATCCAGTCAGACACAGTCCCTGTCCTACCGAGGATCACCATCTAAGTAGGAGGGAGAATGCACTTGTGTATATTTGTATATATTATGTATTACTCTATTTTATTAATGATGTGTATATATATCTATTATTCAATTTATCTGGATGGTATTGATGCCTACTTGTTTTGTTTTGTTGTCTGTCTCCCCCTTTTAGACTGTGAGCCCATTGTTGGGTGGGGATTGTCTATCTGTTGATGAATTATACCTTCCAAGTGCTTAGTTCAGTGCTCTGAACACAGTAAGCGCTCAATAAATATGATTGAATGAATGAATAAATGGGTACCTAATTCCGGTTTTACAGATGAGGAAACTGAGGTGCAGTGAAGTTAAATGACTTGTCCGAGGTCAAGCACAGGCAAGTAGTTACCTGGATCCCAGTCATATGCTCTTTCCAATAGAGCAATCAATCAATCGATAGTATTTATTGAACACTTACTGTGTCCAGAACACTTTACTAAATGATTGGGAGAATACAATGTAACAAGAGTCGCATTCCCTGGATATTTCTCTTAAAAAAGCCAAGCTCCCTCTCATTTTTCATTAGTAATAGTTTATATTAAGTGCTTACTCCATACAGAGCACCGTATTAAGCCCTGAGAAAGGCTACCTAGGTGCAAATTAGACATGTAGCAGGATAGAAACAAATTGGAAATGATAGAAGAATGAAGAATGACAGAAGACAGCAAAACTCCACTTCCCCAGCGAGATCAATCCTGCCACTGGAGTCGACCACCGCACCAAAATCTACATAGGATTTGGTCTAATGGTCTAATGGATGGGGAGACTTGACAAAGAATAACAGGGCTTTTGCCATTTCCAGGCTTTCTTTGAATCGGGTCGAATCTTTGAACGTGATTAGAACCTGGATGCCTGTCTTGGAGGAAGCCATTCTTTGCTGTTGTACTACTGACTGGCAGAAACTAGCTGACTTCCTGTTTGCTTTTCTGGCAGAGATTTATCAAATGTGCCCTAAATTCCAACCATTAAATGGCATGTCCACCCTCTCATAGTCATTCCAAAGCATTAACTTATCACCGAGTTTGAGGATAGTTTGATCTTTTTCACTCCTTATACCTCTATCACCAGTCCCCTCTCCTCTTTTATAGTCTTTTCATAGGCCCCTGAGGCTGTGTCTAATTCTGATGTCTGTATACTTTCCCAATGCTTGGTACAATGTCTGTGCATTGTAAGTACTGAATAAATAATAATAATAACAGTATTTGTAAAGTGCTCACTATGTGCCAGGCAGTGTACTAAGCGCTTGGATGGATACAAGCAAATTGGGTTGGACACAGTCTCTGTCCCATATGGAGCTCCAGTTTCAATCCCCGTTATACAGATAAGAGAACTGAAGCACAAGGAAGCAGAGTGACTTGCCCAAGGTCACACAGTGACAAGTAGCAGAGCAGGACTAGAACTCATGACCTTCTGACTCCCAGGCCTGAGCTCGATCTACTTCGCCATGCTTTGCTACTATTAAAGTGCACGTGAGAGACACTGCATTGTGCTTTCTCTTCTCCATCTTCAATTGGACCCCATGAGCTAAAGAGCTGTTACTGAAGAACAGGAGAAAATGTTGCTGGAGGGTTGGAAGGGTATCCCCATAATCTTTTAATGAATGAAAAAATGAAAGGCTCTTCACATTTACCAATCCACAGGGTAAACCCATAGTTGAGAGAAGCCGGGGTGGAATTGCTTCAAGACTTCCTTTCCAATAGCTTGCTGGCCGGGAGTAGAGAGCAATACCTTAGGCAAGGCAGAGAGCTCAGATAGCCCCTTTGATTGTTGCTTTCCCTTCCCAACTGGCAATGCCTCAGGATATTCCACTCCTTCCCCCACCCACTTCTCAGTATGCCTTGGGGGAGTTTGAAGTTTAAACTCTTTAGAGCAATTCCAGTGCACAACCAGAAACTTGACATCCCATGTTCAAAGGTAGCCCAGGAAGAAATATGAACATCAACCCCCAATCTAGAACAGCTCAGTGACCGGCATTCGGCATCAATCACCAAAATTACAGAGATTTTTCAGATATTCATTCATTTTTTATTCATTATCCATCACCAGAGAACACCCTGGCAAGGGGAAATCTCTGGCTGTCTGCTGATTAAGTTCTGTGTCTAACGTGCAGATTTCCAAGTGCAGCTTTAGTCATACTTGGAAAGGACTTTCAACTTAGAAATAGCACCAGTGAGGAAGAAGCCTGTGAGGTTTGATTCCTCATTTTGAATGGGACACGTGACTCGATCTGCCAAAGCCTGCCATTTGCTTGCCAAAGCCTCGATCTGAACTGGTGCGTTAAGTCATGACGCTGCTTCTGCATTTCCTGTCAGAGCCCCAGATAACATTCCTGCCTCGTGAATCACTTGGCAAGGGAATGGATGGTTATGCTTGATTTAAGGGGCCCAATCCTCTTCGAGTATTCCCAATGCACGATAGCCAATTGCTTCTGTCCAAAACTACATGAGCATAACTGTTCTAAACCCAGAAACCCACCATAAGCTGTGTGATGCAGACAACATTTTTAGAATTAAAGTTGTTTGGTGCTTTAGAACACAAAGTGCTGGTTCAAAAATGAAGTTAAAAAGAGGAAAACTAACTTTTTTTTTTTTACTTGTCTCAGTTATCCGTAGTTAAAGTTTTACTTCAGAACAGCAGTGTGTGGCTAGATTAGAGAACCATTCTTTCCACCTTCAAAGCTTTATTAAAAATCGCATCTGTGACTAGAGGCCTTCCCCGGTTAAGCTCTCTTTTCTCCTACTCCCTCTCCCTTCTGTGTCACCTATGCAGTTGGATCTATATTCTTTAATATAGCACTTGATAGTCACCCTACTCTCAGGCCCACAGCACATATGTACCATAGCTGTAATTTATTCATCTTTATTAGTATCTGTCTCCCTCTCTAGACATAAGCTCCTTGTAGGCAGGGAACATATCTACCAACTCTGTTGGACTTATCTCTCCCAAGTACTTAATACAGTGCTCTGCACAAAGCAAATGCTCAATATATTCCGCTGATTGATAATAATATAGCAGGATTAGACACTGACAAGCCATAGACACTGATCTGCTGCATTTAATCAATAGTTTTTACTGAGTGCTTACTTTGTGTAGAGCCCTGAACTAAGCTCTTGGGAAAACACAGTGCACCAGAGTCGGTAGATGCAGTCCCTGCCCAGAAGGCATTTACAGAAGCAGCATGACCTAGTGGAAAGAGCAAGGGCCTGGGAGTCAGAAGGACCTGGGTTCTAATCCTGGCTCTGACAGTTGCTTGCTGTATAGCCTTGGGTAAATCACTTAGTCCACCTGTACAGAGATTATATTGAGATTACAGCCACCTGCCACTGACAATTTACTCAATAGTGCACAACTTGTACACATTAAAAAAAAAAAAAAATACAGTTACTGATCCTGACCGACACACTGGCTGTGGGTATCTAAAGTGGGTATTTACGCCTCTGAAAGAGGACAAGCAGGCTGGGCTACCTTTGAAAAAACTTCTGCAGGCCCAGTGGTTGACCTGCCTACCTTGCAAGCAGAATGGGCTAGTCTAGACCAAATCAGGAAAGGGAGGGCTAGAGTAGATAATAATGTTGGTATTTGTTAAGCACTTACTATGTGCCGAGCACTGTTATAAGCGCTGGGGTAGACATAGGGGAATCAGGTTGTCCCACGTGGGGCTCACAGTCTTAATCCCCATTTTACAGATGAGGGAACTGAGGCACAGAGAAGTTAAGTGACTTGCCCACAGTCACACAGCCGACAAGTGGCAGAGCTGGGATTCGAACTCATGAGCCCTGACTCCAAAGCCCGTGCTCTTTCCACTGAGCCACGCTGCTTCTCTGTAGAGTAGATCAGGTTAGAGAGGAAAAGGGGATGGGAGAAGGAGAAAACTTAAGTGGTACTTGCTGTGTGCTTATTACTAAGAGCCTACTTCATGCTAAACAGTAATAATTATGCTAATATTAAGTGCTTAATATGTGCCAAGCACTGTTCTAAGCACCGTGGTAGATACAAGGCAATCAGATTGGACATAGTCCCTGTACCATATGGGACTCATAGTCACAATCCCCATTTTACAGATGAGGTAACTGAGGCACAGAGAAGTTAAATGACTTGCCCAAGGTCACACAGCAGACAAGTGGTGGAGCCAGGATTAGAACCCACAACCTCTGACTTCACAGCCCGTGCTCTTGCCACTAGGCCATGCTGCTTTTCTAATATTTATATGGTAAACAGCCTAGACACAATCCCTACCCCCCCATGGAACTCAAAATCTAAGAAATATAGATCTCCACCTTGCAGATGAGGAAACTGAGGCTTGGAAAGGCTAAATGACTTGCTCAAGGTCACCCACTAGGGTAGTAACAGAGCTAGGGCTAGAATCCACTCCCACTAACCTACACTGTCAGTCAGTGGAATTTACTGCTCAGAGTACTGTACTAAGTACATGGGAAAGTGCAATGCAACAGAATTGGTAGACACATTCCCTGACGACACTGAGTTTGCAGTCTAGATGAGGAGGCAGATGTTAAAAATAAAATTATGGTCATGTACATAGTGGGTGAGGTGGATATCTTGTGCTTTATTAAAGAATACAGGTATACAGGGCCAAGTGCAAAGGTAATACAGATGGGAGAAGGAGTAGGGGAAAAGAGGATTTAAATGGGGAAGGTCTTTTGTCTGAGATGTGATTTTTAATAAGGCTCTGAAGGTGAGGAGAGTGGAGGTTTGTCATTAAAGGGGGAAGGAGTTCCATGCCAGGAGGAGGACATGGTCCAGGCAGTGAGAGAGATGAGACTGAGGTGCAGCAGGTTGGTTAGCATTACAGGAGCAAAGTTTATGGGCTGGGGTGTAGTAGGTTATCAATTAGGTATGGTAGGAGGGGGCAAGGTGATCAAGTGCTTTATAGCCAATGATAATGGGTTACTGTGTGATGTGGAGGTTGATGAGCAACCACTGGAAGCCCTTGAGTAGTGGGGAAATGTGAATGGAATCTATTTTCAGAAATATGATCTGTACAGCAGGGTGAAATAAGGACGGTAAGCTCACTGGCGGCAGGGAATGTGTCTATTATCTTGTTCTCTCCCACGTGCTTAGTACAGTGCTCTGCAAACATTAAGCTCTCAAATTCGATTGACTGGCTGAATGACTGGGTGTCCTGATTTCAGTGACGATGTGAATCACTACTCATTCAACAACACGATCAGGTCTGAGCTCCCCAACAACCCCTCCCCCCCAACAACCCCCTCCCCTACTTTCCCATCCTTCCCTGCAGTATCCTCAGAGGAGATCTCCTCCCTCCTCGCAAGTGCCACCCCCTCCACCTGCGCCTCGGACCCCATTCCCTCTCACCTTCTTAAAACCATCGCCCCTGCCCTCCTCCCTTCCTTAACTTCTATTTTTAACCACTCAATCTCCAAGGGCTCCTTCCCCTCTGCCTGCAAACATGCCCACGTCTCCCCCATCCTAAAAAAACCCGCTCTTGACCCCACTTCCCCCTCCAGTTATCGTCCTATCTCCCTACTACCCTTCCTTTCCAAAATCTTAGAACGAGTCGTCTACAATCGATGCCTAGAATTCCTTAACTCCCATTCTCTCCTAGACCCCCTCCAATCTGGCTTCCGTCCCCTCCACTCTACCGAGACTGCTCTCTCTAAGGTCACCCATGACCTCCTTCTTGCCAAATCCAATGGTTCCTACTCCATTCTGATCCTCCTTGACCTCTCTGCTGCCTTTGACACTGTCGACCATCCCCTCCTCCTCCATACCTTATCTCACCTTGGCTTCACGGACTCTGTCCTCTCCTGGTTCTCCTCTTACCTCTCTGGCCGATCATTCTCGGTCTCCTATGCTGGAGCCTCCTCCCCCTCCCATCCTTTAACTGTTGGAGTTCCTCAAGGGTCAGTTCTTGGCCCTCTTCTGTTCTCCATTTACACTCACTCCCTCGGTGAACTCATCCGCTCTCACGGCTTTGACTACCATCTCTACGCAGATGACACGCAGATTTACATCTCCGCCCCTGTCCTCTCCCCCTCCCTTCAGGCTCGCATCTCCTCCTGCCTCCGGGACGTCTCCACCTGGATGTCGGCCCGCCACCTAAAACTCAACATGAGCAAGACTGAGCTCCTCATCTTCCCTCCCAAGCCCGGTCCGCTCCCAGACTTCTCCATCACCGTGGATGGCACGACCATCCTTCCCGTCCCGCAGGCCCGCAATCTCGGTGTCATTCTTGACTCGTCCCTCTCGTTCACCCCACACATCCTATCCGTTACCGAGACCTGCCGGTTTCAGCTCTACAATATCGCCAAGATCCGCCCTTTCCTCTCCACCCAAACGGCTACCTTACTATTACGGGCTCTCGTTATATCCCGGCTAGACTACTGTGTCAGCCTTCTCTCTGACCTCCCTTCCTCCTCTCTCGCCCCGCTCCGGTCTATTCTTCACTCCGCTGCCCGGCTCATCTTCCTGCAGAAACCATCTGGGCATGTCACTCCCCTTCTTAAACAACTCCAGTGGTTGCCTATCGACCTCCGCTCCAAACAAAAACTCCTCACTCTAGGCTTCAAGGCTCTCCATCACCTTGCCCCTTCCTACCTCTCCTCCCTTCTCTCTTTCTACCGCCCACCCCGCACGCTCCGCTCCTCTGCCGCCCACCTCCTCGCCGTCCCTCGGTCTCGCCTATCCCGTCGTCGACCCCTGGGTCACGTCCTCCCGCGGTCCTGGAACGCCCTCCCTCCTCACCTCCGCCAAACTGATTCTCTTTCCCTCTTCAAAACCTTACTTAAAAATCACCTCCTCCAAGAGGCCTTCCCAGACTGAGCTCCTCTTCCCCCTCTACTCCCTCTGCCATCCCCCCTTTACCTCTCCGCAGCTAAAGCCTCATTTTCCCCTTTTCCCTCTGCTCCTCCACCTCTCCCTTCCCATCCCCACAGCACTGTACTCGTCCGCTCAACTGTATATATTTTCGTTACCCTATTTATTTTGTTAATGAATTGTACATCACCTTGATTCTATTTAGTTGCCATTGTTTTTACGAGATGTTCTTCCCCTTGACACTGTTCAGTGCCATTGTTCTTGTCTGTCCGTCTCCCCCGATTAGACTGTAAGCCCGTCAAACGGCAGGGACTGTCTCTATCTGTTGCCGACTTGTTCATCCCAAGCGCTTAGTACAGTGCTCTGCACATAGTAAGCGCTCAATAAATACTATTGAATGAATGAATACTCATTCTTTTATTCATTCAGGACAAAACTCCGACCTGGTCTGGAGGCTATCCCACAGGAAGCCAACTTGTTATCAGGGTGACGTTTCGCGATGTCATTTCTCTTCCTTTCCAGTTCCTTCGGCCTTATGTGCTATTTAGGAATCATTTAGCTTGTCAGGAGAGGAGAGGAGGTCAATAAAGAAGGTGAGGATGCTCATGGTAGTTCTTAGAGGAACAGTTCCCTTGGGGATTTACCAGTAGTTCCTGGGTTAATCAATAAATAGGAGAGCATCATGGCACAGTGGATAGAGCAAAAGCCTGGGAGTCAGGTCATGAGTTCTAATGTGGGCTCCACGACTTGTCTACTGTGTGTCCTTGGACAAATCACTTCACTTCTCTGTGCCTCAGTTACCTCATCTGTAAAATGGGGATTGAGACTGAGAGCCCCATGTGGGACAGAGATTGGGTCCAACAAGATTTGCTTGCATCTACCCTAGCGCTTAGTACATTGCCTGACACATAGTAAGCATTTAAGAAATGACATCATGGGATTATCTCTATTTGTTGCCAAACTGTACTTTCCAAGCACTTAGTACAGTACTTTGCACAGAATAAGAGCTCGATAATTACGATTGAATGAATGAAAGTTCCCCCAAACATCCTGCGGCCACTCCTAGAGACAGAATCCTAGGCTGGATGGATCATTGTACTGAGCAGTAATGATCCTACTTTTATTTACATGCACTTGAAGAACTAGCAACAGATGGATCCTTTGTGTTGCAGGATACTGATAAAAGAGAAATAGCAGTATCCCCCTTCCAGTTGCTTCCCAAATGCCCAAGGTCCTAACTGGTCCTAAATCATCCTGGCTCTCTCATAAGGGCTACCCTTCTGGAGTCTAAAGAGACAAAAGTAAAGAGGCTGGTGTCCCTTCTCTTATGCCTGCACAGGTGGAGACTAGACCAAAGTCAAATAAAGGAAGAGTGACTAATAATAATAAAAATAATAATGACATTTAAGTGCTTACTATGTGCCAAACACTGTTCTAAGTGCTGGAGGTGATGCAAGGTGATCAGGTTGTCCCACGTGGGGCTCACAGTCTTAATCCCGATTTTTCACATGAGGGAACTGATGAGCCCAAAGAAGTGAAGTGGCTTGCCCAAGGTCACACAGCAGGCAAGTGGTGGAGGTGGGATTAGAACCCATGTTCTCTGACTCCCGAGCCCATGCTCTTTCCACTAAGCCATGCTGCTTCAACAAACAACCATTGCAAAACAGAACCTTCACGGGGACTCACTAGATTGTAAACACTTTGAGGACAGGAATCATATCTACCAATTCTACCGTACTCTCTCAAGCACTTAGTATAATAATGGTATTTGTTAAGTGCTTCCTATGTGCCAAGCACTTTTCTAATGCTCTGCACATGGTGAATGCTCAATAAATACCATCAATTGTTTGAAATTTGAGGCTTAATCACACACAACATAAATGGTTGTTAATCCAGTTTGAAGAAAGTCACAAGGTGATGTAAATGGCCGATATCCGTCTGTGGGGAAGAAATGCCTTGCAGTAAACACAGAATTCGGTCGGTCCTATGCAAGTTATTTATGTAGAAGTACAGAAGATATTTAATGTTCAATTCATAAACTGTGCTTTATTCCATTTTTTCTTCCCTGTGTTTGCAGTGGCACTTATTTCACTTAGAGGTATTAAATGCTCCCTGGATGCTCTTTAGAAAATAATAAATTGCTTAATCTTAAGAGCAGCCACCTATGGTTAGGATGATTCAAGAGACACAACTGAGTGAAGCACTTCATAATTTTCTACTTAGACCTTCATTTTAACCAACACTAATGATGCCTTTTGTATTTATTACAGTAAATATTTTTCAGGGAAAAAGCAGCGTGTGAAAGCAGCAGGCACAATGGGGAGGGACTCACTATTCATCTCTGAACTATTTCTCATTGATCATTTCCAACAACTTCGATCCTCTCTAGGGCCACAGGATCATCTGAACCAGTAACCTCAGTAACCCCTTGGCTAGATTGTAGTCAAGAGGAAAAAGCACATGGGGTCTAGGAGTAAACGAAAAATGCCAAAAAAAACCACCAAAACTCCAACACCTTTTCACTTCCCAGATGTAGGTCTGCCTGGATCATAACTGGGGTTAATTGACAAAACAGCATGCTGGTTGACCCAGCTGGTGTTTCAGCAAATTAATCTCATCCCTAAGTGGCAGGCAAAGACCCACCCTCTTGCAGCCTCCTAAATAAACCAACCGGGGATGGAATTTTTAAGGTGCTTTCAAGGAGATTTAATTTCCTTACCTACATGAATGGCCTCCACTTGGCCCAGGCTTTCTCTCAACATTCTAGAATCATCATTCCCTACTCTAGCTGTATTGCTTGGGGTCTCAGTTTAGCTGTAACTCGATGGGACTCATGGACCCTGACGCCAGGTGGCCATTAACCCCTGAGCCCCTGTCAAGGAGAATGGTGTGAGCCATGAGGTCGTTAGAGTAGCATTAGGGTCACTAGTTGCCCTGTGTAATGAAGACATTGGTTCTAATCCCTGCTATGCCAATTGTTTGCTGGGGAGACCTGGATAAGGCACTTAGCTTCTCTGTGCCTTAGTTTCCTCAACTGTTAAACAGGTATTAAATATTTTCCATTCTATTTAGACTGTCTTCGACCTGATTGTCTCATAGCTACACCAGCATTTGGAACCGTGCTTGACACGTAACAAGAGCTTAGTATATAATAATAAATTTCAGGAATTTACACACAATTACCTGCATCTACCCTCCCATCATCTCTACCTAATGATCTTTCTTGGCACAAATAATGGTAGCTGCAGGGGAGATTGAAGAATAAACATAGCAAAGGTGATAGAAGAAGGCGAAGCAAGATGGCAGCCCCTTGGAAGACCGTTTCCTTTCCTGGGACTGAACCTAACTGCTTTGAGTTCCAGGAAGTGCCCCCGTGTCCTGGCATTGATGGGAATTTAGGTAGCAGCAGCAGTGAAGTGAGGCTCTGTATTTGGTGGTGTTTTCCACATCCTCCTTTTCATCAGTCCCCAACACACTGGAAATTCTAGAGACTAACAGTCATCCAATTGGATCGGGGGAAAATTAATCATAACAACAGTGGTGTTGCTTAACCACTTATGGTGTGTGAAGCGGTGGAAGATATTAAGTAAGTGGGTTGAAAGCAGTGGAAGATAAGCGTAAGTGGGCTGGACACAGTTCCTGTCCCACGTGGGGTACATAGTCTAAGTAAGACATTCAGTGATATTTATTGAGTGCTTACTGTGTTCAGAACATTGTGCTAAATTCTTGGGGGAGCACAATATACTTGAGTTTGTAGGCCTGATCCTTATATTGTACTCTCCCAGGTGCTTAGAACAGCGGTATGCACATAGAAAGCGCTCAATACCACTGATTTATTGTTCACATGGATCTTACGGTCTAGATAGGGAGACAGAGAGCAGATGTTTAACACCATTATACAGATGAGGAAACTGAGGTATGGAGAAATTAAGTGACTTGCTCATGGTCACACAGCAAGCAAGTGGCAGAATTGGGATTAGAACCCAGGACTTATGACTCCCAGACTTATGCTCTTTCCACTTGGTCACATTGCTTCTCTATGGTCCTTGGGTCAAGGAACCTAGATGTTAGTTGGCAGTTGAAAAATAGGGAGGAGTCCTGCCCTGTCTATTCCACTTTAACTCTGACCTTCCTAGGTCTTCCAGACATCCTGAGCCCACATTACCATCTGCCTGTCATTTCTCCATTGGAACCTCACTCAACTAGGCCATGGTGAATCACAAAACCTTTGTCCTATTTCTTTATAGATTCCCAGATCTTCCTGAAGGTGACCCAAGTCCAGGCAGATATCACTGGAAGAGGAGCATCCCTTGTTCACATCATTCTTCTGACCTGAAATCAATCATATTTACCGAGGGCTTATTGTGTCCAAAGCACAGAACTCAGTCCTTGGGGGACTACAATACGATGAGCTTAGTAGACATGGTACCTGCCTACAGTGAGAAGCATCATCGTCTAGTAGGTAGAGTATGGGCTTGGGAGTCAGAAGGACCTGGGTTCTAACCTCAGCTGGGTCATTTGTCTGCTATGTGATGTTGGGCAATTCACTTAACTTCTCTGTGTCTCAGTTACCTCATCTGTAAAATGGGGTTAAGATTGTGAGCCCCCTGTAAGACATGGGCTGTGTCCAACGTGATTATCTTGTATCTACTCCAGTGCTTACTACAATGCATGACGCATGATAAGTGTTCCACAAATACCATTAAAAAAATTAGCTTACAGTCAAGAAGGGAAAGACAGGTACTAATATAAATAAAAATAAATTACAGATATGTACATAAGTGCAATGGGGTTGAGTGTGGGGCCCCAAGTGCAAAGGGACAACCCCTCTCCCATTCATGTACTATCACTCCCACCTGCAAAAACCCTCAAGAGACCTTCCCCATTTAAGCCCTCATAACTCCTACTCCCATTTCCTTCTGTGTCACCTATGCACCTGGCTCTGTATCCTTTAAGCACTTGATATCCACCTCAACCTCAGCACTTATATATGTACCCATAATTTATTTCAATGCACCTGTCTCCTCTTTTCAAATGCAATCTTCTTGTGGGCAGGAAATGTGTCTACCAACTTTGTTAGAATGTATTCTCCCAAGCACTTAACACAGTGCTCTGCACACAGTAAGAATACAATAAATGCCATTGATTGACCAATGAAGTTTTACCTAGGCTAGAAAAAATGATTATGATGAGAAGAATTATAATACAAGAAGAATTATTGTTTTGTTAAGAGCTTACTGTGTGCCAGTGTACAAAGTAATGGGGCAATCAATTGATCAATCATATTTATTGAGTGTTTACTCTGTGCAGAGCACTGTACTAAGTGCTTGGGAGAGTACAATATAACAACATAACAGAGCTGGTAGGCACGTT
Source organism: Ornithorhynchus anatinus (assembly GCF_004115215.2). Lineage (NCBI taxonomy): Eukaryota > Metazoa > Chordata > Mammalia > Monotremata > Ornithorhynchidae > Ornithorhynchus > Ornithorhynchus anatinus. The sequence goes on along the minus strand of NC_041737.1, from coordinate 38,070,844 downwards.
CCCTGACCACAACAACCTTACAGTCTAGAGGGAGAAACAGACTTTAGTGCAAGTCAATAAATCACGGCTATGTACATAAATGCTGTGGAACTGAGGAGGTAGTGAATAAAGGGAGATATCAGGGAGATATAGAATGGAGTGGGAGAAGAGGAAATGAGGAGTTAGTCAGGGAAGGCCTCTTGGAAGGGATGTGCCTTCAATAAGACTTTGAAGGTGGGGAGAGTGTCTGCCGGATATGAAGAGGGAGGACGTTCCAAACCAGAGGCAGAACGTGCGCAAGAAGTTGGAGGTGAGATAGACGTGACTGAGGTACAGTGAATAGGTTGGCATTAGAGGAGCAAAGTTTGTGAGCTGAGTTATAGAAGGATGGTAGTGAGGTAAGGTATGAGGGGGCATTGTCAAGGAGTTTCTGTTTAATGAGAGGTGGATGGACAACATTGGAGGGTCTCGCCGAGTTGGGAAACAGACTGAATGAATGGTTTTGCAGAAAAATGATATGATCAGTAGAGTGATCTATGGACTGGAGTGGGAAGAGACAGGAATCAGGCAGGTTAGCAAGGAGGCTGATAGGATAGTCAAAGTGGAATAGGATAAATATAAGGTAATCAAACCAGACAGTCTCTGCCCTACACAGGATTCACAATCTAAGAGGGAGGGAGAATAGATATTTATTCCCCATTTTACAGTCAGGAAACTGATGAACAGAGAAATTAAGTTTCTCATTCAAGATCACACAGCAGGCAAATAGAGGAGCCTGGTCTGTAAGCTCCGTATGGGCAGGGAATGCATTTGTTATATTGTACTGTCCCAGGAGCTTAGTACAAGGTTCTGTACACCGTAAATGCTCAATAAATGTGAGTAAATAGTAGACTCTCAATCCTCTGTCTTTTCACTAGGCCACACTCCAGGTTTCCCCAGCCTGCCAAACTCATTCCTTCCCTAGAACATAAGCATGTTATGGACAGGGAGCATGTCTGTTAATTCTGTTGCACAGCACTCTCCCAAGCGCTTAGTACAGTGATCTGTACATAGTAAGCACTCAAATACCATTGATTGATTGTCTCCCCCATGAAGACTGTAAACTGTGTGGCCAGAGATTGCATCTATAAACTTCATTAATTCAATCATATTTATTCAATTGTACTTATTGAGTGCTTACTGTGATGATGATGGTATTTGTTAAGCGTTTACTATGTTCCAAGCATTGTTCTAAGCACTGGGGTAGATACAAGGTAATCAGGTTGCCCCACGTGGGACTCACAGTCTTAATCCCCATTTTACAGATGAGGTAACTGAGGCACAGAGAAGTTAAGTGACTTGCCCAAAGTCACACAGCTGATAGGTGAAGGAGCCAGGATTAGAACCCACAACCTCTGACTCCCAAGCCCGGGCTCTTGCCACTAAGCCACTCTGATTCTCTACGCTCTGCAGAGCACTGTAGTAAGTGCTTGGGAGAGAACAATGTAACAATAAACAGACATTTTCCCTGCCCCAAACAAGCTTATATTATAGAGACGAGCTTACAGTTTCCTTGTATTGTATTTTCCCATTGCTGAATTGTACCTTCCAAGCGCTTAGTGCAGTGCTCTGCACACAGTAAGCACTCAATAAATACGATTGAATGAATACAGTGCTCTACACACCCTAAGTACTCAAAGGCCACTAATTCATTCAATGCCAAAACTGCAGCAGCCTTTGCCAGGATCAGCTATAGTCAACCAAACGTGCTCATATCCAAGCCAACAGTACAAACTAGACCCTGAGCTACTGAAATATGGTGCTCCTGAGTTCAAGGAGCTCCTGACTCTAAGTCATGGGCAGAGTTGCCCTGCTTAGTCTCTGACTCCTGGCTCTTCCCACACTCATGCAGGATCAGTCAGGCAATCAATCAATCCATCATACAGAGCAGAGCTCTGTACTAAGGTCTTGGGTGAGGACATTAAAGTAGACACGATTCCTACCCTCGAAGAGCTTACAATCTGGCAGAGGATCCCTATACCGGGACCACCAAGATGGGTGTGACAAGGATCTTACCATCTAATGGGGGAGACAGATATGCCAAATATTTATGAATAATAGTGAGAGCAGTAGGAAGAACTGTTCAAATAGTGGGGAGGACAAATATGCCATGATAAAATAGCAAAATAAGAATCACTTGGCTAGATATATATACAAACAAGTTTAGCAGAGGTATAAATGCATAAATGCTAGAGTGGCTGTTGGACTGTTACAACTCAGGGGTTGGGAATTAATTGGGGAAGGACTTGCTGGAGGAAGAAATAGATCTCCCAGAAGTACCTCACTGAACACTTTTAAAGCTGTTCTGTGTGAAAAATACACATGAGTCTCCTTTCCTCTATGAAAGAGGAGTGGGTATTTTTGGTCATCAGGTGCTGTGGTTAAATGAGTTATTTTCATATTGTTCTATGATAGCTCTGGTTCTGCCCTTCTCACCACCCCTTTTCCAGCTCCTTACTCAGAGGAGAAACAGGCCAGATGCAGTGGACCGTGATGATCACAGAGGTGGGAGAAAATAGCTAGTTTTAACTTAGAAAGACCAAGGGGGAGTCTAGAAGCAAAACTCACCACCATCGCTTCTCAGTATGCCACCCAGAACAAAAATTCCCCACAAGACTTCTGCACCACTGTTATGTTTCAAAGCAAGAAAAGGAGAGAAAGGTGACAGAGACGCAAGAAAATGCATTCCCATCATTACCTGGGGGGCGAGGGTGGAAAGTTTTCATCCAAACCCTTTAAACCTCTCATTCTGCTATTTGATATCAAAATCTAAGCAAGACAATAACGTGTCTGTGAACTGAAATGCATTCTCCACAATAGAACATCCCCATATGTGATAAACAAAGGTTTTAAAGATGTTCAAATCGGCACTGAGGGTGGGATATACTTGTGATGAGAAAGCTTTTGATTAAAATAAGAAATGTATGGTAGGGGTGATGGGAAGTCAAGGCACACAAAAAATGTTCTTTTCTGTTTGGGAGAAATAAACATGAAAATGAGACCTCCACACACCTCCACAAGTAAAGACGAAATGATCAAAACAGAAAAGGAGGGAAAGGGGGAAAGAGGGGAGTGGGGGGGGGGGGGGAGTGAGTCGTCTTAGTGTTGCCTTCCTCAGACTATAACAAGTAGGCATCGAAGCTTCCGCACAATTCCTTCTCTGATGATTTGGGGCCTCCTTTGCTGAAGGGCTCAGGTAAGCTAGCTATGAGGGCAGGAAAGCAAACTCAAGCATGGGAAATGGGTGCCACCTGGCCATGGCAGTTTGGAGAGGAAGCCATGGGCTAGCACAGGATCATGGCAAGTGGGAGGAAGTGCAGTGAAAAGCCCCTATCATGCTCTGAACCAATCATCCTTGTCATGCTCAAAGAGGAAGTTTCACAATTAGAACTGACTCCTGGCTAGGAGCCCAGATCTCCTCAGGAGGGAGAAGGAGCTGGCCACTTGCCCAAATGGCAGAGGGTAGATATCAATGGCCTGGTGACTCATGAGGATGAATGAGCTTATTCCTGGTGGACAGTTTTCCAGGAGATAGGGGTAAAGGAAGGGTGTAAGAGAGGGGGTGTCTGCGTTGCAGATACCCCTATTTTCCAGGAAAGGGATGATTCCATGAAAGCCACATGAAAGGATTATGGGAGGTTAGGTTTAGAGGGAATCTTATTTGAGTTCGAAATGTGTTTACTGAGTGCTTACTGTATAGAGATCACTGTGTACTAAGCTCTTGGGAAAATACAACAGAGTTAGTAGACACATTCCTTGCCCACAGGGAGGTTGTAGTCTAGACTGAAAACTCACTGTGAGCAGGGAATGTGTCTTTGTTATATTGTACTCTTCCAAGGGCTTAGTACAGTGCTCTGCACACAAGTGCTCAGTAAATATGATTGAATGAATGGAGGGGGAGACCGACATTAAAATAAAATATGGATATCTACATAAGTGCTATGGAGCTGAAGGTGGGTTGAATCTTAAGTGCTAAAAGGATACAGATCCAAGTGCATAGGCAACACAAAAGGGAGAAGGAGTTGGGGAAAAGAGGGAATAGTCTGGGAAGCCTCCTATAGGAGATGTGATTTTAGTAAGGCTTTAAAGTGGGTAGAGTGGTGGTCTGGTGGGCAACCTAGATAGTTATTCTCCTTAGCCAGGAGGGGATTCAACTTTATAAAGTAGAATAGTAGTATTTATTGAGGTGTGATAGACTATTAGGTGCTTACTCATAGAGGACAGAACAATAATGAAAAGTAAAGCATTCCACAGGCCCCGGAGTCAGATGGGTCATGGGTTCTAATCCTAATTCCGCCATTTGCCTGCTGAGTGACCTTGGGCAAGTCATTTCACTTCTCTGGGCCTCAGTTCCCTCATCGGTAAAAATGAGGATTGAGACTGTGAGCCCCATGAGGGACGGGGACTGAATCCAATGGGATTTGGTTGTATCTACCCCAGCACTTAGTACAGTACTTGGCACATACTAAGTGTTTAACAAATATCACAATTATTATTATTATTCCCTGGTCCTTAAGGCATTTTCACTCAGTTGAAAGAATGGAAATAGAGATGTGACATTTAGACTCAACCATATAGAGGTGGGAGAACTGCCCAAGGGGATGAGAAAAGAGTGAGACTATTAAAGAGCCTGTTAGGGTGTAAGCAAGTGTTTGTTTTGTACTTCCCAAGTAATTAGTACAATGTAGGGCACCTGGAAGATACTCGATACATTCTCAGTTGAGTCTCTCCCCACCTAGACTATAAGCTCTTTGTGGAAAGGCAGATGTGTCTACCTTGTTATATTGTACTCTCCCAAGTGATTAGTACAGTGTCTTACACACAATAAGCACCCTATCAATACAACTGATTGATTGAATCAATCTTATTACCAATATTACTACTAAAGGGCCCCGAATAAGCCTGTTGGGAGAAAGGGACAGAGGATAAAGAGACAAAAAGGAGACAGAGGAAGCGTGGGTAAAAAGGTAGGAATATAATCAGGATGGAATTATTTTAGTAAAACTAAGGCTGGTTAGAGTTTCTAGAAAGAAGATGTGGTAATAGAGTTAAAAGGTAGAGAGGTCAAGGAAAATTAGGATAGACCTATTAAATTTAGCCAGATGGAGGTCATTGGAGACTTTGGTGATCAAGGTCTCAGGATAGCGAAGAGAGCAGTGTCCAAGTGTCATGGATTTAAGTAGAGAGTTAGTGGAGGAGAAGGAAAGGTGCATACTCGAAGGTACTCCATTGGCACCTCCACCCCCAACACACAGTATTCATATACATTTCCATATACTTAATTGCTTCCCTTGTCATCTATTTTAATGTCAGTTTCCCCTTGAGGGCAGAAATCACATCTCCCAACTGTATTGTACTCTCTCAAAGTGCTTAGTTCAGTGCTCTACATAGAGTAAGTGCTCAGTGAATGCCACTAATTGATTGATTTATTAAATGGATGCATTCTGTTCAAGAGAAAACACAGCTAGGACTAGTTTCAGACATTAGCTACTGAGACAACCTGATCATCTTTTATCTACCCCAGGGCTTATGTGCACTGCTTTTCACAGAGTAAGTGCTTAACAAACATTATTATTATTATTATTATCCACCTCAAGGTGCAACATCAGAGGGGATGACAGTGAGACACAGAAGTGGTAACAACATGAGGGTTATGCTGTTCCAAGGGAGGAGACAATAATAAATTTAAAAGTCCAGCTCCTGGTTGAACAGATGGTGATTACCGTGGCTATGGAGTTTCGACTGCAGCGGGAACCTACTCAGGGAAACGCTCGAGTGGCAGGGGTTCAAATGGACTTCCAAACCGTGTCATTGCATCACAACACACGCATCACATGACATTAGAATAGGGGCCTCCACAGAGTAGCCAAATGCTTGAATATGGCCCTCTAGACTGTAAGCTGGTGTGGGCAGGGAATGTGACTGTTGCATTGTTTTATTACACTCTCCCAAGCAATTGGTATAATGCTCTGCATACGGTAAGCACTCAGTAAATACAACTAACAATTGACTAACTGGCCTTGAGAACGGCTCCTGATTTCCACCTGGGGGACATAAAATCTACCTCTTTCCATTTGCTAGTGTTCCCCCCTGCACTTTTATCTTAAATGGTATGTATTAAGCACTTATATGCTAAGCACTGTCTTAAGTGCTGGAGTAGATACAAGGTTAGACACAGTCCATATCCCACATGAGGCTCACCGCTAGAAGATAAGCACTAGAGCCGGGATTAGAACCCAGTTCCATGTTCTTTCCACTAGGCCACACTGTCCCCTAATGCCCCTCGCAGGGCTTTGCGTCCACCCTCCAGAAATAGATCTCCCTATCCAGTTCAGCATTATTCATTAGTCCCAAACTAGCCCTGTACCCAATCATTATTCTAAAATGAGTAAATAAGGGGGTATTACAAAAGCTGTGGTGTCCATAAAATGCCATATTTTAGGGATTAATCTAGCCCAGTGGCCCTAACTGTGGATTTTGAATTGGGGGTTCATATTAAAATTAACTCCATTATCAAATCGTTTCCAGAAACTCAAGGTCTTACATACTATTCCTAAGTTTATCTTCAGCTTAGCTTCCTGTTAATTCTGTTCTTGATGGTGACTTTATAGCTCGTACCAGCGATGACCATGTCAAGAATTCCGGGCTCAGGGTCCCCTTGACTATCCCAGAGTCCGGGTTTCCAAGAAATCTGGCTTGGAATGGGCTCTGAAGATGTCCTTCAACCAGTTTATTAATTCACAAGTGCTTTTTGCCAATTGAAATCCCGGGAATTAAACTGGCTCTTGAGTTGATTATACCTTCTCTGCCGTTTCTCTCACCACTTTCGACAGTTTGATCAGAGAGTGGTCCCACCCTGACTGATGACCCAGTTTGATCACCAATGTGATGGCCAGCCTCCATCAGAAGCAGCATGGCTTAGTGGATAGAGCATAGGCCTGGGAGTCAGAGGGACCTGGGTTCTAATCCCAGTTCCATTGCTTGTTTTCTGTGTGACCTTGGGCAAGTCGCTTCACTTCTCTGGGCCCAAGTTACCTCATCTATAAAACTGGGGTTAGACTGTAGGACAGGGACCATGTTTAACCCGATTTGCTTGTATTCCCCTATCGCTTTGAGCAATGTCCAACACATCGTAAATCATTAAATACCACAGTTATAATTAATACCACAGTTATAATTACCATCTCATGGAGGATTTTAGCTAGATATGTAATTTTCACATTTTAATGCCTGGTCAGCAAGCACCCTAAGAACAGCAGCAATTTTTGTGTCAACACATCTCTACTATGTGTTGATCCTGGATGGTGAAACAGGCTGAATACAGTGGTAATTTTCTCTAGTGAACAACAGTACTTTAAAAAATGTAGTAACCAAGCACTTGATGAGGTTTCCCCGGAAAGCACTAGTCCACTGGCAGTGAGAATTTGACCATCAATTACTGAAGGTAGCCTTCCCCCCAATCCAAGGAGAAGCAATTGTAGGAACCAAGAGATGTCTGAGTTCTCCTTGTGCCAGGGAGTGAGTGGAAAACTCTAAGTGACTGCAACTTCCCAGGGGATTTATTTTCACATGAGCTTTCCCTGAGAGGCACAGCTGGGCCATCTTGCTAATAATAACAACAATAAAAGTTAAGCACTTATGTGCCAAGCACTGTACAAAGTGCTAGGGTAGGTATGAGTTAATCATGTTAGGCACAGTCCCAGTCCCTTAAGGGGTTTACAGTCTAGGAAGGAGGGAGGATTGCTATCAAATCCCATTTTACAGATGAGGACCTGAGGCACAGAGAAGTTAACTCATTTGCCCAAGGTCACACAGCAGGTAAATGGCAGAGCTAGAATTAGAACCCAAGGCCTGACTCCCAGGCCAGGGCTCTTCCCACTAGGCCAGGCTGCTTCTCACCTAGAGGATTCACCAACACTGTCCTTGCTGCTAGGGATTTCACTGGGGAGGACTGCAGAGCAGGAATGTGGTTAAGTACCTGAACAGGAAACCTGCAGTACTAATGAGGGTAATGCCTCAAAGTATCCCGCTTACACACCAGAAGCAGCATGGTGTAGTGGCACTGGCCTGGGAGGCAGAGGGTCATGAGTTCTAGTTCTGATTTTGCCACGTGTCTGCTGTGTGATCTTAGACAAGTCACTTCGTTTCTCTGTACCTCAGTTATCTCACCTGTAAAATGGGGTTTGAAACTGTGAGCCCCAAATGGGACAGGGACTGTGTCCAACTTCATTTGCTTGTATCCACCCCAGCATTTAGTACAGTGCCTGGCACATAGTACATGTTTTATGTTGTTGTTGGTATTTGTTAAGCGCTTACTATGTGCAGAACACTGTTCTAAGCGCTGGGGTAGACACCGGGGAATCAGGTTGTCCCACGTGGGGCTCACAGTCTTAATCCCCATTTTATAGATGAGGTAACTGAGGCACAGAGAAGTTAAGTGACTTGCCCACAGTCACACAGCTGACAAGTGGCAGAGCCGGGATTCGAACCCATCACCTCTGACTCCAAAACCCGCGCTCTTTCCACTGAGCCACGCTGCTTCATAGTCATCCATCAATCTCTTTCACACCTTCCCGACACTAAGCATATTTAAGAGGACTTTGGTTCTGCCATAATCCTTCTTTTGGCCCAGTTAAGATCAATATACAGGCAAATTGGACATTAGACCCTTCCTAAATTACCGGTTCCTATTAGAACACCAGAACACAAATAACACCATTGCTTGACAACACCTATTTAGACTATAAGCACCACATGGAAGAGGAACTGTGTCCAACCCGGTGAACTTGTATCTACCCCAACTTAGAAGAGTGGTTGACATATAAGTGTTTAACAAACATAATAATAATGATAATTAAAACCACCAAAGGTCCAGGCTTTCCAGGATGCTTACTTCCTGTGACAGGGACAATAAGACACAGAGGAAGCATTTGCTGGAAGCATGGCCTAGTCGAAAGAACATGAGCCTGGGAGCCACAAGAGCTGGGTTCTAATCTCAGCTCTGTCACTTGTCTGCTGTGTGACCTTGGGCAAGTCTCTTAACTTCTCTGCGCCTCAGTTACCTCATCTGTGAAATGGGGATAAAGACTGGGAATCCTGTATGGGTCAGAGACTGTCCAACCTGATTATATCTACCCCAGCTCTCAATAGAGGGCCTGGCACATAGTAAGCACTTAAATACCATCATTATTGCCTAAGGGTTTCACACCTGTACATCTGTTCTCAAACTTATGGGTAAACTAGCCCTACCTTGCCCTATAGTAATCCATTAGGGACCATTCTTCCATGAATTCAAACTTTTCTTGAACTTAATGTTCTCTGCCCTCACAATCCACCAAAGTTCTGGAGTAAAAACCTCCAGGCGCTAAAACCGCACTTGGCATTTCCTTTTAATTATACTGTACCTACCATCCTCAAGTTTCCCTGGGAACCACCATGTCCTAGCGGGGAGGGATTTGGGGAACAACTCCCTGCCCACAGCCTTCTTGACTTCATTAATTCATTCCCATCCCCTCTCAGCCAGCATCATTCCCAATTGAAGAGGTCTAATATTTTTAGTCTATCCACATGAGGAAGTTTCTCCAATTCCCTGATTATTAACTAGAAAGTTGCTAAGTAAAAGGGGGCAGTGTTCTAAGGTCAGGTGGTGGGCTTGGTCCGACATCACCACGGGGGAAAAAAAAAAAATCACTCATGACCACAGGATATGGTCAAAGATCCCAAAAACTTTCATTTCAATTGAAAATGGTGGTCCAGAGCAGTGCCAATGTTAAGCGAACCTCAGAGACGTGAGGAACAAATATTGTCAGAATTTTATTTTCTGTAGCCCTCAACCAGTACCCCAGATAAACTGAACATTCATTTCATAGGCTCAAGTCTTTAAATGGCTTAGCAGTGAAAAGCAGAGTGGCCTAGCAGAAAGAGCACAGACCTGGGAGGTGAAGGACCTGGGTTTCTAAACCTGGCTCTGCCACTTGCTTGCTGTATGACCTTGGGTGAGTCAATTCTTGTCTTCTATGTGACCTTGGGTGAGTCATTTTACTTCTCATTGTCTCAGTTATCTCGGTTTTATCATTTTACAAATGTGTGCCCCATGTGGGACACAGACTGTGTCTAACCTGATTATTGTTTATCTATCCAAGTGCTTAACAATTACCATTAAAAATATGGGGTATGTTTTAATTGCCTCATACTTCTATGAGTACTATATCTACTAGAATCCTTGTTATGACATTCATAACTTCACGGTATCACCCACAGTCAATAATACCCTTCTACTATCTGTACTGGTTAACTGAGTGACATTCACTACTGCTGATCCCCCATGGAGAAACTTGAGCTCACACATATATCACCACAATACCAGAAATGACATGATTTTAAGGGAACTGGAAACCTTACCTCAACAAATTTATTTCTGTTTTTCAACATATATTCAAAGCAATACTTTGGCATTGTAATGTGATTCTTGACAGGTTAAGGTAAATTCATCATGCTAAACTGAAATGTTTCTGGCAGATGTCTACTCTGCAGCAATCAAACTTGTATGTACTATAATATGACAACCACAGTGCTACTTCTAGTTGTAAAAATTACAAGCATAATACTTTATTAACATTAACTCTGAAGGTAATTAGGCTGCATATTATATATACTCTTGTTTTTGACATTAATAAAACTTTCTGAAGAAAATCTAAAATTTAAATCAGAAATTTAAAAAGTGAATATAGAACGAAAAATGACCTTTGGTTACAAAGACTGGGCATTTTTGATGTTACTAAATCCTTTCTATCCTGCAATTTTAAAATGAAGATGAAATATTTTCTGTTATCAAATGTTTTTGCCTATGGATTTGTCTCAGCAGGAGAGTATTTTTTTTAGCTGCTCTGTAATATTTAAAGACTGGCAGAGATTGTACTTCCATCTTTTTTTTCCAAAGCCCATCCAGTTCCTAATAATGTATCAAAGTTTGCATCCAAGATTCTCTTAAAAAATCTTTATTATTATTATTATAATGGTATTTGTTAAGCGCTTACTATGTGACAACCACTATTCTAAGTGCTGGGGTAGATGCATGGTTATCAGGTTGTTTCATGTGGGGCTTACAGTCTTAATCTACATTTTCAGATGAGGTAACTTAGGTACTGAGAAGTCAAGTGACTTGCACAAATTCACATAACAGACAAATGGTGGAGCTGTGATTAGAACCCACACCCTTTCAATTCAAAACCCGGTGCCATAAACTGAGTTCCTCAGTGACAGGAGCCCTGCCTTATTTTTACAGTATTCTATACCAATCACCCAGTACCATGTTCTACACAAAGTAGACCCTAAAGTATTTCTGAAATTCCACCTTCTCCAGGAGGCATCTCCCAATCATTTTCTTCTTCCTTGGCCATTGTCTTCCAATTCTGACCTTGGACCTTCAGCACTACTAATCACCTGTTACATGTTTGTTCATATACTGATTTGTTACTCTGCTATTTAAGCACCTATTTAGTTATTTAGCTATTATCACAAGCCCTCCAGGCTCATGCCAACCAAGACCCTCCTGGACCAGGGGAGCCTTGGTGACACGCAGTAGAAGTCAAACCACATCTCTGATCACCAAGGTTAATATGGACCATTTTTTACTTAGTTTTACCAACTTGCAAGGGAGTCATACATAGACACTTTCACTCACTCCACCAAGGGTCCAGTACCAGTCTGCCGGCCAAGGAAACCCATCCTGCCAATGTTGCTTCTTTCTGCTTCCAAGTGCTGGTTCCCTGCAGGTCCCTTCATGTGCCTCTGCTGTTTCTCTGCATACTTTCTCTTGCCTCCATGCTAGACACTTCAATACTGCCTCCTTAGGCTTAAAGCGACCACCTTTTATCATTTCAGTGTAGCAGCTGTGGCTTCAAGTGGCAGTCACTGATTTGTCCAGGCCTGTTACGGGGTAGAAGAGGGAGAGAAAGCCTCACCTCCCTCCAAGCTCCACCCCCACAGGCCAGCAATCACCTGTCCTCAATTAAAGCCCATCCAGTGCCCTTGCCATTCTCTTCCTTGTTGTTGTTCCCGGGACCACAAACAGTCACTGACAAACAAGGCAGCTTGTTGTGGGCTCACCACAGCCATCTTCCCATCTCCCTTTTCATCCCAGATGTAAATAATGTTGTGTCTGTCTGCCCTGTTAGATTGTAAAGTCCTTGAAGGCAAGGTTAGCATCTTTTCCTTTCATTACAGTCTCCCAAACGCAATACTCTGCACCCAGAAGGGACTCAGCGGATGTTGTTGATTAAGTAGGTGTGTTGAGGATAGGAATCTGTGCTCAGTAAGGACCCAGAATAATCTTCTGGACACAGTAAATGATCGGTGTAAGCTTGTTGTGGGCAGGTAACCTGCCTACCAACTCCGTTGTAGGGCACTGTTCCAAGTGCTTAGCATAGTGCTCTGCACACAGTAAGCACTCAACAAATACCATTGATGACTATGATGATGATGATGACAGATGAGTGGGAAGCAGCATGACAGAGCAGCTAAAGCATGGGCCTAGTGGTTGGAGGACTTGGGTTCTAAACCCAGTTCCACTACTTACCTGCTGTGTGTCCTTCTCTGTGCTTTATTTTCTCAACTGCAAAATGGGGATTCAATACCTCTTATCTAGACTGTGAGCCCCATGTGGGACAGGGAGCACATCTGGCCTGAATAACATATCTACCCCAGCACTTAATACAGTGATTGATGCACAGGAAGCACTTAGCAAATACCATAAAAAAGAAGGAATAATAAATGAACAAATGCATTGCAACATTCACAAAAGACCTTCCAAATTTCATAAAAGCCTGGTTCAGGCTTTGATTGTGTGATCATGATGGTGTCACCCTGTGACTGTGAAGTGCCCTCCTGGTGCCAGCTGAACTGTCCCTCTGTAGCACAAGCACGTTTGATCCCTCCACTATAGCCTTATCCAAGGCACATCTCCTCCACGAGGCCTTCCCTGACTGAGCCTTCCTTTCCTCTTCTCCCATTTCTTTCTGCATCACCCTGACTTGCTCCCTTTATTCAGCCCCCTCCTAGCCTCAGAGCACTTATGTACATATATATATATATAATATTAATTTATATTATTGTTTGTCCCCCTCTAGATTGTTAGCTCTTTGTGGGCAGGTAATGTGTCTGTTATATTGTATTCTCTCAAGTGCTTAGTACAGTGCTCTGCACACAGTAAGCGCTCAAAAAATACCATTGACTATTTACACAGCACTGAACTGGGCAGGGCCGTAAACAGACAGGCCACCTCTAACTGCTGAAGGCTAATGGGATTTTTGCCTGGACGGCTTCTTGGAGAGGTTACCCCACTTGACTCTTCATGGTGGGCCCTGACTGAGTGAGCTGACCTAGTGGATGAAGCTTGGGGTTGGGAATCAGAAAGACCTGGGTGCTAATGCCAGCTCCACCACTTTTCTGCTTTGTGACCTTGGACAAGTCACTTCACTTTCTGTTCCTCAGTTCCCTCATCTGTAAAATGGGGACTGACACTGTGAGCCCTATGTGGGAAAGGGCCTGTGTCCAACTTAGTTTGTATTCACCCCAGTGCTTACTGCAGTTCCTGGCACATGGTAAGTGCTTAACAAGTACCACCTCCTCCTCCTCCAACTGATATGGACTCAACTGATTTTTAGCAGATTGCTTACCTTTCCTCTAGATGAGTGTTCTGCACCCAGTAAGTGCTCAGTAAGTACCACTGATTGATTATTCAATCATCCCTCCCTAGCCAGGTGCCTGAATCTATCCTATAAACAGTCACGCACCTAAATGCTTTCACTAGAGAAACTTTTTTTTATGGTATTTAAGAGCTCACTGTGTGCCGGGAACCATACTTAGCCCTGAGGTAGATTCAAGTTAATCATGTTGGACACAGTCCATGTCCTACATGGAGTTCACAATCTTCACCCCCATTTTACAGATGAGGTAACTGAGGCACAGAAAAGTGAAGTGACTTAACCAAGGTCACACACAGAAGATAAGTGGCTGAGCTGGGATTAGAATGCAGGTCTTTCTGACTTCCAGGTCCGTGTTCTATCCACTAGGCAATGCTGCTTCTCACTATTGACTTTAAAATTTCAGAGCATGGACTAATTCACTTCTCAGGAGACAGGTGGCCTTGTGGAAGGGAGTAGGGGAAGAGGTTATTGCAAATACTGGTCTCCAGGACTGAAATAAATTTATGAGCACCACCCACTCTGCCTGGGGCCATTGGCTTAGGTTTCTGGGGACAGAAAGGGTGGTGATTTTCTGCTAGAATCCTGAAAATCAAGTGATTGAGAAGTGTAGGAATTAGAGAAGAGGTGTTGTCTTATATGGGTCAGGCTAGTGAGAATTTTTACAGCTGCCTGAAATGCATACCAGTCCATTGTTAGCACTATCTGCAAGGCTATTTCTTAAAGTTTGATTGCCCCAACATGATCTCTCTCCCAGAGTCCTCCCCCAGGCTCCCATCCTCCAACTCCGCACTACTGTAACACAAACATCCCACACAAAAAGGCAGAAGCCATCCGTATGAAAACCCAAACATATTTGTCACCCAGATGGCGGTTAAGAACAGAAGCCCAGATTCTCATCCACCTCAACTCTCTCAGTGTGCAACCCTCTGCTCCAAAAGTCCTATTAACTTCAAAGAGAGATCCATGCATGTAAATGATTCTATTTATTCGATGTGCTAACTCCTTCATAGCCTCCGGCCACAATTAGAAGTATCATAGGAAATAAGCTATGTCTGAGTTGATACTCAATGGGAAAAGCCCTGCTGAACTTCAGATGCTAGAAAACCTGTCTCCTGTCCAGTGGCTTAGTTGTGAATTTTCTGATTTTTCCTCTGACAATCCTGATTGGTGTCTGAATTGGGGTTTTTTGAAAAGGAAAAGCTTTTTCGCTTCAGTGAAAGATGAATCTTCTGTGGCTCTGAATGAAAGGGTGAACCAGTGATCATGTTCCATCTCACTGAAAGACCTCTCACAGCCATGAAAACATCCTCAAAGACAAGGTGTTTTCATGAGATCATTTTTTTAGTGGGTCCAGGAACTCCATGAGGTGGGAGACTGGAAGATTCATGCCTATCAAAAGACAAGGTGGTTGGGAAAATACTGTCTGTTGAAATGATTTTCTATCAGTTCAGGATTGGGCTAAAACTGTTAGATTTGACTAAGGCATTGACTAAGGCATTTCTGTTATATTGTTGTTCCCCAAGTCCTTAGTAAAGGACTCCACATGCAGTAAATACTCAATAAATATCATTAATATTACTATAAATTTGATGTTACAATAAATTTGTTATATTGATATGGCAATAAATATCATAAATATCACTTATGGATTGATTAGGAAAGAAATGTATTTGCTTTTCTTTTTTCAGATATCCATTTTTTTGGCCAAAGAGCGGCATTTTAGTTCAGAAATTTAAACACTAGTTCACAACGGTGTGAATATGTACCATTTCTCCTAATGAGCTGCTAATCTTACAGACAGATCAGGTCTAGTGAAATTTCAACCTTTCTCGAATCATTAGGACATTGTTTATCCCCCTCCTTTCCGATGTGTGAGATTGAGCACCCCTTATTTAATCCAACTCCTACCTTCTCTCCTCATACTGTTCCTCTTATTCTGTGCCACATGACAGGTGAGAGGCTGAACAAAAACTGTCCAACCTAAACAAGAAGCAAAGACACAGGTCTAAGCTCCATATAGCTGCCTTTGGCATTGTGAATGACTTCCTTCCTCTAGAAACACTATCTAAACCTAGCTTTTTCTGATTCGATTCTATCTTGATACTGCAATTATCTCTCTAGTCTTTCCTTCTCAATTTCATTCACTGACTCTTTTGTAGATACCCATCCCTTCTAACGGTGGGTGTCCATTTTGGCTCTATTCTAGGTCCCCTTCCTCTTCTTACTTTGCTTGGCCCCTCCACCGTGACAGAGCAGAGCATCCACCATAAATTCCGTTTTCCCTCGCACTACTGAGGACCCCAGCTTCTGGTGTGTTTCATGTGCACCAGGCTGGGGATAAAAGCTCCACCTGTGCACTCCTGTCAAGAAAAAATATCATGGCAACTGCTGCCTTCCTCCATGGAGGGTCCCTGCTCCCAGCATCTCTGTGCTAGCTGGGATACTGGTCGCTGTAGTCACTGGTCTGCTCCCTGAGAACTGACACCAAATTTCTCTTACACCGTCGAGTAGCCCCCATCCCATCCTGCCTTCCACCACCCCAGCAGGAGAGACAACAGCACCTGCAACATGAGTTCTCCACTAAACTTCCGAAGACCAGTGGCTACTGGAGAGAGAGCTGCGGCTGGAGGCGTGCCTTGGATTCTTAGTCATGAGGACCCTGAAATTCTTCTCCTCCAGCCAGCACACGTACCCTTTTGATTCTGTCTTGATTTTGTATATTTGCCTCTTTGTTATTTTTTAAATTTTCTCATCATTCCTGATGTGCCTGTCTCTAGCTCCTTCTCCCATATATATATATGTTCTTAGATTGTTATCCCCACTGAGGGACAGGGACTAGGTCTAATTGTTTGTTCTAGGATTTGTTAAAATGTTTACTATGTGTCAAACACAGTTCTAAGCGCTGGGGTAGATACAAGTTAATCAGGTCAGACATAGTCCCTGTCCCACATGGAGCTCACAGTCTAAATAATTCCAGCTTATGTATTATCTCATTCATTCATTCAATTATATTCATTGGAAAGTGCTCAACACAGTGCTCTGCACATAGTAAGTGCTGAAGAAATACTATTACTTCTACTAATTTACATTCATTCCTTGGGGAATTCATCTGCTCCCAACTACTATCTTTTTGCAGATGACTCCCAAATCGACTTTGCTAACTCTGACTTTTTAACTTGCACTGCAATCCAGCATTTTTCCTGTGTCCACAATGTCCGCACATGAATGTCCCACTGTCATTTTAAGCTCAACATGTCTAAAACTGAACTCTTCATCTTCCCTCTCAAATACTTTCCTCTAACTTTTCCATGACAGTTGACAACACCATCATCCTTTCAGCCTCTGAAGTCTGCAAACCTTAGCATTATCCCTCCCCTTCAATTCTCATATTCACACTGTCATTAAATCTCACCACTTTTTACCTCCACAACATTTCTCAGATCCTCCCCTCTTTTCTATCAAATAGCCATCACCTTAGTTCAGGCACTTGTCTAATCCCAACTTGACTGTTTTATCAACCTCCTCACTGTTGATACTGGCTCCCATTTCTGTCCTCTACTGTCAATTCTTCCCTATACTGCATGGATCATTTTTTTTCCAAAATACTGTTCTGTATATGCCTCCACACTCCTTAACAACCCTCGATTGTAACCTATTCATCTTTGCACCAAACAGACCACTGGTTTTAAAACACACCACTGGTTTTAAAGCTCTCTCCCTTTTACGTATGTACTCTCTTTTCCTATAGGGCCCCAGCATTTCTCCCAGGCTAAACTATTCACTTGCTCTTGTTCGCAACTCTTCCTCCTCTGACTCCTTGCTCATGCCTTCCCCTTGCTTGAAATTCCCTCACAATTCAAATCTGCTAGACCGCAGTAAATCCTGTCTTTGAAGCCCTCCTGAAATCACATCTCTTCCTGGAGGTCTTGCCTGATTTAACAATTTTCCCCACAGGTTACATTTTCCCAACTTCCACATTAACACTTCTATGCCTCTCACCCCGACCCACCCATAGCTTTGTACATATCAAATTTATATATCTTTGTAAGTAAACACTTACTTATCCCCCTGTAGACTGTAAGTTCCTTGTGGGCAGGGATGACATCTACCGACATTATTATGTTATACTTTCCCAAGCAAATATTACAGTGCTCTGCTCATAGTAAGCATTCAATAAGTCATATTGAATATTTGATACACTATACCAAATACCATAGCAAATAAGCAGTGTGTCCTGGTGAATAGTACATGGGTCTGGAAGTCAGAGGACCTGGGTTCTAACGCCGACTCTGCCATTTGTCTGTTGTGTAAGTTAGTTAAGTTCTGTATGCCTCAGTTTCCTCATCTGCAAAATGGGTATTGATTACCTCTTCTCTCTCCTACTTAGACTACGATCCCCAATGTGGGACCTGATTATCTTCTGTCTACCCCAGCACAGTGCTTGGCACATAATAAGTACTAGTTTTTGTGTCTATTTCCCTAACTAGATTATATATTAGAGAAGCAGCATGGCTCAGTGGAAAGACCCCGGGCTTGGGAGTCAGAGATCATAGGTTTTAATCTCAGCTCCGCCGCTTGCCAGTTGTGTGACTGTGATCAAGTCACTTCACTTCTCGGTCCCTCAGTTCCCTCATCTGGAAAATGGGGGTGAAGACTGTGAGCCTCGCGTGGGACAACCTGATGACCCTATATCTACCCCAGCGCTTAGAACAGTGCTCAGCACATAGTAAGCGCTTAACAAATACCAACATTATTATTGTTATTATTATATACCTTAGAATCATGCTTCCTAACTTTATCGGATATAATAGAGTGCTCTAAATTACAGCCTTCAAATGCTGTCGAGTTGTTTCTGACCCATAGTGACTCCATGGACACACCCTCTTCAGAATGTCTCATCTTCCATCATAATGTCGTTCTGGTATGTGTATCCATAGAGTTTTCACATAAAAGTAGGAACTCAATAGATACTATTGATAGAGAGAGCAGGAATGGTCCGAAGTACAGCAAGTGCTGCCTTCACAAGCAAATGTTTTGGTTAAGTCAGAATTCCCCAAGAGAGGCTTAGGACAGGGCTAGAAGGATGACACTTCAGAAATGTCAGTCAGTCAATTGTATTTACTGTGTGCTTACTGAGTGCAGGACACTGTACTAAGCACTTGAGAGAGTACAATATAACACTCAAACAGACACATTCCCTGCCCAAAACGAGCTTACAGTCTACTGCCCCTCATTAGCTTTCCTACAAGCATTGACTTGGGGTTTTCCAATATAACATTCATTCAATAGTATTTATTGAGCGCTTACTATGTGCAGAGCACTGTACTAAGCGCTTGGAATGAACAAGTCAGCAACAGATAGAGACAGTCCCTGCCGTTTGATGGGCTTACAGTCTAATCGGGGGAGACAGACAAGAACAATGGCAATAAATAGAGTCAAGGGGAAGAACAACTCGTAAAAACAATGGCAACTAAATAGAATCAAGGCGATATACATTTCATTAACAAAATAAATAGGGTAATGAAAATATATACAGTTGAGCAGACGAGTACAGTGCTGAGGGGATGGGAAGGGAGAGGGGGAGGAGCAGGGGGAAATGGGAGGAAAAGAGGGTTAAGCTGTGGAGAGGTGAAGGGGGGGTGGTAGAGGGAGTAGAGGGAGAAGAGGAGCTCAGTCTGGGAAGGCCTCTTGGAGGAGGTGAGTTTTAAGTAGGGTTTTGAAGAGGGGAAGAGAATTAGTTTGGCGGAGGTGAGGAGGGAGGGCGTTCCAGGACCGCGGGAGGACGTGGCCCAGGGGTCGACGGCGGGATAGGCGAGACCGAGGGACGGTGAGGAGGTGGGCGGCAGAGGAGCGGAGCGTGCGGGGTGGGCGGTAGAAAGAGAGAAGGGAGGAGAGGTAGGAAGGGGCAAGGTGATGTACAGCCTTGAAGCCTAGAGTGAGGAGTTTTTGTTTGGAGCGGAGGTTGATAGGCAACCACTGGAGGTGTTTAAGAAGGGGAGTGACATGCCCAGATCGTTTCTGCAGGAAGATGAGCCGGGCAGTGGAGTGAAGAATAGACTGGAGTGGGGCGAGAGAGGAGGAAGGGAGATCAGAGAGAAGGCTGTGCTGTTGGGCAACAACAGACCACATAGGTTATTTTTTACTGAAGGGAAATCCACTTCAAAAAATCCACTTTCATCATGCTGATCCGGATGGGAAGTCACAGAGAAGTCAAGGAGCAGCAACCCAATCCTGAATTTCCCTTTAGTACTTAGTCCATTGAACCACATCCCGTCTCTAACTTTCTTTATAAACTCAGGCCCTTCAGAGCAGCCTTGTCAGGAGATAGCTAAAACAAGTGCTTTTAAAGTCGAAAGAGATAACAAAGGTTGATAAAGTTGGTTGTGGGTGAGATGGAAACCTTGCGTATTCACAGTGGGTGGGATCTATCTCTAGACTGAAAGTTTGTTGTGGGCAGGAAACACGTCTACCAATTCTGTTATATTGTACTCTCTGAAGCATGCGGAACAGTGCTCTGCACACAGGAAGTGCTCAGGAATTGCTGTTGACTGACTGATTGCATGTCAGCGTCCATTGACCCCGTTGGAGCTGTCTCCATTTTCCAGGTAGCAGCCTTCAGTGGAAGAATGGTCCCCTGAGTTATGGGTTCTAATCCTGTCTCTGGGCCTAACCTCTGGTCGGCCCTTAGATTTCCCAGCAGAACCTCGTAAGGGAAAAGAGTATCTGATAATGGTGATTCTGTTTTACTGATGAAAGGTCCATGTGCCAATAAAGTGATTGATTAATAAAGAGAGACAGAGAGCTGATGATATAGAGGAGTAGGTAGGTAGATAGCAAAATAGATACCTTATGCCCCAAAAGATGTTGATTACCCAACAAAATCTCAGCATAATTTGCTTAACTGATAATCGAGAGAGAGATGAAATATATCCTCACCTTACTTTCAGTGGTCTAGAGTCAGAGAAGCACAGGCGTGAAATGAGGATCAAGAAGTTCCCTAAGCCTTAGGTTCAGCTCCTGGGGAAATCCATGCTATGTTTTACAAGTATCAATCCCACTGACTTTATTATTAATATTTATTAACCACTTGATGTACAAGGTGCTGCACTAAGAGATGGGGTAAATATAACTAGGTCAAATGACCCAATTACTGACTCATAAGGGGCCCACAATCTAAGCAGGACAAAATAAGACTTAGATCAGAAGAATGCCAAGTAAACACAATGCAAATAAGTTAAAATACCCCAATAAGAAATGACTACATCAACGACAAAGTACTTGCAAAGGGCGATCCATGGGTACCTCAGCGTACCACGCAAAGTGTCCTTGCTGAGAAACTGCTGTAATATTCTCAATATTCAAAATGTTGTTCAAGCTTCTCTCTTGGTGGTCCTTCGAGGGAATGGAGAGGCTGGTTAGGGTAGTCTCTGAATTCCTGGTGTTTTGGGGTTCGTAGCTGCAGATGCTCACTGATAACCTCCAAGAGCAATAGGATGGTCCCAGGATGGAGAAGCAGTGTGGTCTAGTAGACAGAGCATGGCCCTGGAGTCAGAAGGTCATGGGTTCTAGTCCTCAGTTCTGTCACTTGTCTGCTGGGCAAGTCATTTTACTTCTCTGTGCCTCAGTTACCTCATGGGTAAAATGGTGATTCAGACTGTGAGCTCCATGTGGGACATGGACTGTGTCCAACCCGATTTGCTTGTATCCACCCCAATGCTTAGTACAGTGACTGGCACATTGTAAGCGCTAAACAAATGCTACAGTTATTATAATGATTATTATTATTATTTATACTTCTCGCTTCCTTAGAAAGGATTGCTGAAACTCCTCAAGATCAGAGACCATGTCTATTCATTAATGCATGGATTTATTAAGTGTTTGCTGTGTGCAGAGCACTTTACTAAGCACTTGGGAGAGGACAATAAATTACAGTTGGTAGATGTGATCCCTTCCCATGAGGAACTTACAGTATTCAGAAGGAGAGAGACATTGAAACAGATTACAGACTGTAATCTGCAGTAGTTGAGTATAAGCATGTTTATATGAGTGTTTTGGAGCTCTTGTGAGTGTCAAAGTGGTTAAGGAGTGTAAAGCCAAATGCAGAGTCAACACAGAGGAGAAGGCAGAAACCGTTGTACTCTCTCAAGCAATTCTTATAGTGCTTGGCTCAGAGTAAGCACTCAATAAATAGGATTGATTGATTGAACCACATATGTTCTGAATGCAAAATGAGCCTGACCACCCAGAGACACATATTTGCAAAAAATCAGGTCTCTGAGGCATCAGCCTGTGTGCAAACCTTCCCACTCCACAAAACTTTTCTCTCAGCTTTGCTCATCTCTGACATCAATCAATTACTGGTATTTATTGAAGACTTACAGTGTGCAGAATCCTGCACTAAGCACTTGGGAGAGTTCAGTATAACAAAGTTCCTTGGCCACAAAGAGAAACAACATGTTCTAGTGGAAAGAGCATGGACCTGGAAGTCAGAGGACATGGGTTCTATTCCCAGCTTTGCCACTTGTCTCCTATGAGATCTTGGGCAAGTAATTTTACTTATCTGTGCCTCAGTTACCTCATTTGGAAAACAGGGAGTAAGACTGTGAACCCTAAATGGGACAGGGATTGTGTCCAATGTCATTATCTTGTATCTAAACCAGGGTTTAGTGAAGTGTTTGGCACATAGTAAATGCTTAACAAATAGCATTATTATTATCTTGTATCTACCCCATGGCTTAGAACAGTGCCTCAACATGGTAAGCACTTAATAAATACTACTTTAAAAAAAAAGAGCTTATACTCTAGAGGAACATCTGAGAGTTTCCAGTCAAGGATTTAAAAAATAATAATCACACAAAATGGTGGCTTTCTGGACTATTAATCTTTTAACCATTTCTCCCCTTGAAGTCCATGTCCCTATATTTCCCCTGACAAATGAAAAGTTGGCAGTTCTATGTATGTGTGTGTGTTTGTGTATTTAGACAGGCATTAATGAAGCAATTCAGTTACCACCTTCATTGTTCATTAACTATCCTCAGTGCCACACTAAATGAACTGGGAAAGGGAAAATATGTACATTTGGGCCCTGAAAATAGATCCAAGAGTAAAAGCGGAGATTTAGAGGATTCAAAAGGTTCATAAAAATGTCTGGAGTTAAAAACAAGCGTACAAGTTACTAAAGATTTGATTTAATTAAATGAGTATGCAGTCCCTGGAAGAGTATTCTGATGTATTATGAATCACCTTTAAAGAATGAATATGTGAAGACGGCCTGATTTTTAGTAAATATTTATAGAGCAAAACAATATGAAGTATAGATAACAATCAAATTTCTCGTGAAAATGTGTGCAAGGAGGTTTATTTTGAAAGGAAAATTCCTACTCCCAGTGTCATACCCAATTAAATTCTCCAGGTAATGACCCTATTTGCATAGTGAGCTGAACCCACAAGTGGGAATTTTAATGGGTACACCACCTGAGTACATTAATTGAGAGTGACACTACTTGAACTAGTTTTGTGCTTACCCCACTGAAAATTCTCCTCATATTATTTTTTATGTCAAGCTACAAGTCAAATTTCAAGATGATGGATTTGTTCTTTTTTAAGCACTGAGTTTGAATAAAAGAAATGCTTTAATTCGGTTATGCATTGCATATCTTTTCTTTAACTAATCTGTAGTTCTGATTCTCACATTCCTTCATTTTTTCAGTGATTGGAATTTAATTTTCTTCATTAATTTGTGAATAATTATATACAAAATAATGTCTTCAGCAGCTAAATTGCTTTTGGATTGCTGTTTAATGAATTTTTGCCAGAATATGTATTCCAGTTAAACTGGAATAACAGTTTACTAAAATTTAATTGTGTAAATATGCCTAATTATTCATTTTGATAATTTTAACAAGATTGAATTTAACAGGCATTCAGAATATTTTCCTTCCCCCTAAACTTCGTACTAATAAGACCCAATTTCTACAGAATGGATCACGGGTTCAAAGCTCTCATGCTGCACCTGAGATTGTTGCCTTTACTGGATACTTAGTTACTAAGCAGGCTTCCTGTCCTCAAAGATGTTGGCTAGTTTTGCACCGATTAAACCTAGTGGGAGGTAGAAAAATGTATTTCTAAATTCAACAATCAGTCAGTAGTATTTATTGAGCACTTACTATATTAAGAGAAGCAGGGTGGCTTAGCGGATAGAGCATGGGCTTGGGAGTCAGAAGGAATTGGGTTCTATCCTTGGCTCTGCCACTTGTCTGTTGTGTGACCTTGAGCAATTTATTTAACTTCTCTGTGCCTCAGTTACCTTATCTGTAAAATGGGGATTCAGACTGAGAGCCCCCTGTGGGACAATCTTATTACCTTCTATCTACCTCAGGCTTAGAACAGTGCCTGGGACATAGTAAGGGCTTAACAAATACCATTAAAAAAATAAAAAAACTAAGAGCTTGGGAGAATACAACTAAGACAGAATATCTGATCTCTAGAGAAATTTAGCCCAGTGGAGAAGACAAGCAGACACATCACTGATTGAATAATGAACTTCACACTATCCCTCAGGTGTGCTACCTTGTACAAATTGAACTGGATCAATTGAAATTCTTTGATCTTAAAATTGGGCTCTCATCCATGCATTCTGATTGGTCAGGAGATGGACTGAGTGATAACTGCCACCTGCTGTACCGCCCACTAATTCTAGACTCTGGAGATGGCTAAATGTGTGCCAATCTGAAGATTGCCTACTGGACTCAAAAGCTTCTGCTTCACGTGATTGAGACCGGGCCACATAGCTATATATTTCATCAAACTTGAATTTATGTTTTGTCTCCCTACAGAATACTTCCTTTTTTTTAAATGCCATTTGTTAAGTACTTACTACATGCCAGGCACTGTAATAATAATAATAATAATGTTGGTACTTGTTAAGCATTTACTATGTGCAGAGCACTGTTCTAAGCGCTGGGGGAGATACAGGGTAATCAGTTTGTCCCATGTGAGGCTCACAGTTAATCCCCATTTTACAGATGAGGTAACTGAGGCACAGAGAAGTTAAATGACTTGCCCACAGTCACACAGTTGACAAGTGGCAGAGCCGGGATTAGAACCCATGACCTCTGACTCCGAAGCCCAGGCTCTTTCCACAGAGCCGCATTGCTTTCCCACTAAGAGCTAGAGTAGTACAAGGTTGGACACAATCTGTGTCCCACAAGGGGCTCACTGTCTTAATCCCCATTTCACGGATGAGGTGACTGAGGTACAGAGAAATTGTGATCTACGCTAGGTCATACAGCAGGCACGTGATGGAGCCTGGATTAGAATCCAGGTCCTCTGACTTCCAGGCCCGTGCTCCAGCCACTAGACAACACGGCTCCCACTGATAGGAACTGCCCATCACTAATACTAGCTTGCAATATCTGCATCTGCTACACACATTCCCATGAGCAAGTTCTGTAATTACTCGACAACTCCTCCTCTAGACTATAAAACTCCTTGTGGGCAGGGAGCGTGTCTACAGAATCTGTTATATTGTACTCTCCCAATCACTAAGTGCAGGGCTCAACACATAGTAAGTGCTCAAAAAATATGATTGATGAATTGATTCATCGATCCAAAGCTGTTTTTAAATGGAGTTTCTGAAGCTCAAGCTTTAATCTGGCTTGGCTTCACCCTATAATGAGATCTTGTTTCTTTCTCCACAGAGCTTTATTCTTTCTGGAAAAGGGTAGGAACTGTGTCACATAGATGAGATCTTTTATACACCCTCTTTCTTGGCTTCACAACTTAATTTTTCTATTTCTGCCCCTTCGCGCAACTGAACTTGGGGATCTTTTCCGATCTTAAATCTAAACTGAGAAGCCATTTGTTTGAATTTGCTCTACTATTTTATTAGTAATTGTGTTCTTCAGTGAGCCTCTCTGAGGGAAAGGGCTGGAAATGTATGCTTGACTAATATATTATGGCTTACTCTCTTCCACTTCTCAACACAGACAGATATCCAGGCCAACCCTGCAATGATTATTTGGATTCTAAACCCCAGTAGAAACACTCACTGATAAAGGGAGTAATGAATGCTCAGTCCCAGATCTGTCAATTTGGATCAGGGTCAGTTTCTTAATAATAATGGTATTTGTTAAGCGCTTACAATGTGACAGGCACTGTACCAAGCGCTGGGGTGGGTACAAGCAAATAGGGTTGGGCACAGTTCCTGTCCCACGTGGGGCTCAGAGAAGCTCCATTTTACAGATGAGGGTACTGAAGCACTGAGCAGCAGGCAAATGCTGGAGCCAGGATTAATGTTGGTGGTATTTGTTAAGCACTTACTATGTGCAGAGCACTGTTCTAAGCGCTGGGGAAGATACAGGGTAATCAGGCTGTCCCACGTGGGACTCACAGTCTTAATCCCCATTTTACAGATGAGGTAACTAAGGCACAGAGAAGTTAAGTGACTTGCCCAAAGTCACACAGTTGACAAGTGGCAGAGCTGGGATTCGAACCCATGCCCTCTGACTTCTGAGCCCGTGCTCTTTCCACTGAGCCATGCTGCTTCTAGAACCCATGATGCTCTATCCACCAAACCATTCTGCTTCACTAATGGCCTAATAGGTCAGGCCAAGCCATGGCTACCAAAACCGACCTACAGGCTTTTGAATTAGATTGAAGGTCCTGGTCGGGGAAGGAATGTGTCTACTAACTCTCTTGTACTTTCCTAAGGGATTAGTACAGTGCTCTGCACCCAGTAATTGCTCAATAATTACCACTGATTGACTGATTGAGTCTTCTCTCCACTGTCATCAACAGCATTTACTGAGTGCCTTCTGAATGCAGAGTACTGTCCTAGGGATTTGAGAACATATGATGAGTCATTCCTGTCTTGGAAGAGCTTTCATCTGAAAGGAGGAAAATAGAAAACAAAAATTGGCAGATAGGCATTAGTATTTGTGTATACCTTTTTGTGCATGTGTGTATATCTTTGTGCTCACATGTCCTTGGGTGTGTGTGTGTGTGTGTAAATAGCTTCCGATAGGCAGGCAATGTGTCTACCCACTCTGATGTATTATACTCTCCCATGTGCTTAGTATGTGTTCTTCGCACAGTCAGCACTCAATAAAAACCATTGATTGATTGATTGGTATCTGTCCTATGTCACTGATGGTGTAATTCATTGTTAGATATCTCAGTCACTCTGATAAGGCTGATGCAGAACCATAGTCCCAATCTCTCTGTGTACCCACAAAAATGGTCCTGTGCTGTGCTGCAATATTTGTTTTCTGGAGCACTTGGTGCTGCTTTCAAGTTTATGTTCTTACCTCATAATTTTTACAGACCTTCCATTCGAAAAATAATCATTTATCATAGGCAGGAGTCCCGCTTGATCTGATGGTATCGATACTTCTCTGTGCCTTAGTTACTTCATCTGTAAAATGGGGATTAAGACCGTGAGGCCCATGTAGGACAATCTGATCACCTTGTACCTATATCAGTGTTTATAATGGTGCTTGGCACATTGTAAGATCTTAACAAATACCATAATTATTATTATTATACATTGTCTGAAATTGTACTTTACTGTATCCTTAAAACATTTCCTCAGTTCCCTTGTTCTGGTTTCCCAATTTCAGTTCACCATACAGCAGTTATTTGGTGATCCTGTTGTCATTTGTTCTCCTGATATGTCCCATCAAGGGCAGTTGCGTTGTGGTGATCCCAGCTTCAGTGCTAGGAGACAGAAGTCACTCTAAAACTTCATGAGTTGAGTTCCTGCCCTATTTGATTTTGAGTACAGCCTACAAGTGGTGCCATTAATAAATGAGATGTTCATGAAGCATTTACTATGTGTCAAGTATTGGGGTAGGCACAACACAAGCATATCAGATACAGTCTCTGTCCAACACAGGGCTCACAGTCTAAGGTGGAGGGAGCTGCCCCCTCGGTATTTAATCCCCATGTTACAGATGAGAAAGCTGAGGTACATAGAATTTAAGTGACTTGCCCAATATCACACAGCAAGCAAGTAGTAAAGTCAGCATTAGAACCCAAGTCTTCTCACTCCCAGGCCCCTACTCTGTCCACTAGGACAAGCTACTTCAGGCTAACGAATCTGCTCCAAAAGTAGAATCTAAGTAGAGTCCATGTCTTAGAGCTGAAGAGAATGGTGGATAGCACTACCGCTCTGGAGATCTTTAGTTTGATCTGTAGCCTCGACTTAACTATCTGCCAAAGAAAATCCTAGCCCTCTGGATTCAATTTTCTACATCTTTGTCTATCATTAGTTGGCAAGCTTCCTAGGAAATAGAATTATTGGACAGAAATTAGCTGTGTTACCATTATCGATTTTTGGTTGGGTGTATAGCTTCCCTGATGCAGGCAAATTTGCTGCCTCAGTTTTCTTTTGAGGCTGTCAGCTCCTAATGCCTCACTGATTCAGTAAAGCAGTTTGCAATCATTTGCTTGTCTTTTCAGGTGTGGGCCCCTAGGATGAGCCTACAGTGTACTGAAATTCTTGAATTATTTAACTCTAGGATGATTCTCGAAGGAGCAGCATGCCTAATGGAGAGAGCACAGGCCTGGGAGTCAGAAGGACCTGGATTCTAATCATGGCTCTGCCATTTGCCTGCTCTGTAATGGGGCGGCAAGTCACCTCATTTCTCTGTTCCTCAGTGACTTTGTCTGTAAAATGGGGATTAAGACTGTGAGCTCCACGTAGGAACGGACTATGTCCAATCTGATTATCTTGTATTTACCCATAGCATATAGATATAGTGCATGGCACCTTGCAAGCGTTTAACAAATCCCATTTTAAAAAGAACACTGAGGAGTGGTATTAAAAAATGATAAGTGTGGTACTTATTAAGCAGAATAGTCAATATTTAGAAAAGGGTAGGTCACCTAGTTAAAAGGCCCTGTACCTGTGTATTAAAGTATAAACCACCCTGACAGCTATTCGACAAGAAAGTAACCTGAGACTCAAAATAAAGGTTTTTTTTATTTCAAAATAGTGTTGCTTTTAGAATACAGATCCAGTTAATATTAAATTGAGAGGGCAGAATTCCAATATCAAAACGTGAACCACTGCTGTATTTTTGCCAAACTGTTGACTGTAAACCATCCCACTCACCCACATCATAACCAACATAACATTTTCATTTTGAAAAATTCTGAATTGTTCCTTCAACTCCTTTCTCACATTTATCTACTTTTCATTCTGTTTTGTTTCTCTAGCAAAAGGTGCTTACACATGATTGCCTAGAGTACACTTAAAACAGAGGAGAGTTTTGAGAATACATAAATATGCATTGAAATTCTATAAACTATCCACTAATGTTCTCTGCTACAGAGATACATTTTATAAAAATGCTAATATTTCTATAGCAAATAGTAACAGGATATATTTTAATGTCAAATAAATCACATGACCAAAAAGTACTTTCAGGATAAAAAAAATGAAAGAATCAGATGATAATTCCCGGTCATTTAAAGATTCTATAGGTCAATAAACAGGTGATACTTTTAAATTCTAGTATTTCATATATCTAGTGAATACATGGAATGTTAGACTCGGGTTCATATATGTATTCAGATTTTAGTTATGCATAAATACTACAAAGCTCTGCCTGTATCTGGTTTAAAAGACGGAATGTACTCTTTAGGACAGAACATGAAATACAGGTATTTACTAGACATTTTTGTTCTGAACTCAGTTTGTAAACTGCCCTATGACTGGGGCAATATATATATTTTAAAAGGCTCTCATGAGGCATGAAGAATCTAGAAACTAGATTTCATGAAATAAATAGGTAAATGGATGCCTTTCCTGTTCTTCCAGCCTATGCTGGTACCCCAGCGTTCTTGAAAAGGAGGCTGGGTTTAGTAAAAGCATGCTGGAAGTGAGTTCTTTTTCAGTAAGTGCAGCAGGAAAAGTTGAAAAAAAAATATTGGTCCAAAGATATACCTCTACCAATGCCTCACCCTCCAAGAGATGAGAGTGAAACCCTGCAACTCTGCAGGAAAAATCAAGGCAGAGTTGGACAACACACAGTAGGAGAATGCATTCCCGAATCCGCTGGGATCCAGAATTGTAAGCGTGACCGTTTCGTAAGTGTGATTCCCGGCTTTTTTCTTAACCAGAAAGCTGGAGCCACACGCCTCCCTCCCCCACCCTTCCTACCCCCTACCCTTCCCCTGCCCCTGCCCCTAATTTCTCTCCCCACCCTCCCCTGATCCCCAGGGTGGTATGGGGAATTTCATCGGAGGCACTTTAAGCCTCCGCTTCGGACACGCCAGCCAACACCTCCGAGTGGAAGTGAACTGCGGCCCCTGCTAAGAAGGAAATGCAAAACCTTGAAAAAACAAAACACAAGGGACCAGAAAAACGATCCAGGCTCAGATTATGGTACCTGGGATTGTTGATTAAAGGATAAGGCATTCCATTGGCCGGGTTAAGCCGTGGCTTCCAAGTTGGCACTACAGTATTCCAAATACACCGTTAGCAGCTTAACAAGATTTTACGGCTCCCCTCGAGGAACTTCAGAATGAAACTGAAATCGGCTCAAATTCCACTTACACCGAAAAATCCCGGCCGGACAATTCCGGGAACACGCATCTCATCTGCAGTTGCAGAGGTGTCCGAGGACAAACTGAAGGAGTTGGAGCACTTAGGGAACAGATCGTCATGGGCACTGGGTCTAACCGCTGTGAACCCGGAGGCAGGGTGCCTCGAGGTTATGTTTTCTACTGAGATTGAGGTCTCCTATTTGAGCAAAGATCTACCTCTTTTCCTTCCCTTCTTCAGAGCCTAGGCCTGTCCCTTAGAGTCTCTCATTGCCCCTCAGTGAGGGATTTCAATGCTTGGATCTGAATCCAAAACCTTCTGGTGGCAGTGGGGAAGGTCCAAGTGAGATCACTGGGACAACTCAGCTGCCTCCCCCACCAAAAAATTATCCGTCTGTTTGGGAGGGAGTTGGGAGATGGTATTTTGACTTGCAGTTTCAACCACAGGGAGATTCATTCATTCAATGGATTCGAAGGCAATTGTTGAATGTCTCCTGTGTACGGAGCAACGCTCTGGAGAGTACAGTGAAGGGAAAATGCACAATCTCTCCCCTCAACTTCAAGAGGCAGAAAAGGCAAAAAAAAATATTTAAAAAGTTAAGGATAAATGGGTTGGGCACAAGGGTCTACTTGGTACATTTAGCACAAATCTAGCTAGCGAGGGCCCTCAAGAAAAACCCAAGATTTATTTTTGTTTTTGCAAAACATGAAATCTCCCTTGATTAAAAGTAATCCCAGTAAGAATATAAAAGCAGGGAAGGCTTCACCCACCACAGCATACAGCTCTGGTTAAACTATTTGGTCTGATGGGATTCTTTAACCTAGGGAGTGAACAGTGCAAATACTGGGGTGGACTGGTGAAAATCTTATTATGACTTTCCTTTTCCCTTTCAACACAATGGAAAAAAAAAACTCTCAAAAGACTCCAGTTTTGATCAGAACACAATAGGAGATAAATATTTACGAGGGGAAACAAATTCCGCAGCATTCCATGCAGATTTCCAAACAGTCCGACGATTCGCAGCAGGCGTCCATGATGCCGCAGTCCATGTCGCAGGGGCAGTTGCAGCCGTCGCCCACCTCGTCCCCGCAGCAGCAGCAGCAGCAGCAGGCTTCGGAAGTGCAGATCCCGCACGATGCTTGGCCCAAGACTATGTTACAGAGGGTCAGGAACTCGCAGAAGAGGCAGGCCAGGATGCAGTGGACGCAGCAGTCTGCTGGGGCATTCCGCGGGCCGGGTGCCGCGTGGGGAGGGAGAGAAGGGATTGAAACAAAAAGGAAGAGCCGAGAGTCATGAGCATGCTCAGGTCAAAGGGTCAGACGACGGCAGGCTGAGAGACTGTGGCCTAGTGGATCGAACACAGGCCAGGGTATCAGAAGGATCCGGGTTCTAATTCCGGCTCCATCATGTGTCTGCTGTGTGACCTTGGGCAAGTCACTTCACTTCTCTGCACTTCAGTTACCTCATCTGTAAAATGGGGATTACGACTGTGATCCTCATGTAGGACAGGGACCTCATGTGGCACAGCAGATAAGCGGTGGAGCTGGGATTAGAACCTAAATCCTTCTGATTCCCAGGCCCATACTCTATCCACTAGGCTACGGTGCTTCTCTGGGAACCACTTTTCCTGTTAGGAGACCTTGGCAAATCACTTAACTTCTCAGTAACTCCATATACTCGTCTGTAAATTGGGGATTCAATACCTACTTTTCTCCCTCCTTAGCTTGAGAGTACCATGTTGGACTGGGGCTGTGTCTAATCTGATTGTACTGTACCTACACCAGGGCTTAGAATAACCCCGACACATAGCACATCAATAATTAATTCGTAAATTTTGCAGATAGTTTCCCCAAATCCCCAGTCAGTCAGTCATGGTTATTGAACGCTTACTGTGTGCAGAGCCTTTTACTAAGTGCTTGGGAGAATACAATACAGAAATATAATAGGCACATTCCCAGCCACAAGCTATTCACATTGTCACACCCACTATCTGCCAAAGGAACTGCCTTCCAGATTAGAAATTCCAGTGACTTCTGGAATTCCCTGTGTCTCTAGATTATGTGAACCCCAAATCCCCCATCAGCCCAGATTCCCACAAAAAACAAACCTAAATCCGGGACTTTGTTTAGGCCACCCTTGACCTGCGGTCATTTTCTGGGTAGGTGAGAGCACTGTGAAAATATTTGGAGGGTGGCAAAGGGAAGGGGGAGGGAAATTACATTGCAGTTTTGCACCAGGTCTAGACAAAGTTGATAAATTCCCTTTCTATCTCTGCTGTTGTCCTGCAGGCTCTGCCCTCCAGATAACTCAAGGAAGTGATAGCTTAGCCAATGAGGATAACAAATGAAGGGTTCCTAGAGCCTGGTTGGATTTTCACGCCGAAACAGCATTTGGGAGAAAATAACTCAAAGTATTTTAGAACATTCTCGGTATTCTCCACATACCAAAAGAAAAATCCCTTATAGGAGATACTGTACTATTCTCTTTGTTCTCTTTTCCTCCCCAAGCTCTGGAAGACTAAAGCAGGGTTTCCTCTTATTAAAATAATAATTACAGCATTTATTAAACACTCACTGTGTGCTAAGCGCTGGATCCAGGATAAACAGAGGAAACAATTTTATGCCCTGTGGTATCTCCATTAAAAACAATTAATCTTAATGTTAATCATACCAGTGCCCCAGTGATCAAGTGCGTGTGTGTGTATACCTATCTCTCCTCTCACTCCCGCTTGGTTCTTCCTCCTCTACCTTCCATTCCATGACTAACTTTTTCTGAGCATCTGCTACATGCATAGTTCTGTATCCTTTGTTTCTTAAGGAACAATGATGTAATAAATCAAAGACAGCATAAAATCCAGGAGGTGAAAGGGAAAGAAGAAAAAGTACAAAATAACTAGCAATAAAGTAATCAAAGATAGCATACCTGAAAAGCATCTGGATCCCTCTCTTCCCTCCCCTTCCTTGTTCATCATTTCTTGTTCGGTTACCAAGCCCCTACAATTTAACACGGTGCCTGTAACTCCCATCCACCCGAAAGACGAGAGGAGTTCTATGGACAGTGGATCTGTCCTTCAACAAGCTACCGGAGTCTGTAAGACCTGTTCCTCTGCCATTTTTGATAGGTGGAATCGTTACTGAGTGCTCGAGATTCTTTACTAGGGCTGAGCTCTTTGTGTCAGGCCATAACTTATCAGGGTGAGGTGGGCGGGGAAGAGATGCTAAAGGCCATCCATCTGCATAGGGTACTCCTATTTAATAATGGCATTATTATTCTAATAGTACAAATTTGTCTAGCTCTTTTATTTTCCTAAAGTATTTTCACATCCATTAGCCCATTTATCTACACGAACTCCCTGCGAGGTTAAGTCCACGGGCCTCTTCCCAGGTCCCGTAACACCATTCCCTGGAGATAGCTGAGCTAACTTCCTCCTTCAGATCCCACCCTATTGGCCACATTCCCATTCCCATAACACTAGAGACACCAGCACTTGTGTGTTGCCCTAGACACTGGCGCTGGATAAAGCACGGAGATTACTGAGTTTCCCCTCCTGATGATTTCAGGGAAGCAGCCGAGTGAAAACAGCACAGGCCGGCGGGGTTCTAACCCCAGCTGGGCTTCAGTTTCTTCATCTTTACAATGGGGATTCAATGCCTGTTCTCCCTTCTACTTAAATTGTGAGACCCATGTGGGACAGGGACTCTGTCCGACCTGATCCACTTGCACCTGTCTCAGTGCTTAGAACAGTGCTTGACGCACTTTAAGTGCTTAACAAATAATATTAGTATCAATAGTAATGACATTAAGACAAAATCATTATTATTATTACCAACAAGGCACATTTTCTGTCCAGGGTGATTGCTAATACTGGAATGAACAAGGGAGAGTGTGAAATTTTAATCTTCCAGTGGCTTTAAAATTAGGATAGAGTATCTTCTGTCTGGTCCAGTTTAAGTATGAACTGGATGTCCTTCGAATCCAGGGTGCAATGGCTCTTTACCACTTCACCTCATTAATCATCATCTTTAGTCTGACTATTCTATCTGGATTATTCCTCCTGGTTTCACAACAGTTTCACAATGTTGGGTGGCACTAGGAAAGTTTTGCGTGCATTTCCCAACAGGCCATTCTTAACCAGCTGGTGAAGACGCTCACTGTCCACTCCCTATCCCAGATATTGCGATCGCAGCCCGATGGAGCAATTTCACACTGCCCACCCAGAGAAACTGGCATCTGTTCTTGGGCAAATCACATGCGCATAATACAACTTAGCTGGAGAAGGGATTTTTCTTCATGAGCCCAGCTTTAAATTTTAATAGAATAGTTAATTTCAAAGTGATATTGATAGAGTGACTTCCATTTCCTAACACGGGTCAGAGCAAAAAAATTCAATTTAAAATAATTTCCCAGTGAACCATATTCCAGCCTTGTTGGACTCCACACCTACCGAAGAAAGCTTTTCTCCCTATTTTTCTTACACAATTGAATGATGTGAAGGAACAGACAGAATCATATTTATTGGAGCACAAATAAAACCACTTCTTCTTTCCAGATGGTCACATGGACAACATGAATATTCTTTCAGCACTGAAGCCCACAGTCTGCAATGCTAGGAAAGACAACATTTCCACATTTCATTTCTGAGGTAATCCCAAGGCATTTATATTGAAAATAAAATCTAATGGCATAAAAGGATATTTCTTCATTGCAAAATCTTCTCCAAGGAAGAAGGAAATTTTGCACAGAAATATCAGGGCCTCCTCTAACTCGAGATGCACCTTCAATCCCACCTGTCTCCCTATAATGCAGATGGTCTCTCTCTAAATGGACTGAGATCCCCTTGAAAACCCTGATTACGGATGGGTGGTCATAGAACTAAGGAAACGGAGAAGTCTATCACACCCTCCAAAATCATTCGAAGCCTAGTGGCAAGCAACAAGTTCTTCTTTTACACCAAGTAGAATGTCTCACATCAGTGGTAGATGAAATAATGACTTGTTTTATGGAAGGATAGATTTTTCATTCCAAGAGTTTAAGGCTTTGGCATTACTCTTTCCTCCGAGCTAGATTCATTCAATTATTCAGTCATATTTATTAAAGGCTTTCTGTGTATATAGCACTGTACTAAGCGCTTGGGAGAGTATAATGCAACAATAACCAGACCCATCCTCTGCCTACAACAACTTAAAATTTTGAGAGGGGGAGGCAGAGATTAATGTAAATTAATAAATTACAGATATAAAATAAGTGCAGTGGGGTTGGGTTGGGGGATGAACAAAGGGAGCAAGTCAGAG
This sequence comes from Ornithorhynchus anatinus, assembly GCF_004115215.2. Classification (NCBI taxonomy): domain Eukaryota; kingdom Metazoa; phylum Chordata; class Mammalia; order Monotremata; family Ornithorhynchidae; genus Ornithorhynchus; species Ornithorhynchus anatinus. Next base: position 38,035,280 of record NC_041737.1, on the reverse strand, counting down.
TGATGCAGAAGAGAATGGGAAAAGAGGAAAAGGGGGACTTAGTCAGGGAAGGCCTCTTGGAGGAGATGTGCCTTTGATAAGGCTTTGAACCAGGGGAAAGTAATTGCCTGCCAGATTTGAAGAGGGAGGGCGTTCTAGGCCTGAAGCAGGATGTGGGTGAGGGGTCAGTGGCGAGGTAGTCGAGACCGAGGCACACTGAGAAGGTTAGCATTAGCGGAGCAAAGTGTGCAGGCTGAATTGTAGTAGGAGAGTACTGAGGTGAGGTAGAAGGGGGGGCAAGGTGATCGAGTGCTTTAAAGCCAATAATAAGGAATTTTCGTTTGAGACGTGGAGGTGGATGGACAACCAATGGAGTTAGAGGAGTGGGGAAACATATACTGAATGTTTTTCTAGAAAAATGATCTGGGCAGCAGAGTGAAGCTATTTCTAATTCTTGGATGATGTCCTGTAAATGGGGTTGGGAGAGGAAGATGAGATATGTAAGCATAGATATGTAGAAGAAAGATTCCCTGTCACTGACCTAGTGCCCAGCTCTCTTTTCAGGCTTTGTGCACATTCTACAATTCCAGAAGTAGTCCTCATTCCTTTCTCAGTTGCCTAGTGTCTCATTTTATATAGGGAAGGGGAACAATTTGAGTGAACCATTCTAGACCCAGGAATCTTGAAGGGTGAACCACAACCTTGGAGAAGAGAGGCTCTAGCCTCCTGCTTTGCACTCCTGCTAGCTGAAATAATGGGGTCAAGACAAGTCCATCGGGGGTTGATGAAACCGGCATAGAAGGGGTCCAGTTCTGAGAAACAAGCCATCATAAGACACAGACAGAAGTTGGATTTGGTACAGGTCAACGAGTGATTTGAACGATCCGCTCGACTCGGATTTCGGAGGTAGATGAAGTTGGGACAGGGATCACAGCTTTCGGGATTCACGAGTGATTCTGGGAGACAGAGGTCTGGGTTTCAGCAAGATGGTGGGTTTGGGGTGGGGGGCGCAGGGAGAGGCCTGGAGCAACAGTGCAACAAGGGGGAGCCCCTTTTTAGTCCCCATCAAACCTCTTCCTCAACTGACCAAGAGCCAGTCCCCAGACTCAGTGACCCACTGGAATCCCAGGTCACACCACCTTTCTCAGACAGTGGAAGACCTCCAAAGATGTCAGTGTTAAGAATGTTTTTTTTTCTTTTAAAACCTTTCTTGTTTTTTTTGGTTTTTGTTTTTTTAAAAAAAGAAATGGGTCCCAATTTACAAGAAAAAAAGCGAGGGCTCTTTCTAAAGAAACCCAGTTCTGTGAAAGATACAGGAAAGGAAAGAAGCCGCAAACCAGAATAGACCCAGATTTTTAAAGATTAAAGTGATAAAGGATTGAAAGAGTAAGTCGACACAAATCTTAAAAAACTTAGTTTCGTTTTCTGTACTAAAACCTTAACGTGGGTTAAGTGGGAAATGACTATGAAGAATGAATCTGGGCTCTTCTGGCTGGCATTGAACGTTATAAATTCTCTTTTTCATGAGGCTAAAACCTTCCTTGCTATATTGCATTTTCATTATTTTGTGACTGTCCTCCCCAACCTAGGTTGTGAGCCCTTTGTAGGACCAGGAACAGAGTCTGAATGAATTATCTTGCATTTGCCCCAGTAATTAATGCACTGTGAGCACTTAATTGATATTAGAATCACACTAACAATAAAGATGTCATTCAATTAAGCACTTACTTTGTGCTAAGCGCTGAGGGAAATAAAAGTTACGAGATGAGACCCAGTTTCTGCCTCAGACAGAGCACACAATTTATCATATCCTCATTTTACAGAGGATAATGTTCATTTAAAGTTCACCCAGTGAGGTTATGTTGCTTGCCTAAGGTTTCATAGCAGGCTAATGCAGAATCTAGGCTTCAAACTCAGGTCTCCTAATTTCCAATACTGTGATCTTTTCAGAGGTCGTTTAGTTTCCCCTATTACATAGATTAATGGTAAAGGGGTAAAAGAAGATTGGAAGGATCATAAACAAAATTCCTTGTTTTCTCCACTCTCTGAGCAGCCCATCCCACATGACAGAGAGGCGAAAGTAGAGAGTTAATTTAAAAATTGAAGAGACACTGGTGAGGAGGTCATTTAGAAAATGTTCTCCACTCCATGGGAAAATATTTTCGGGAAGGAAGTGGTGGATAACTAGATCCACGGAGACTGGGATCGGTAACCACAAATGTTCTTCAGTATGGATTATCCATGACTGAGGGGTTCAGTGAAAGTAACTGAATTGTTCTTTTAGGAGCAGACTGAGGTTGCCACTATCTCCCAAGAGTTCCTACCTAAGAAGGTGGGAAAGTGATGATGAACCACTGTACAGAGCCACTCCAGCACAACACTACATGTCTGACCACACCTGAGATCGTGAAGCAGCCCACACCACAGCAAGGAAACCATGCACATAATCAAAGATTTCCACCAGCACCACAGAGCTTAATACTGTCTCTGAATATTGCTGCTTAGATAATTTCCAAAGACACACTGTGAAACTGTGAATTTTCAATCTCTCTCTCACACATCTTCACATGTACATGCGCTCGCACGCACACACATACACGTTTATAAAATACGTTATCCTCCTGGGCTTTTATCATTTAAATGCTTGAACAGTGGTTTTCAGGGCAGGGAACAGATTTAGACAGGTCACCGTATGGAAACTCTTACAGAGTTTGCACTCCTGCTGGGGAAACATCTTCAAACTGCTATTTAATGTTTCCCCTGAATCAACCCGACTGGCTTGCCTTCCATCAGTTTCAGGACAACCTAACCCACTGTAGCAAAAACGAGTGTGGAACAAGCACAAGTAGGACCAAGAACTCCCAATATTTTAACAAAAGAACGAAACACGCTCACAGGACGATCACTAAAAAAGAAAGGCACTCTTTGGCAGAACATTAAAATGAGAAAATTATGAAAACCTTTGTCAAGACAACCAAAAGAAAATCCCTGATCAAACAAAGAGAACTTAAGTGGTAATCATCCACTTGGCTTACCTGGTAAATTTCTCTTAGTCCCAGACCAAGGAAAGAAAAAAAAAGATACCAAGTTGAACAGGATTCTTAATGGAAAAGTTGGTGGTTTATCAGAGAGGGACTCTTTAAAGAAAGAAAACAGGCTTAAAGTTGTATCTGTACAAACAGCCTTGATTGACAACCTTTTGGAAAACTTGGTATTAGGAACACTGATAGGGAGGGGTGAGTGGCAGAGAAAGTATCACTTCTAAATCTAGACCCGTGATTTCTAGTTATGGACCCTGAGAGACTACCTGGCCGATGCTAAATAAATCCTTCTGCAATAGTTACCCTCTTTTAAAATGTGGCATTGTGAGGAGCTGAGGAAGTGTGCAACACTTGAGCTCCTTGCAAGAGAGATTGTACGTACAGATAAAAGAAGTGATTGGGCTTGGCTGTGAATCTGGTAAAAAGATGGGTAAGATGCCCGGGTCACAGGTCAAAAGATTCGCAAACATCTGTTAGTGAAGCCTCTTCTGAGCTAAAGGGCTCTAAGAACTATTTTCCAACTGTTTAAACTTCTTATCTGGTTCTATATCACAGATCCATATTGCTAAGGGAGGTGGGGTAGGAATTAAAGTCAAGATTTTATTAGCCCTTAATTTACATGGCACATTCATTCATTCATTCAATAGTATTTACTGAGCGCTTACTATGTGCAGAGCACTGTACTAAGCACTTGGGATGAACAGGTCGGCAACAGATAAAGACAGTCCCTGCCGTTTGACGGGCTTACAGTCTAATTGGGGGAGATGGACAGACAAGAACAATGGCAATAGAGTCGAGGGGAAGAACATCTCGTAAAAACAATGGCAACTAAATAGAATCAAGGCGATGTACACTTCATTAACAAAATAAATAGGGTAATGGAAATATATACAATTGAGCGGACGAGTACAGTGCTGTGGGGAGGGGAAGGGAGAGGTGGAGGAGCAGAGGGAAAGGGGGAAAAGAGGGTTTAGCTGCGGAGAGGTGAAGGGGGGGGGGGTAGAGGGAGTAGAGGGAGAAGGGAGCTCAGTCTGGGAAGGCCTCTTGGAGAAGGTGAGTTTTAAGTAGGGTTTTGAAGAGGGGAAGAGAATGAGTTTGGCGGAGGTGAGGAGGGAGGGCGTGCTAAAGGCGAATACATACTACAATCTAAATATGACTGAGTCATCTCTTTCCTGGTTTCCAAACAAGTCACTACTTTAAGTTCAGAAACTTCACCCAATGCAAACATGGCTTTGCACCAGAGCAGTTTGTAGAAAACCCAGTACTGTTTCAGCTCCTCCGGCTGCTAGAGGTGTTTTCTGCCCAGGGCTGATCCCATCTGGTACAATGTAACCAACGGCTCTTACCAGAGTCAGGTTCTGGTCTTGCTTTGTTCAAATGCCATATATGGAAATCAGCCCTTAATCCACCCAGTCGGGCAGGATGACCTCCATCCATCAGGCCAGACAATTTCTGGGGCCATTGGGCTACTTGTGGACACTCCCAGGAGAGAGAAAGTGAGAAATCAGTCAAGTCCCAAGAGACCTAACTAGAAGTAAGAACAAGAGACAGGGGAAGATATTGCTTCCCATAAATCTTGGGAAAGAGGCCAGGAGCAAATGGCCAAATTCCATCCACAACCGTACAGCGCTGGACAAGTCTGAATAGACAAACGTGCGCTGCCCAAGAGTGCTTCCGACTCTCTAGTGGATGAGCTAGAGAAGGAAGGAGAAAGGAGAAATTTCAACTCCAAACTGATTTAGCTAAGAATGCTACCGAGAAGACTGAGATCATCTCTCTCCTCTTACCCTCCCACCTACTACTTCCAACACTGGAGAGAGGTCATAAATGGAACATCCTATCCAATGTTGTTTCAAACTGAGAAGCAGTGTAGCCTAATGGAAAGAACACAGGCTTGGGAGTAAGAGGACCTGGGTTCTAATCCTGGTTTTGCCACTTGCCAGCTATGTGACCTTTAGCAAGTTCTTTAACTTCTCTGTGACTCAGTAAGCTCATCTGTAAAATGAGGATTATGACTGTGAGGTCTGATCATCTTGTATCTATCCCAGTACTTAGTACCGTACCTGGCACATAGTAAGTGCTTAAAAAAATGCCGTTAAAAAACCTGACGGGTGTCCAAGCTATGCCATTTGACCTCAAACGTTTTTGTAATACAGAATTTGAAAAGGGGCCAGAAGTGAGTTAGGTCATCGCTCTATGAGGCAGAGGCTCATACTTCATTTCTCTAGTCTGTGTGAACCCAGCTGTGGGAAAAAGAAGGCCAGACAGCTCCAGGAAGCTGCACTTCTCAAATGTGTGGGGGTGGAGAAATTCTGACCAATACAGTACAGTAGCTCAGCTTCAAGTAGTTCCAAGTCCCCCAAGCCAGAGAACTTGAAGCATTTCTGGCCTGGAGTCCCAGACTGCCTGAATAAGCTGGCCAGCCTGGTGTCTACCTCAGCTTCACAACCTTCTGGCAACAAATAGGTCAAGATCCCAGAAGACCACATATCTTAGTCAGAGTAGAGCCAAGAAAGAGCCACATTTTCCTAGAATGGGAAAGAAAACGAGACAGATCAGGGAGTATGGAGATGGCTGGTGGGTCCAAGAGCCACAGTTTCCATTGCAGGAACAATCATGGCTGTCGCGAGGGGCTCTGGGATGGAACATTGGCACACTGGACCCAGCGGGCCCTTTTGGGGAGGAACTCAGTGGCTTTCTGGGACACCGACCCTGGATCACTCCTTCAAGACCCAAGTGGGATTTGGAGTGACCATTTGGTACAGGAATTGGGGAGGGAAATGTCATCCTTCCATCCTATGCCTCATTTTCTGGGCCACTTTTCTAAGCCTCAGTTTCCTCATCTGCAAAATCACGGTAAATTACTTTTTCTTCCTCCCCCTTACACTGAGAGTTCCAAGTGGGACAGGGACTATGTTTGATTTGACTGTCTTATATCTACCCCAAAGTGCTTGACAGATATTAAGTACTTAACGAATATCACGATTAGTTTTATTAATAATGATAATGGAATTGTAGATTACTGTTATTATTGTTATTATTCGCCACCATCTGATGGTCATTTGGGATAGGCAAAAGGGAAGAACGCTTACTCTGTAAAAATTCTACCTCTGGAATCCGCAGCCCAGAGTCATGTAAACATGTCTTTCTTCCCAGAAGTAAGGATGGGGGGAAGAATTGGGTGATGCCTTCTTAAATTGGTCACCCTGCCTAACCCACGTAAAACATGGCTCTTTCCAGCTCTGAAAGGCCAGTTGGTTTCCAAGCAGGGGTGGCCTGTCAAAGAAGAATGTGTTTCCAGAAACAGGGCTGCCTTAAAAGTGGGTGGTTGGGCATTTGGTATTTGCCCCACCCTCACCCCCACAGCACTGAGGTACATATCAATCAATCAATGGAATTTACTGAATGTTTACTATATTGTGAGAGTATAATACAACTGAGCTGGTAGAAGCATGCCCTGCCCACTCGCTTGGAGAGCTCATTCACTCCCATGGCTTCAACTACCATCTTTATGAAGATGACTCCTAAATCTACATCTCCAACCCTAATCATTCTCCTCCTCTGCAGTCTGTATTTCCTCCTGCCTTCCAGACACCTCTACTTGCTTGTCCCACTGACACCTCGAACTTAACATGTCCAAAACAGAACTCCTCATCTTCCCACCCAAACCCTGTCTTCCCTGTGACTTTCCTATCACTGTAGACAGCACCACCAGGAAGCCTCCCTGTCTCACAAGCCCATAATCTTGGTGTTATCCTTGACTCTGCAACCAACCTAATTCATCTATCACCAAATCCTGTTGGTTCAACTTGCATAACCGCTAAAATCCACCCTTTCCTCTCCACACACATGCTACCATGTTAATCCAAGCACATATTCTATCCTGCTTTGATTACTGCATCAGCCTCCTTGCTGACCTCCCTGCCTCCCATCTCACCCCACTCCAGTCCGTACTTAACCCTGCTGCCCGGATCATTTTTCTAAACAACCATCCAGTCCATTTTCCTCAGTCTTTAATAATTTCCAGTGCTGCCCATCTCCCAACATGTTAAACAAGAAGTCCCTACCACAGATTTTAAAGCCCTAAATCACCTTGCCCTCTCCTACTTCACCACCCTGATTTCCTACTACAACCTAGCCCACACATTTTGCTCCTCTAATTCCAACGTATTCACTGTACTTAGATCTTGTCTATCGCATTGCTGACCTCTCGCCCACATCCTGCCTCTGGTTTGGAATTTCCACCCTCTTCATATCCAACAGATATTCATTCAATCATATCTATTGAGCGCTTACTGTGTGCATGGCACTGAACTAAGTGCTTGGAAAGTACAATTCAGCAATAAAGAGGGACAATCCCTGCCCATTCTGGGCTTACAGTCTGGGGCAGGGTGGGGAGACAGACATCAAAACAAGTAAACAGGCATCAGTATAAGTAAACAGAATTATAGGTATATACACATCAAAAAAGTAAACAGGCATCAATATAAATAGAATTATAGATATATACATATATACATAAATGCAGCGGGGTGGGGTGGAGGGAAGAGCAAAGGGAGTGAGTCTAGGTGATTCAGAAGGGAGGGGGAGATGAGGAAAGGGGGCTTTAGCCTTGTAAGGCCTCTTGGAGGAGGTGCAGCTTCAGGAGAGCTTTGAAGAGGGGAAGAGTGATTGCTTGGCAGATTTGAAGAAGGAGGGTTTTCCAGGACAGAGGTAGGACGTGGGCTAGGGGTCGATGGCAGGACAGGTGAGATTGAGGCAGAGAGAGAAGGTTAGCGAAGGTTAGCACCAGAGGAGCGGAGCGTGTGGGCTGGGTTGTAGAAGGAGAGAAGGGAGGTGAGGTAAGAGGGGGCAAGGTGATGGAGAGCTTTGAATCCAATAGTGAAGAGTTTTTGTTTGATATGGAGGTTGATAGGCAACCACTGGAGATTTTTGAGGAGGGGGGTGACATGCCTTGAACGTTTTCTGTAGAAAGATAATCCAGGCAGCAGAGTGAAGCATGGACTGAAGTGGGGAGAAGCAGAAGGTTGGGAGGTCAGAAAGGAGGCTGATAGAGTAATCCATTAGGGATAGGATGAGTGATTGTACTAACGTGGCAGTGGTTTGTATGGAAAGGAGAGGGCAAATTTTGGTGATGTTGGGAAGGTGAGACTGGCAAGATTTAATGACTGATTGGATATGTGGGGTGAATGAGAAAGCGGAGTCAAGAATGACACCAAGGTTATGGGCTTGTGAGATGGGAAGAATGGTCGTGCCAGCCACAGTGACAGGCAAGTTTGGGAGAGGACAGGGAGGGAAGGGGACAGAGGAGGGAAGATAAGGACCTCTGTGTTGGACATGTTGAGATTAGGTTGTGGGAGGACATCCAAGTAGAGTTGTCCTGAAGGCAAGTGGAGATGTGAGCTTGGAGGGAGGGAGAGAGAACAGGGGAGATGTAGATTTGGGTGTCATTTGCATAGAGATGATAGTTGAAGCCGTGGGAGAGGATGAGCTCTCCAAGGGAGTGAGCATAGATGGAGAACAGAAGGGTACCAAAAACTGACCCTTGAAGAACCCCTACAGTTAGGAGATGGGATGGGAGAAGGAGCCCAAGAAGGAGACTGAGAACGAACAGCCAGAGAGGTAAGAGGAGAACCAAGAGAGAACGGAGTCAGTGAAGCCAAGGTTGGATAACATACTGAGGAGAAGGGGATGGTTCATGGTGTCAAAGGCAGCTGAGAGTTCGGGGAGGATTAGTATGGAGTAGGAGCCATTGGATTTGGCAAGAAGAAGGTCATTGGTGACCAGACATTCACTCTTTCCACCTTCAATGCTTTATTAAATACATTATAATAAATACATCTCCTACAAGAGGCCTTCTCTGACTAAGCCTTCATTTCCTCTTCTCTCACTTCCTTTTGCATCACTCTTCCATAAGGATTTGCACCCTTATGACCCCCCTTCCCTCAGCCCCCTAGCACTTATGTGCATATGCGTAATTTAATTTATTCATTTATTTTAATGCCTGTCTCCCGTTTTTTGACTGTAAATTCATTGTGGGCAGGGAACATGTCTACCAACTCTGTTGTACTCTCCCAAGTGCTTAGTACAGTGCTCTGAATACAGTAAGGGCTCAATAAATATCACTGATTGCTTCATTTATAAGAAACTCGACAGGTACTTTCTGGAATGGCTAAATATTCCTCAAGGGCAGGAACCATGTCTTTAACTTTTCTCATACCCTCCCAAGTACTGAATACAAGTCCTCAATCAATAGTACTACTTGGACACCAGCTGCAGGTAGAACACTATAATAAGCACTTGGGAAAAGAAAAATGAAAGAAAATAGACATCCCCTGCCATCAGGGAGCTTACCATCTAATGGGGAAAGCAGGCAGACACAAATTATTTAAAAATATGGAAGAAGAGGGAGAATCCGAATCCAAAATAATTAACCCAAGAGCATTACTAGAATGAAAGTGATCCATAATATATATATATAATTGATTGATTGAACGATACACACCTGCATTCTCTTTCTAAATTTCCCTGACATACTGCCAAAGAAGGGCGAAAACAGGTATGACACTTTGTCTTCTCATCCAATATTTGAGAATGGTCAGAATCCAAAATGCAACCTGATGACTTTTTTGACTGCCTTCTTTACTGGAAACTGTATTTTTATCTCATTTTCTTATTCACCATTTAGGCTTTGTGGTTCAAAGCCATGCGTTAATTCCAAGGTTTGTAGCTTATTTTCATCTCCTCCTTGGTTGTGTGTATGTGTTTTCAAAAATGTAATAAGTTATTTTTAAAAGCACAATCCCAAAGAAACACCGTGTTTCCTGGCCCACTCCAGAACCAATGTGATGGGAACTGTGGTGGGAAAGATAAACGATATTCTACCTCTTGGAGGTGACCCGACACCTCTTCATTGAGGCCACCCTGGTCACCTAGGACCAGGGTTCATCTCGGCAACATGGTGGAAACTGAGATCACATCCAGAATCCTGATGATTCAGGCCCCTCTGGTCTTGCAGCAATAATCCAAACAACCTAATCACAGTCACATTGATTGACAGGGTTTCTCCAAGAGACTTCTCCAAGGACCTGGTAAAGAAGGGTGCCACTATCTTAGCAGTGGGTAGTGTAGATCCCGGGCAGGAGAGAAGAATGGCCAGGGATAAGGCTGAGGTGCCCTACAATCCTCGCACTTTATAGACTACAACCGTAAGGGCACCTGAGTCAGGCAGAAACACAAATATAATGGAAAGGAGCAGATGGGGTCAAACATAAGGCAAAAGATGAGCTACTTAGGGATCATATTTAGTTCAAGTAGAGTGTGGGGGGAAATTCTCTAATTCTGCAATTAAGGGAATAACTGTTGCTTTTTCTCCCCATCTCTCTCTCTCTCTTTCTCTCTCTCTCTCTCTCTCTCTCTCACACACACACACACACACACAATCGATGGTAAAAGTCAAGTCATATAATTTTTTTTTTAAATGTCACTGCAACATAGCCCTCAACTGAGCAGTGAAAGGTGGTATTGAATTTCTGGAGCAAAAATAGCTCCTTCCTAAATTAGTTGTTCTGTTATAAAAAAATAAAAAAAACTTCGAAACTTAACCAAAAACAATGTCTCCAGGTTTTCCAGAATTGACTAAAAAAAGAGATACCTGGCTCCACCATGTGATTAAAACAGCCTACAAATTACCTAAAATAACAGGCAGACACCAAAAATACAACCTAACTTTTTTTCAAGGACTGGAAACTGTCAACAAAGCAAAGAGAAATTATCTTCCTGAAACTAGGAAAACCAGAACAAGGATTTGAGTTGGATTTTCACTCACCTGCCAACTGGTGGGGCTAACCTAAACTTTCCACAACCCACGCTTTCAGCTCAGAGGAGTTCAAAATTCCAGCAGGATGATTTCAAGACAGCTGAAGGAACTACCTCAGGAGGCTTCCAAAGGAATAGGACTAGGCAGAGTTGGTAAAAATTTATGGAAATCAACATCATAAACAGTATGGTTTGAACTCCTACTCTATTCCAAATTATGCTGAGAATAGGCTGTGCGTAGAACATTTCACTAGGGGCTTGACTGGAGTTCAAAAAAAAGAATAAGATGTGATGTCTGTTTCTGAGTAACTTACAGTTTAATGGGGGAAGCCCCAGATAGAAAAATGGATCGCTAGATAATTTAAAGAGGCATTAAGGGAATCACTTTAAACTATAACAAAAAAATGGAGAGGGATAGAGAGTCTATCCTTAAGCATCGATCCATAAGCATCCTTAAGCATCCATCCATAAGCAATGGATGAGACTCAGCCCAGTCACAAAGATTCAGGATAGAGAACCTGCATGAAGGAATTGGTGCTTACTGCTATTCACACTCCCTCATTCTTTCCAATCTTGTTCTTGCTAGGGAACAGAGTGCCATGTCAGAGTACGTGAGGAGAGGTGCAAGTGTACTGTATAATCCTTGCAAGAGTTCTGCATACAGAATTCAATTTTTGTCAACGACCACTTCAGGATGCAAATAACTTGAGTAAATACATAGTCGTTTAACTGCATTCATTGAAAGCTTGCTGAATGCAGAGCACTGCGTAAGTGTTGGGGAGAGTACAATCAAGTAAAAAGATGCGGTCGCAGCACAAGCTGGGAGTGTGGAATGGAAGAAAGGGAAAAAGTTACCCAACGCCATCCTCCAATATTGGGTGTCCTCCATGAGAGACATGCCTAGGACTCATTACAACATAGGTCACCTTGATTGACTTTATGGGCAGGATTGCTCAATCAATGATAATTATTGAGCACTTATTGTGTGCAGAGCACTATACTAAGTGCTCGGGAGAATACAAGACAACAAAGTTTGTGGTTACATTCCCTGCCCACAAAGAGTTTACGGTCTAGAGGGGGAGACAGACATTAATATAAATAGTTTAAAAATACACACATAAGCTTTGTGGGGCTGAGGGTGGGGCCAAAAACAAATGCCCAAAGATCACAGGTTCAAGTGCACAGATGATGCAGAAGGGAGAGGGAGCCAAGGAAAAGAAGGCTTAATCAGGGAAAACCTCTTGGAAGAGATGTGACCTTAATAAGGCTTCGAATGTGGAGAGTGTGGTGGTCTGGCATATATGGAGGGGGACAGAGTTCCAGGGACAAGAGAGGATGTTATATGTACTGCGTCCTCACTGTGTGGCGAACACTGCACTAAGCACCTGGGAAAGTACAATAGACTTGGAAGACACAATCCCTGACCACGAGAAGGCAAGATTTCTTTCGGTGGAAAGATGTAAATTCTCAGGGATTTTTAGGGACATACTTGAGACAATCCACTCATTAACCTAGCTTTTCTAAAGTTTCACCAGTCATGAGGGGAAGTTTTAACCTGAAGGGATTTTAAATACTAGTAGATTGGTCAAGTAAGTTTATTTTTTGGTACATCACCCTGCAGGGATTTGGAGGGAGGGGCTATCAATATGGAATCTAGAAGACATAAACGCATAACCCCCTTAAACTAGCCCTGACAACCCCAGCAACCTCTCCGCTCCTCCCCTTCCTGCCTGAGCTAGACGTGGAACCTGTCTGGCCTAGTAGAAAGAGCATGGCCTTGGGAGTCAGAGGACCTGGGTTCTAATCTTGTCTACTATGTGATCTTGGGCAAATCACTTAATTTCTCTGTGCCTCAGTTTCCTCATCTGTAAAATGGGGATTAAATCTACTCCCTCCTATCTAGACTATGAGTCCCATGGGGGACAGGGACTGTGTCCAACCTGATTATACTGTATCTAACCTGGAGTTTTAATATAGTGCTTGGCACACAGAAAGCCCTTAACAAGTACCATGATAATAATTACTATGTTGATGCACAAAGCACAACATTCTTACCATCAGTTTTAAAGTACTAAATCAGCTTTCCCCTTCCTACCTTATAATAATAATGATAGCATTTGATACGGGGTTACTATGTGCGATACACTGTTCTAAACGCTGGGGTAGATACAAGGCAATCAGGCTGCCCCATGTGGGGCTCACAGTCTTAATCCCCACTTTACAGATGAGGGAGAGAAGCAGCGTGGCTCAGTGGAACGAGCACGGGCTTCAGAGCCAGAGATCTGGGTTCTAATCCCAGCTCCGCCACCTGTCAGCTGTGTGACTTTGGGCAAGTCACTTCACTTCTCGGTGCCTCAGTTACCTCATCTGTAAAATGGGGATTAAGACTGTGAGCCCCAAGTGGGACCACCTGATTACCCTGTATCTACCCCAGCGCTTAGAACGGTGCTCGGCACACAGTAAGCACTTAGCAAATACCAACATTATTGTTATTATTATTAACTGAGGCACAGAGAAGTTAAGTGACTTGCCCAAAGTCACACAGCAGATAAGTGGCAGAATCGGGATCAGAACCCAGATCTCTGGCTCTGAAGCCCGTGCTCGTTCCACTAAGCCGCGCTGCTTCTCATCACCTTATCTCATCACTGATCTTTTACTCCAGCCCAGCTCATACATGTCAGTCTTCTACCACCAGCTTATTTGCTGTATCTCAATCTCATCTATCTCACTACTGACCCCTTTCCCACATCCTCCCTCTGGCCTGGCACGCCATCCCACTCCATATACACCAGACCACCACTCTCCCCACCATCAAAGTCTTATAAAAGCCAATTCTCCTGCAAGGGGGCTTTACTGCTTAAGCCCTCTTTCCCCAACTCCCTCCTTATTCTGTCATCTTTGCTCTTGGATCTGTATCCATCCCCACAGCACCTTTGTACATATCTATACATTATTAATTTATATTAACATCTGTCTCCCTCTCTAGATTGTAAGATCACTGTGGACAGGGACTGTATCTGCCAACTCTGTTTTATTATACTCCTTCATGCACTTAGTACAGAGTTCTGCACACAGTAAGCACTCAATAAATACCACTGATTGACTTACTGACCTAATAATATCAGATGGAACAGGAAGGGGAAGACAAAGCTTTTCCTGCCTCAGGGAAGCCAGTTGCTTAAAGCTTGTCCTGGCAGGGCCTGAGAAAAATCAAGATTTTAATTTAAGTGGTTGGGCTTCAGTCTGAATCCTGTTCTCTCCAACCTCTCTGAACACTGTCAGGCCTATAGGAACAGAGGAGAAACCGGGTCAGACCTGTTCCAGCCCAAATTCAATAAGGGTGGATGAACTACCTCTAGACTGTGGGGTTATGTGGGCAAGGAATGTCTCTGTGTGTTGTACTGTACTCTCCCAAGCAGGTAGTACAGTGCTTTGCGCATAGTAAGTGCTCAATAAATATGACTGAATGAACTATCAGTGCATCTCCAGTACCCCGCTTAAATGCCACTCAGCCAACTGCACTTGCTCTGAGCCACGCATAAAGAGGAAATAAATTATACCGTATGTGATGGAAAATCTCTTCTCAAGTTCATTTCAGTCTCTTCTCTTGCTCCACTGTACACATTCTCAGAGAGAAATAGACCAGAGTTGCTGAAATTTTCATTTTAAAATAAACTCCACTCTTGTCACTCCAACTGCAGTTTTTGCATCTCTCTCAGCATAATTATTAAGAAAAAAAATAATCTTCAACTTGCAGTGTCAACTTTAAATTACATTCTGTGGTAGGGATATTGTTCCCCAAGAGGCCCAAAACTTCTTGTTTGATTTCCCAAGAGAAGTTAGAGTGGAAATTTAGGCAGGTTTAATACGTCCTTGGAAAACGAGTACGCTAATCCACTGTGTTCTTTTCTTTCAATTATCTTTACATTCTTCCCTGATCCCTGGTTTACAAGGCTCTCACAAACTTCTAAAGGACAACTGTGGTTTATTTGTATGTTTTTCCCCCTTGAAGAGGACGGACTAGGGGTTGGGGTGGCTAGTTTCTCTTGATTCACCATCTTGAAACTATTTTTTAGCCTCTTCTAATGACTTGCCTTCCCCGCTTTATCGGCTCTCATCTTGCATATTTTCCCTGACATCGCTTTAGTCTTCCGGAATTTTTTATCTCTAGCCATGAACTTCTGATGACTGAAGACAGGGTAGGCAATTCTGTCAGAGTTTCTGTTTCCGCCTTTCATCTTCCCTTTACTTTGCCCGACTTTCCCGAACCCAGCCAAATACTTGCACATAAAACCAAAACTAAATAGAAAAGGAGGCAGTAGACACCAACGTGGAATGAGTTAAGGAAATGACCTCTTTTTGCACTTTCAAAGTGGACACTACTAGCATTTTGGCTGCAATCCACAGGCTTACATTATCCCAAGAAGAAAACTCACAAACAGCTACATGACCATAATTTTCCTAATTAATACTAAGCTATGACAAATCACCTGGCCCCCACACAGCATTTTTTATGAAAAAAATTCATCCCAAGTGATTCAAGTCCTAAAGAATGTTTGTCTGGAGAAATATAGGCTCAAAACCATGTGAAATACTAAAATCCAGGAGGCTCTTCAATATAATTTAATTTCATGGGCATCTTCAAATATCTCCTTAAGTCAAAGTGATGTCATCACCATCATCCCCACTCTGATCGTCATTACATCATATTCTCCTACTCCCTCCTACCTGGAATGTGAGCCCCATGTAGGACAGGGACTGTGTCCAACCTGATTATGCTATATCTACCTCGGGGCTTAGAACAGTGCTTGGTATACAGAAAGAACTTAACAAATACCACTATTATTAGTATTCATTAAATCTTCTATATGTGGAGGTACACTAAATGCAGTATGCAAAGCATGTCAAAGAAACGCTTATGTAATGTGTTAGAAGACTCTTTTGGGGGAATATTTGTTATGACATACTTGTTCTAGTAAATACAGATCAAATGTGTATGCTTTAATGGCTGCAGGGTAGGGATTCAAGTCTGCCTGAATTGCTCTGCACAGAACTTAACTTGAGAATGCCCAAGAGGGGTTCGCTAAATACTATTTGATCATGAAAATCATGATGTAGATTCTGTAAAATGTTTTCATTTGAGTTGAGGGCAGGCCGAGCTAAACATGAACTGCTAAAGAACCAGGAGGAGTTGTTCTTTACTGGGGAGACAGAAAATATCAATTGTCTTGTTTGTTCAGCAATGTGGCCTAATGGACAGAGCATGGGCCTAGGAGGCGGAAGACCTGGGTTCTAATCCCCGGTTCCACCAAATGCCTGCTGTATGACCTTGAGCAAGTGATTTAACTTCTCTGTGCCTCAGTTACCTCATTTGTAAAATGGGGACTCAATACCTGTTCCTCCTTCCTAGTTAGATTGTGAGCCCTATGTGGGACAGGGACTGTGTGACATGATTATCTTTTATCTTCCCCAACACTTAGAACAGTGCTTGACACATAGTATACATTTAACAAATACCACAATTATTATCCACTGCTGAGGGACACTGGGGAGGTCATGCTACTGCTCTAATCCTTGTTTCACTCGAATGTAGAAGAGGGATACTAACGTTTGCCCCCTCATCCCCCACACCACAGGATATGGCAAAATTGATTAGGGTCATCCATCAACTGGGTTCTGAATTACTCAACAAAAAGGAGGAGCAATATGGCCTAATGAAAAGAGCAGGGGCCTGGGAGTCAGAGGACCTGGGTTCTAATCCCTTCTCCACCACTTGTCTGCAAGTCTCTTCATTTCTCTGTGCCTCAGTTACCTCATCAGTAAAATGGGGAGTGAGACTGTCAGCTCCACCTGGGACAAGGTCTGTGACCAATTTGATTTGCTTGTATCCACCCCAACGCTTAGTACGGTGCTTGGCACATAGTAAGTGTTTAAAAAATACCATAATTGTTATTATTATTATTAACCCCAGTTCTGTTACTTTCCTGCTTTGGGACTTTGAGTAAGTCATTTAACTATTCTGGGCATTTGTTTCTTCATCTGTAAAATGGGGGTTCTATACCTGTTGTCCAACCTACTTAGACTTTGGGCTCTGAGACTGTGTCCAACCTGATTAACTTGATTCTACACCAGCACTTACTCTCTCAGAGTCACTCCTGAATTTTCCAGTACCCTACCAGTCTCAACTACGGGAGGTAGAGTCAAGCAGAACCATACCATTCCCTTCCTACCTTGGCCAGTGGCTAGCGAGTGGAAGGCAATCTGCTATAAGTCAAGACTTCCCTGTGCTGGGCAGCAGCGGTATGGGAGAGAGTCGAGAGTGGAGACTCAAGTTCACTACGTGGAAGGAGGCAATGGTAAACCACTTACGTATTTTTACGGAAACTCTATGGATACACTACCAAAACGATGGCAAATGGAGGTGGGGCGTTCTAGGAGAGATGTGTTCATAAATACATCTCTTATTATGTATTTATAATAGTACTTGAACAGTACTTGAGACAGTAATTGTTTAACAAATTGTTTAACAAATACTATTATAATAATTATTATTATTTTAAAGGAGGGGAAGTAAGGGATGCTCATGGCATATTAACTAAGAAGATAAATATGAAGTAAGAAAATCATCATATTGTCCCTCCAAGCATCTTTTGTGGCCACTTTTGGGGAAGGAATTTTGGGCTGGACGAATCATTGGCCTAACAAGATGTGGGCACACGTAAATACGGTAGAAAAGGCCAAATATTTCCACTGTATCATGGGGTTATGCACCTTGAAAAAGTAGTTGCACACGAATGCTGTAATGTGGAATATCTTTGCCCTTAGGATTACAGTAGTATCTATTCCAGGACCTTGGGGAAAATAATGCTATTCCTTTACGTACTATAAAACACTGTAATATTAACACATTATTGTTTAATTTTTGCTAAACTAATTCAAATCATTACACCAAAATGTTAACTTTATGAAGAGTTGTGATACTTTCACTCCCTCTCTTCCTACTCCCTCTTCGACCCTCTGACAATTCAGCTTCTACCTCTGAAACAGCTCTAAAATTACCACTGACCTCTTCACCACATCTCATGGGTTCTAGAACGTCCTAAAGTACCTTGACCTAGTGACAGCCTTTGACACTGTGTTGCCCTTCTTTGGGAAACGTTATCTTGTTTTCACTGACACTGTCGTTTCCTGATTCTACTTTTTTGGCCACTCTTTCTTGGTCTCCTTCACTGGCTCTTAACTGTGGGAGTCCCTCAGGTTTCAATTCTGGATGCCTTTCTCTTCTCAATCTACAATACTCCCTCGAGGAGCTCATCCCATCTCACAGCTTCAACTATCACCTCTACGCAGATGAGTCCCAAATCTTCCTCACTAGCCCTGACCTATCTCCTTCTCTGAAATTTCACATCTCTTCCTCTGAAAAACGGAACTTCCTGTACTCTCCCAAATGTTTAGTACAGTGCCCTGCAGAGAGTAAGTGTTCAAAAAACCTTATTGATACATTACTCACACTTGAGAGAAGCCATAGAGATAGAAACCTGTTCTCTGACTGTGTTAGTAGTTTTTCAGCTTTCTTGAAGAATTTTTCTTATTTTATTTGAAATACAGCTTTCTCCTTGTCTTCATAAAGTACCTTGTAAAGTATTCCTGAACGCCTCTGAACAACTTTAAACTCTTTTCCGCATTATGGCCTTCTCCTTAAAACACTTTTATTAGTTCATCCACTTTCTTGTAAATTGATTCAAGACATCTTCATCACAAAATCAGAGCCAGTAGCGAAGTTATAAATTCCACACCTTTTTCTATAGTTTACAGTGGGGCATGACACTGTTGGCATTCAATGAGGCCCTTGTCGGACAAGGAATCTTATGAATGAGGTGCAGTGCACTCACTGACATCTGCATTGTCCTTTTCTAAATGAGGTTCTTTCCCCAGTTCTACAACTTCTGCAGTTGTCTGCCCAGAGATATCTCCATGCCTTGAAAATTGGATAAAAACTGGAAAAAGCCTTCCTCCAAGATCATTTTTTGACTGCTTATCTCATTCCCAGTTGGGAGAAAGCAGAGAGAAATTTCCTTACCTGTACAGTTTGGCTTTAATATCAGGGTGGCCTCGCTTTTGCCTGGGGTAAGGCATTAAAAAATATAGGCCATTTCCCTTGAGTGCTTGGAATATGGAGCAGTTGTAACCCAGGGTAGAATATTAAAAAAAAAACACACAACAAAACAAAACTAAAAAAAAAAAAAAACTGGCTGCAATACTTGATTTTATGTACTGAGGAATAATTATTGCCTGAGTATAGATATCAAATAACACTGGATGTGTCCCTAGATTGTACATATGATAGGATGGCTGAAACCTGGGATGTTTGCTTAAGTTGTTCTTCAGTAGTTGAAATGATTTGACAGTAGTGCGGATGGTTTGCACTGAGCCATCCGCATTCTCTTGCCCAGTTCCCTTGTAGACGATAGGATGCAGAGAGGCCTAATAGAAAGAACTTGGGACTGGAAGTCGAGAGATCTGTGTTTTACTCACAGCTCTGTCACTGGACTACTGTGTGATCTTGGGTAAGTCAATTAACCTTTCTGTGCTTTGATTTTCCATCTGTAGAAAGGGGATAATATACCTGCTCTCCCTGCCTCTTGGTGGTGATTCCTGTGTGGAACTGTGGCAGTCTGTACTTACTGGGCCTTAGCTCATAGTCGGTCCTTAGTAAATACTGAAATACGACAATAATAGTAACAATAATAAAAATATTATTATTTTAGATATGAACCCTTTAAGCCCTTAACAGCCACCCCACTCTCAACCCCAAGCATTTATGTATATATTGTAATTTATTTATATTAATATCTGTCTTTCCCTCTATATTGCAAGCTCCATATGGGCAGGAGAGTGTCTAACAACTCTGATGTACTGCACTCTTACAGAGTAAATGCTCTGCATACAATGTGTTCAATTAATACCACTGATTGATTGATTATTGCTGGTGCCAACATGAACAAACATAGTGAGTTGAAAATGGAGTTTTAAACAACTCCAAAAAATGACAAATGATGTTGTCTAATCTGAATTATTTGTTTCAGTAGATTCCTGATTTTGCCCCAGTGAAAAGCATTTGAGCACCACTGAGAAGATGCAGGAGTAATCCATTAGTGACCTCTGAAGAGTTCAAGGAACCCATAATCAAATGACCAACTGTTTGCAGCCCGAGCGACTCTAAACCTCCTGGACAGTTGGTCTCCTTCCAGTATCCAACCTTATGATGTTTCTCTGCTATTTCAATCAGTTTTAAGAATCAAGTACACACTGACAAGAGTCCAATCCCCAAAATAGCTGCTGAAAAATCAAGGAACGTAACTGTGTTTCCTGTAAGATAAGATGGTTCCAGTACCATCGGATGATTGTAGAACACAAGTTCAAATTCAGTCACGGTCTAGTGGATGGCTACAAATCTTGATTTGTTTTGGTGAGTTTTTTAACTAAAAACTCCAAGCAACTCAAAACAAACTAAAGATGCACAGTGAGGCAAATGTATTTTCCATAGTCAGACCCATTGGCCTTCATTATCTCTGATACATATGTACAGATTGAAAGTTACAGATTATTTATTTTTATTGTATGTCTTGCCCTCTAGATTCTAAACTCACTGTAGGCAGGGAACATGACTACCAACTCTGTTGTACTCTACCAACCACTTAGTACAGTCAATAAATAATAATAAAAACTTAATGTAACTGCAGCAAAAGCTGTGGCTCAGTCAACCATGGAGACATAGCTATACAAACACATGCTAACATAAACCTTCAATAAAGTCACTTAACTTCTCTGTGCCTCAGTTACCTCATCTGTCAAATGGGGATTAAGACTGTGAGCCCTGTGTGGAACAGGGATTGTGTCCACCCTAATTACCTAGTATCTACCCTAGCACTTAGTACAGTGCCTGGCACATAGTAAGCACTTAACAAATATAATACCGAAACAAAAAAGTCACCAATACTGATTTAAGGAAATATTTCTCCCTCCATCTTCCAAATATTAGGCAGTGTCCATTGGTAATATGAACATATTAAGGAATGTAATTCATTTCGGTCATTAGGTAACCAACAGAAAAGGCAAAGGCTATTTTTGCATTCCTTACAAGGGATAGAGATGAAGTTTAGGCCTATGGGATTTCTGAAAATATAAAAAAAAGATTTTGAGAGTCTTTTTTGTGCCCTTCCTCCATGCTTCCTTTTTTTTTTCTTTATAACTGCCAGAGACTTGTGAGTCACCATTCAACTTTGGTCACAAATCCCAAAACAGTCCCAGCATCATCTAATGTTTTTAACTTCCTTCTTTGTACTGAGGAATTAAGCAGTTGTAATGTCATTTTGGTTCCTGTGACATATTTCCTGGATTCTTGCAACACTAAAATAGGCAACACACCTAACCTAAATGATATTTTGGTAAAGACAGCCAGTTGTTCTAGAAAGTGAGCTATTTGTTATTTAAGCACTTACTACATGCCAAGTAGCATACTAAGTGCTGGGGTAGATACAAGCTAATCAGGTTGTACGCAGTGAGGATTTGTACTCTTGCCAAACTCCATGTTAATGAAAACTTGTCGTCTATAAATCAATCAATATTCTTTATTAAGCTTTCACTAGAGATAAAAAAAAAACCCACCATGAACCTAGACCTCGGTGGTGACTCCTAAAAGCTGTGCAACATCCCCCTTTTTTTTTTCATCAACTGGAACTATTAACAAGCACTCTTCTGAGTGCAGAGCCTCATACTAGATGTTTAGTGGATAGACTATGGAACTTGGAGTCAGAAGGACTTGGGTTCTAATAGCGGCTCCTCCATTTGTCCACTGCATGACCATGGGCAAGTCACTTAACTTCCCTATGCCTCAGTTTCAGTTACCTCCTCTGTAAAATGGGGATTAAGACTGTGAGCCTCATGTGGGACAGGGACTGGGTCCAACATGATTAACTTGTGTCTACTCCAGGACTTAGAATGGTGCTTGGCACATAATAAATGCTTAACAAAATACCATAATCATTATTATTACTACTCTTATTATTTAGAAATTTATAGTAAAAGAAAAAGACCCACCTTCTATCTTGGAGGAGTGTACAATTTAATTAAGGAGACCAGTGGACATACTAGCAAATTTGCACTGAGTAACAGAGTAGAAGAATAAAAACAAGTGCAAGTAATTAAAAAGGCACAAATAATTACTTGAGGTGGCTGGAGGTGAATATAAGCTGGAAGAGACTGGTACATGGTTCCAGAAAAACCACAAAGAAAAAATTGGTTGTTCTAATATAAACAGATATGATAAGGCCCACGACACTTATATGCATATCTGTAATTTATTTATTTATATGAAAGTCTCTCCCTCTAGACTGTAAGCTCACTGTGGGCAGGAAATATGTCTCATATTGTACTCTTCCAAGCACTTAGTACAGTGCTCTGCACAATTAAGCATTCAAAAACTACAATTGATTGATTGATATTTTCTTTCTTCAGCCAGGAGGCTCCCCGCACCGTGAAGTAAAAGGGGAGCTGGCCCATCTGACCCCAGAGTCGTTAGACTGGAGCATCCAGGCTGGGGATCCTGTGGTAGAGTGGGAGCTGGGCTTTGGATCAGGGACTGCAGCGTGGCTCAGTGGAAAGAGCCTGGGCTTCGGAGTCAGAGGTCATGGGTTCGACTCCCGGCTCTGCCACTTGTCAGCTATATGACTGTGGGCAAGTCACTTCACTTCTCTGTGCCTCAGTTACCTCATCTGTAAAATGGGGATTAACTGTGAGCCTCACGTGGGACAACCTGATTACCCTGTATCTACCCCAGTGCTTAGAACAGTGCTCTGCACATAGTAAGCGCTTAACAAATCCCAACATTATAAAAAGAGCAGACGTGGTCCTGACAGAGCTCCAGACCCTGCCTCGGGCCATTGCCCGGGGCCTGGGCCACAGTGTGCCAGTCCGTTGGCCATCAGGGACGCCAGCTGCTCCTACAATGAGCCTGATCCTGAATTCATGTGCCCGGGAGCTGTTCTGAAGTGGAGACAGGGAACACCGGCCTGCTACTCCAGCCTTTAAGGCCAGCAAGGGCAACACTCCGGTCCTGTGGTCCCAGCCAGGGAAAGGCTGACGTACCCTAACCCACCCCTGGCCACTGCCCTGCTCCTTCAGTGCCTACCAGATGTCTGAGCACCAGCTCCTCCATTTATATTTTCCCAGGGCTTTCCTTAGGATGACCAGCATTAACATGGGTGGCATGGACAGCAGGGGGAGGAATTTTATCAATGCCTGGGCATTCTAATAAGAAAAGATTCTACTTTCAATGATGATGAAGTGGCATTTCTCAGACACGGAGAGACTGGGAAGGGAAGACCTCTTTCGTGTGACTTAAGTGAAAGAGGAAAGGACTAGAGTTTGACAGATTTGAGGGAAGACAGAGTTCCCTTCTCGGAGAGAAGTGTAAGAAATATCTTGGTGGACAGGAGAGTACACCCAGAATACCAGACCCCACCTTGAAAGTGTTTGTACACATTTCTGTTTTGGATATCTGTTTCTTTGGAGTTGTGAAAAAAACTACATTCCTTTGGCACCTGAGGTTCACAGCCATACAGGTTGAAAAATTGAATAAAAATCAAATGGGACATGCCCCATGCCTGCCTTGCAATTCAATGAATGGTATTTGTGAAGTGCTTACTGTGTGCAAAGCACTGTACTAAGCACTTGAGAAAGTACAATACAGTGAAGTTAGGAGAAGCAGCTTCTAGTGGATAGACCATGGGCTGGGAGTTAGAAGGCCCTGGGTTGGACAGGGCTGTGCCCAACCTGATCAGCTTGTATCTATCCCACTACTTAGTTCTGAGCCTGCACATAGTAAATGCTTAACAATTACCACAAAAAAAGAGAAAAGAATCTTCACTCTGACCTTAGGATGTAATGATTTCTACTGCTCATTTCTTTCTTTCTTAACCCCCACGTTACCAAGGCCCCACTGAGGCGCCTAGCTATGGCTTGTGATGCTCACAACTGAGCAAGTGACAGGTCTGCTGACACTCCCTGAAACCTTAAGCTTTCCAGGCAAAACTGGTAGAGAAATTCCAAGTGTGGCACTGTTTGGGAAATCCCAAGAAGATCTTCAAGCATGTAGGGGTATCGCGGTGGGGAAATGGTGAAGGTTTGAATGAAAAACAATCCAGAAAGAAAGTGAATCGGACACTGAAGCACAAGGTAATGAGATTAAAATATGTTTAGGGCAACACGGAATAACACCAGAACTTCTGAGCAGCATTTTAGGATCAGAGGATACAGAAATGGGTATTTAACTCATGGGGGACAGCACCATGCAATAGCCTTCTTGAAGAGAAGTGACACTTTGGGTCCAGCCTACTATATGTTGAGAAGCACCATGGCCTAAAGGAAAGAGAGTAGTAATCATTGTAGTTGTAAAGTTTTTTAAGCACTTACTGTGTGCAGAGCACTGTTCTAAGTACAGGAAAAGAATACACAGGTGGGAATTAGACACGGTTCCTGGATCTCATGCTGCAGACCTGAGAAACAGAAGAACTGTGTTCTAATCCTGGATCTACCACTTTTTTTTTGCATGGTGTTTGCTAAGCACTTACTATGTGTCCAACACTGTTCTTTGCACTAGTGTAGACAGGTACAAGTTAATCAGATCTGGCACAGTCCCTGTCCCACACTGGGCTCAAGGTCTAAGTAGGAGGGAGAACAGATATTGAATCCCCATTTTGCAATTGAGGGAATTGAGGCTTAGGGAAGTTAAAGGACTTTCCCAAGATCACACAGCAGGAAAGAAACGAAGCCAGGATTAGAACCCGTGTCCTTGGGCTCACGAGCCCATACACTATCAACTAGGTCACGCTGCTTCCACTCGTCTAATATGTGACCTTGGCCAAGTCTCTTTACTTCATGTGTTCCTGAGTTCTTCATCTGCAAAAAGGATAGCATACAGGTTCTACCTCTCCCATAGATGTGAGACCCTTGTGGAACAGAGACTGTGTTCGCTCTGATTATCTTGTAACTACCCAATGCTTGGCACACAGTATGTACTGGACAATTACCACAATTACAGGTGAGGAAGAAGCGAGGTCCCTCAATGTTCATTAATTTTCTAAAGGATCCCACCAGGGTGGGTTGAAACATAGAAAAAGATTTATTCTCCAGTTGGATAAATCTTTAAAAGACTCACCAAAGGTGGCCAATTCATCCTAAACAAAAAAGACAACAAAAAAGTAATCTTGAGGTGGTATCATTCCCTTCACTCACATCCAACAGGAAATAACGGGGGCAAACAGAGAAGGAGTTTATGAAGAAAACCTTCGGCAATCATGGGTCACTGGTCTGGCTCACTGAAGACGGCAAGAAAATTTCACTTGCAAGAGGCTTACGGATGTCTCCAAGCGACTGCACTGTGAAGTAAAAGCTTGTGAGGGAAGATTCAATAGAGTAACTGAAAAGAAACTAATCAAATAGCCTTCTTTAATTTTTCAGGAGGTGTCTGTAATATTTATGGCCAACTAAAGTCTATATTTATTCTATGTCCTCTCACTTTCTCTAAGTACTGACAAAGTACTGGGAACTTGGCTGTTTTTCTTCGAAGAGTTCTAACTTATTTTAGAATGTTTGTGGTGGTGTATTTTTGGGGGGGGAAAGGATGAGTGCTTCAAATTAATCAATCATATTTATTGAGTGCTTACTGTGTACAGAACGATGGAGTAAGTGCGTGGGAGATATATATCTATATATACACACTATAAGAGAGTTATATATATAGAATATAACAGAGTTGGTCGACATATTCCCTGCCCACAGTGAACTTACAGTCAAGAGGAGGGGAACACAATTACAGGAAAAATCCCAAAATAACAAATGTCACAGCAACCTATCATGTGCTATACAAAGTTTATACCATGTCCTGAGTGATTTCGTATAACTGCCAAAGTCATTACAATGAAGTATGTCTTAAATTTTCTCAACTTGACTCTACAGTAATATTTTTCTAAGTAACATCTTTGCAGAGAACTGTACTAGAATCTTTGGAGATTAAAATAACAGAACAGCTAAAGATTCTTGTCCTTATTCTCAAGGAGCTCTCAATCTAATTGAACTAGTTTTCTAATAGGTGGAGAGGTTTTCCCACTAGACTGTAAACTTGTTACTACTGTTATACTGTACTCTCCCAAGTGCTTAGCACAGTGCTATGCACACAGTAAGCATTCAGTAAATGCCACTGATTGATATGGACCCCAGCAAAAGAAATCTGCACCCACAGCAACAAACACTGAGCATCTCAATGCATGGCATTCTAAGATCAAAAACTTTTCACCAAACACCTTTTCCAAATCCTGTAATTTTATCATCTGTGGATGCGGGCAGGTGGAGGGACGAGCTAACTGAAGTTGAATCACAAGATACATATTCAGCCTGAGCCCCTGTAAGGGGGTGGTTCAAGGAAGGCCCAATTCAAAGGTAAATTTCAGTACCTTCCAACCTTCAAAAAAGGCCACCTCATACATACAGCATGGCTGAGTGGAAAGAGCCTGGGCTTCGGAGTCAGAGGTCATGGGTTCGACTCCCGGCTCTGCCACTTGTCAGCTGTGTGACTGTGGGCAAGTCACTTAACTTCTCTGTGCCTCAGTTACCTCATTTGTAAAATGGGGATTAACTGTGAGCCTCACATGGGACAATCTGATTACCCTGTATCTACCCCAGCACTTAGAACAGTGCTCGGCACGTAGTAAGAGCTTAACAAATACCAACATTATCATTATTATTACATACTTCTCACGGTTTCATCTTCATCTTCAAAAGTGAATCTAATATGTGTAGTAGAGTACTGGACCACCTTGAAAGACTGAAAATTCCAGTCAGCAGAAGATTAAGCTATTTTCAAGGAACTTGATTTAAGAATTATAATAATAATTTGGTAATTTATTGTGTTTATGAAGTGTGCAAAGCACTGGGGTAGAGACAAGGTTAGCAGACCAGACACTCTCTCTCAGCCATACAGGGCTCACAGTCTCTTATCCCCAATTTACAGATGAGAAAACTAAGGACCAAAGAGGGTAAATGAATTGCCCAAGGTTACACAGCAGACAAGAGGAGAGTTGGAACTAGAAAGTGGATTTCCTGACTACCAGTCCCAAGTTCTTTACACTATTTTTTGTTAATTTTTTGCTCTTGTTTTTTGTGAATGTTCATTTTTTTTTACTTCTGGGGAAACTTTTTTATGGCATTTGTTAAATGCTTCCTATGTTCCAGGCAGTGTACTAAGCATTAGAGTAGATACAAGATAATCAGGTTGTACACAGCCTACGTACCACTTGCTTCCATGCACAAAACAGTGCCCTAGTTGCCCACGTTGGGCAGACTACTGGAAAAGTGAACAAATACATAAATGACAAAATTAAAATAGACTAATGTGTGTGTACTTATATGTGTGCTCACCACACATATGAAGCTGTAGGTGTATATATCCACGTACACATGCGTTTATAATTAAAATGTCTAGATTGTAGACTCAAGTTCTGTGCTTTAATTTTTAAAAGTCATACACACACACACAACACCCCCTTTTTTTCTCCTTGAGGGCAGGGAATATTTGCCAACTCTGTTATTGTGTACTCTTCCAAGCGCTTAGTACAGTGTTCTGCACAAAGTAAGCTCTTAAAAAATACCACTGATTGACTGACACTGTTTCCAGCCAACTCCTCATGCATATTAACTGTTTTTTTCCAGCCGTATAGAACAGGTTTTTTTATTGTACCTTTCTGAACTGGCAGTGGAGTGAAATTTATAAAAATCTCCTTTTCCAATGGACTGTCACATACTGTTTCAGAAAACAGAACTGTAAGAAATCCCTTTCCACTGCCAGTATTATTAATGTGGGAGAAAGGATCTCAGCCTGGGAAAAGTAAAGTCGACAGCTGAGAACAAGTATTCTGAGGGATACAGGGACATTTCCTGTCAGAAGATACGGGAAATGGGTTGTCGGAGATTCCAATAATAGCATTGACGTCATAGCATTTAGTCGTACTGGCATAACGTTACTAAAATCCTCCTCGCATTTCATCATCCACACACTTTTATTCCATTCTCTTTCACTGACTAATAAAAATACGACTTTTGAACTATTTTGGAATTTTTGCTTTTAAGTACATTTTCAACCCAACCAAATGGTCAATTGTGCTTTTGGTTTCAATGGTTTTTATGGGCTCCTCAGAGAGTCTGGCTGAAAAAGGTATTTGTTGAGCTGCTCATTCTGGCTCTTGCACACCACTAATATTAATACATGTTCCCATCCTCCTGGAATGTCCTCCTCCTTTCAGTTTTTCCAAACCATTCTACCTTCTCCTTCAAAGCCCTTCTAAAATGACACCTCTTCCAAGAAGTCTTCCATAATTCATCCCTCCAAATCATCCCCACCTCTCTGCTCAAGCCATCCCCTTCGCCACTTGAGTATACACTTGTCTTATCCCCTTTTGTCATATCGGTTTACTTGCTATTGATTTATTTATCCACTTACATTTATTATTTATAACTATTCTTTTACTCAGTGCAAATTCGTTATTTCTTCTGTGTTCTTCTTTCCCATTAGATTGTAAGCATGTCCAGGGGAGACATTGCTTCTTATTCTATTGTACATTTCCCAATCAATCCAACATCTGGGAAATTTAGAGCAGACTAAGGAATGGTTTCCTCCCTTAATGTGCTTATAATCTAGTGCTCTGCTTCCTCTGACAATGAGGACCAAGAATGTGCTCAAAGGACATGATTATAGTGACAATAGTTTGCTCAAAAAACTTAACTCTCTTCCCTGCCAAGTGTGTTCCCATTAGAGCATAGAGTGCAATATATAAGTAGATGTTTAGAAGTGCAGAACACTAAAAAATACTCAAAGGTCTTTTTATATGCAAGACCCATTTTTTTGGCCAAAGTTACCCTATCATAGTGTCAATGCTGTGTTACCACACCATCGCCCAGACGGATATTGTTATATTGGCTGCTGCAATTTTTACCATCCACATGTCAGTTATCTTTCTGGATTCCAGGCAGGTGTGCCCACCTCAAGGAAGGTCCTAGGTGGTTTTTTGAATTGCAACCTTCACCAATAAAGGCATAGTCCCAGTGTTCACTTCTGCACTTGCAGAACAAGATTCAAACTCAAGTCTCCTGATTCCCATACACATGTTCTTCCCACTGTACCCAAGGAGGGGTCCTCTGCATTCAGTGGGGCAAAATATCAATGCTGCTAGTGATAATGAAGAGGATGAAAAGTGAATGTGAGCAGAGTGCAGGCAGGAGAGAGGGAAGGAGAGAAGAAGGGGCAGAAAAGGGAATGGAGGAAGGGGGGAAGGGAAAGAGGGAAGGAGAGAGAACAATGCAGAACACCCACTGTTAAAAGATGAGAAAAGGAAGGGGAGACACAGACTTAGTCTGAAAAGAAGCAGTCAGGGAGGTAGGATGATATTCAAAATACTTTTGTATGGGTGAAACCAAGGGACTAGTCCACAGTGTTAAAAGCAGCTGAAAGTTGGAGGAGGAATAGGGCACAATCGTATCCACCGGACAGAGGGTATTACCAGTCTTTCCCTATTCCCAGGAATGCTGTGAGAATAAAATGAGATAACTGATAGGAAAATGTTTGGGGAAAAAGAAAAGCACTATAACCAGGCCACAGTATTACTATTTAGTGAAATCGAAGAGCACTGCAGGATAATTTACTTGAAAGATAATGCTCAAAAAATCTTAGAGTGTGACAACTACATCTTTTACATACTTGGTTATATTTTGCAGGGAAAGTGCTTAGAGATTAATGAGAGTCCTTGGTAATTTGAATATTATATGATACTAGATTATACTCTAATTACTGCAAAGGTCAAGAATCTTAAATGTTTAGTCTTAAAACTCTCCACCTGAGTGATGCAATCAGAAAATGAAAGCATGTATGAAAATATTTAATTATACAAAACAAGTAGAAATATGATAATTCAATAAGCTTTAGACAAAAAAAGCAATGTTTCCCCATGTAGGTGTTTTATTCTGCTACTCTGCAGCATTTCCATGTGGTAATTAGCACAAAGGGTTTTTGTTACTGGGAGCAATTACTGAAGAAGAGAAAGGGTTCTTGGTCTTTAAGTGGTTTAGGAGCTTGCTTTCTTCATTTGGGAGAATCTATGGGTTAATGCATTTAGGATAATTTAATATTTGAAAGCATATTAACTGCCACAAAGGAAAGTATCTATATGTAAAGGACAAAAATAACCAATGACAGAGACGCAGCCTGACCTAGTGCATAGAGCACAGGCCTGGGAGTCAGGAAGAACTGGGTTCTACTCAGCTCTGTCACTTGTCTGCTGTTTGACCTTGGGCAAGTCACTTAACTTCATGCTGCTTTAGTTACTTCAACTGTAAAATGGGGATTAATAAATATGTATTTATTCATTTTAGGAGGAAGAGGTGTTCCAAGATGGAGAGTTTGTACAAAATGGCAAGGACTGGCTAGGAGGAAGGTGAGTGGTGAGAAGCCACTTTGGGGGCAGCAGACTGAATCGCTCCAGGCCCAAGGATGCATATTCATTACAGAACTCCAAAGAGAACTCTTTCACAGCCTGAAATCAGAGTCAAGGTCATCTCTCAAGAACATCCTATCTATACAGTCCTGGAACACTATCTGTGCAACAGAACATTTTTGGGAACGTATATACAACACCATTTGTCATGACACAATTGACACTGAAATTAATCAATCAATCAATTGTATTTGAATGCTTACTGTGTGCTCAATGGTATTAAGCACTTGGAAGAGGACAATACATTAATAATAATAATGATGGCATTTAAGTGCTTACTATGTGCCCAGCACTGTTCTAAGTGCTGGGGTAGACACAAGGTCATCAGGTTGCCCCACGTGAGGCTCAGAATCTTCATCCCCATTTTACAGATGAGGGAAATGAGGCACAGAGAAGTCAAGTGACTTGCCCAAAGTCACACAGCAGACAAGTGGCAGAGTTGCGATTAGATACCTCGCATAGATACATTAGATACATTAGATACTCACATAACTAATGATTATTCTACCCTACAAATACACATTTCTCTCACTCTCTCCCTTTCTTTCTCCCTCTGAGGAACTAAAGGACTCACTTTCTTGGTGCAATTCCTAAGTCATCTTTGCACCATTAGCCACCTCCTGTCTTTGCCCTTCCCCCAAAGGAAGCTGGTTCAGAACTAAAGCAGGAAGCTTTTGTTCCAAGCTAAACAATCAAAGCTTCACTTAACCTCCAAGCAACAGACAAATACAGATACAGATGAGGTAACTGAGGCCCAAAGAAGTGAACTTCTGAAGGTCATACAACAGACAAGTGGCCGATCTGGTATAAGAACCCATGACTTTCTGACTCCCGGGCCCGTGTTCTATCCACTATGCCATGTTGTAATCAAGCTGAGGGCCAGGAGCCCAGATAAAAGATAAAACTGAATATTTTTTTCCTGAAGCAGTGTGGCTTAATGGAAAGATCCCGGGCTTGGGAGTCAGAGGTCATGGGTTCTAATCCCGGCTCCATCACACGTATCAGCTGTGTGACCTTAGGAAAGTCACTTCACTTCTCTGGGCCTCAGTTACCTCATCTGTAAAATGGGGATGACGACTGTGAGCCCCACGTGAGATAACCTGATTACCTTGTATCAACCTCAGCGTTTAGAACAGTGCTTTGTACCTAGTAAGTGCTTAACAAATACCATAATTACTAATTATTATTATTTCATCCATTCATTCAATTGAACTTATTGAACACTTACTATGGCAAATGATTGTAATATGTGCTTGGGAGAGCACAATATAGCAATGAGCAGACACATCCCCTTCCCACAGCGAGCTTACAGTTTAGAGGGGGAGAGAGACATTAATATAAATTAATAAATTACAGATATGTTCATTAGTGCTCTGGCACTAGAAGGGGGAATGAATAAAGGGAGCAGGTCAGGGTGACCTACAAGGGACTGGGAGAAGAGGAAAGGAAGACAGTCAAGGAAGGCCTCTTGGAGGAGATGTGCCTTCAATAAGGTTTTGAAGGTGGGGAGAGCAATTGTCTGTCAGGAGGAGATGTGAGGGTGTTCCAGTCCAGAGACAGGACGAGGGTGAGAGGTCCGCGGTGAGATAGATAAGATCGAGGTACAGCGAGAAGGTTAGCATTAGATGAGTGAAGTGAGCAGGCTGGGTTGTAGTAGGAGAAGAGTGAGGTGAGGTAGGAGGGGACAAGGTAATTGAGGACTTTAAAGCCAATGGTGAGATTTTCAAAGGCAAAAGGTTTCCAAGCCTTAACATGGCTTAGTGGAAAGAGCAAGGGCTTGGGAGTCAGAGGTCGTGGGTTCTAATACCGGCTCCACCACTTGTCAGTTGTGTGACTTTGGGCAAGTCATTTAACTTCTCTGTGCCTCAGATACCTCATCTATAAAATGGAGATTAAGACTATGAGTCCCACGTGGGATAACGTGATTACCTTGCATCTACCCCAGCACTTAGTACAGTGCTTGGCACATAGTAAGCACTTAACAAACACCATCATTATAATTATTATTTGAAAGGGAAACGCAAACATTGGTAGAGTGAGTGCAGGTAAAATCTGGATGATGATGAGGAGGAGGATGAAGATAAAACAACCATCACAGCAACGACTGGCTCTCCTGCTCAGCCTGAAAATTTGAGGGTGGGGTGGTAGCAGAGGACAGGCAGAAGGAACAGGCAGAGAGGGAAACAGTGAGGAAATGCATCACCATCTAAGGCGTGCTAATGCTCATAACTCAAATAGAAACGTGAGTCACGATTTGCACAATCAGTGGGCCTGTCATCCCAAAAAGCAAACCCCATGATAGACTCTGGGCCCTTATCCCCACCAAAAAAACAAGGGACTTCAGCTTTATAAAGTAGAGCTAAAGGACATTCTACTTTAGGTGTAAGTGACAAAAACCCACCTACAGTTCCCCTAGAGAAGCGGTGTGGCTTAGTGGAAAGAGCACGGCCTTTGGAATCAGAGGTCGTGGGTTCTAATCCCGCCTCTGCCACTTGTCAGCTGTGTGACTTTAGACAAATCACCTAACTTCTCTGCGACTCAGTTCCCTCATCTGTAAAATGGGGATAAAGACTGTGAGCCGCTAGCAGGACAACCTGATTGCCTTGTATCTACCCCAGTGCTTAGAACAGTGATTGGCACATAGTAAGCGCTTAACAAATACCATCATTATTATTATTATTATTAGAGAGCTGCTTCATGGTCTTGTTAATAACAATGAAAAGGGCCTTCTCAGTAAGGCTCGGGCCAACTGGCATTGGTCTGGAACAGTAATGATAATGTTGGTATTTGTTAAGTGCTTACTATGTGCAGAGCATTGTTCTAAGCACTGGAGTAGATACAGGGTAATCAGGTTGTCCCACGTGAGGCTCACAGTCTTAATCCCCATTTTACAGATGAGGGAACTGAGGCACGGAGAGGTTAAATGACTCGCCCACAGTCACACGGCTGACAAGTGGCAGAGCGGGGATACTCAGGGAGTGTGACATCTGGTGACCTATTTCAATCAATCAATTTATTAAGTGCATAGGGTGCGCACAGCATTGTATCAAGGCTTTGGGGAGAACAATACAAGAGTTGATACACACATTCCCTGCCTACAGGAGCTTAGCGTCTAGAGGGGGAGATGGGCATTAATAGAAATAAATTACAATTACATACATAAACACTGTCTGCTTAACATTTTAACTGTTTAGCATTGTTAAACTGTGGAATGGGGCCTACTCAAGGGAAAATCAAGGGCTTAATTTGGGAAGTGCTTCAGTGCTTTGTTTTTATTTTTTTGATGCTTTCATCATAGGCACTTGAAAAATGTTCATTCCTCTCCATGTGTAGTGAGATTTAAGGGCCTGCTTGGTTTTCCTTTGATGTTGGTTTTCTCATTGGAAAAGAGGGAGGCCTGACGTCTGACACAATTTTATTTTTGCATTACCATTTGAAAAAGCAAATTTGAATATTTATGTTTTAAGATTACGTTTAACAGAGAAAATTAATTTCTTCATCTTCCCCAAACCAATCATTTTAGGCTGTGAAGATTGCCATCTTTTGAATGTGACGATTACTGCGTGAAATACATGCTCTTCAATTTCAGCAAAGTGCTTCCAAAACTGGTTATTTGTAAAATGGAAATTTTCCTCAGGACAGTAACCATCTACGTACAGTTTATCCATGGACATTTCACAGACCCTCAAAGAAATACGGGCAGAATTTTTTCGTGTGGCAAATGGCCTAAAATATACTCCGTGGTTTAAAATCCTCAGAAAGCTCACCCAGTACTGATAAAGTCTAATTTACCTCATCCAGTGGTCTGAGAATTTGAAAAATGTAAATGAAATGTATTCAAATCAATAATACTGGTGCAAGCTTTCTAACAGTCCCACTTCAAAAATAATAAATGAAGTGAAGGGCAGGTGGGAGCTGGTTGAGATGTCTCATTTTGATGTGGCAAGAAGTTAGGTTTATGTGAATATTGAGGCTTAGAGCTCCCAGGACTGAGAATGAGAACATAATGATAGTTTTAACTGGGGCTACCCTCAAGACCTGAGTAGTTGCAATAGCAGTATCGGAGCATGTATGATTTAGAAAAATATACACCATTTGGTGGTGCATTGTACCTACATTTGAGAAGCACATTACAACAAATCAATCTATCATACTGATTGAGCACTTACTTTTTGCAGAGCACTACAGTAAGACAGACTCCTCGCCCAGCTCCTTCATTTGTAGAGGAAAAAAACATTAAAATATTCACAGTAGGATGGGGATTCATTTTGGGAACCAAACCTCGGTTAAAATCCACATACTAGTCAGAGAGAAAAACACAGGAGGCACAAACATTAAGTAGAAAAGATTAGTCAATCAATCAATCGTATATATTGAGCATTTACTGTGTGCAGAGTACTGTGCTTGGGAGTAAGTGCTTAGGAGAGTACAATATTACAGAGTTGGTGGGTACATTCCCTGGGCACAATGAACTCACAGTTTAGAGGGGGAGATAGACATTTACATAAATTATAAATTAATTACAGATATGTACTAATGCTGTGAGGCTGAAGGTGAGATGAATAAAAGGAACAAATCAGGGGGACACAGAAGGGAGTGGAAAAGAGGAAATGACGGCTTAGCCAGGGAAGGCTTCTTGGAGGAGATGGCATTCAATAAGGCTTGGAAAGGTGGGCAGAGTAACTGTCTTCGGATATGAAGAGGGAGGGTATTACAGGACAGAGGAGGGGTGTGGGCAAGAGGTCAGCAGCCAGATCGACAAGATTGAGGTACAGTAAATAGGTTAAGCATCAAGTGGGGAGTGCAACATGGTGTTTTAGAAAACTAATCTGGAAAACAGCAGGAAATGGGGATAGTGAGGGAAGTTAACGTCATTATGACAATAAATCTCATCGACTGATTGAGTTACAACCATCAAGACATTTACTGGATAATAAAGCCCAAGTCAAAATCTTGAGCAACTCTGAGTCACTGGCACTGTGGGAACCCATTTTTTTTTTTTTACGGTACTTGTTAAGTGTTTACTATGTACCAGACATTATTCTAAGAGCTGGGGTCATCAGGTTGGACACAGTCCACGTTCCAAATGGGGCTCAAAGTCTTAATCCCCATTTTACAGATGAGGTAACTGAGGCACAGAGAAGTGAAGTGACTTGTCCAAGGTAACACAGTAGACATGTGGCAGAGGCAGGATTAGAACTCAGGTCCTTCTGACTCCCAAGCCCATACTATATCTACTAAGCCACGTGTTTTTCGGGCCAATTTCAGCCCGTTTTCTTCATAATACTGGAAAAAGATCTCCCTACCTTCTGGGGAGGAGCCCGGCTTCTGGGAAAATGCAGCGCTCACTTTACTCTTCTTGCTGATGTCGCTGCCCACGGACAGACTGGACTGAATCTTCCGGTGCATTTTCTGGGCCACAGGAGCAGAGAGCATTCGGTTGTCCGGAGCTGGGGGCCTGACCCCTTTGTAGAGGCCGTTCCCATTACTCAGGCCTGGCTGGCTGTTGTGCACCTTTCCCACTTCTCCCTCGTTTGGTTCCTGCACTGACGTCTGGAGCTGGGGCAGTCGCTGGGGTTGTGCTTTTAGGGAGAGAGAGCCAAGGGGTTAGGACATATTCAAACTTCACGGCCGAACAGGGAGGGGTGGGTTTCAAAGCCAAAAATGGTTTCCATTTTAATCCACTGATCCAAATGGAGGAAGGGGGGAAATTATTGGGAAAAGATTCTTAAAAACACAATAAGACAGCCTCCAGTAAACAAAGAGTCATTTCCCTCCACTGGGAGTGTCTTAGTAAGAGGGCACACGGAACATCTGTGGGGGGATTGGAACACATTTTTAATAGGAAAATTTAAATTGAATACCAGCAAATTTTCCTAATAGTGAGAGCAATTCAGCTGTGGAAGAGTCTTCCAAAACTGTGGAGGTCTAATCCTGTCATGCATTTCAAACTTGGCCAGGGCCCTAGAAAATATACAGCTGGAACAATCCTAAAACTGGGATGGGAGCTAGACAAAGATCCAATAGGACCTTTTATCCT
The DNA here is from genome assembly GCF_004115215.2 of Ornithorhynchus anatinus. Classification (NCBI taxonomy): domain Eukaryota; kingdom Metazoa; phylum Chordata; class Mammalia; order Monotremata; family Ornithorhynchidae; genus Ornithorhynchus; species Ornithorhynchus anatinus. Next base: position 37,998,801 of record NC_041737.1, on the reverse strand, counting down.
TTGTTTAAGTTCTCTCATCCTGTCGGGATGTATTCAGAATGTACCAACTTCAATGCCACACTTATAAACACTTTCCAAGGCAGGTTGGCTTTGGTTCGAAGAACTGGTGCGTTGCAAAGGCAAACTGTCAATTCAAATTAGAACTTAAATTCCCACTCCTTCAAGCTAATGAAGTCACCTACTTTACAATCCAACCACTTCTGCATCATACAGGACCTATCATTCTAGCAAAGTCATATGGAGGATTGGAATGACTGTCCAGCTGAGGGAGGAAATACTGCTACTGAAGCAAAAGCAGGGCTATTTTAAGCCTGAATTAAATAGGGTGACAGTTAATGGTATATAGTAGTTAAATTTACAGGGCAACATCATTCTCTTCTTACAAATATATTAATATGGCTTTTCTTTGCCGCTGACCCAGAAATGCAACCTTGTTGAGCTGAATGTTAGACCTGTCTCCTACAGTGCCTGCCTTTATTTTCTAGGCTAGCTTTTGGTCCTTCTAGACAGTAAGCCCACTGTGGGCAGGAATTGACTTTATTCCTATATTGTACTTTCCAAGCACTTAGTACAGTGCTCTGCACACTGTAAGCGCTCAATAAATACGATTGAATGAGAAAATGAATGTCCTGATCTTCACGAATCCTTAAGGAGAGCAACTCCTCTCGCAATTGCTGCCTGTCTGGCTGTTTTGTCTGTGGCATGGTTCTCCCGGCGATCCAGTGATTTATCACGTTCTCACAGAACGTGAAATTGGCCCAGCTTTTCTACGGAGTTTTCAGTCAAGCTTTGCACTATTGCCTGAGAAAAGAGGTTCTAAGTTCCATTCCTCTGCCAAAAAAAAAAATCTACTTCTCCCCTCCAAAAAGTGTAAGTATATATTTTCAACCAGTGAAAGGGAAGAAAATTCACTTTGTCCCAATTCAAAACAAGGCCAAATCCGGCAGGCTGTAACTGCCAACGTATCCTTTTTCACTCTTTGGTCTCTAAAATGGTACAGTTCCCTTGCTTTAGTTTTAGGAGATTTAAAAATCTCATAGCACAAATTATGGTTCAGCTCAATTTCTTCCCAGGTATTTAATGAGCCAAGTGAACCTTGATCACAGAGTCATACCAAATATGTTTGGATTGCAGTATGGGATTTCCAAAGTGATTTGGAGTTCTGGATTTTTCACTTGAGTCTTTAAAATTTGGACATTATAGAAAGATAGACTCTCCTTATTAACATTCCACATAATTGTAGTATAATGAACACGAAGCTGGATATCATTTAGCAGTTTTACCATTAGGGAGTCCCATTGTCCAGATATATGTTGGGAAGTCCTGTTTCCAGATGTTTGGTCCTCTGTCTGGTTCCAATCTGATATTGGATGATTTTATGTCCAATTTTGAATTTCCCAAGTTTCCCTCCCTTGAGTCTGGACACCAAATTTCCCCACCTAAACACAGGATTTTATTTTTCTTTTGATGGTATTCGTCAAGTGCTTACTATGTGCCAGGCACTACACTGAGTGCTGGGGTAGATATAAGCTAAACAGCTAAAAGCTCCCACGTGGGGCTCAGTGTCTTAATCTCCATTTTGCAGATGAGGTAACTGAGGCACCGAGAATCTAAGTGACTTTCCTAAGGTCACAGAGCAGACAAGGGGTGGATCTGGGATTAGAACCCAGGTCACTCTGACTACAGGGCCGTGCTCTATCCACTAGGCCATGCTGCTTCTGATTTCACATTGACCTTGGGGTCCCGGGGGAGGAAAATGCAATGGTGGTGAATTCAGGTGTTCTCTAGGATTGCACAAAGTCCATACGCTTCAATACAATGTTACAAATGATGGAATTATGTCATGCTATGTATTTGGTTTAACACACGTGCCATCACGCACAACTTCTTGCCTGGTAAATAGGAGGACCATTGGGGTCATACACTGTTTCTGCTGTTCCTCTCTTTATTCATTCCCCCATCCCAGCCCCCCAAAACCTATGTCTATATCTGTACTTTTATATATTTATATTAATCTCTGTCTTCCCCTCTGCACCATAGGCTTCTTGCCTGTCTGTCTCCCCCGATTAGACTGTAAGCCCATCAAAGGGCAGGGACTGTCTCTATCTGTTACCGATTTGTACATTCCAAGTGCTTACTACAGTGCTCTGCACATAGTAAGCACTCAATAAATACTACTGAATGAATGAATGTGTCTGTTGTATTGCTACAGTGTACTCTCCCAAGTGCTTAGTAGAGTTCTCTGCACACAGTAAGTGCACTATAAATATGACTGACTGATTGTAACTAGAGAATCAGTGTGGCCTGGTGGATAGAGCACAGGCTTGGGAGTCAGAAGGACCCGGCTTCTAATCCCAGCTCCATCACTTGTCTGCTGTGTGACTTTGGCCAAAGTCACAACTTCTCTGTGCCTTGGTTCCCTCATCTGTAAAATGAGGGTTAAGACTGTGAGCCCCATGTAGGCCAGGGACCGTGTCCAAAGTGATAATCTTCCATCTATCCCAGGGCTTAGAACAGTGCCTGGCACATAGTAAGTGCTTAATAAATACCATCATCATCATCATTACAGTATCAACTACTAGTTATATTATCTAGAAGCAACTATACCATGGTCTCCTTCAATGCAGGGGACCTAGTCTTACAACACCCTAAGAAATGTCATCGTGCAGTACTCATGTGACCCATGCCATGAGAATGCATGCAAACTGCTTATTGCAACACTACAGCACACTGTACTCAAAAAGCTCACATTCTCAGATTTTGACTCTATCCAAAATGCATAGTGAAAACACACAATTCGGCATAATTGAGTGTGCCTCGAATCTGGTTCCTTTGCGGAAGACATCGTCACATAATCATTGTGGTATTTGTTAAGTGCTTACTATGTGCCAAATCCTGTAATAATTGCTGGGGTAGACACAAGATAATCAGACCCCACATGGGCTCACATTCTAAATAGAAGGGAGAAGAGGAATTGAATCCCCATTTTGCAGATGAGGGAACTGAAGCACAGAGAAGTGAAGTGACTTACCCAAAGTCACACAGCAGGCAAGTAGCAGAACTGGGATTAGAAGCCAGATCCTTCTAAATCCCAGGCCCTTGCTTTTTCCATTAGGCTACGCTGCTTCCATGGGAAAATATCATAACTTCTTTTTTAACCCTCTCCTGTGTCTCAAAAGCGATCCATATATCTCATCTCTTGTTCATTTTAGAATTATCCAGCAATGACTCAAAAATCTGGTCTATGAGTAAACAGTTTTTTTTCCCCTTGTCAGTGAAAATTCTTTTGGCTTAAAAAAATGATATCCTCCTTTTTCTGGACCATTTCTGAACCTATAATCTCTTGTATGAACCTGATTGGCATCTATCTAAATTGCTGAAGCAGGCTTGAGCCCTCTTCAGAATAGAATAGATGAAATAATAAAGAAAGCTAAGAAGCAGCATGGCTCAGTGGAAAGAGCCCGGGCTTGGGAATCAGAGGTCATGGGTTCAAATCCCGGCTCTGCCACTTGTCAGCTGGGTGGCTGTGGGCAAGTCACTTAACTTCTCTGCGCCTCAGTTACCTCATCTGCAAAAGGGGGATTAACTGTGAGCCTCATGTGGGACAACCTGATTACCCTGTATCTACCCCAGCGCTTAGTACAGTGCTCTGCACATAGTAAGCGCTTAACAAATACCAACATTACATTACTAACCAAATCTATAGAATAAGCAGATATGGTATGGGAATCAGCATGGCCGAGTGAGAAGAGCATAGGCCTTGTCGGATGGCCTGGGTTCTAATCACAGCTTTACCACTTGCTTGCTATGTGACCTTGGACAAGTCATTTAACTTCTCTGTGCCACAGTCCTCAAGCATAAAATGGGGGTTCAGCACCTGTTCTCCATCCTACTTGGACTGTGAGCCTCATGTGGGGCAGGAACTTTATCTGACCTTTTTAATTTATATCTATGCCAGAACTCAGAACAATGCTTGACAAATATTAGTCACTTAAATTCCTTCGCAATCATCATAATCATCAGGAGATTTCCAACCCACTTTTTTCCAGCAAAAACAGCTGTGTTATAAATTTGAGGATAAGTTGGAGAAAATCTCTCTGCTTAGCATTCAGATTTCTCCCAATAAAATAAAGTTTCTGTAGGTAGAATAAACTAAGGAAGATTAAATAAATTTAAAGCCAAAATGCAAGAAGCAGAGTGGCCTTAGTGGAAAGAGCATGGTCCTGGAAGTTGGGGGATGTGGGTTCTAATCCCGGCTCCATCACATGTCCACCGTGACCTCTTAATTCATCTGTGCCTCAATAACCTGATCTTTAAAATGGAGATTCCGACTACGAGCCCCAAATGGGACAGGGACTGTGTCCAACTTGATTAATTTGTATCTACCCTAGTGCTTAGAACAGTGCTTGGCACACAGTAAGTGCATAACAAATGCCACAATTACTATTATTATTAAAAAGATCATTCTAAGTCCAGGTCCCAAAAGTGGTACTCTTGGGCAGATCTGGCCCTTCCATTGCCATCTTAATCAGACATGGAAGTGAACAATTTCTTGGTTACAGTCAGAGATTTTGTATAACCCAATGATTTGACAAATTATCCAGACCTCAATCTTCCAAGTAATGTCAGTTCCTGTTGGCAAGCGGGTAAATGAGAAATCTTGGAAAAGCGATGGCATATTCACCCTTTTTTGCTTCCCATGTCCTTGACTTCCTCAATTACTTTTACTGTTTTTTTTTATTATTGCTAATGCCTATTTCCCACATATCCTTCTACATTCCAGCATTTCAATATTAACACACAACTTTTAGCTCGCTTGACTCCGCCAGATTCACAAAAGGGGATATAGGTCAAATCAAAGCTGAATGAAACCCCCATTGAATTAGTTATCACAATTTAAATTTATTTTAACTTTATTGATAATTTTTCAATGGGGAGACTTGAATCTCGTGGTTAAAATGCACCAGAAACCAATTAGGAAACCTATAACTGCATGCAAGGAAAAAGAACAATAGCACCTGACAGAAGATTAAGCCACAATGATTTGGTTTAAAACAGAAATATTTTTACCTTATTGTGTAAAGGTTGTAAAAAGAATGTGCTTTGGGAAATGACACAATGCTTCTTAAAACACAGGGGACGTCTAGGGACCCTCACTCTCCCTTTAATGATCCCCTGCTCTCATTCAGCTGTCTCTCTTTTTTCAAATCTTTACATATGTGACAGCTCTCAAAAGTAGACCACAGACCAGCTGGCATTTTCAGAGGTGTAACTTGTGCAAATTCAGCTCTACTGGGAGCACAATGCTATCTGCCGCCTGCGTTATAAAAGGTACAATAGAATGGAGAACTTAGGAGTTGTTTTGAATTATTCATTTTTTTTGCCTGTATATTCAGGAAATTTTACAAACTCTGCATTTTGTACTACATAATCACATGCGTTAAAGGTACAAAGAAACTTTTTGACACCTCTTTTCTACAGAAAGCTGGCATTTTGTTTGATATGTGAACATTCAGCGTCTGTTATATCATTCTAAACAGACCGTGTGCTTCTACAAAAGACCCCATTTTCAACTCTCTACAGGAGTAAAAAAAAAAAATTGATTCTAGATATTCCATAACGGATGCAATGCACATGGAAATTTCAAATGACAGTTATATGAACATTTAGCACCTTCAAATTCTGATACAACTGGTGACCAGTGCTCCACATATTTTAAGACAATTTTTTTTTGGTTAATCAATCATTCTTCTCTCTACCCAACAGGATTGAATTTATTAATAGCCACAATGAACACTAGTTACAAGGAAATGTGGGGCTGTCCAAATTCAAATACTTTTGATCTAGAGAACCAGTAAATTTAGGTAGATATTATGTTTAGAATCAGCATGGCCTAGCAGAAAGAGCATGAGCCTGGGAGTCAGAGGACCTGAGTTCTAACCCCAGCTCTGCCATTTGTCTGCTGCGTGACCTTGGGCAAATCACTTAACTTCTCTGTGCCTCAGTTATCCATCTGTAAAATGGGGATTAAGACTGAGCCCCCTGTGGTACAAGGACTGTGCCCGATCTGATTAGCTTTTATCTACCCCAATGGTTAGTATAGTGCCTGGCACATAGTAAGCACTTAACAAATGCCATAAATACATATAGATAGGCAGATTTTACACCACCACTAATGATTTCCAGTAAGAAATGTAAATATAGGTACATGGATTCAAGATAGAAAATTAGGAGATAGTAGCTGACTCTACATGAAACAGTTATTTGTGGATTAGTAAGATGTAAAATATTAAATATGATCTCACTAATCATTTTACTGCTAAGAAAAACTTCCCCAAATTCCCAACCACTTAGCCACTTTCCATGGCTATTTTAATGCCTTGGCTCGGGTACAGACTAAAACCTCCAGAAAAATTCAGGGAGGAATAAACAGATTCAATAAGAAAGTATTTCAAATGCCAGGTTCTGAACTATTGGAAATGTGTGTACTCATGAACACGCATGATTCTACCGTTTAAGTCATTCTGGTGGAAAAGATGATGAAAAAATCCTTTTTGTAAACACTTACGGGTGGGGGTATTAGATAGCTCAAAAGTGGGTTTGATAAATTCATGGACAAGCAGTGCATAATAGGGTACGAGAGGGAAAACTGGGGATATTAGTCACTTCACTTTTCTGTGCCTCAGTTAGCTCATCTGTAAAACGGGGATTAAATACCTGTCTCCCTTGTACATAAACTGTGAGCCCCATTTGGGTCAGGTAATAATAATAATAATGTTGGTATTTGTTAAGTGCTTACTATGTGCAGAGCACTGTTCTAAGCGCTGGGGGAGATACAGGGTAATCAGGTCATCCCACATCAGGCTCACAGTTAATCCCCATTTTACAGATGTTACTATGTCTTACCTGACTATTTCATATCTACCCTAGTGCTTAGCCAATAGTAAGTGCTTAACAAATAAAATCAATTATTATGATATGGAAGCAAGGCCTGGAGGAAACAGCACAGGCCTGAGAATCAGAGGACCTGGTTCTAATCCCAGCTCTGTCACTTGTCTGCTGTGTGACCTTGGGCAAGTCACTCAACTTCTTTGTGCCTCAGTTTCTGTAAAATGGGGACTAAAATTGTGAGCCTTATGTGGGACAGGGACTCTTTCCAACCTGATTATCTTGAATCTACCCTAGAGCCGAGTACGGTGCCTGGCATGCAGTAAGCAATTAACATATTCCACCGTTATTAGTATTATTGTCCATAACCGTGAAGATGGATGCCCAGGAGAGTAATATGGTTTGTTCAAGCATGTCCCCTCTAAAGGCAGAGTGGGGACTGGTTAGACTGAGGCACTGCCCCAGGAATGATGTCAGATCTGGTTGTCTTATCAACAAAGGTACAGCAATGCTTACTTCAAATAACTTCATTTGTCCCAATTTCCCAACCTAAAAGACAAAAATATCCCTCTCCAAGAAGGTGTAACACATTTCCAGTAAAATACTGAGTTTTGCAATGTGCTCACCTAAAAACACCTTTTTTATTTTTACAGTCTCTGTAACATTAGAGACTGTTCCCCCAGACCTATTATTAACACAGAAGTGAACATGCACTCTTCGAAACCGAGGCACACCTAAAAACAACCTCACACTTTTCCATTGAGACAGCTAATTAATAGCTAATCTCAAGATACATGAAAGTTCTTGGCTACCAACACCAAAGCCATTCCTGCAAAGTTTGTTCCCTGCAAAGCACTGTACTAAGCACTTGAAAGAGTACACTAGAATAGGAAGACATGTTCCCCGCCCACAGGGAGGTTAGAGTCTAGATTGGGGTGTTTAATATGCCTGCAAATGGCCATAGATGCACTCGATCCTTTTGATCTCTGCATCCCATAGAATGCATGCTCTGCTATAGAGTCTCTCAGTAAGCAACAGGTGAAAGGGGCTGAAGTGCCTGGACCGAAGCGTGTGGAAGATTTACCTCATCTGAACGGAAAACTGGAAAATCCTGCTTCCTTCTCTCCCCCTCTTTTCCAATTGCCAGGCCTTGCCATGAGGCTCTAAACTACATCAATTGATGTCTTTGCAACACTACCCCGATTATTAACATTCAGATGCCAAGATATGCCTAAGAGTTAACTGGCAAAGCGGCCTTTGTCAGCAATTATTTTTGAATATTTTGTAGGAAATGAATAGCAGATACTGTACCTTCTGTAGCCCAGGAAACATGCATTAACTAAATAACAAGGTACTATCAAGGTACGATCAATCTTTTCAAATCAATTTCTGCCAATGAATATTTTATGCCATGCTGACTTTATAAGGCAAAACAAAGTACTGACACCCAACATTTCCTTAAGCAGCACCTTTCTATTTTACAGGAGGTGTCTTCGGCACAAAAGTGCCTTATGATGGGCCCTAAAAGTTGGCTCCAACACTATACGTTTTGGGCTGGAAAAATTTCAGTTCATTTGCAAACGGAAGATTTATAAGAGCCTGTTTTAGAAGCCCAGGTTTCAATTAATCTGTGAAGTGTCTATTAAAATCCCAAAGGCAACAGCTCCATGACCAAAGAGAAACTGGGTAGCAACATGCCAAGCTTCACCGGGAACCAGAACGCATCTTCTGCCCTACTTGCTGGTCAGCAGAAGTTTTTCAGAACAAGGAGGAGGCCAAATTAAATATTTGGTATTTTCACTGAGGGAAATTTTCCAAAACAACACAGTGGAGTATACAGTTGGGGATTCTTAATATGCATTCTTACCTTGAGTCAGAAAGGTAAATGAAAAGACCCTGGGAGGTTCTCTTAAGACTCCGCTAGATTGTAAATTCCTTAGAAAAGCACTATGGTCTAGAAGCAACATGGCCTACAGGACAGAGCATGGGCCTGGGCATCACAAGGACCTGGATTCTAATCCTGGCTTTGCCACTTGTCTGCTATGTGACCTTGGGCAAGTCACTTCACTTCTCTTGCCTCAGTTACCTCATTTGTCAAATGGGAATTAATGTGGGACAGGGACCATGTCCAACCCTATTTACTTCATTTTTTCCCAACACTTAGTACAGTTCCTAGCACATCGTAAGCACTTAACAAATACCACTATTATTATTATTATTATTATTGTTAAGGGCAGAGATCATGTCCACCAAATCTATTGTATTACCATCTCCCAAGCACTTAGTACAGTGTTTGGCATACAGTAAGCATTCAATAAATACAACAGAATGATTCATTCGCATATAGCAGACACTCGGGACAGTGTTCATGCCACACCAAGCACTCGACATGGTGCTTTGAACACAATGGGCACCCACACAATATTCCACACACTGACATTATAATGGTACTGTTTTTGTCTGTCACCCCGATTAGACTGTAAGCCCATCAGTGGGCAGGGACGGTCTCTATCTGTTGCCAATGTGCACATTCCAAGCACTTAGTACAGTGCTCTGCACATAGTAAGCCCTCAATAAATACTATTGATTGAATGTATGAATGAATGAATGGTACTAATTTAGCGCTTACTATGGGCTACATACTGTGATAGATGCTGGGGTTGATGCAAGATAAATCAGACAGGACCCAGTTCCTATTGCACATGGGGTTCACAGTCTAAGAGGCACCCAGTGAATGTTATAGATATTGAAGAATGATGATAATCATGTCTGAAGTCAGCTGCTGGAAAGCAGTGTGGTATTTGTAAGTATTGTGGCATTAGGTAAGCACTTAATATGCACTGAGCACTGTATTAAGTGCAAGTATAGATATAAGATAATCAGGTCAGACAGAGTCCTTGTCCCACACGCGACTCACTGTTTGAGTAGGAAGAAGAGCACTGAATCCTCATTTTACAGATGAGGAAACTGAGAAGTTAAGTGACTTGCCCAAGGTCTCGCAGCAGGCAAGAGGTGCACCCAGGATTAGAACCCAGGTCCTTTAGCTCCCAGGCCCATATTTTCTCCATTAGGTCACGATGCCCATTCTGAAAGAACCAGAAGTTAAGTTAAAATCCGCTGGTACTGACAGTAGGCTGGACCCAGCCCATGAGGTGAGAACAAAGGGTCCACCCTGGGTGATTTATTTTCACAGTTGATTCTTACTCCAATTAAATCCCAATGTGGTCCTACTGTTGTTTGAGCCCCAATCACCCCTAATCACAATTTATGGCCAAAGAGCCCAGCAGACAGAGGGAAATCTGAGAAATATTATCACAGAGGAAGAAGGCAACAGGATGAGGTACGGTAGACTGGGCGGGCTGAGTTGGAGGCATCATGGAGTTCGAAGCTGAAATTAGCTTGACAGATGAGATTATAAGCATGACCCACAAGTGGAAGAGGACGAGGAAATTCTTTGTCCTTCCTGCTTGGAATCCAGTAAGAAATATGAAGCAGCCACAAAGGAACCTAAATTCTTATAATGACTTTTCTATTATTTGGGTTTTTTAGCTTATAGGGAAGAGTTGTGATTCAATTTTACCTTGTTAAAATGTGAGAACGAAGCCTCTTGGACACCCATCCTTAGGTGGTTCATCCAACACCTCTAAGGTTTCCCTGTACATCCTGGACTTCTCTTCCAATGACCCAGCATGGACCATACATTCACGGATCAATGGCTAAGACCTGTTGATATTTACAACTGTCTAGTTTCCAGTGGCAACAATTCCCTAAAGCATGCAATAATTCTAGTAGTGAAGGAATGTATTGAGGACCCAAAATGAGTCTCTCTAGAATGCAAGCTTGCTCTGGGTCTGTTGCACTGTAACTCTCCCAAGTGTTTAGTACACACAGTGAGTGTTCAATGAATACCATTGATTGATTGATCGATTGATCAAAGACTTGGGAAACTACCACAGAAGCATGACATTCTCTACCTGCACCAGAGATTGTCAGCTGGGTTCCCTAGGGATGAAGTCTCATCACATCCTCTAAAGGTGGAGGAATCAAACTTTAATTTGGCTGCCTTGAAGAACTGTTCATTCCAAGGGCTTAATACAGTGCTCTGTACACAGTACGTGCTCAATAATTACGACTGAATGAATCAGGAATCACCTGATTTAGCCAAACTTTTTTTAATCACCCAAACAAGCCTCAAATAACATAATCACAGGAGAGGTAACAGAGAGTATGTTTGGGAGTCAGAGGACCTGGATTTGAGTGTGAGCTATGTCATAGACATGCTGGGTGACTGGACAAATCAATTAACTTCTTCATAAGTCAGTTTCCACATCGGCAAAATGGAGATAACACCTACCTTTCTACCTACGTCGCGGGTTTGTGAGGGCAAAAATGAGGTCATTAATGCAAGAGCTCTTTGGTAATAAGAGCTATAGAAAACTAAGGTATAATGAATGAATTATAATGAATGGCCCTAACACCTATCTTCTGAAATCACAATTCTTCCAGGAGGCCTTCCCCAATTAATTTTAATCTTCTCACTTTATATCTGCACAAATGCCATTTACATGCTGCCTAAACACTTTTGCCCAACCATGCCCCAATGTCATGGACCAGTGGCAGAGCTGCAATTGGAACCATTCCTGTGCTCTTTCTGGTAGACCATCTGCTTCTGGCTTCAGGGTTGTCCACCAACTCACCTCACCTTACATACCTGTTCTCTTCCCCCATTATTCCCTCACCTGCAATCTTGTTCCTCCCTCAGCAACTTTCTAACCCTGACTCACTCTCAACTCTCCTGTCTCCACCCCCTCATTCATGCTTTTCCCCTGGATAAGAATTTCCTCCCTCTCTTAATCTGACAGACCAAAGACGTTCTAAAAGACCATCTGCTCCAGCCGCCTGCATTCCCGGATTAATTCCCAGGATATATTTTTTTACTTTTTATTTTAAATGGTATTTGTTAAGCACTTACTGGGGGTCAATCACTTTTCTACAAAAAATAAAAATAAAATTGTGGTATTTGTTAAGCGCTTACTAGGTGCCAAGCACTATTCTAAGCGCTGGGGGATACAAGGTGATCAGGTTGTCCCACGTGGGCCTCACAGTTTTAATCCCCATTTTACAGATGAGGTAACTGGGGCATAGAGAAGTTAACTGACCTGTCCAAAGTCACACAGCTGGCAAGTGGCAAAGCCAGGATTAGAACCCACAACCTCTGACTCCCAAGCCCGGGCTCTTTCCACTGAGCCATGCTGCTTCTCTGTATTTTCACACTGCTTCTTTGTGTCTACCTACTGGGGAAGACCCAAGTCTAACAATCTGGTTACAGTCCAACCTAATATAAACCCATCAATCATTTCAATCACTTACATTCTCATTTACATCCATCCTCAGGACTTACGTTTGCTCATTCAGTTATACATTTTAGTTTTGATTACTCTTTAAATAGTTTTATCTCCTCATATCAATAGATCAATGGTATTTTTTGAAGGCTACGCTATGCCCAGCTCTGTAAGAATAATAATAATAATTACGGTACTTGTTAAGTACTTACTATGTGCCAAGCACTGGGATAGGTACAGGTTAATCAAGCTGTTCACAGTCCCTATCCTGGATGGGGCTCACACTCTTAATCCACATTTTACAGATGAGGGAACTGAGAAGGGAGAACTGAGAAGGCCCAGAGAAGTGGAGTGACTTGCCCAAGACCACACAGCAGACACGCACAGCAGATATTTACAGCAGACATGACAGGTACTAAGCACCTGACTGGGAGAGTATGATACAACAGAGATGGACAATCCATTCCCGACCCTATTCTGCCATTTCTCCTACCTGCAGTTTACTTTAATGTCTGTCTCTCCCCTGGACTGTAAACTCCTTGAGGGCAGGGATCCTTTCCAACAAATCTATTGCATTATACTCACCCAAGTGCTTAGTACAGTTCCTACTGGTAAGTGCTCAATAAATACCAACTTATTGTTTGACTGCCTCCCTCTAAGTTCACTGTGGTCAGGGATGTGCCACTTTCTTGTTTCATATTCCTGAAGTGCTTAGCAGAGTGTGTTGAAAGCAGGGGGCTCTCAGTAAATGTTACCACTACCACTATGGCCTCCCTCCAGGCCATTTCCTGTCTACACAGACAACTCGACCTCCGGTCCATAACTCCACCCTCCATCACAGGCAGACTGACATCAGGGCAGTCAACCTACATTCTATACGGGCCTCTCACCCACACTATAATTTATCGATGGAATAGTGAGTTGAGGCCTGGTTCACCACTGAGTTCAGCCCCAGTGCCATCCCAAGAGTATCCAAGATGGAGGGAAAGCCAAAGTCTCACTATGGTGACCAAACATGGCAATCGGGTATGACCCAGTCCTGGAGATGTGGCCTAAGACGTCGTGCACATGAGAATAAAACCCATCAATTGTCTGTTTTACATCTACTAATGGAAATTTAGAGTGCCTCGGTGGAGTGAGGAAACCCGGGGAAAAATGTCAGGACATAAATCTTTTTTTATTCACTCCCAAGACACTGTCGATCGTACTACAGACACCACTCATTTAATCGTATTTATTGTTTATTGTGTGGAGAGCTCTGTACTAAATGCTTGGGAGAGTACAGCATAACAATAAACAGACACAATCCCTGCTGACAATGATCTTACAGTCTAGAGGGGGAGACAGACATTAATATAAATAAATTACAGATCTGTGCATTAGTGCTGTGGGGCTGGGAGAGGGCATGAATAAAGGGAGCAAGTCAGGGCAGTGCAGAAGGGAGTTGGGGGGATCCAGCTAGGATTCTGGGGACCCTGATATGAGGAAAAAACTGGCATTGTGAGAGAAAGCTAAAACAGCTAAAGTCACTGTAACATTTATAACGACAATATCGTCAGTGTTTTCCCGTATGCTGAGCCCTACCCTAGCACCGGGGATGGTGTGGGGCTGGGAAGGGGAACAAACATTTTTGTCTAGTGGAAAGGACTATGCTTAGGGCCAGGTTGGGTGATGGATTGATTAAGCCAATCACCCGGCAGCTCCCGGTTCCAGCGGGCTGGGAGATAAGGCCAGATGCTGCCTGCTGGGTGGTACCTCCTGTAGCTGGCCTAGCCGGCCCAAAACAGGATTAGCGACATCAGGGATCGTTTCCACCCACACCCACGAGAGCATCCAACATAAAGCCGTGGACCACAGTACTGCTCGACACCAAATGGCAGGAATAGATTACTGAAAATTATGTGCTGGAATGCACACAGTTCACCACCACCCGGCTCACAGTTTGACAGATCCGCTGAGAGGGATACACGAGGGGTACGGAAGGTAGTATGATACCTGAGTAGCTGCTGCATGATGAGCTGAAAGGGGGCACGAAAATTCGGGGGGTGGAAATAATAATAACCGTTAAGTGCTTACTCTGTGCCAAGAACTCTACTATATGCTATAATAGATACAAGATAATCTGGTTGGACACAGTCCCTATCCCTCATTGGGCTCACAGTTTAAGCAGGAAGGAGGATTTAATCTCCAATTAACAAAGGAAGAAACTGAGGCCCAGAGAAGTTGAGTGGCACCGGTCACACAGGAGACAAGTGGCAGAGCCAGGGTGAGAACCTAGGTTTTCTGACTTCCAAGCCTATATTCTTCCATCTAGGCCAAGCTGATTTAAAGATCTAGTGAAACACAGTCTTGACAAGAAGACATAGCAGCAGACTTTTGGAAAAGCACTGCAAAAGGCAGATTAGCCTGGCAGACAATTAACAGGCGAGGGACTGCCTTTTTTTTTAACATAGTATTTGTTAAGTGCTTCCTATATGCCAGGCACTGTTCTAAGCGCTGAGGTAGACACAAGCTAATCGGGTTGGACATGGTCCCTGTCCCACATGGGGCTTAGAGTCTTAATCCTCATTTTATAGAGAAGTGAAATGACTTGTCCAAGGTCACGTAGCAGACAAGCGGTGGTCCTAATTAGAACGCGGGCCCCGGATCCAGGGTCCATCTTATTTCCTTGAACAAGGGTTTTACGAAGCTTGGGATACTGACAGGAGGGTGGCAAAATGGAAACAGGTTCTGTATGTAAACCGCAAAAGGGTGTGACAGTCCTGCATAGACCTTTTCAGCCACCTCACATGTACGGATAGAAACCCCTGGCCAGAACCAACACCTTTGAAGACGAAGGAGAGCTAGACATACACTACGCCCCAAACTGGCATTCCTCCACCTCTTCTCCCAGTCATCTTCCCCATCCCCAAACATCTATTTTCACAAAAAGTGCAGAACCTGAAAGTCCTCTCTGGTTCATTCCTCCAAACATTATTCCCAAGATTGCACAAAATTTACAAAATCAAGGGATTAGTATTAGAGAAGGAGCGTGGCTTAGTGGAAAGAGCTCGAGCTTGGGAGTCAGAAGTTGTGGGTTCTAATCCCAACTCCGCCACTTGTCAGCTGTGTGACTTTGGGCACGTCTCTTCTCTGTGCCTCAGTTACCTCATCTGTAAAATGGGGATTAAGACTGTGAGCCCCACCTGGGACAAACTGATAACCTTGTATCTACCCCCAGAGCTTAGAACACTGCTTGGCACATAGTAATCACTTGACAAATACCATCATCATCATCAGCATTATTAATTCATTACTGAATTAATTTATTCATTTTTCAGTATAGTCTTGGCTTAATGGTTAGAGTACAGGCCTGGGAGTCAGCAGGACTTAGGTTCTCATCCCAGTTCTGCCACTCTTCTGCTGTGTGACCTTGGGCAAGCCACTTCACTTCACTGTGCCTCAATGACCTCATCTGGAAAATGGGGATTAAGACTGCAAGCCCTATGTTGGACAAAATAATTACCTTCTATCTACCCCAACACTTAATACAGTACCTGGCATACAGTGAGCACTTAACAAACACCACCATAATTATTATTATCATTACTGACGAAGTAAGGCAGAAAATCTGAAAAAAAACCAAGAATGTCAAATATCTGCCCTTAAGGATCATGTCTACTAACCCTACTGTATTCTCCCAAAAACTTAGTAAAGTGCTTTGCACAGGGTAAGCACTCAATGAATCCCGCTGATTGACTGAAATCCCTCCCTGTGTTTGTAGGAGAGGCAGACCCACAGCAAGCCTCTCTTAGAGAGAAAAATTGAGAAATATCCCGATCCCAAAAAAGGCATTTTGAAGCTAAGGGCGAAGCCTCCCTCTTCTCCTGGTTTGAGAATTGGGGAGATTTCCTATCCATATTTCACTGACCATTCACATGTGGTCATTTGGGTACACTTAGCGCTAACCAACCTCGAGACCCCCATCAGGACCCAGTTTCCACGACTGAGCAAGCTCCATTTTAATGGAACAATTTAGCTGGAGATTAGGGGTGTCTTGCAATTGTCTCTTATTTGGAATGAGCTGACCCTGAAATAATGGCTTTTTACTCAACCTGGCACTTTGATTCCAGGCTCCATTCTGGATCCTGAATGCCCCTCCTGCCCTTCCCTCTCTCCTCGGAGTCAATGCCACAGTGGGCGATGGGGATGGCATTAAGAAATGAGAGATAAACAGCCAGATAAAGGAAAGTTAATGGAAAAATATAGGCTTAAAACTGCAGGTAATTAATTCTAACGTCAAAATTTTCACTCACGGCCAAAAAAAGCAAAAAGTGATATCTATTGATCAATCAACTAATTAATTTGAGAGCTTATTGTGCGCAGAGCACTATACTAAGTACTTGGGAGAGTACAATATAACAGAGTTGATAGACACATTCCCTGACCATCAGAAACTTACTAAAATGGAAATGCCAATAGTATTGGGGAAATTATCATTGAAAAACGGCTTTAGCATCTTTTCATTCTTTACCATCCTGAAGCTACACAAGTACCACAGCTGGACCATGCTCAGGAGTGCCTGCCCTTGTTCTCTTGGTAGCCGGGCTCTCTATTCAATCAGTCAGTGTTATTCATTGAACGCTTACTCTTTGCGTAGTACTGTACTCAGAGCTTGGTAAAATACCATGCAATTAATAACCACAATCCCAGCCCACAAAAAGCTTATAGTCTTGAGGGGAGACAGACAGGGAGAGGAAACAATGTGGTCTAGTGGAAAAAAGCATGTGCCTGGGAGTCAGAGGAACTGGGTTCTAATTCCAGCTCTGCCACTTAACTGCTGTGTGAACTTGGGCAAGTCACTTAACTCCTCAGGGCCTCAGTTTTCTCAACTGTAAAAAATGGAGATCAAGAATTCGACTGTGAACATCCTGTGGGACAGGGACTTTAATTGTATCTAACCCTGTGGTTAGAAGAGTGTTTGACACATAGTAATGTTTAATAAATACCAATTAAAAATACAATAAATAAAATGAATTTCAGAAGCTGAAAAACACAAAGGAGGGGAAAAGGAGTGGAGAAGGAAGATGAAGGTTAGAGCATGCTTGAGACGGCATCTCTTAATTCTATTACATCACCCATACGCTGCATACGATAATCACTCGGTGAATTAACCCACGTCCCTGCTACATGGTGACCATTTCACCCTACTCCTACTTCTACTTCAGTGTTCACCACTATCACTAATAACAACAATAATAGTAATGGTAATTTGCCTCTACATGCTAAAGTGCTTGGTTAAATACAAGATAATTAATTGGGTTTCATTCAACCTATTATAATTATCATTAGATTATGGGGTTCCTAATCTAAGTAGGGAGAAGAGCTATTTTATTCCCATTTTACAGCTGCAGTAAGGTGAGCACAGAGAAGTTAAATGACTTGCCCAAGGTCACACTGCAGACAAGAGGGAGAACCGGAAAGTGAATCCAGGTCCTTGATTCCCAGGCCAATATTCCTTCCACTATTCATTCATTCATTCATTCATTCATTCATATTTATTAAGTGCTTACAGTACTAAGAGCTTAGACTAAGAGCTGATTTCAATTCATCAGAGGGATGTAATACTCATAAATCTATCCTTATCTTTCAAAATTGCCTGAATGACTGAGAACACTGGCCTTTATCGTCAGCATCTCAAGCAGCGTGGCTCAGTGGAAAGAGCACGGGCTTTGGAGTCAGAGGTCATGGGTTCGAATCCCCGCTCGGCCACTTGTCAGCTGTGTGACTTTGGGCAAGTCACTTCACTTCTCGGTGCCTCAGTTACCTCATTTGTAAAATGGGGATTAAGATTGTGAGCCCCACGTGGGACAACCTGATTCCCCTGTGTCTACCCCAGCACTTAGAACAGTGCTCGGCACATAGTAAGCGCTTAACAAATACCAACATTATTATTATTATTATTAAGAACTAGGATCACCCTGCTATGGCATTAGAAAATGAATTCAACTGGGACAAACGAAGGTTTATTTTCCTTATACACGGGGCTCTTGCTCTGTGAACTTAGCCACCGCTTATTTTGTGAGTTTGGGGTTCAAAAATATTATTGGCTAATGTTTGGAATTTGTTAGGATTTACCATTTGCATAAACTTCAAATAAAACTCTAGGGTTCCAGCTTTTCAAATCCTTTTTTGGAAAGAACACCCTTCCAATGTGTATGCAAAGATGAATAGTTAGCATGAAGGGCGGTCCGTTTCTAAAAAGAACCCTGCTTTTTTTTCCACTATCCTTTATAAACAAACAGAAGAAACTAAGAAAGAGCAACAAACAGCAGTAAAAAGACTAATCAAAACCAAGGGAAGCCACATGGCAAGGGAAGATGTACCAGGGACAGGACTTAGGAGGACAATTGGAGCTCTTTCTATTGCTCTAGATTCTGTTCTTTGTTTCTGCTAATTTGTCTGTCAATAATAATGTTGGTATTTGTTAAGCGCTTATTATGTGCACAGCACTGTTCTAAGCGGTGGGGTAGATACAGGGTAATCAGGTTGTCCCACATGAGACTCACAGTTAATCCCCATTTTACAGATGAGGTAACTGAGGCACAGAGAAGTTAAGTGACTTGCCCGCAGTCACACAGCTGACAAGTGGCAGAGCGGGATTCGAAACCATGACCTCTGACTCCCAAGCTCGGGTTCTTTCCACTGAGCCACGCTACTTCTCTGAAGTCAAGAGAGTGACTTGATTCCAGCAACAAAGGTAAACCAGGATGGGGATAGGGTAGTTCCTAATTTGACTCCTGTGACAGTTTGCTGCCTCTCACTGTCTTTCAGAGAGTAGCTTGCCCCAACTCTCCATTTCAGCTCTTGTCTCTCTGTGGCTCAGTGTCTACACTCCTCCTCTCCAACTTCATGTCCTTTTGTAGCTGCCCTCAGCCCCAAATGCCAGCCCATAAGGGAGACAGGGGTGAATCTCTCCAGAGCTCTTGGGGCAACCTGATCATCTCATATGTACTCCAGCACTTAGTAATAATAATAATGTTGGTATTTGTTAAGCGCTTAGTATGTGCAGAGCACTGTTCTAAGCGCTGGGAGAGATACAGGGTAATCAGGTTGTCCCACATAAGGCTCACAGTCTTAATCCCCATTTTACAGATGAGGGAACTGAGGTACAGAGAAGTTGTGACTTGCCCACAGGCACACAGCTGACAAGCGGCAGAGCTGGGGTTCGAACTCATGATCTCTGACTCCCAGGCCCGTGCTCTTTCCACTGATCCACACTGCTTCTAGTACAGGGCTTGGCACATAGTAAGCGCTTTAACAAAATACCACTATCATTCAAACTTGTAGCAGTTAGTAAGCACTTACTGAATGCCAAGAGCTAGGGAAGACAATCAGAGTAGACATAATCCTAGGGTTTACAATCTAAGAGGGAGGGAGAACAGATATTTTGCTCAATAGTTTTTTGTGGGTGAGAAAAATGAGGCACAGAGAAATTAAGTGACTTGCTAGTACGGTGCTTTGCACACAGTAAGCGCTCGATAAATACAATTAAATGAATGAGTGAATGAACTTGCCCAAGGTCACAGAGCAAGCAAAAGGCAGAGCTGTGATTAGAACCCAGGTCTTCTAACTCACTGACCAGTGTCTTTCCCCATAGGACATGCTGCTGCTAAGCAAGCCTGGAAAGAGTCCAAAAGGTGACTTTCTTGGCCTTTAGTTCTTTATAGCCTTTCCCCTCCCAGTCCCCACCCCAACTAAAATCCCCACTCTTTTTAGAACCGAGATCCAAAACTCAAGCTGTGACTACTGTCGTTTGCGTGAGCCTCCAGAGGTACTTGTCAAACAGGCCTAAAGGTAGGGGGGTACAGACCATAAGCTTCCTCTGTAGACTGTAAGCTCTTTCATTTATTCATCTAATAGTATTTATTGAGCACATCCTGGTATAGATCTGCAATTTATTTTTTCATTTATGTATATTAATATCTGTCCCCCTCTAGCCTGTGAGCTCACTGTGGGCAGGGAGTTTCTGTTGTTGTTCTGTACTCTCTCAAGCGCTTAGGACAGGGCTTTGCATACAGTAAGCGCTCAATAAATCTGAATGAATGAATTAATGAATGAACTGCTGTACTGCCCCTTCTCAAGCACATAGTATAGCACTCTGCCCAAATGAAGCACTCAATAAAAATCATTGATGGATTGATTGAGTCAGAAGGATAGAGGGATTGCTGCTGGAAACAGCAGCAGAAACAGCGGCCAGGCTGCCTTCCCCCACTCCTTGGCAATTAATTGTCCGAAAGGACCCCTAATCCTGGCAGGAAAATTAAAGATTGAAAACAAATTTTTATCCATCTGCTGCCTACATATTTAACCAACTGGGCTAAATTTTGGACACCTGGAGCAGACAGGAGTGTGTTTATTCATAAGGTTGGTTTACGAAAGGGTTAGTGGTATAAGTAAGGAATTTTTTAAAAAATCATAATCACGTCCCTTTGACTTAAAATACTTTCTCACTGAGAGTAATCTTTGAAATACCAGTTGAAGTTTGAAATTAATGCAAATTTTGGTCTTCCATCACTACATGTCACACTATCAAATCCATCTATGATTAAAAGAATATTACTCAGTATGCAAGAGGGAAAAAAGGTAAGAATTCATTCCTGTTCATCTAGGAAAGTAAATGTTGTAATGGAGCTAATGAAAAGATCTAAGCAGTTGAAGATTGGGCCAGAATGACTGCTCTGTATCAAACTATATTTTCCTGGAGTGTATTCCTTCTTAGAGGAATTTTTGGTGCATTATTCTAAGGGGGGAAAGGTAGCTAATGTATTAGAAAAGTCATATGCTAGGCTTATCAAACACTCTCATTTATTGGTGGTGTGTTGCTTTAGTCACCGTTGTCCCTTTCCCACAGAAGGCATATCCTAATAAATTATTCAGAGGCTGACTTAAAAACATTATAAAAAGATATTAAGGACACATCCAACACAGGAGCGCCTTAGACTGTCCTTCAAAGGAACTAACCAAGGCCCACCCCAGCAGTCAATCAATCAATCAATCCTATTTATTGAGCACTTACTCCATGGAGAGCACCGTATTAGTGTTTGTCAGAGGTATAACAGAATTGGTAGACCCGTTCCCTGCCCATAATGAATTTACAGTATAGAAGGGGGAGAACCAATTCTGGGTTTTGGAAAACCCCGATAATTAACCCCTGTGCCTTTAAGCAATAAAACCAGAAACCACTTGTTTTGCAAAGGGGAATAAGAAGCATGCATGCTAATATCTACTGAAAGGGTTAAACAAATTCGGCCATGCAATCGTCCAACAGAAAGGGTCTGGCTATGAAATTCTGGGTGCCTACTATGTGCGAAACACTGAACTGAGCACCTAACAATAATAATGAATGTGGTATTCATTAAGCACTTACTATGAGTCAGGCACTGTACTATGTGCTATGATGAATATGAACAAATCAGGTTGGACAGAGTCCTTGTGCCAAGTGGGGCTCACAGTCTTAATCCCCATTTTATAGATGAGGTAACTGAGGCACAGAGAAGTGAAGTGACTTGCCCAAGGTCACACAACAGACAAGTGGTGGAGCTGGGACTAGAACCCAGGCCCTTCTGACTCCCAGGCCCATGATTTATCATTCATTCATTCAATCATATTCATTGAGTGCTCACTGTGTGCAGAGCACTGTACTAAGCACTTGAACACTGTATTATGCACTACCCACTGTGACACTGCTTCTCTTCTTCCCCTACAGTCAATCAAGCAATTGATCAACCAGTGGCATTTATTGAGCACCCAATGAGGGTTAGGTATTCTACTAAACACTTGGGAGACTACAACGGTAGCTAGACATATACTCCCTGCCCTCAAATTTACATTATAATGGGGGAAAGAGTCAAAATGTCCTTATGGATAGCAAGAGCTGGAGGATGAACTTGTATAATCAGGAAGAAGCTCAAACAGCAGTGGGAAACTGTGGCCCAGTGGAAAGAGAGAGGCTTGAAAGTCAGAAGACCTAAATTCTAATCCTGTATCTGCCACTTGCCTACTCTGTGACCTTGAGCAAGTTACTTAACTTCTCAGGACCTCAGTTTCCTCAACTGCAAAAGAGAATTTCAACACCTGTTCTCCCTCCTACTTAGACTGTGAGTCCCATGTGGAATAGTGACTGTGCCTGACCGCAGGGTTTAGAATAGTGCTTGACACATAGTAAGCACTTAACAAATACCTCAAAAAAGCACAGGCAAAGCAGTTGCAAAAATAATTGAATGTACAGATAAATATAGAAATGGTCTATAAATAATATATAAAAGAAAAAAAAAATCTACACATCCTCACAAGTGCTGATGATAAGATTGAAGTGCTTCGGGCCAGAGATGAGAGTTACCGTGATGCAGCTGAGGTGTTGTGAATTAATTCAGGAAAAGCTTCCGGAAACAGGGAGACGTCCCCGCGTATGCTGTAAGCTCCTTGTGGGCAGGGATTGGGTCTACCAACTCCTTTGTATTGTATTTTTCCACCAACTCCTTTGTATTGTATTTTTCCAAGTGCTTAGTACAGTGCTTTGCCCAGAGTAAGCCCTCCATCCCATGCTTTATCCACTGGGCACACCGCTTCTTCATTGCAGCACGTTTTACTGGGGCTCCTGCTTTAATGCTGGGGGGTAGAAAAGCTTCATCCAAGCGGAAGGAGACACATTAGGTTGACGACTCACTATGATACCAACAAATTTTGATCTTCATATGACTTACAGGCAGATGTGAAAAGAAAACATTAGAAACCATGGAGAAGAATGGAGAAAACTGCCAAAATAGTGTCACACTACTTTTTTTTTAATTTCAGGAAATGCTATTCTAGGATTCCAAGTTGTCTCTCTTTTTTTTCATTCTTTGTAATTAGTGCGTCAAAACCTAAAAACAGTCTCTAAAATGTATCCTTATTTTGACCAAGCTGACATCACATCCTACTCAGACCCTCAAATTCCATAGTTTGGGGTTTGGGGGCTTAACTGTTCAGTGTTTTTATTTAATTTCCATGAGGTGGTAGACCTTTTTTTAGAAAAGGACATCTAGGAAAATAGTAACAATGCCACTTTTGACAGTGGTGCGTGTGTTCGGTTATATGTGAAGTCTTACCAATAAGTAATATTCGTCGTTCAAAGTGGTAAGAGATGTTACTATCTTAACCTGCATTTGTCCTACAGACACAGTTTCCTGAGGTGAAGGGGGGCAGGTGAGTTGACGTTCATTAAAATAAATAACAACAACAATAATGAAGTATTTGTTAAGATCTCACTGTGTGTCAAGCACTGTTCTAAGCACTGGTGTAGATACAAGCTAAACGGGTTGTCCTGCTTGGGGCTCACTGTCTTAATCCCCATTTTACAGATGAGCTGAGACACAGAGAAGTTAACTGACTTGCCCAGTCACACAGCTGATAAGTGTGGAGTGGGAATTAGAACCCATGACCACTGAGTCCCAAGCCTGTGCTGCTTTCCACTAAGCCACACTGCCTTCTTAGAAAGAAAGACAGAGACTGAAACCTGGAGAGTCCAAAGGACTCAGGTCCAGTGGCTAAACCGGGAGAGGAACCAGACCTTCTGTCTCGCAGTCCCTATAGGCCCATGTGGACCACCCCATGCTTGCACAGTGTGAACTTCGAGAAGCAGAGTGACCTAGTTGAAGGAACATAGGCCCAGCAGTCAGATGGTCTGCTGTGTGATCCTGGGCAAGTCACTTCACTCCTCTGTGACTCAGTTACCTCATCTGTAAAATGGGGAATGAGACTGTGAGTGGGACAGGGACCCATGTCCAGCCCAATTTACTTGTAACCACCCAGCACTTAGTACAGTGCCTGGCACATAGTAAGCACTTCACGAATACCACAATTACTATTATTACTTTGCTTGTCTGTGCCCCAGTTTCTTCATCTGCAAAATGGGGATTAAAGAATATTATGTTCAGCACTTACTATGTGCCCTGCACTGGTCTAAGCACTGGGGTAGGTACAAATTAATCAGGTCAGACACAGTCCCTGTCCCACATGGGGCTCACAGTCTAAGGAGGAGGGAGAACATCTTTGCAGAATACCCACTGTTTAAATATCTGTTCTTCCCTCATAGGCTGTGAGCCCCATTTGGGACAGAGACTGCAGCATCCAACCTGATTATCTTGTATCCACCCCAGTGCTTAGTACAGTGCCTGGCATTATTAAATATCATGATTATTAGTATTACTATTAACCACCAGGTGGATTATGAGGCCACCTCCCAGGCTCAGAACTATGCCGAAGACATTTTAGCCCAAAATGGCTTGTACATGTAAAACAACCTTTGCATGCATTTTCCAGGATACTACACCCCTGCCTGCTTACTTGCTCATTGCATACTTCATGTCCCAGTAGGAACACTACCAGCAGAAACAACAGAGTGCAAGTAACACTGCACGAACCACTATCAGACAATCAATTCCTTCACCTTGGACTCTCTTTGGACTGAGGTTTGACCCTCATTCTCGAGGGAATACTATCTGGTGACCCAATCCCAGCATAAAATCCTGGTTTCGTAATCTGATCCTTGTCATCATATGCTTGGAGGCTTTTCTGAGTTGGGTTCCTCTTTCAGTGGCCTGTGAAAAGCACAAGTTTTCATCTGCTTTGTTGCACAATGACCACGGAAACCTCTACTCTCCACTAAGATTAAGCATTGTTGTTTGGACAACTCTAGTAAAGGCAGAGAAGCATTCCATGTTTACCAAACCCTAGCCCTGAACTCCACAAAATTAGACATGCATTTGCTTATTAGCCTTGGAAATACATGTCATTTTCTCCATTTTGGTAACTTTTACTAAATTAGCCAAGCGTGAATTTTAAATACAACAGAAATGGTTGAAAACTGACCCTAATAAATCTTCTCACTCCATAGAAAGAAATGGCGGATATTGCATAGTTTTAAAATAAGACTCTTCTCAAAAGTATGTGCTTCACCAGCAATTTTTTTAACACAAATATTCTTCATATAGGGGACTGAGATTTTACTAATTATGAATTGTTGTGCAAGCCTAACTAATGTAAATATAAGCAAATAAATATTTAGTCTATTCCAAATGCTCATTTCCTTTAGTCTAAATAACCCACTCTTGTAAAATTAACTTACTTCACAAGAAATTTTAGTTTATTATATGTATTCATAATCTTAACCAGCCATAAGAAAATTCTTCATAGCATAACTGTGGTATTTGTTAAGTGCTTACTATGTGCCAAGCACTATCCTAAGCACTGAGTAAAATATAAGCAGATGAGAAGCAGCGTGACCTAAATGGGTAGAGACTGAGCCTGGGAGTCAGAAGGACCCGGGCTCTAATTCCATCTCTGCCAGTTGTCTGCTATGTGACCTTGGGCAAGTCACTTCACTTCTCTGTGGCTCATTTTCCTCATCTGTCAAATGGGGATGGAAACTGTGAGCCCCAAGTCAGACAGGGACTATGTCCAACCTGATTATATCTACCCCAGCTCATAGTATGGTGCTTGGCACATAGTATGGTGCTTGGCACATAGTAAGCCCTTAACAAATACCATAAAAAAAGATGAGACACAGCACTCTGCCCATATGTTTTTCACCTCCATTTTACAGATGAGGAAACAGCCATAGAAAAGTTGAGTGGCATGCCCAAGGTCTCGCAGCAGGGAAGTGTTAGGGAGTCAGAATTAGAACCCAGGTCCTCTGACTCCTATCCCTGTGCTCTTTCCACTAGGCCATGCTGCTTCTCTTAAAGCATGTCAAGACATGTCTGGTTACACTTCACCAGGTGCTGAAAGCTCAAACTGTCTGGGAAGATTTCTCTATCTGGAAGAGCTATAACCAATCACTCAAAGTAGAGGTGAGGATGTCAACTGCAAAAGGGCATGGAAGGGGTAGAAATCTAAAACGCTCTAGGAATGTAAGGGTGAGGGAGGGGGCTAGAGGGAGTGCTGACTTTAGTCTTTGAAGAATCTGTGTTCTGAATGCACACCCTGGTTCTGGAGCTTCCAAATACTTCCTCTTGATTTCAAACTGTTATCCGATTAGACCGTAAGCCCGTCAATAGGCAGGGATTGTCTCTATCTGTTGCCGAATTGTACATTCCAAGCGCTTACTACAGTGCTCTGCACATAGTGAGCACTCAATAAATACTATTGAATGAATGAATGAATCCTTGAGACGCTCATTGTGGACAGGGAACATGTTTGTCAACTCCATAGTACTATACTCTCCCAAGCATTTAGTACAATACTCTGCACAAAGTAAGTACTCAATAAATACCATTGATGATAATGATCTGGAGGGTGAGAGAGTCCCTGTGGGTAGTGTCTATTTATTTCCCAGTGGGTGAGATTCACTTGGCAAATGGTATTCCTGAACAGCGCCGGAGCATCAACAATGTTTCTTCAGCCTGGATGCAGGGTGAGCCAGAATGAACCAGCTCTGCCTCAGACTTCAACTGACCTACAACATACCCCCAGTTCAGGTTTTTTGCCTTCCATCTGAAACTGAATCCCCACTGGTCTCCTCTATGACCTATAAAAAGCTTCCACAGCACAGAACTCTCCTCTAGTAGAACCATCAGCAACCCCCA
The DNA here is from genome assembly GCF_004115215.2 of Ornithorhynchus anatinus. Classification (NCBI taxonomy): domain Eukaryota; kingdom Metazoa; phylum Chordata; class Mammalia; order Monotremata; family Ornithorhynchidae; genus Ornithorhynchus; species Ornithorhynchus anatinus. The sequence goes on along the minus strand of NC_041737.1, from coordinate 37,971,965 downwards.
TCACGTGACCAAAAAGCTCATCCACCTATCCGTGTGGCTTGCTCCTGCACGAAACAGCAATTCCCTGGAATGCCGACCTGGCAGTGTCTTAGTTTTGAAACTGGGGCAGGTACCGTTTAAATCCCAACTGAACAGACTTTCTCACATGTAGCTCTCCCCTTGGCCCTTGACTAGTTTCCCTTTGGTTTATACTTTCACATTTCTGAATTAATCTATCAATTGCATTTATTGAGCACTTGCTAATCATAATAATAATTGTGGCATTTAAGTGATTACCATGCACCATGCACTGCACTAAGCACTGGGGTGGATACAAGCAAATTGGGTTGGACCCAGTCTCTGTCCCACATGGGACTCACAGTCTTAATCCCCATTTTACAGATGAGAAAACTGAGGCAGAGAGAAGTTAAGTGACTTGCCCAAGGTCACAGTCAGGTCCTCCTGACTCTCAGGTCCTTGCTCTATCCATTAAGCCACACTGCTTATCTAAATGCAGAGTATACTGCACTAAGCACTTTGGAGAGTACTCTAAAATTAGTAAAAATGATTCCAACCCTCAAGTAGTTTGCAATCTCATCAGGGAGACACACACTAAAATAAATCACGAGTAAGAGGAAGCAACAGAGCATTCACATATGAACATAAGTGCAATGGGAGTAAGGTGGGGAGATGAGAGATTAATCAGGGAAGGCCTCCTGGAGGTGTTATGGGCATGGCAAGTGCCCACCAAATGGGACTGTATCGTTCTCTCCAAAGTGCTTAGTAAAGTGCTCTGCACACAATAAGGGCCCAATAAATAACCTTGATTGATGATGTAGTTTCAGAAGGGCCTTGAAGACCCGGAGAGCAGCGGTTTCCCAGAGAAGAAGGGAGTGGGAGTTCCAGGTAGAAGGGATGGTGTAAGCAAGAGGTCAGTGACAAGAGCAATAAGAACCACGCCCAGTCTAAAGAGAAGCAGTGTGGCTTAGTGTGGGAGTCAGAGGACGTGAGTTCTAATTCCAGCTCGGCCACTTGTCTGCTGTGTGACCTTAGGCAAGCCACTTAACTTCTCTGGGCTTCAGTTACCTCCTCTGTAAAATGGGGATGAATACTGAGAGCCTCACGTGGGACAACCTGATCCCTTTTATCTACCCCAGTGCTTAAAGCAGTGCTTGGAACACAGTAAGTGCTTAACAAATACCAAATTATTATTATCATTATTAAAGACTGGCTTGAGAAGAATGAAGTGTGGTGGCTGGGGCATAATGGGAGAGGAGCAAGGATAAGTAGTGGGGAGAGAGCTGATGGTCAGGAATTTCTGCTTGATGAGGAGAGGAACAGGCAATCTTTGGAAGTTTTGAAGAGAGGGGAAAAGGGCATAAAGCAATGTTGCAGACGAATGATCCCTGCTGTAGAGTGAAGTGTGGATTTAAGAAGGGAGAAGCTGGAGGCCCAGAGGTCTGCGAGGAGGCTGATAGGCTCCCATCCTTTCTGCCGCAACACCTCTCTGAAAGAAACTAGTACTACACTCCGGAGCAGCAAGGCCTAGTGGAAAGAGCTCAGGCCAGGGAGTCAGAGGACCTGGATTCTAATCTCAGCCCTGCTGCACACCTACTGTGTGACCTGGGGCAAGTCACTCAACTTCTCTAGGCCTCAGTTTCCTCACTTGTAAAGTGGGGATTCAATACCTGTTTTCCTTTCCCCGTAGACTGTGAGTTCCACCGGGGACAAAGGTTGTGAACAACCTGATTATCATGTATCCACCCGAGGGCTTAGAAAAGTGGTTGACAATCTGTAAGTACTAAACGAATGTCATAATTATCACCAACCAGAAGTACTCTGTTCAATAAATCTTTGTTGACTCACTGAAGCTACCCGTATAAACACTGTCAGACTTTGTCTCGAACCAGTAGGGAAGACATTACTTCATGGAAGAGAAAGTTCCCTAAAAAATGATGGATGGCAATGAATGTGCGGAAGCATGGCCATATTTAATCTTGTTAGGAACTGTACCTTATCAATCAATTATGTTCGAGGATTTGGAACTGTGGGAATGTTTTGTTTCTGTTGTTTTCTCGAAGTGTCAGGAAGAGAGTATCTAATGAAATAATGTTCCGAAACTATGATTCCTCCTCCCACTCTCTTTCCTAGCACACAATGCTATAGATGTAATGCAATTTTCATCCTCTAATACCAAGAACTAAAAGGTTCCTAATATCACCCCCATCCCCCTGGGATGGATGGGACCTGCCTAGCCCATATCAGACATTTTTAACCACACACTGCACTCACAGGTAAGCGACACATCTCCAATGTTATCTTCAAATGTGAACAAGTCTGTACATTACAAGAACAATTTGATTCCAGCTCTGTGACCCTTTGCTGCAAGGACGGAACCTTTCAAACAGATCAAATCCAGTGCACGGACCAGCATTAGATTTATATTTTCTTATTCGGCAGCTGAAAACAGCCTAGAAAATGTGCTGAGCAGCGAGAAGGTCAGTATTCTCACCCACCTGACAGCTCAGAGAAGATTAAAGTTGAAGTGTAGGAGGAGGACTCTGAATAATTGTGGTACTTGTTAAGCACTCACTAAGAGTCAAGCACTGTACTGAGCACAGGGGTAGATACGAGATAATCCGGTTCAACATGGAATAATGTTGGTGTTTGTTAAGCGCTTACTAAGTGCAGAGCACTGTTCTAAGCTCTGGGGTAGATACAGGGTAAGCAGGTTGTCCCATGTGAGGCTCACGGTTAATCCCCATTTTACAGATGAGGTAACTGAGGCACAGAGAAGTGAAATGACTTGCCCACAGTCACACAGCTGACAAGTGGCAAAGCCAGGATTCGAACCCATGACCTCTGACTCCCAAGCCCAGCCTCTTTCCACTCAGCCACACTGCTTCTCTAAGCAGGGACTCACAATCTAAGGAGGAGGGAGAACAGGTATTGAAATCCCCATTTTGCAGATGAGGGAACTGAGGCACAGAGAAGTTAACTGACTTGCCTAAGGTCCCACTGCAGACAGGTGATGGAGCTGAGATTAGAACCCAGGTCCTCTGACTCTCAGGCCTATGCTCTTTCCATTAGGCCATGCTGCTTCTCAGGTGAAAGTGTTAGTGAAAAAGTAAAGGTTTAGTTGGAGAGATTGAGAGGGTGTTGTTGAAGACTTGGAGAAGAGGGAACTCTGAATCTTGTGGGGAGGAAGGATTTTCCAAAGTAAAACACTTCTCTTCAGCACAATTTCAAAAAAATTAAAAAATAAAACTCGGCTTGTCTGTCCATTCGACTGGTGTACACTATATTTCCCAGCCCATTACATTCCCTGAGCAAATCCAATTTTACAGATCCAGTTACGCAATGGTAAATATTAGAATAAATATGTTACTGTTAGAGACTCTTCTGTGTAATGAATTTCATTACTTGTACATTAGTATAACTGACCGATTAATTTCAATTAAGTATGCTGCCAGATAATGAACAGCTGTTAAAAAAAATAGGTGGAAAATTAACAGCTGGAAACATTTAGTGTGAAAACCAAGAGGTCCTCTGAACAAAAGGAGCCATGTAGCAAGTGTGTAGGTGGACAAACAAAGCAAAGGGGAAAATGAATCATTAGGCCTAAATAGATAGCAGGAGAGCGTCTTTGGGGAATTGTGTGGTATCCTTTGTCTAAAATTGATTAAATACCTCAAAATTGCTAGATGGTTTGATTTTGAACCCTCAGGCAAGTTCTTAGGAACATGTCCATATTCTAATGCCCAACCTCACACTTACTTTACATCGTTACACTTATGATTTACAGTTGTTATATCAACAGATCTTTATTGGGTTCACTTCAGTGTTGGTAGAAAAGGTATCCAAATCATATCTGATCCAAGTCACTTTATTCCTGATAACAGACATGATGATCTAGTGGGAGGACCACACAATTCCAGGGGTCAGGGGACAAAGGTTCATTCATTCATTCAATAGTACTTATTGAGCGCCTTACTATGTGCAGAGCACTGTACTAAGCGGTTGGAATGCACAAATCGGTAACAGATAGAGACAGTCCCTGCCCTTTGATGGGCTTACAGTCTAATCGGGGGATCCAATCCCAAAGGTTCCAATCCCAGCTGTCATTTGCCTGCTGAGTGATCTTGGGAAAGCCATTTAACCTCTCTGTGTTTCCTCACTTGTAAAATGGGGATTAAATAACTGCTCACCCTCCAGCTAAGACAGTGAGCCCCTTCTGGGACAGGGATCGTTTTCCACATGCTTGTACTGCACCTACCACAGTGCTTGGCATATAGTAAATTCTTGACAAATACCAATATTTTGTTATTATCGTCATCATCATCACTATTATTTTTATTGTCATCCTCTACACCCCAGCATAGGTGCTCAGTAACTACCACTGAATTGAAGCCAATAATGGGCTGAAGATAGCAGAGCCTAAGAACTTGCCTGAGGGTTCAAAATCAAACCATCTAGCAATTTTTAGGTATTTAATCAATTTTAGACAAAGGATACCACACAATTGTCCAAAGACGCTCTCCTGCTATCTATTTAGCTGGATAATGGGCTGAAGATCAACAAAGTAGATGCCACACAGCAGCCTCTGGGGAATCTTTAAAGTCCTGATACCTAATCTGTGGTGCCTGGCATGCCACAGCCTACTAGATGGGAACCCTCTATGAGCACAGTTATCTGCCCTTTGATAATAATAATGGATAATTATGGTATGCTTTGCCAAGCACTATTCTAAGCACTGGGGTAGATGCAAGTTAATCAGGTTGAACAAAGTCCCTGTTCCACATGGGGCTCCCAGTCTAAAATGAAAGGTGAGCATTTATTTAATTCCCATTTTACGGATGAGGCAACTGAGGTCAGTCAATCGTATTTATTGAGTGCTTACTGCAGAGCACTGTACTAAGCACTTGGGAGAGTACAACAATAAAGCAGGCACATTACCTGCCCACAGCGAGCTCACGGTCTAGAAGGGGAGACAGACATTAATATAAATAAATAAAATTACAGATATGCACGTAAGCGCTGTAGGGTTAGGAAGAGGGATGATCAAAGGGAGCCAGTAAGGGCGATGTCAAACCAAGTGGGAGAAGAGGGAAGGATGGCTTAGTCAGGGAAGGCTTCTTGTGGGAGATGTGCCTTCAAAAAGGCTTTGAAGTTGGGAAGAGTTGCTGTCTGTCGGATATGAAGAGGGAGGATGTTCTAGGCCATAGGCAGCACATGGGAGATAGGTCAGTGGTGAGATAGACAATACCGAGGTACAGTGAGAAGGCTGGCATTAGAGGAGTGAAGTATGTAGGCTGGGTGGTTGTAGGAGAGTAGCGAGGTGAGGTAGGAGGGGCCAAGGTGATTGAGTGCTTTAAAGCTAAGGCACAGAGAAGCTGAATAAATTGTGCAAGGTCCCGCAGAAGGCAAGTGGCAGAGTCAGAATTAGAACCCAGGTCCTCTGACTTCCTGACCCATGCTCTTTTCAGTAGGCCACGCTGCTTCTCAATGGATGGGAGAGGTTGAGCCTGGGCAAGATCCCTTCCATCAGCTTTGCCGTTCGCCATCTTAGAGGGGTGGGGTAAGACCTAGAGAACTACACATGGTGGTGATTCATCAAGCTGGAAAGGTCCCTGCCCTCGCCCATAGCTCCCATGAGGCAGTATGGCCTAGTGCCAAAACCACAGGACTGGAAGTCAGGTGACCTGGGCGCTCATCTCAGCTCTGCCACTGGCCTGCTATAGGTCCTTGGGAAAGTCACTCAATCTCTCTAAGCTTCAGTTTCCTCATTGGTAAAATGGGGATAAGATAGACTGTGAGATCTCTGTGGTACAGAGACTGCCAAATAGAATAACCTCGTATTTACCCCAGCATTTAGCACTCAGTAAGTGCTCCATAAATGGAATCATTATTACAGTTGTGATTAGGTCCAACGCAAAATTAACTTTAAATTAACTGTAACTTTCTATCCTGACCACAGCCTAACCAGAAATTGACCAGCCTAAAAAGAGGAATCCCCTCCCTCAGGATCACTGTCATGGACTCGACTTTGCTCCGGGGAAACCAGCGGCCATGAACCGACCTTGAATGTGACTGCAGCATCCTGGAGATTTTCCAGACACTTCTAGTTAACTGGATCATTTCCAGTTCGCCCCTGTCACAAGTCCCTCCCCCAAACAGGGACTGCTGGTGGCCACCAAGCCTGGCCGGTTTCAGCTTTGTGTTTATCGGTTTTAATCCCAACTCTTCCACTTGTCTGCTGGGTGACCTTGGACAAGTCACTTCACTTATCTAGGCCTCAGTTACCTCATCTGTAAAATGGGGGAAGCTGGGAGCCCCATGTGGGACAGGGACTGTGTCCAACCTGATTTGCTTGTATCCACCCCAGAGCTTAGTACAGGGCCTGGCACACAGTAAACACTTGACAAGTACCACAATTATTATTATTGTGCAGACTCACTTCAAGCCTGGGGTTTGGGGTTCTGTGAGATTCATAGGTCTTCCCAAGCTCACAGAGAGCTTCACCCCTTTCTCTCACTGGCTACTGCAAGGCAGAAGGGCAGACAGATACCAGAATAGTCTTGGGTTTTACACTTCACCCTTCCCAAGACCAGGTTGGAGATACTGAGTATGCATCTGTGCAGGAAGAGGAGTATTACGGGGGGGGGGGGCAAAATTGATCCAATTCACCATCTATAAACATTTATAAAGACCAAAGAACATTAATGAGAAATTTGTTTCAAAACGCACCGGCTCCCAGAAAGAAATCAAATTTAAAGCTTTTCTGTGCCCTTTCCCTTCATCAGATTAGCACCAGCGAAATGGCGATGTTTATTCAAAGTATGTGCCATGGATTTGTGTTCCCACTGGTGCTTGGCGTAAACAGGCCAAATTAAAATATTTCAAAATCAGATTTAGAGAGACAAGAATGAACACTCATGTCCTGAGCAGATTTATGAAGCAAAAGCAGAAAGATGGCCAGGGCAGTGGATGTGTTAGCTTCAGATATTGGCAAAGCAAAGTGAAGCCACTTCAGAGAAGGAAGAACATTACAGATCACAAGAGCTGTTATGAATTGGAGTCAGAGGATATGGTTGAAAAACCTAACTGGAAACTTAGTCCTTCACATCCACTCTGAAATGACTCTGCAAGAATATAAAAATAGATTACCGAGGAAATAGAAAAGGAAACTATAGGAACCTGACTCTTTGTTTTAGAGTACGGACAGCCTGCAAGTTCCACCAAATAGTTGGGAGACAAAACTACCGAGAATCCTTTAAGGATGAATTCAAAGTGAATTCTGACCGTCTGCATGATCATTTAGGTATGGAAATCATTTGTATCAAAATAATGTCCAAGGTTTAAGAAGATGTGGGGGGGGGGGGGGGATTTCCCCAGCCCACCTAGTGTCACCGAGTTCCCCTTGTTAAGTTGTTTTCATCAATGTGTCCTCCACGTTTCCTCATACATTTTAATGATGTCCAATGAAATACGGATGAAAGACATCCATTCTGCTCTTTTTGATTGCTCCTTTTAGTCTTCTTTTTGGCCCTTCTTCCTACTCATACCCTGTAACTCTTGGTGCCTGGTTAAGGCTCAGTTCTGGAATCCTTGTTCATTCTGTCTGAGAATTCATCCACTCCCAAGGTTTGGGCCCCAAAGGAAGCTCCCAAAGTTACATTTTCAGCCTCGTGTTTTCACCAGCTTTGCCACAATTCCATCTTCTCCTGCCTCTAGAAATATCTCCACACAGATGAACCACAGAAATACTACATTCAGTATATACAAAATCGAACTTATATTTCCTCTTAAATTCTCTCAACCTAATTTTCTCAACACTCTCAACAACACAACCATTCTTTCTGCTCCAAAAATTATAACTTTGGCATCACCACTGACTACTGTCTGACTTTCTACAGTCTATGGTCAGTCCAATTTTAGATTCTGCTATTTCATTTCATTGAGAGGCCTTCCCTTTCTACCACTTCTCTTGTTCAAACCAGTGTCACCTCCTGGATCAGATTAAGGCAGACGCTTTAGAGGATACACCTCAGGGTCCTGGGCTCTGCCAATAAAAATCTTTCTCATAACATATATATTCTAAAGGTTTTAGGACTGAAACACTACCACAAAATAGCTTTACTTTAAAAAGCTAATTGAAAATAAAATTAATAAGCACAATGCCAAACTCTCTTAAATTTGGAAAAAGACTTGTAAACAGGGGCCCCACAAAATGTAATTGCCCTGAGCCCAAGGAAAAATGAATCCAGTACCAGCAATGCCTCCTTCAATGTCTCTGGGTCTCAGATTTCTTCCTTTCTCATTGTATCCTCCATACAGTTCCTCAAAATTTTTTTTAAATGTCATTCAAAATGCATCATTCCTCTATTCAAAAACCTCCACTGGATACCCATTTCTCTCTGCATTAAACAAAAGCTCTTAACCACTAGCTTTGAGGCTATCCATCAACTATCTCCTTCATGACTGTCAGACCTCCTTCCATGCCACACTATAATTTGCAGTCCCCACTCCTCCCAAGTTAACCTTCTAACTGCACCACCCTGCAAGTCTCCTGTGTCCAACCCACTAAGTTTTCCCCCCTATAAGCAACTTCTGCCTGACCTCTAATTTTAAGTGGGTTTTTTTTTTTTAATGGTACTTATTTAGTGCTTTACTATGTGTCAAACACTGTTCCAAGTGCTGGGGTAAATACAAGCTAATTAGGTTGGACACTGTCCCTACCCCACGCAGGGCTCACAGTCTAAGTAGGAGAGATAACAGGAGAACTGAGGTACAGAGAAGTTTCGTGACTTGTCCAAGGTCACACGGAAGGCAAGTGTCAGAACGAGGATTAGAACCCAGGTCCCCTGACTCCCAGACCGGTGCTCTTTCCCTAGGCCTCAATCTCATCTATTATTCAATCTCATTTATCTCACCGCCGACCTCTCTCCCATCTCCTGTCTCTGGCCTGGAACGTCCCCCTTGCCCCCCCATATCAGATAGATAATTAATCTCCTCCTCTTCAAAGCCTTATTGAAGGCACATCTCCTCCAAGAAGCCTTTTCTGACTAAGCCTACCTTTCCTCTTCTCCCCTTATTTATATTAATGTCTGTCTCCCCCTCTAGACTGTAAGCTTGTTGTGGGCAAGGAATGGGTCTGTTTATTGTTATATCATACTTTCCGGAGCGCATAGTACAGTGCTCAGAACACAGTAAGCACTTAATAATATGACTGAATGAATTGAATGAATAGGCCATGCTGCTCCTCTGACATTATAAAAACTGTGGCGTTTATTAAATGCTTACTACGTGCCGAAACTCTACTGGGTACTGGGATAGGCATAAGATAATCAGGTCAGACAGAGTACCTATCCCACATGGGGCTCATCATCTAAGCGGATGGGAAAAAGGGAGAACAGACCTGGGAGGGAAACCTCAGACATTTAATAAAAAAGAAAGAGAGTGGGCTGTGGACATTCCCTAAGTCACCACAATAGTGAAATGACTAGAATTTTAGAATTTGATCAAAAAGAGAGAAAAAATAGTGTGTGCCCACACTTCACGAGCACAAAAAGCGCTATGGTAAAATGTGACTTCTTTTCCCAGCCCTCTAAACAAGAAATGTTGCCTGTTGCTCGTTATCAGACTCTTCATGTTACAGGTTAAAAATGTTAATTAGAAAAATTAATATTAATTGGGGGCGACATCTCACTACAACACCCATTTAATCAAGTTAGAGAGGAGGCGATTAATAAAACAAGGCAGAGCGCCCACATCAGAGGGGGATATTCCCATATCCTTAGCATCACCAATCAGCAGTCCATGGCAGGCAAAGTCAGAGGGGCACAACGGGTCGTTCATCCTGGTTTGTCAGCCTCCGGCCCAGGTGCCGAGTGCTGCCCTTAGCACTGACTCCACGGGGGCAGTAGAGGCCGTGGCCCACAGTCGTTTCCATCTGCCGGGATGGAGTTACTGCTTTCACCCGCTCAGCTGTGTGAGCTAAACTCTCGATCCAATCTCACTCACTTCAGGGCTCCAACCAGCTCCCAGGAACGGTTCAAAAAGCTCCAGACTGGATTTCTGCAATCTGTTAGCCCTTCAACTGTGTCTACCAACTTGTACTCTCCCAAGAGCTTAGTACTTAGTAAGCACTCGATAAATATGACCAATTGATTGATTCAAAGACTGCCTGACCCTGTCATGTCCCATCTCTCTTGCTCTCCCACCAGCAAAAGTGCCATGTCCCATTTGTCTATGTGGAACTTCTGGTTTTGTGTGGCCTTTCCTCCTGCCTCAATAACCCCCTGCCACTCACCCTGCTGACCCTGACCCTGGCTGGGTGACAAGTGCACAGTTCCTGAGCCTGCAGGACTAGATAAACCAGGTCCAAGGTAAACCTAGTCCCCATCTATGGTGCTTCTCACCACCCCGACCCACCTACCCAAGGTCTTGGAGCTTCTGGACTTGAGGAGCCAGTAGTCAAGGGCAATAAAGGGTAAGAGTTCCATTAATAATAACAATAATAATAATAATGGTGGTATTTGTTAAGTGCTTACTATGTGCAGAGCACTGTTCTAAGCGCTGGGGTAGAGACAGGGTAATCAGATTGTCCCACGTGGGGCTCACATTTTTAAATCCCCATTTTTACAGATGAGGTAACTGAGGCACCGAGAAGTTAAGTGACTTGCCCAAGGTCACACGGCAGACAAGTGGCAGAGCCGGGATTAGAACTCACGACCTCTGACTCCCAAGCCCGGGCTCTTTCCACTTAGCCACGCTGCTTCTCGATCTAATAATAATGGCATTTGTTAAGCTCTTACTATGTGCCAGGCACTTCACTAAATTCTGAGGTAGATACGAGCAAATAGGGTTGGATACAGTCCCTGTCCCGCATAGGGCTCACGGTCTTATTCCCCATTTCACAGATGAGGTAACTGAGGCACAGAGAAGTGAAGTGACTTGCCTAAAGTCAAACACCAGACAAGTGGAGGAGTTGGGATTAGAACCCATGATCTTCTGACTCCAGGTTGACAGGGCTACAACTCTCAGCAACTCCCAGAGTGTTCCCATCTGCAGGAAGTGAGTCTTAGAGAAGCAGCGTGACTCAGTGGAAAGAGCATGGGCTTGGGAGTCAGAGGTCATGGGTTCTAATCCCGAATCCGCCGTTTGTCAGTTGTGTGACTAGGCAAATCACTTAACTTCTCTGTGCCTCAGTTCCCTCATCTGTAAAATGGGGATTAAGACTGTGAGCCCCACGTGGGTGTAACCTGATCACCTTGTATCCTTCCCAGTGCTTAGAACAGTGCTTGGCACACAGTAAGCACTTAACAAATGCCATCATTATCATCGTCTTACATCTAATTTGACTGGTGCTCACATCCGGGCCAGGTTGATCCTCAGGCACTAGGGGTCTGAGCCTGTTCTAGGTTAGAATAGACTAGGGTTTCCCACAGAACTGAGGTCCCACAGATGGCTCCAGGCCCCAGATGTCCACAATGTACAGAGTCCTAGCTTCTTCCTGTAGGAGGGAAGAGGAAGAAGAGGAAGTAGAAACAATGCAGAGGCAGAACAGTGTGGGGAGTGGCAGAGACGAGCAGAACCCTGCTGGTGTTTGCCCAGCCTGCTGACCTGGCATATCTCCCAGAAAAGGCCCAGCAAGACAACATCCTTCCTAATGTCTATTCCCAGAACTCAGAAGACACAGCCCGACCTACTGCTCAGAGTGGCCACTTATTCTTCATCTTCGCCTTACCCCTGCACTTAAAATTCAAGCAAAGATGAACAAAGGGCTTGGAAAAAAGAAATCCACCAATCATCCATTAACAGTTTCCCAAACCCCACAGTTTTAACCGAGGTTTCCAGAATGAAGTAAGTTTCTAAAATGGAGGAAAGCCTTTTACGCTTATAAAGCTCACAAGCTGGGAAAAAAACAACAACCCATCATCTAATGTACATTACAACTTCCTAATAGAACTTCCACTGCATTTTGTCATCTTCTATTGATTGGATTATGAAGGGGCTTTGTACTGTTTGCTTCATTATTGAGTTGAGTTGTTGGGCACAGTGTTTGATGCAGCTTTTTCATCAAGGACAGAAAAAGAAAAATTTAACATCAGACCACAAGACCAGAATTTCAGGGTCCCCCATTCTTGTCGAATGTGTGCTTCAGGTTTAAGCTTTGGGAGTCCTAACCATCCCTCTTTATAATCCATAGCTCTGCCAAACTGGGGCCCCTCGCCGGGAGGTTTAGATATGGGAAAGCTTACTCATTTATTTGATTCATTCAGTCGCATTTATTGAGCACTTACTGTGTGCAGAGCACTGTACTAAGTACTTGGGAGAGTACAGTATAACAATAAACAGACACATTCCCCGCCCACAAAGAGCTCACAGTCTAGAGGACATGCATGTGCAGTAGGGTTGGCAGGCAGCTCATGGGGAATGGGGGTAACCACACTCCCCACCCTAAATCTGAGAGTGGGTGACCCACACCAATCGTGACCCAAAGCTGAGTCAGTGTTAAGTGGGTAGATCAGCTTCAACCAGCCTGGCTCGGGCATTGCTCCTGGAGTCTGAGATGACACCCTTTAATTAGAGAACAGTTTCCAAAGTTGCCACTCCCTGGACTTTTGTTAGCTCAGAGAGTAACTGAAAAGAAAAGGAAAGAAAAGAAAAAAAGGAAACAGGAGAGGTTTTGGGTGAGGGGCAGCTAGCCAGCCCTGAAAAAGGCCAGGGCAAAGAGTTGGCATGCTGAAGGTGAGAAAGCGGAGCAAAGATGGCCAACACCCCAAGGAGAGAGGACAAATGGAAAGATCACCATTGGCAGCCGCCTTCTGGGAACCAAAGCTCCGGCACACCTCAGTCCTCTAAATTGTCCCACCCGGGGCACTTCCGGATGGTGCTGATGGTTCCCAGTCACCTGGGCACTGCAGGGTGTCCCTCAATCCATCCAGAGATAATCAGCTGTCCACCTCGCTGCCAACATCCCGGGAGGAACCTGGCCAGGAATGCCCTCTCTCCAGCTGCTACTCCTTTTTCAGAGCCAGCACCCTCATAATGGGCCCCATGGTTTTTCTAGAGGATTTCCTGGGCCTCCAAGACATCCTATCTGCTAAAGAAGAGAGAAAACTTTGCTTGATCCCTTTCTATGAGAGGCAGACAAGGCAGCATAACCTTGTAGAAAATGCATGGGTCGCAAAGACAGGAGACCTGGGTTTTAGTTCCAACTCTGTTTCTGGCCTCTTCTGTGACCTCACTTTAGTCACTAAATCTCTCGGGGCCTCAGTGTCTCATCTATAAAATGGGGATACTTCCTCCCCCTTCCTCATGGGGATATTGTGGAGATAAAATGAAGCAGGTAATGTGAAAACTGGGTAAATAACGTGCTATGGAAACCTCAAGGGACCACCTTCAGCAACTATGCAATTATATTGATATTTGAACTACCAACAACTCTATGGATATGGGAGAAGAAGCATGAACAGCTATCTCTTTGCACAAGAGAGAGTGAGGCGGATTCTGGCGGGGTGGGGGTTAGGCAGGAGGTCACCTAGGAAGAAGCATCTAGAGATATCTGAGCATTCATCATGGTTACCATGGGGAGCGGGTGATGCCAGATGCTGCATTTTTACTCGAACATCAGAAGCCGTGGCGGTGGATGAGGTTACTTTCCAAAAAGCTGATGTGTGATTTTTGTGGCAAAAGCAGGATTAGAATAAGCAAATGAAGTCAGGCTTAAGTGGCTTGGGGAATTAGTGACTGAGTGGGGAAAATCTGCAACCAACACCACCTCTCAAGCCCCTGTCCCACAGAGAATCTATCCAGTTGTTCCGCCAGGCTGCAGCAGTGAACTGGATCATTTGATTTCCAGAAAAGAAAAGAGAAATACACTGTACGATAAACCATTTCTGCTGAACTTTCATTTATCCAATTACTTCAATTGCATTTAACCGATTCTTTAAAACATTTGCTTTTGAATTTGTTTTACAGATTTGGAACTCTGCCTGAAATGCAACAGATACAATGTCTTATAAAAACCAGTGTAAGAGAGCTAAATGTAGGAGCAAATTCAGATAGCACACTGAGACAATTCACCGGGATTTTGCCATGCCAGTCTGTTTCCCTGTGAACGTGGGCAAAGTGGGGTCAGGATGACCCCTGAGCTCAATTCTCTCTATGGATGCTTGCCCACTGGGAAAAGCATGGAAGAGACTCAGTCTCTTCCTGTAGGCAACCTCCAAGGCCAACAAATGGGTCCGGACTCTATAAGAGGGTTAGCACATGGAAGATGCAGCCCTTCAGCTGAGCACCCAGGAAACAATCTATTCTCCCTCTCCCTCACCACCCCCAGAGAAGGGAGTATTCGATTCCAGCTGAGACTCACTTGGATGTTTTTTCCACCAGCTCCTGTCTACCCATTCTGTTTTATCGTTCTCTCCCAAGTGCTTGGTAGGGTGCTCTGCTTTCCTCCACCATCATTAGGGGAGTACAGGATAGAGGAAATGGAAGGAACTCGGGTAATTCCAAATCTACCAAACTCTAGCTTGAGATGGTTCCCCAGGAGTATGTGTGCCTCAATTCCAACACACTCACTGATACAGTCACTAGACTGTAAGCTTGTTGTAGGCAGGGAATGTGTCTGTTTATTGTTGTATTGTACCCTCTCAAGTGCCTAGTGCAGTGCTCTGCACACAGGAAGCATTCAAAAAAGCGACTGAATGAATGAATTAATGAATTCATGGAGCCAGCTGCGTTCCTCATTGGCTTGGAGTCTGCGGCAAGATCCCTCCAGACCCTGTTTCTGAAGTCATGACATGAGGAGGTTGATCCGTATTTCTTGAGAGGTGGTGTTGGTTGCAGATTTTCCCCACTCAGTCACTAATTCCCCAAGCCACTGGGTAGACTACCCTGCCCTAATTTCCCTGCCCTGGGTAGGTGCCTTTTCTTCCCCCGATGCCTCTCTCCTTATGCCTCTCTCTCACCCTTCTGCCTTTTCTCTCCCTCTCTCCATCTAGCCCCTCATACCCATCGCTAATCTAGACGTTTTAAGAGGGCATAGGGAGAAGCCACGTGGCCTAATCAGACAGTTTTCAGTCCCATCATTCCCACAGGCCTGCTATGTGAAAGCACAGGGAAGTCCCCTAAGTCCTCTAGGCCCCAGTTTCCTCATTTGTTATAATTTTTTTATGGTATTTGTTCAGCTCTATGCCAGGTACTGTACTGAATGCTAGGGTAGGTACTAGATAATTACGTTGGACACAATCCCTGTCCCACATGGGGCTCACAATATTAATCTCCATTTTATTGATGAGGTAACTGAGGCACAGAGAAGTTATGTGACTTAAGCAAGTCACACAACAGACAAGTAGCGGAACAAGGATTACCCGGAATCCATCTGACTCCCAGGCCCAGCCTCTATCCACTAGGCCATGTTGCTTCTACTTTGACCAGAAAACAATAATTTAACAGCAGAAAATTCATTTAGCTACCATATGGTCAGGGTCCCAAGAAAAAAACTTACTTCATCCCCACCCCCAGAGAGTATTAACAGGTGGAATGTTAACCTAACCCAACCAAGGCAACACCTGTCAGGAACGAAGGGCAAACTCATCACATCAACTTATTCAAAAGCATTAGTTAAAACTGCAACTCAACAGAGAGAAATCACAGAAACATATTGTTTGTATGAGGGTATCAGTTCCCTACTGATGAATCCTGACAGAAATCATCTCGCGGACTCAATTCTGTTGACGTGTACATAGTTGCTACAAGATTGCATTTGACACACATTTAACTGGGTCAATAGTCAGTGCCCAGATTATCCGACCCAAGTCAGACTAAGTGATGGCCATTTTCTCTGAAAATACTTACTTCTGATGAGGTCACCGTCAGGACATGTAACCCAGCTCGACGGGTCCTTTGTCTCCGGACGCACGCACCTACTGTCGGTGGGCTGGGTTAGATCTCTCTCTTCATTGTCTTTGTCACATTTTTCTAAATTTAAAAAAGAAAAGACTTTACTCACTTTAAGAAAACATTATCGGAGGAGCAGTGTGGCCCAGTGGAAAAGAGCTCGGGCCTAGGATACAGATAACGGGGGTTCTAATTCCAGCTCTGCTAGTTTCCTGCTGTGTGACCTTGGGCAGGTCACTTACATTCTCTGTGCTCAGTTTCCTCATCCATCAAATGGGGATTCAATCAATGTCCGCTCTTAAATTGTGAGTTCTCTATGGGACAGGGACTGTGTACAACTTGCTTAAATTTTATCTACCCCAGTGATTAAAACAGTGCTTTACACATAATGAGTGTCCAACAAATATAAGAATAACAATAATAACAACTCTTTTTTGTAAAGGCATAACTTTTTGCCTTTGTTGTTCCCAAAAGATTAAAAACTCAATTTTCTTCCCCAAATACCCATGCTGATTACATTTGTACTCAAGTTGCATAAACATCTTGAAATCTGACCCTTTCCCTTGGTGGTAGGGAGGACAGGCTGTAGAGAGACTGTGGAGAAATTTTTTCACAGACTTCTGGGAGGGAGAGATTGAGAAAAGCTGGTTTCCTCTCTCTGCGCGGCACATGGGCATGATAAAGACTTCGGCAGAAGGCTCCACAAACCTGAAGACATTCATTCAATTGTATTTACTGAGCACTTGTATTTACTGAGCGCTTACTATGTGCAAAGCTCTATACTAAGTGCTTGACACAGGGGCAAGACAGCGTGTAGGAACAGGGACATTTGTGAGGGTGGTGGGAGAGGAGAGACAGGGTCTGGCACCTGTTGCATAATGACAGCAAGTGTGTCACCCTTCATCCAAGTTAGTACTGACCTCCAACCCCTGAATACCATCGTTCTGAAAGTCATACTTGGAAAGTGGGTTGCAGGCAGGTATTCATTCATTCACTCAATCAAATTTATTAAGCACTTACTGTGGGCAGAGCACTGTACTAAGCACTTGGGAGAGTATAGTATAACAATAAACAGATATATTCCCTGCCCACAACAACCTGCAGTCAAGAACTCTCTCTCTACTTCAAGCAATGCCGATTTCCGCAAAAATGAGAGGAGGTGGACGGAGCTTGCTCTTCCGGCCACAGTTCTGGGGCGGGGGGAAGCCTGCGTCCTCAGGATCTGAGAATCAGCCTCGGCTATCTCAAAATTCCTATTTCTTCAGAAAACTATAATCAAGGCCAACAAGGCTCTTGGGTTCATAGCTGAATACCACCTAGCAGTCAAGATTGGGGTGACAAATTGAGGTTGAAACTTTGAAGACGAAAATGCTTCACTGTGTAAAACTGAACAAAGTCTGATCACATGAATACCCTAAATCTCGGATTTTTGCCCAAGCAGATGGACTTCTCATATACAAACTGCTTACTCTGTGGGAAATCTCTCCAAACTTGAGGAGCTTTGCCAAGAGTCAATTTTGTCTTCCTAATGATTCAACAAAACACAATGGACTCCTTTGTGGCCAAGTCCAATGGCCACAGATATTCCTTAGAAACAGGCCTTTCAAAGCCAAGATTGACCAACATGAAAGTCTGTTAAATGCTTTTCAGAGATAGTGGTAAAAGAGCACCAGTTTTTCATAGCAATGCTGTCATGAAATCTAGAACAGGCTGTATAAATTGTTCTGAGGTCACTGAAAGACATGATTCTTTCTCCTAAAACCATCTTTATCTGCTGAGCACAAAACTACATTCAACCATCTGAGTCAACAAAGGAGTACTACTATTATATTGAAATCTTGAGATAATATTCAGGTCCACTGATAGAATAGCCAAAGGTTCCTTAAAAGTTAGACACTTCGCTCCTCTAAAATGGCTGATCAGGAAATATTAACTGCTCTGAAATTTTCGAAGAAATGATGGATTTGGTCCACATGAACTTCATTATCTTTCCACAGTCCTAAAGCACATTACCATTCATTCATTGATTCAATTGCATTTAATAAGCACTTACTGTATGCAGAGCACTGTACTAAGCGCTTAAAACATGTTATTTTTTAATCAATCAATGACATTTATTGAGCATTTGTGTGTAGAACAGAGTGCCCAAAACTTGGGAAAGTACAATATAGTTAGAAGGCATGATCCCTGCCCAAAAGAATCTTACCAACTAGTGGAGGGCACAGACAAACACATTATTGTTAAGAGAAGCAACCGAGAAACAGGACACGTATCTAAGTGCTCAGGAGCAGGGTTAATATGAAAGTTCTTGGGAATATGAATGGAAATAATCAAGTGGCACAGAATGCAGGGAAACTAGGGTGGGGAGATGAGACATTAGTTAGGGAAGATTTCCTGAGGGAGATCTGATTTTCGTAAGGCTTTGAAGATGGGGTGACTGGTGGTCTGTCAGATATGAGGCGGAAGGGAGTTCCAGACAGGAGGGAGGGCTTGAAAGAGGCAGAGATGCGATCAAGGCATGGTAAGTATGTTGATGTTAGAGGAGACAAGTGTGTGGGCTGAGCAGCGTGGCCTAGTGGAAAGAGCATGGGAGTTGGAGAACCTGGGCTCTCATCCTGAAACTGCCACCTGTCTGTTGTGTGACCTTGTGCAAGTCACTTAAGCTCTCTATGCCACAGTTACCTCATCTATAAAATGGCTATTAGGACTGTGAGCCCCATGTGGGACATGGACTAGGTTCAACGTGATTGGCTTGCATCTACACCAGTGCTTAGTATAGTGCCTGGCAAACAGTAAGTGCTTAACAAATACAAAAAAAAAGTTGAGCCAGGATAGGTAGGAGGAAGACAGCTGATTGAGTGTTTGAAAACTTACAGTAAGGAATTTGGGCTTGATGCCTAGATGGACGTGCAGCTTTTGGAGCTTTCTGAGGAATGGGGAAATGAACACATAATTTTTCTAAAGAAAAGTGAGCTGGCCTGAACTGGGGAAAAGCTGGAAGCAGGGAGGCCAGCAAGAGGTTGATAAGGTAGTCAAGGTGGGATATGATAAATGCAGTGTGGCAGCAGTTTGGATTAGGATTAGGATTCAGTTTGGCAAGAAAATGGCCACTGCTGAACTTGAAGAGGCCAGACATTATACTGCAAGGGATTGTGGAAAGAAGTGGAGGAGAGGAAGAGGTGGTAGGGGATGTAACCAACTCATTCAAGGTGCGTGTAAAATAAATGATAGAAGAGAGATGTGGTGGTAATGGGAGGTTGCAGTGGGGTCAAGGGAGGGTTTTACTGGGACAGGGGATACATATGGATGTTTAAAAGCTATGGAGAAGGAACTATTGGAAAGTGAACCATGAAGATGGTAATCACAGAGGGAAGAATGAGTGGCAAGGGCAAAGGGATTGGTTTGGAAGGCTGGTGGAGGAGGTAGATCTTGAAGAGGCAGAAGAACTCCGAATGAGAGACGGCAGGGAATAATGAAAGAGCGGTGAAGGGCCAGAGTGAGGATAGGATTGGAGAGGTGCCGGAGTGATTTTAGAGAATTTACACCTAACGGTTTCACTATGGTCGATGAAATATCTAGCAATAGCATCAGGGGCAAGACATGGTTAGACAACATGAGCTGAAATGGAGGGCCAGAGGAAACATTTTCAGGGCACAGAAAAGTCCAACTTAAGACCAGGCTGCATCTTTGTTAAATGTTGAAATGTGTCAGTTAGACCTGCCTGGCAAGCTGTGCTCCCAAAGGGAGTGACTCTATTTGAATAGAAACTTCAAGAGAAACATAATAAAGAGGCAAAAAGCAAAAGAGTGTCTGATGCAGCAAACAGCATGGGGAAGCAGCATGGCTTAATGGGGAAAAGTAAAGGAGTTCTATGGGAGATGAGGGATGTTTGTGGGGATTGGATGTGGGGTAGAGGCATTTCAAGTAATACCTTGATACCTTAGTTACACATTCTGCATAAAAAGGCCAGGTGGAAAGAGCACAGACTTGGGAGTCAGAGAACCTGGGTTCTAAACCTGGCTCCTCCACTTATCTGCTGTGTGACCTTGGACAATTCACTTAATTTCTCTGTGTCTCGGCTACTTGATCTGTAAAAAGGGGACTAAATCCATCTCCCTCTCACTTATTCATTTATTCATTCAATCGTATTTATTGAGCAGTGTACTAAGCGCTTGGGAGAGTATAATATCACAACAAAGAGACACATTCCCTGCCCACAAGAAGCTCAACAGTCTAGAGGGGGAGACAGACATTACTATAAAGTGAATTACAGATACATGCATATGTGCTGTGGGGATTGGAGGGAGGATGAATGAAGGGAGCAAATCAGGGCTAAGCAGAAGGAAGTGGGAGAAGAGGAGAGGAAGCCTTAGTCAGGGAAGGCTTCTTGAAGGAAATGTGCCTTCAAATAGGGTTTTGAAGTGGGGGAGAGTAATTATCTGTCTGAGAAGAGGAGGGAGGGTGTTCCAGGCCAGAGGTAGGATGTGCGGTGAAAGGTCGGTGGTTAGACGAGATCGAGATACAGTAAGAAGGTTAGCATTAGAGGAATGAAATGTACGGGCTGGGTTGGAGTAGGAGAGTAGCGAGGTGAGGTAAGAGGGGGCAAGGTGATGGAGTGCTAACAGTGAGAGGGGTTTTTTGATGCAAAGGTGGATGGGCATCCACTGGAGTTTTTTGAGGAGTGGGGAAACATGGTCTGAAGGTTTTTGAAGGAAAATAATCTAGGCAACAGAATGGAGTATGGACTGGAGTGGGAAGAGATAGGAGGCAGGGAGGTCAGCAAGGAGGCTGTTGCAATAATCAAAATGGGATGAAATAAGAGCTTGCATTAATGTGGTAACAGTTTGGACAGAGAGGAAGGGGTGGATTTTGGTGATGTTGTAAAGGTAGAATTGACAGGATTTAGTGATGGCTTGAATATGTGGGCTGAATAAGAGGAGTCAGAGATAATGCCAAGATTACAGGCTTGTGAGACAGGACAGATGGTGGTTCCATCAACAGTGATGGGACCCCTTAAATGGGATGGGGGTTGTGTCCAACCTGATCATCTTGTATCTATTCCAGAGTTTAGCACAGTGCCTGGCACATTATTAGCGCTTAACAACTACTACTAAAAAAAACTATAAACAAAAAAGGACACCAACCCAACCAGAGACTATTTTTAAGTGCTCACATGGCGAGAACCTGTCTGTTAGTCCTGCATTAGCCTTTTCAGTCACACAGGCACCCATGGGTCAAATTCACCTTCATGCTGACATCTGTGAGTGGGAAGGTGAGCTCCGGATAGGATTACGTGACACACAGAGGCAACTTGGCTCCAGCCTTTGAAGCTCATATAGCTAAAAGTGTCAGGAAGGGAAATTTATATATCTTAAGACAGTGTCAGTTTTGACAGACATGTTCAATTATGGGCAGCAACACTCAGAGAGTCTAAGAGCGTCTTCACCCCATGGAGAGTGAGGGACTTAAAGAGAGTCATTTCATAAACCTCCAACGTCACCTGATGTTTGACTGACTTTCTGCTGCATTTTGAAATCCCCAGGTTCACCACCTTAATCCCACTTAAAGCTGGAAGACTACAAACAGGACATGAGTTACAACAGCAATGCTCTTTGGTACTGATTTGGGGATACTGTGGTAACCCCCAAATCCAATGGTGCAGCAGGTTGCCCCTTGCAGCTTTTATAGACACCCAGAATGGAAGGGATTGTAAATTATACATCAGTTTCATCAGCCACCACCTCCCCACCACACACACACACAGATAAAAACTGTTCTATAAGTAATAATTATGAAATTTATTAAATTCTTACTATTCATTCAGTCATATTTATTGAGCGCTTACTGTGCACTATGTGTCAAGCACTGTTCCAACTACTGGGATAGATACAAGATAGTTAGGGAGGAGACAATTCCTGTCCCATAAGGTGCTCGCAGTCTGAGTATGAGAAAGAACAGTTATTTAATCCCCATTTTACAGATGAGGAAACTGAGTCACTGAGAACTTAAGTGATTTATTACCCATGGTCACACAGCCGGTAAGCGGCTTGGGCAAGTCAATTAACTTCTCTGGGCCTCAGTTACCTCGGCTGTAGAATGGGGATTAGGATTGCAAGCTCCATGCGGGGGCAGGGACTGTGACCAACCTGATTAGCTTGTATCTACCCCAGCGCTTAATAGAGTGCATGATAATAATGATAATTTTTGTATTTGTTGAGCACTTACTATGCACCAGAAACTGTACTAAACACTGGGGTGGATACAAGTCAATTGGGTTGGACACAAACCCTGTCCCATGTGGGGCTCACAGTCTCAATTCCCACTTTTCAGATGAGGAAACTGAGGCCCAGAGAAGTGAAGTGACAATCCCAAGGTCACACAGCAGACAAGTAGTAGAGTTGGGATTAAAACCCAAGATCTTCTGACTCCCAGACCCATGATCTACCACACCACTACATTTATCCACTACACCATGGCACATAGTAAGTGCTTAACAAATACCATACATAGTAAGCACTTAACAAATACCATTAAAAAAAAAAGCAGATTTTGGGTTTAGAACTCCCACTGCAAGGACAGAGTTCTTTCAACTAGCCCATGATGCTTCTTATTTTAGCACCCAAAAGACAGCTAGGCATATGGGTAGATCTCATAGCTTTTATCTTGCAATTTTGTACTGGAGTGACTAATAGT
Organism: Ornithorhynchus anatinus; assembly: GCF_004115215.2. Lineage (NCBI taxonomy): Eukaryota > Metazoa > Chordata > Mammalia > Monotremata > Ornithorhynchidae > Ornithorhynchus > Ornithorhynchus anatinus. The sequence continues at coordinate 37,949,384 of NC_041737.1, read as the reverse complement.
CATTTGAAGTTTTTTCTCCTCAAATACAGCAGTTGGTGGGGGGTGGGGGGGAGATTCAATACAATTCTCGAAAAAAAAAAAAACTTGGCAAGCTCACCAAATGTTGAGACATTATCCTTACTGCTCCTCACTAAGTGTCAAAGTATTGCAACTAATTGATCTAATTAACACAGAGGTATTTAATTCTGAGACTTTGCCATAACAACTAAGGGAACGTAAAAAGGCGCACATGGTAATGCTAATTGATTCTAATAATAGACAGGGTTGAAAGGAGCCTCTAGACACAGGTAGACAAATGAGAAAATAAGGAAAATCAAGATGCAACACCGGACACTTGGAACAGTGCAGATATATCAACAGACAGTTGTCAGCCAAGTTGCTCACAATCATCCATTCAATCATCATTTATCGCCGCTTTCTGTGGAATTACAAAACTGGAAAATGGGGAAGAAAAAAATAAATGAGTTGGGAGATCGGCTAAAGATGTTGTCTGCAACAGCTGCTGAGGGGGTTCGAGTGCCCATTTCACTCCCTGTAATGTCCCCATTAAGGAGACTGAGAAATTGGCCAAGTCCCTGGAGCCAGACTCTGATTATCTGTGTAATCAGGACAAGGAGAGTCTAGGTAGAGCCCGCATCTCACCACAGTCAAAACTAGAGTTTCTAACTGGCCTTTCCCAGAACTCAAAATTAGGAGACAATGCCCCTCTCTCCCTATCCTGACTCAACTTCCAACAGGAAGCGGGAAGCAAGCAGGCCGGGGTAAGAAGGCCCGCAGAATTCTTGAGAGGGGCAGGTGTACATGGTTTCATGTGCACCCAATGTACCGCCCCATTGGGATTGGCCAGCATCACATCCTGTAATTCCATCCCAGGGTCCAGCCTGTGTCCAACTTTGGGTCACTGTAAGTAGCAGTAGTAATAATGATAGTATTTGTTAAAACAATTACTAGGTGCAAAGCACTGTAAATGCCAGTAGTCATAATAGTATTCATTAAGTATCATTTTGTTCAGAGTACTGCACTAAGTGCTAGGAAAAAATGCATGGGTGGAAATGACCCCCAGAACCTGTCCCTCAGAGGGCTCTAAAAACTCTAAAAACAAAAATTAGGGGGAAAGTAACTTAGACATGGTTCTTTTCCCTTGGAGGGTTCACAATCTAAAAATAAAAAGGAGGGAGAGGAGTGCTGACAGACACACACACAGAAAACAAAACACTACGCCAACACAAAGCACCTGGCCTATGAAAGAAAATATGGGCCTGGGAGTCAGAAGGACCGGGGTTCTAATCCCAGCTCTGCCAAATGATTACTGTGTGACCTTGAGTAAGTCACTTAACTTCTCTTTGCCTCAGTTTCCTCAACTGTAAAATGGGGGTACCTGCTCTCCCTCCTCCTCAGACTGTAAGCCCCATGCGGGACAGACACTATGTCTGACCTAATTAACTTGTGCCAACCCCAGAGCTCAGAACTGTGTTTGAAACTTAGTAAACACTTAACAGATATCATAAAAAAAGCCCAAAACAAAGTTCAGTAGTTCACTGTGGCTACAGGAGAAGAATCATAGGTTCCCTGTGGCTCCGAGTCCATAGCCACAACTGCAGCCAACTGCAGGTGAAGCGGGGCAGGCCAGAAGGGAGACCCCACAGGTAAACCAAGGAGAACCAGTGCAGGACCCCTCTGAGACTGTGTGGCGGTCTAGTAGAGAAAGCAATGTTGCTTAGTGGATAGAGCACAGGCCTGGGAGTCGGAGGACTTGGATCCTAAACCCGGCTCCACCACTTGTCTGCTGCGGGATTTGGACAAGTCACTTCATTTTTCTGTGCCTCAGTTCTCTTTATCTGCCAATACTCTCCCCGTTTTCAAAGCCTTATTGAAGGCACATCTCCCCCACGGGGCCTTCCCTGACTAAGTCCTCCTTTCCTCTTCTGTCTCTCCCTTCTGCGCCACCCTAATCCCCTCCCTTTATTCATCCCCCCTCCCAGCCCCACAGCACTTCGTGACATATGTAAAATGTATTTATGTTAATGTCCATCTCCCCCTCTAGATTTTAAGCTCATTGTCGGCACAGAATGTGTCTAATATTGTATTGTACTCTCCCAAGCGCTTAGTACAGTGCTCCACACACAGTAAACCCTCGATAAGTGTGGTTGATTGAATGAATGAGGACACCGAGGGCGGGAACGTGGCTGGCAACAGGTACTTGGAGGAGTCATGGGGCCATTGGGTCTAAGGGCAACATCTCTGAGAAGCCAGCAGAGAGGAGCTAAGTGAACAGCTTAGTCTAAACTGCTGCTTTCTTCCTGGAGTTCCTGCCACTATGTCAATTCATCGTGGGCAGAGAATGTGTCTGAAATACCATTACATTGAACTCTCCTAAAGTCAGTGGCAGCATATAGTAAGCGCTCAACAAACACCACTGACTGGCTAACTGACTTCTGGCAGCCCTCGAGCCCCACTCTGCAGAGCTGCAGGGGCAACCGTAGAACAGCTATGGCATATGTATACTGCCCCTGGGCCTGCTTCTTACTGCTCTCACCGAGAATTTCTGCTCAGCTCTGGTAACAGTTAAAGGTCGGCTTTGTCTACTGCCAGTTCTCATGTTCCTCCCCAGGCTGTTGGGCGGAAGGTATGAAAGGCTTCTGAGCTGTTTCAAAACAATATATTCTGCCATCGGTTTGACCACAATGTAATCTACCACCTCCCCATTCAGGCGGTTTGGGGCAGGAATGGTGAGCTGCTCAGGGCAGCCATGCATGATGGGGATAGGCACTGTACTAAAATGGGGATGGGCATTGAATTAAACCTCGTAAAAACCCAGTCAGCTCAGCTTCTGGATTCTGGAATGAAATCTCCTCCTACTCAGGTTAGGCCATCCCTATAACCAATCAATTAATGGTATTTATTGAGACCTTACTGTGTGCAGTGCATTGTACTAAGGAGTTGAGACAGTAAAATACAATGGAGTTGGTAGACATGTTCCCTGCCCACAAGGAGCTTATTGTCTAGAGGAAGAGACAGACATTAAAGTAAATTATAAATCTGTACATAAGTGCTGTGGGTGAAGTGAATATCAAGTGTTTGAAGGGTAAAGATCCAAGTTATAAGCAACACAGAAGTGAGAGGGCATAGGGGAAATGAGGGACTAGTCAGGGAAGGCTTCTGCACTTATGCATTTATGTTTTCATATGTTTTAGTCACCTACAGAATCTATGCATATATTAATCTATGTACTCTACTATTTATTCACATATCAATTGATTCATAGTGTTTATTGAGTTATTGATTCATAGTGTTTACTGTGCAAAGCACAGTACTAAGCCCTTGAGAGATTAAAATAGGAGTCCCTGACCTATAATGGGAAAAACACAAACAATTATGCACAAGTAGGGGAAAAGCAGAAAGCAAAGATGGATAGGTGAAGAAATAACTGTATAGATAGGAGAATTATGTGTAACATCCTTGAGGTAAGGGCAAAGTTCTGCTGTACTCTCCAAAGTACTTAGTATTATGTTTCCCCACTCACGATGTTTTCAATAAATGCCACTGATTAATCGATTGAAATGTGTTATGGGAAACTGTGAATGTCCCAAGAGCTGAGGTAATAGGGAGAAGATGGCTTGGGGAAAATAAAATCAGTCAGGGATATCTCTTGGTGGATTTAAGATTTATGGGAAGATTTGAAGAAAAGAAGAGTGAAAATATGGAATGCTGCACTAATTTGGTTGCTATCTTGTGCAGAGACTATGCTAATCTTCTTGGCATCATTCCAATTTTAGTCCACGTCCATCTTTCTCTGGTTAAAACCAGTTCCTCTGTCTGTCCTCCTTCTTGTGAAAACATGAGCCTACCCATCTCCCTTCTTAGATTTCTTGAGAGCAGGGAAAATGTCCTTTAACTCCGACGTACTCTTCTGAGCACTTAGTGTAGCGCTCTGCACTCCGTGGATGCCCAACAAATAGCACTGATTGACTGATGAGACAAAGCATAACTGTATTTTTTAGGACCAAGTGGGCATGAAGTTGGATAGTTTGTCAAATTCCAAGTACTCTAAGGTGGACACCTCTGAAAAAGTGGAGATGTCCAATCCCTTTCCCCTCATCCAGCAGCTGAAACTTGACCTTCCAAGAAAGCCCCAGGCTCAGGAAGTCCATTTTGTCACTGGACCGACAAGGCTTGCATCCGCTGACCTTTCAGCCGCATTGCAAAACCCGTTTCTCTGTCTCGCTCCCCCCGGAACGGGGAAAACAACTTGCCAACACTTGCCTCCAAATCAGATAACTCTGGCATTTATTTAGTCTTCTGTTTGGATTTTCTATGGGTCCACAACTTCCAAGCTTTGTCAAAGCATGATCCTTAAATGGTCATGAATGCATCTTTAAAGCTTTGATTACTAATTTTGCAAAGAATCCTCCCCCTTTGATTTAGTATTTCAAGTGGCTTCCTTGAAAAGAACCAGGCCCCACTGTTCAGCCCTATACCTAATTTTCAATTTGAAGGTGAATTTAAACATGCATAAACTTCCCCCTCTTTCTGCCCTGCCAAAATCCACCTCATTTCTGAAATGCTGAAATAGAAGTACAAATCATAATTTCAGGTTACAGTCAAACTCAAAACCACTAAAAGAGGAGACATAAAGGCCCAAGTCCATGAATCATCTTCCTGGGATTAGGTGGGTGTGAATCTGAAAGCAGAAGTGAGTATACATATGACAAATAAAGTTGAGTACACATTAAAATGACGATCCTTCCAATAGATCCTGTTTAGTAAGCCCTCTGGGGCTTGCAGTAACATCTATGAAACATAAACCAGTTTCAAAAATCTGAAGGCCAAAACTTTCCTCTCTCGGCATATGCCAAATGCCACAAAAGCATCTCAAAAGTTTGAGTAACTTCAGTTCACTGGCCAAAAACTCCCCATCATTCAAAATACCAAGCAACTTTATATTTCAAGAGCACTGATTATGAACACAGGAAGGGCTGTGACATCTTTGATCTGCTTCATTTAGAGCCCCACATGAAACCACTGGAAATAGGCCCAGTCTAGAAGCTAACTTTCCCTCTATATAAACAGGATAGAAGTTTTCATCAAATCATAAACTCACAGGGCAGGGACTGAAAGAGATTTCATTGTCCACCCCCTGCCTCTGGAAGAGAACTGCACATAGCACCATCACAATGACTTTTTTAGGGGGCAGGCAGTTGGGGCGAGGGAGGCTGATGGTAGGAAATATTTGGTTTTTATCATTGTTGGTTTTGAACGTTCCATTGGAGTCAAAAATTTCAAAGACAGTAGGGATCATAGCATAAATGGAAAACATCAACTTCAAATTTCCAGCTCATAAATAGAATTTTAGGGCCATCCTTGTCCTATTGGGCACACATATCTCCAGCTCTGCCCACTGGCTCCCTGCTGGCACTCTCGCAACAGACCATGCCAAAGTCTCTGCCATTACTCCCACCGCCACCAACCCCAGAACAGCCATTAGGTCTGTGGAAATCCCCCAAGCCAAAAGGGTCTGTGGGGGCAGCAGCAGGGAAGAACCAGACTTGAAGACTGGGCTACTAAGGAAGGGAAGGCAGTTGGCAGCGGCAAGGACAGCAGCCAGGACAGCAGGGAGCTGAGGGGAGAGTTCTGCTCTAAATCAACCTTGTGCACCCTGAAACTCCTTCCCCCAAAACTGGGGCCAAGAGCTACACAGAGACATTGCAAATCTGTCACAGCGATTCATTTCCCGCCCCGGTGAGTACAATAAACCTCACTTTCACAGAAAATCTCCCACATTGCTGGAATAAACGGAGATGTTTTTGCCAAAATTCCCCAACTAGAACTAGGAAGTGCGGTCAAGGAAACAGGAAGGTACCCTTCCTTTCCCAAAAGGTTCCCTCAGTCTCTCCAAGCACCTCCAGAAGTGACCCTATCACATGCAGTGGAGCTCCCACAAGCACTGATTATGGTGCTGTCAATCAATCAATATTTACTGAGCACTTACTGTGTAAGGAGCACCAAACTAAGCACTTAGGAGAGTATAACATAACAGAGTTCGTAGATACATTCCCTACCCACAACAAGTTTACGGTCTAGACGGGGAGACGGACGTTAACATAAATAAGTAAACTGCAGCTAGATACTTAAGTGCAGTGGGGCTGAGATGGGATATGAATAAAGGGAGCAAATCAGGGTGACTCAAAAGGGAGTGAGAGAAAAAGAAATCAGGGCTCAGTCAGGGAAGGCCTCTTGGAAGAGATGTGTCTTCAATAAGGCTTTGAAGGTGGGAAGAGGAATTGTCTGTCAGATATAATGAGGGAGGGCACTCCAGGCCAGAGGCAGGACATCAGTGAGAGATTAGAGGCAAGATACATGAGATGGAGGTACAGTGAGTAGGTTAGAATTAGAGAAGCCAAATGGTCGGGCTGGGTTGTAGGAGTAGGAGGAGAGCAGCGAGGTGAGGTAGGAAGGGGCAAGATGATTGAATGCTTTATAGCCAATGGTATGGGATTTCGGTTTGATGTGAAGTTGGAAGGGCAACCACCGGAGGTTCTTGAGGAGTGGGGAAATAGACGGAACGTTTCTGTAGAAAAATGATCCTACTGGTGCTAGAGCCGGTAAGGACAAAGCCCTGGAGAAGGACAGGAGAATAGGGAAAGGAAGGGGAAGAAGAGGCCCTTTCTCACTCAGTCTTGAACCCATTGCCTCAGCTGCTCCGTTCAGAGAAACATGCTGCACTTCAGAGACTAAAGACCCCTAAGTTCTCCTTGTAGGCGGCACGGTCCATTCAATCAATTGGTCAATCAATCAATGATATTTATTGAGCGTTTACTGTGTGCAGAACACAAACAGAGTTGGTAGACCTGTTTCCTCCCCAAAAGGAGCTTACAGCCTACAGGAGCAAACAGGCATTAGAGTAGATTAGCAATCGGGGAACAGTAGAGTACGGTAATAGGACCATGCCACAGAAGGATGAGGGTGGAGTACTGATCCTCTCCCATGACTTTTGCTATAATCCCCTCAGATGGGGGCCATGACTACCAGACCAGGGGTTTGGTTTCCCTGGGAGAGAAATCGGCAGCAAAGCTGTGCCTTGGCAGATACCGACCCTGAGGATTTCTCACTCGCATTGGGTTCGCTAGCACAGACCGGTTGAAGTGCACTTCCAATGACCTTCGGCTCCCAAGGAACTCAGCTGAGTGGGTTGGACAGATAAAGTCTTGTGACCAGACGGACCCCACCTGTTCGGGCAAAGTGGTCTTGGCACACAGCTGAGCAGGACCACGGCCAATATGATGATGACAGCTCCTCCAAGAGACATTCCTTAAGCCCCCATTTCCCCTACTCCCTCTCACCCCCACTTCCCCTACTCCCTCTCCCTTCTATGTCTTTCCCTCTAGACTAAAAACTCCTTGGAGGCAGGAACATGTCTACCAGCTCTGTTGTAATATACTCTCCCAAGCCTTCTCTATAAGACTCTGCACACGGTAAGCGCTCAGTAAATGTCATTGTTTGATGGATTGAAGCAGCATGACTTAGTGGATGAGCACAGGCCTGGGAGTCAGAAGGACCTGGGTTCTAATCCCAACTCCACCACTTGCCTGCCCTGTGACCTTGGGCAAATCTCTTAACTTCTGCCTCGGTTACCTCATCTGGAAAATAGGGATTAGGGGTGAAAGGCCTGTGTGGGATGGGGACTGTGTCCAACCCAATTACCTTGTATGTACTCCAGAATTTAATACAGTGCCTGACACATAGTTAAGTGCTTAACAATAAATAATGTTGGTATTTGTTAAGCGCTTACTATGTGCAGAGCACTGTTCTAAGTGCTGGGGTAGATACAGGGTAATCAGGTTATCCCACATGAGGCTCACAGTCTTAATCCCCATTTTACAGATGAGGTAACTGAGGCACAGAGAAGTTAAGTGACTTGCCCACAGTCACACAGCTGACAAGTGGCAGAGCTGGGATAGTACCATAATAATTTTCTCCAGATAGTAAGCTCATCTCTACACTGTAAGCTGGTTGTGGGCAGGAAATGTACCTGTTATATTGCTATATTATACTCTCCCAAGTGCTCAGCACAGTGCTTTGCACACAGTAAGTGCTAAATAAATAAGATTGACAGATCAAATGAGTCAAGGACAGAGCTGCAGAGCAGAAACTTTCACAAGTCCTGTATTAAGCAACCATACTTGACTCACATCAATAGAATATCCACCCTTACTCACTCCGCGCCCATGGAGAAAATCTATTTGCTTCCCCACTGGGCAGAGTGTAATTTCATGTCTGCCTCCCCTATTAGACTGTAAGCTTCTTGACAGCAGGGATCACGTCTACCAACTGCTTAGAACAGTTTTCAGCACAAAGTAAGCACTCAATAAATTCCATTGATTAATTGATTGATTGGATCAAGCTGCCTCTGGATGGGCAGTCCTGACCACAGTTCCCTCATTCATTCATTCGTTGGGCACGTCGGAACTCAGGTACACCAGATTTAAGGTGGCAAAGCAAGTTTTGCTTGGCCCAATGTGTGACTTGACTGCAGTTCCCATCAGGACAGGTGGATAAACAGTGGCTGTGCAGGTCTCTATTCTAGGGCGGTAGGCCCCCAAGAGAGAGCAAGAAGGACAAACTCCACTAAAAGCAGGAGCTCTCTCTTGAATGGTGCAGTTTTCACCCTGAGCATTGAAGCAACAAGGCCTAGTGGAAACAGCAAGGACTTGGGAGTGAGAGAACCTCGGTTCTAATCCCAGCTCTGCCACTTACCTGCTCTGTGACCATGGGCAAGTCACTAACTTCTCTGTGCCTCAGTTTTCCTATTCTCCCTCCTACTTAGACTGTGAGCCCCATGAGAGACAGGGACTGTGCCCAATCTAGAATCTACCCCAGCACTTAGAACAATGTTTGACACATAGTGAGCGCTTAACAAATGTCAAAAAAAAAGATAACCAAGAAATAAAGCTCAAACTTACTCCTGCTTTTAAATCCCAGTGCCACCACTTGCCTGCTGTGTGACCTTGAGCATCAGGTTTTCATTTGTAAAATGCGGGTTAAATATCTGTTCTCCTTCCCTCTTAAACTGCGTGGCTCAGTGGTAAGAGCAAGGGCTTTAGAGTCAGAGGTCATGGGTTCAAATCCCGGCTCGGCCACTTGTCAGCTGTGTGCCTTTGGGCAAGTCACAACTTCTCGGTGCCTCAGTTACCTCATCTGTAAAATGGGGATTAAGATTGTGAGCCTCACATGGGACAACCTGATTCCCCTGTGTCTTCCCCAGTGCTTAGAACAGTGGTCGGCACATAGTAAGCGCTTAACAAATACCAACATTATTATTATTATTATTATTATTAAACTGTGAGCCCCATGTGGAACCTGTGGAAAGCAGTGTGGCCTAGTGGAAAGTCATTCATTGGGATTCCTCTGGATCTGAGAGTCAGAGGACTTGGGTTCTAATCCCAGCTCTGCCACTTCCCTGCTGCATGGTCTTGGGCAAATCACTTAACTTCTCTATGCCTCAGTTCCCTCATCTGCAAAATGGGGATGCAATGCACGATCCCCCTCCTTAGATTGTGAGGCCCATATGCGACCTGATTATCTTGTAAATGGCCCTGTGCTTAATAGAGTGCTTGGCATAGAGTAAACATGTAACAAATATCACTATTATTATTAGTATCAGTGTAATCTGATCGTATTGTACCAAACTGGCGCTATGCACAGTGCTTGGTAAATATTAAGCACTTACCAAATACTATTTTTATTATTAGAAAGCTGACCTGGATTCCATAGGTTGATGCTTACCTTTGGATTTGAAGGCAATAGCTCAGATGCCAACTGTATCCATACCTTGTATTGATGTTCCCCTTTGGATTAATTTTCTTCTCCCCGGGTCCTAGCCTTCCTACCTAAGTGCTTATATGCTCACAACCCCTCACAGCATTTATGGAAAGAGCATAGACCTGGGAGTCAGAGGACCTGGGTTCTAATCACAGCTCTGCCACTACTCTGCCGTGTGACTCTGGGTGAGCCATTTAACTTCTCTATGCCTCAGTTCCCTCATCTGCAAAATTCAGTACCTGTCCTTCCTCCTACTTAGATTGTGAGCCTCATATTGGGCTTGATGATCTTCTAACTGCCCCAGAGCTTAGTATAGCACTTGATACATAGTAGGTGCTTAACAAACACCACAGTTAAATTGTGTACCTATCAATTTACAAACTATATTATTTGAGCACTAATTTTTTTCCTGTTAGTCTGGCTATTCTCTCATTATAACCTGTTGTAGTTCTAAATGTCAACAATTTTGTTTGGCTCCTCTACTACAAGTGTAGATTTCTTGAAGGTAAGGACCGTGTTTTATGCCTCTATTGAACTCTCCCAAATGCTTAGTACCAGACTTTGCACACAATAGATGCTCAATAAATAGTACCGATTGACTGTCTGAGGCATCTGGAAAACAAAAGCTTTTATGACTCAGTGTTTCTTCCCAACGTTCAGGTGCTTAGTCAGTCAGCACTGCAGAGGAATTACAATGGAAACTCAAAAACAAAGCCAAATTCTTCATCTGGTGCCCCCAAATTCTCCCACTCCCAGTAAAAGTCTTTTCCACGAAAATCCAAGTCCTGAGGCAGTCTGGTCTCTCCATGAGATTGTTTTTCACAAACTTCATTGGCCATGTGTGGTTCCCACCCCCGAAGTCCACCAGACATTCTTTGAGGAAAAGCACACTTGTGTTGTCCAGTGAAGTCTACAGTATTTCACACCAGAGCCAGAAATACAAAAAAAACTCTGCTAAACTGGATCACTCTCAAGCAAAGTAATATGATCTCAAATGCACCATATACATCACAAAAGTAAACAGCTTTCTGGAAACCTTTCCTTCCAACACGGTTTTGAATCCACCTGAGGTAGAAAGAGTAGTCAGAAGGAGATACAAGGCAAAGAGAGTGATGTAGAGACATAAAGGGAGAAAAGAAAGAGCACGGGCCTGGGAATCTGAGGACCAGAGTTCTCTATCTGCCGTGTGAAACCTTGGATACTTTACCTGTACTTCAGTTTCCTCATTTGCCGAAATGGGGATGAATTAAATCAATCAATCGTATTCACTGAGTGCTTACTGTGCACAGAGCACTGTACTAAGTGCTTGGGAGAGTACAATATAATAATAATAACTGTGGCACTTGTTAAGCGCTTTCTCTGTGCTAGGTACTGTATTAAGCGCTGGGGTGGATACAAATTAATTCCTGTCCCAGGTGAGGCTCACAGTCTCGAACCCCATTTTACAGGTGAGGGAACTGAGGCACAGAGAAGTGAAGTGACTTGTTCAGGGTCACACAGCACACAAGTGGCGGAGCCGGGATTAGAACCCATGACCTTCTGACTCCCAGGCCTGGGCTCTATCCACTACGCCATGATGCTTCTCTATAACAGTATAATAGAGTTGTTAGACACATACCCTGCCCACAGTGAGATTACAGTCTAGAGGAGGAGACAAACATTAATGTGAATAAATTACAGATATGTACGTAAGTGCCGTGGGATGGAGGGTGGGGTGGTGAATAAAAGGAGCAAATCAGGGAGACACAGAAGGGAGTGGGAGAAAACAGACGATATATCTGTTCTCTCCCTTCCTTAGACTGTGAAGCCCATGTGGGACAGGAACTGTTTGTCTGACCTTATTATCTTGTATCTACTCCAACATTTAGTACAGTGCTTCATACAAAGTGAGGGTTTAGCAAATATGAGAGTTATTATTATTATTACCAAGGTATACAAACAAACATAGCAAGACAGATCGGAATAAAAGGAGACACAGACCCTGAGACAAAGAGGGGCAAGTTCTGCATCTTCTAACTGCAGGAATGTTTCCCGGCGGTCATTGGTAGCCCCTTTTGAAAAAGCAGCAATCAACAACAGGCTGTGGCTTGCTGGCTGGACAAACTTAAGCTGTCTCTGCACTCCGCTGTGGTTGAGTTCTTCACTCCAGAGACTAGACTCTGTGACTAAAGGGCAAGGTTTGTTTTTGGTGCTGCAATCCGGTCAGCCTAACTGGTTTTGTTCAGGAATGAGACTCAACTCCTTGGCTCCATGTAGCCTCCCTGCTGACAGGGTGCAGGAATGTGCCAAGAAGTGGGTGGGCAAGAAAGGAGCCAGCACTGGTCCTGGAAACAGGGAAGATTAGGAAGAGGATATCATGGAGAGAAACTGTCGGTAGACGGCTGCGTTAGCCGCGGCTAGGGCATTTGAGGAGGGTATGTGATGATCGCTGTAGTGATTCCATTGATGCTGGTGCTGGGTTTTTCCTTGCAAAAGAGAAATGTCTTCAATACTGACACGGAGACCCTTCTCCATGCTGCCTGAGAAAGGTAGAAGATAAATTGCAACTTTTTTTCCTCCTGGGACCTCTCTCTAGAACAGCTCACTAAAGAGTTGGTCCCAGTTAAATGTGCATTCATCTTAGTCTACATTTTTTGGTTGCAGTTTGGTTGGGGAAGACGCATGACCCAGTGGAAAGAGCACAGGCCTGGGAGTCAGAGGACCTGGGTTCTTAATCTGGGCCTCCACCATTTGTCTGCTGTGTGACCTTGGACACGACACTTTTCTGTGATTCAGTTTCCTCATCTGTAAAACGGCGATTAAATACTAATTCCTTCCTACTTAAACCGTGAGCCCCATGTGGGACAGAGACACTGTCCAATCTATCTTGTATCTACCCCAGTGCTTAGTACAATGCTTGGCACAGCATAAGTACTTGAGAAATACCATAATTATTTTATTTAGCGATATTCTCTTCTGACTATTTTTAAACCACACCTAGATGACAGAGGAGGGTCCCAAGGTATACAAATATTTACCTGCGTTTTGGTTGCAAAAGTAGAATTTCTCTCAAAAATGCTTAAGTGAGAAAGTTGGTCATTAAAGAAAATCAGTGTCAAGAGTAGACCCCACTGGATGCAAAGATCTGAGTTTTCCACATCCGTTTTCTTCACAACTCAGGAAATGTATGGATCCTTCTGAGAGCAAGTAGTCTGATTTTCTCAGTGGGTAGTCAAGAGGAGGGCTGCACCTTTGACCCCAGACTCTACTACTTTAATAATAATAATGATGATGATAGCATTTGTTAAGTGCTTACTATGTGTCAGGCATTTTACTAAGTGCTGGGGTGGATACAAGCAAATCGGGTAGGATACGGTCCCCGTCCCAAGTGGGGCTCACAGTCTCAACACTTTCATAGCAGGTGGAAGCAAGTTTGGTCTAGAACCATGACATTTGCAGATAGGCATGTGAGTATCACCGTAACTTTGTCCATTATTTCCCGTAAATGCTGCATTTGGTTTGGAAAGTGGTAGTCCTCATGAAAACGGTTATTTTTCACAAGAAGATCCCAATAGCCACCTTTAGTACTTCCGTAGATCACTGATTCACTTGGTTTATTCAATCAAAGTAATCAATCACTTGGCTGGATTCTACTGAGCAGACTATGTTACTAACTTCTTGGCAGAGATCACCAGAAACAAAACCCTGTCTCCTATGGCCTTACAATCTAAAGGGGAAGACAGGGACAATAATTCATTCATTGATTCATTCATTCAGTCGTATTTAATGAACGCTTACTGTATACAGAACACTGTACTAGTCATTGCGGCAGTGCCCATTCATTCATTCATTCATTCAATAGTATTTATTGAGCGCTTACTATGTGCAGAGCACTGTACTAAGTGCTTGGGATGAACAAGTCGGCAACAGATAGAGACAGTCCCTGCCGTTTGACGGGCTTACAGTCTAATCGGGGGAGATGGACAGACAAGAACAATGGCAATAAATAGAGTGGAGGGGAAGAACATCTCGTAAAAACAATGGCAACTAAATAGAATCAAGGCGATGTACAATTCATTAACAAAATAAATAGGGTAATGGAAATATATACAGTTGAGCGGACGAGTACAGTGCTGAGGGGAGGGGAAGGGAGAGGTGGAGGAGCAGAGGGAAAGGGGGAAAAGAGGGTTTAGCTGCGGAGAGGTGAAGGGGGGGTGGTAGAGGGAGTAGAGGGAGAAGGGAGCTCAGTCTGGGAAGGCCTCTTGGAGAAGGTGAGTTTTAAGTAGGGTTTTGAAGAGGGGAAGAGAGTCAGTTTGGCGGAGGTGAGGAGGGAGGGCATTCCAGGACCGCGGGAGGACGTGGCCCAGGGGTCGACGGCGGGATAGGCGAGACCAAGGGACAGTGAGGAGGCGGGCGGCAGAGGAGCGGAGCGTGCGGGGTGGGTGGTAGAAAGAGAGAAGGGAGGAGAGGTAGGAAGGGGCAAGGTGATGGAGAGCCTTGAAGCCTAGAGTGAGGAGTTTTTGTTTGGAGCGGAGGTCGATAGGCAATCACTGGAGTTGTTTAAGAAGGGGAGTGACATGCCCAGATCATTTCTGCAGGAAGATGAGCCGGGCAGTGGAGTGAAGAATAGACCGGAGCGGGGCGAGAGAGGAGGAAGGGAGGTCAGAGAGAAGGCTGACACAGTAGTATAGCCGGGATATAACGAGAGCCCATAGCAGAAAGGTAGCCGTTTGGGTGGAGAGGAAAGGGCAGATCTTGGCGATATTGCATAGGTGAAACCGGCAGGTCTTGGTAACGGATAGGATGTGTGGGGTGAACGAAAGAGACGAGTCAAGGATGACACCGAGATTGCGGGCCCGAGAGACGGGAAGGATGGTCATGCCATCCACGGTGATAGAGAAGTCTGGGAGAGGACCGGGTTTGGGAGGGAAGATGCGGAGCTCAGTCTCGCTCATGTTGAGTTTTAGGTGGCGGGCCGACATCCAGGTGGAGACGTCCCGGAGGCAGGAGGAGATGCGAGCCTGAAGGGAGGGGGAGAGGACAGGGGCGGAGATGTAGATCTGCGTGTCATCTGCGTAGAGATGGTAGTCAAAGCCATGAGAGCGAATGAGTTCACCGAGGGAGTGAGTGTAAATGGAGAACAGAAGAGGGCCAAGAACTGACCCTTGAGGAACTCCAACAGTTAAAGGATGGGAGGGGGAGGAGGCGCCAGCGAAGGAGACCGAGAATGACCGGCCAGAGAGGTAAGAGGAGAACCGGGAGAGGACAGAGTCCGTGAAGCCAAGGTGAGATAAGGTATGGAGGAGGAGGGGATGGTCGACAGTGTCAAAGGCAGCAGAGAGGTCAAGGAGGATTAGAATGGAGTAGGAGCCATTGGATTTGGCAAGAAGGAGGTCATGGGTGACCTTAGAGAGAGCAGTCTTGGTAGAGTGGAGGGGACGGAAGCCAGATTGGAGCCCAAAACCAAACTAGGTGCTGGGGAAGATATGGGATCATCAGGTCAAACACAGTCCCTAACCCAAGTGGAGGCCAATGTCTAGAAGGAAGAACAGATACTTAATCCCCATTTTAAATATGCGTAAACTGAGGCAGGGCTAATTCCTACCTGTGTAATATTTACCAAAGCTTAGTAGAGTGCTCTGCACATAGTAAATGCTTAATGAATACTATTACTTCTATATACTACTTCTTGAGTTGTACCTACACTGAAACATTACTACCTGCAGGTTAATTCAGACTCGAAAGAACATGCTAATGACTGCAATAGTAATTGAGGTATTTGTTAAGCACTTAATATGTGCCAGGCACTGACTGTACTAAGCGCTGGGGAAGATACAAGGCAATTGGGTTGGACACAGTCCCTGTCCCACATTTTACAGGTGAGGTAACTGAGGCCTGAAAAGTGAATTGACTTGCCCAAGGTCACACGGCAGATAAGGGGCAGGGCTAGGATTAGAACACAGGTCCTTCTGACTCCCAGGCCCATGCTATATCCACTAGGCCACACCCATGCCCGTCACCCCCGCCGATTGTTCCGGACCTTTAACTCTCTCCTTAGGCCCCCTGTTCCTCCCCCTCCCCCATCTCTCACCCCCAATGATCTGGCCACCTATTTCCTCACGAAAATCAACACGATCAGGTCTGAGCTCCCCAAAGTCACCCCTCCGCCTCTCCCCTCCCCCCCAACAACCCCTCCCACAACCCCTCCCCTACTTTCCCATCCTTCCCTGCAGTATCCTCAGAGGAGATCTCCTCCCTCCTCGCAAGTGCCACCCCCTCCACCTGCGCCTCGGACCCCATTCCCTCTCACCTTCTTAAAACCATCGCCCCTGCACTCCTACCTTCCTTAACTTCTATTTTTAACCACTCAATCTCCAAGGGCTCCTTCCCCTCTGCCTTCAAACATGCCCACGTCTCCCCCATCCTAAAAAAACCCGCTCTTGACCCCACTTCCCCCTCCAGCTATCACCCTATCTCCCTACTACCCTTCCTTTCCAAAATCCTAGAACGAGTCGTCTACAATCGATGCCTAGAATTCCTTAACTCCCATTCTCTCCTGGACCCCCTCCAATCTGGCTTCCGTCCCCTCCACTCTACCGAGACTGCTCTCTCTAAGGTCACCCATGACCTCCTTCTTGCCAAATCCAATGGCTCCTACTCCATTCTGATCCTCCTTGACCTCTCTGCTGCCTTTGACACTGTCAACCATCCCCTCCTCCTCCATACCTTATCTCACCTTGGCTTCACGGACTCTGTCCTCTCCCGGTTCTCCTCTTACCTCTCTGGCCGATCATTCTCGGTCTCCTTCGCTGGAGCCTCCTCCCCCTCCCATCCTTTAACTGTTGGAGTTCCTCAAGGGTCAGTTCTTGGCCCTCTTCTGTTCTCCATTTACACTCACTCCCTCGGTGAACTCATCCGCTCTCACGGCTTTGACTACCATCTCTACGCAGATGACACGCAGATCTACATCTCCGCCCCTGTCCTCTCCCCCTCCCTTCAGGCTTGCATCTCCTCCTGCCTCCGGGACGTCTCCACCTGGATGTCGACCCGCCACCTAAAACTCAACATGAGCAAGACTGAGCTCCTCATCTTCCCTCCCAAACCCGGTCCTCTCCCAGACCTCTCTATCACCGTGGATGGCACGACCATCCTTCCCGTCTCTCGGTCCGCAATCTCGGTGTCATCCTTGACTCGTCCCTCTCGTTCACCCCACACATCCTATCCGTTACCAAGACCTGCCGGTTTCACCTCTACAATATCGCCAAGATCCGCCCTTTCCTCTCCACCCAAACGGCTACCTTTCTGCTATGGGCTCTCGTTATATCCCGGCTATACTACTGTGTCAGCCTTCTCTCTGACCTCCCTTCCTCCTCTCTCGCCCCGCTCCAGTCTATTCTTCACTCCACTGCCCGGCTCATCTTCCTGCAGAAATGATCTGGGCATGTCACTCCCCTTCTTAAACAACTCCAGTGGTTGCCTATCGACCTCCGCTCCAAACAAAAACTCCTCACTCTAGGCTTCAAGGCTCTCCATCACCTTGCCCCTTCCTACCTCTCCTCCCTTCTCTCTTTCTACCGCCCACCCCGCACGCTCTGCTCCTCTGCCGCCCACCTCCTCACCGTCCCTCGGTCTCGCCTATCCCGCCGTCGACCCCTGGGTCACGTCCTCCCGCGGTCCTGGAACGCCCTCCCTCCTCACCTCCGCCAAACCGATTCTCTTTCCCTCTTCAAAACCCTACTTAAAAATCACCTCCTCCAAGAGGCGTTCCCAGACTGAGCTCCTCTTCCCCCTCTACTCCTTCTGCCATCCCCCCTTTACCTCTCCGCAGCTAAAGCCTCATTTTCCCCTTTTCCCTCTGCTCCTCCACCTCTCCCTTCCCATCCCCACAACACTGTACTCGTCCGCTCAACTGTATATATTTTCGTTAACCTATTTATTTTGTTAATGAATTGTACATCGCCTCGATTCTATTTAGTTGCCATTGTTTTTACGAGATGTTCTTCCCCTTGACGCTGTTTATTGCCATTGTTCTCGTCTGTCCCTCTCCCCCGATTAGACTGTAAGCCCGTCAAACGGCAGGGACTGTCTCTATCTGTTGCCGACTTGTTCATCCCAAGCGCTTAGTACAGTGCTCTGCACATAGTAAGCACTCAATAAATACTATTGAATGAATGAATGAACTGCCTGAGACCCACAAAAGACAGGGATAGCCTTTAATTCAGACCTGTGTATTTCCTCCCAGCACTTAGTACAGTGCCCCACATGCAGTAAGCACTAAATAGATACTATTGCTACTAACAGTGTCTAACATGTCTGAATAATTATGCTTCACTGTGAGATCTCCTAGATAAAGAAAACCTACTTGGGCCCTTCAGCTCAACAGTCTGATTATAGAAGACTGTAAAGGTCAAGTAACCACTGTTCCAAGATATTTCACATGAAAGGCCTGCATTCAGGTACTTTTCCAAACCCAGGTACAAGGGTAAGCATTAATATCTTTGGAAAACAAACTATTTCAAATAACGGATCCAGTCTTTTTTAAAGTTCTGGTTAAATCTGACTTTATGCCACCAAGAGTGTTGGTTATGGTGTCGGTAGCCTGCATCATAAGGTAACCAGCAGGCATTTAATAACGTGAACCCACAAGTCACGCCTTAATGACAGGAAAACCAGCCTATTGACCGACAGAATCAGAGTTGGTTCTGGAAAAACAGCCTCGTGTTTATCACTGCAGTTCTGATTTATCTTGTGTGGCTAATCATTTTCGGTTTTTCGATTTAGAAGTCGTGAGTCACTCTAAAAGGGGAAAATGATAAGCGTGATCCAATTTAACAATTTGCATGGCTGAAACATTCTTTCTTAACCACGGAAGTTTTCTGGTTTATCAAGAGCTCAGCTCTGATTCGACTATTTTCTGACTTCCCTTCCATCCTTTCTGGACTGTGGACTACAAGAAGAAAACCTTCCCAGCGGTTTTCCTTAAAGCTCCTGCAGCCCCTTCCATTCAAGATTCTGAATTAGATTTATCCGTTCCAGAAAATTCTCAACTCCGGCAGCGGAACCCTTGAAACCGGAATAGCCCGTTGAGAAAACTTCCACCACGGAACCATCCCCAAACTGTGGAAAGCAAATGAAGATAAATACAGAGTCCTCGCTGAGGGGCACATTTATGGCTCGGCTGGGCAAGTTCCCCAGAAACGATAATCACTGCATCTGCGTACTTGTTTACAGCGGATGAAGACAGTTCATTCATTTTTGGGATGTGCTGCCGTTTAACCGAGTCAGGATGGAACTGGTCAATCATGTTTATTGAGTGCTTACTGGGTGCCGGATACTGTACGAAGCACTTGGTAGGGTCCAATTTAACGGTATAACGTAGTTGGTGAACCCGTTCCCTGCCCATAACTTGTTTATGGTCTAGGGGAAAACAAACAGAAAACGCAACAGTGCAGGAACTTGGGTGTGTGGGCCACCCGTCCACCCTAGGTCTCCCACCCGCTTTCAGGAGGAAGAGGAAGACCCAAGGAGAAGCTCCCAGGCCTGAAGGTCTTGGTCTTGCTAAACCAAATCAGAGGCCTGGGAGTCGGAGAGGCCTTTCAAAGTCAGCTTCAAAACAAACCCCACAGCAGCGTCTGGGGCGGCAGCCAGAAAAGCATCTGCTTTTTAAAAGGGGGGGGGGGCGGACCCCGCGGAGTGACCCCTGCTCCAGGGGGCAGGGAGGAGGAGGGGAGGCTGCAGCTCACCCCCATACCCCCACCCCCACATCTCTCCTGCTCTTTCTCCCAGTCGAGAGGAATCAATCGTCCAATGTCCCACCAGCAGCTAGGGAAACTTGCTCAGAAGTGCACTGTTACCCAGGGGGTGGGTCCATCTACTTTCTGCCCCACTCTCAAACACACACGTACGTGTACACACACATTCCTCTCATTTCACTTCTCCACCATCACACTCAGCGCCCCCCCCGGGCACACACACACACACACACATTTCCACCCTCTGATCCACCCACATTCACACCCACGTTTCCATATTCAGAACTACTGACACACACACACACACACACACACACAATCTCCCATACCCACACGCATATAGACATTCTCACATGCACAGTCTACCATAATTACACACACACACCCACTCAGACCCGCCCACATTCTTAGGAACACACACACACACACACACACACACTCTGACACCCTGCCACCCCCGCCCGCACTGAGATAGACACACACAGAGAGGGAGGGACAGAGCCAGGGCCCCATGGAGGGTCTCCCCGGCCGGGGCTGGGCGGTGACTGACTTACCGCGGGTCAGGGCGTTCCGGGCTCCGGCGGCGGGGTCGGGTCCGCGCCCGGGCGCCTGGGTCCCGGGGGCCAGGGACATGGTGGGGCATGGGCCCGGCCCCCTGGGCCCCCGGTGCGGTGCGGTGCGGTGCGGTGCGGTGCGGGGCGGTTGTGCGGCCCGGGGACGCGGGCGGCAGGACCGGCCCGGCCCGGCCCGGCCCGGCCCCGATCTCCTCTCCCCGGCCCGGCCCGGCCCGGCCCGGCCCCGCAGAGTTGGACCCGGAGTGGGAAAGCGGCGGCGGCTAAGCGGGGCCGGGGGCGGGGCGGGACGGGGCGGGGCGGAGGCCGGGACTCCTGGGTCCCCGGGGGCGGGTCCCCGGGGCCGGGCCGGGGGGTCGGCGGTGGCCGCACCGGTTGGGGTTTCCCCCCTCCGGGTCCCCGGTCCCGTTCGCCCTCCCACACACTGCCCAGACACGCCGCCCTACTCGACCTCCTTCTCTCTCACTCTTCTTCTCTTGCTCTCCTCTTCCTTTCCTTTCCTTTTTCTTTCTTTCTTTCTTTCTTTCTTTCTTTCTTTCTTTCTTTCTCTTTCTTCCTTCTTCCTTCCTTCCTTCCTTCCTTCCTTCCTTCCTTCCTTCCTTCCTTCCTTCCTTCCTTCCTTCCTTCCTTCCTTCCTTCCTTCCTTCCTTCCTTCCTTCCTTCCTTCCTTCCTTCCTTCCTTCCTTCCTTCTATCCGTCTGTCTGTCCTTCTTTCTCCCTCTTTGTCTTTCTCTAGTTCTCTCTAGTTTCCATCAGTCTTTTCTTCTTTCTCTGTCTTTTTCTTTCTTTCCTTTCTCTCTCCTCCTTCTTTTTCTCTATTTCTCTCTTCCTCTCTGAACTCTCTTCTTTCCTTCTCTCTTTCTTTTAATTCCTCCCTCTCTCTCTCTCTCTCTCTCTCTCTCTCTCTCTCTCTCGTCCCACCGCCCACCTCTTGGGGTTGGAGCAGCATGGAGAAGGGGCCTGGCCAGGGTGGGATAGAGAAGGGACTGTAGATTGTAAATTTACCGTGGACAGGGACAGTATAACTCTGTTACATTGTAATAGTAATGGTATTTGTTGAACACTTACTATGTACCAAGCACAGGGGTTTAGTAGAGTGCTCCGCACACAGTGAGCACTCAGTAGATGCGATTGATGTCCTCCCATCACCTCAAGTTCAACATGTCCATAGCTGAAGTCCTTGTCTTCCCTCCCAAACCCTGTCCTCCATGGGACTTTCCCATCACTGTAGACGGCACCACCATCCTTCCTGTCTCACAAGTCCATAACCTGAGCCTTATCCTTGACTCCTCTCCCTCTCTCTATTTCAACCCACATATTCAATCCATCACTAAATCCTGTGGGTTGCACCTTCACAACTAAGCTAAAATCCCCCCCTTTCCTCTCCATCCAAACTACTATCACATTAATACAATCACTCATCCTATCCCGCCTGGATTACTGCAGCAGCTTCCTTGCTGAGCTCCCAGCGTCCTGCCCTCCCCATTCCAGTCCATACTTCACTCTGCTGCCTGGATCATTTTTCTACAAAAACATTCAGGACATGTCACCCCACTCCTCAAAAAAACCCAGTGGGTGCCCATCCATCAGACAAAAACTCCTTAGCATTGGCTTTAAAGCACTCCATCTCCTTACCCCCTCCTACCTCATCTGGCTACTCTCCTACCTCAACCCAGCCCTCACACTTCACTCCCCTAATGCTAACCTTCCCACTGTGCCTCGATTTCTCCTGTCCCACCGCCAAACCCTGCCCCACATCCTGCCTCTGGCCTGGAATGCCCTCCCTCCTCAAATCTGACAGACCATTACTTTGCCCCCCCTTCAAAGTTTTATGGAAGGGACATCTCCTCCAGGAGGCCTTCCCTGATTAAGCCCCCCCTTTCTTCTTCTCCCACTCCATTCTGCATCGCCTTGACTTGCTCCCTTTGCCCTTTACCCTTCCCAGCCCCACAGCACTTATGTACATATCTGTAATGTGTTTATATTAATGCCACTCTCCCCCACACCTAGACTGTAAGTTCACTGTAGGCAGGGATTGTGTCTGTTTATTGTTGTATTGTACTGTCCCAAGTGTTTAGTATAGTGCTCTACACATAGTAAACTCTCAATAAATATGATTGAATGAATGAATTGATTGATTGATTGATTGATTGTGACTGGCCAGGGTGGGATGGAGACAGGGGGCGAGCTGAGGTGAGATGGAGACAAAGGGCTGGTTGGTAGTACAGTGCCCCAGCATTTATTACTGTGCCTGGCACAGAGTAAGCAAGCGCTTAACAAATACCATCATTATTATATCTGTTGCCGAATTGTACATTCCAAGCACTTCATACAGTGCTCTGCACATAGTAAACGCTCCATAAATACTATTGAATGAATGAATTAATTAGTTGGGTGGAGTTAAGGGGCTGGCTGTGGTAGAATGGAGAGAGGGGCCTAGTCAGGGTGGAGTGGAGATGGGGGCTGTAGACTGTAAGCTCAGTGTGGACCGGAAACACGTCCACAAACTGTTATACTGTACTCTCCCATAGGCTTAGTCCAGTGCTCTGCATACAGGAAGTGCTCAATAAATACCCATTGATTGAGTGATTGGGACTGGCAAAGGAAGGATGGAGCTGGGACTGGTCAGGGTGAAATGGAGACAGGGAGTTGGTCAGGGTGGAATGGAGGCAGGGGACTGACTCATCGTGAGTAGGAAATGTCTGCTGATTTCATTTTATTGTACTCTCCCAAGTGCTTAGTTCAGTGCTCTGCCCACAGTAGAAATACAATTGAATGAATGAGTAAATACGATTGAACGAGTGAATGAAAGATGGAAACATGAGCTTGGCTGGGATGAGATGGAGTCCAGGGGCTGGCGAAGGTTGTAGGAAGTTTTGGAACAGAGGCAGGGGTGAGAGGGAGGTAAGGGAATGGAAGGAGGCAGAGATCTGACTGGAAGAGGAGAAAGGTAAGGGGCTGGCTGACTCGGGTAGAATGGACGTAGAGGGCTGGCTGCGATGGTGGAGGAGGGTGGATGGTCTAGTGGGGTGATCAGATTTGGGGCAAGAGCACTTGCTCAGAGTGTGAGACCACCACCCAGGCCTGGAGAGTTGCAGGGGGAAATGGAGGTGCCCTGAAACACTCTCCCCTCTCCTCCTCCTCAACACTTCGTCCTCCCCTGTGTCGCTCCTCTCCTCTCTCTGGAATCCCACATTCCAGAGGCTGCAAACAGTAGTCTGTCCTTATCCCTGGGGTGTAGGTCCTAGGCTCCCTGAGTCAGGTCCCTCTGGTCCAGTTTGACCCTCCAGGGCAGGAGACAGGGCTGCCTCCTACTTGGGAGGGAAGACAGGAGGAGAAATGGCATAGCTGTTGGAGGAGGGCCCTCACCCCACCCCTAAGAAGTTGTCCTGTCAAGTCTATCCTCCTCCCTCAGGAAGAGGTTCTGAGGCTGGGACATCTTAACCTCATGCCCCAAACATGGCCTTGGCAGGGCAAAGTGCCTGGAATTTACCAAGCCTCAGGGAATTCATTCATTCAATCGCATTTAGTAAGCACTAATTGTACGCAGAGCATTGTATTAAGCACTTGGGAAAAACAGCAGTACAATACAATGATAAACAGTGGTATTAACTGCCCACAAGGAGCTCACAGTCTAGAGGAGGGGAGACAGACGATATAAATAAATAAAATTACATATATATATATATATATATAAATACTGCGGAACTGAGAGTGGAGGGAAGATCAGGGAAATGCAGAAGAGAATGGGAGAGGAGGAAAAGTGGAGTTTAGTCTGGGAAGGCCTCTTGGAGGTGATATGCCTTCTATAAGGCTTTGAAGCCAGGGGTACCTGCAGATTCACCTGAAAGGGGTTGGGGGGAGAGTCTGTCAAGTTTGAGGAGGGAGGGTGTTCCAGGCCAGAGGCAGGATATAGGCCAGGGGTCTGTAGCGAGATAGGTGAGATAGGCACAGTGAGAAGGTTAGCATTAGGGGAGCAAAGTGTGTGGGCTGGGTTGTAGAAGGGAAGATGCGAGGTGAGATAGGAGGGGGCAAGGTGATGGAGCTCTTAAAAGTCAATGGTGAGTAGTTTTTGTTTGACACAGAGGTGGATGGGCAACCACTGGAGATTTCTGGGGAGGGGAGTGACATGTCCTGAACATTTTTGTAGAAAGATGATCCAGGTAGCATAGTGAAGTATGGACTGGAGTGGGGAGAGGCAGGAGTTGGGAGGTCAGTAAGGAGGCTAGACAGAATAGGATGAGTAATTGTATTAATGTGGTAGCAGGTTGGATGGAGAGGAGAGGGGGAATTTTAACAATGTTGTGAAGAGGGGGACTGACAGGATTTGGTGACAGATTGAATAGGTGGGTTGAATGAGAGGGAGGAATTGGAACTCTAAAGTGGACTGGCTCCCTCAGAGGATCCTGGCGGGAAGTTGTGTCCCCAGTTCCTACCCCCAAGGAGCTGGAAGAAGAGGGTGGAGGCCCAGCCCTCCCCAGGAGCTCAGAATCCAGACTGTACCAGTCGCAAGTATCTCCAGAGGTTTCTATGTCTGGAGGGTGGGGAGAGACGAAAGGGAGAGTTGCTGGAACGAGATGAGGAATCAAGAATAGGATGCTAGGCTAGGTTTTAGTGGTGGTCCAGGAAGAGAAGGAGGGGAAACAGAAATCCAAGAAGAGAGCAGTATTTTACAGTTAATAGACATAGATTGTTAGGCCCAGGAAACCCCTCCCATAAGCCTCCCCCAGGCATGGGGAATGGGTAGTTTACAATCTAGCAGAGGAAACAAATGTGAAAATAAATTCTGGAGCAGGCAAGGGAAGCAACTGAATACTGTGTGACTGTGCCTCGATTTCCTCATCTGTACCATAGGGATTAAGATTGTGAGCATCATGTGGGAGAGGGACTGTGTCTAACCTTATTAGCTTGTATCTACCCCAGCCCTTAGTACAGTGCCTGGCACAAAGCACTTAACAAATACCATTAAAGAATATTTTTTTAAAAACAGGATATGTACATAAATGCTCTGAGGATGGGATGGGTGGGGTAAGTATCTAAATGCTGAGAGGATTGGACTAATTGCAGGGGAAGCTGCATAGCCTAATGGAAAGAGCACCGCCCTATAGTCAGAGGAACTGGGTTCTAATCCCAGCTCCACCGATTATCTGCTGTGCGACTTTTGGGCAAGTCACTGTGCCTGAGTTACCTCATCTGTAAAATGGGGATTAAATCCTCCTTCCTCTGACTAAGACTGTGATCCCATGTGGGACAAGAACTGTGTATATGATTATCTTGTATCTTCCCCAGTGATTAGTGTAATTCCTGGCACCTAGTAAGTACTTAACAAATACCATTAAAAAATGGGTGAGGCAGGTAGGGAGGAGAAAAGAATGGGTTGGGCGCGGGGCGGAAAGGCAGTGAGAATTTAGTGCCGTGCTGAAGGAGATCTGATTCAGTAGGACTTTGAAAATGTAGAGAGTAGTGGTCTGTCAGATATGAAGGGGGAGGGAGTTCAAGGCAGGCAGGAAAACATGAGCAAGGGATCAACAACAGGTGAATG
Source organism: Ornithorhynchus anatinus (assembly GCF_004115215.2). Taxonomy (NCBI): domain Eukaryota; kingdom Metazoa; phylum Chordata; class Mammalia; order Monotremata; family Ornithorhynchidae; genus Ornithorhynchus; species Ornithorhynchus anatinus. The sequence goes on along the minus strand of NC_041737.1, from coordinate 37,923,720 downwards.
AGAGTGAGGGGCAGTGAAGAGGTTGGTATTAAAGGAGCTAAGTGTGCATACTGGGTTGTAGTGGGAGAGGAGTGAGCAGGGAGTGAGTTTACTGTGTGCCTTGAATAGTATGGTGAAGGGTGGAAAGCAACATTGCTTAGCAGAGAGAGCATAGGCCTGGAAGTCAGAAGATCTGGGTTCTAACCCCAGCTCTTCCACTTGTCAGCTGCAAGACCTTGGGCAAGTCCTTTAAATTCTCTGTGCCTCAGCTTCTTCATCTGTAAAATGGGGAATCAATATCTGTTCTCTTTCCCATTTAGACTATGTCCAACCTGATTATCTTGCATAAATCCCAGAGGGTAGTACCGTGTTTGGTGCAAAGTAAGCATTTAACAAGTATTATTATTGTTATTATTATCATTATTATTTCTTCTTGATGCAGTGATGGATGTCCAGCCAACTCAAACTCAACTGACCGAAGCTGAACTTATCTTCCCCTTGCAAATTATCCCCTCCCGACTTCATCTGCAACCTGCAACCGCAGCATTATCCTCGACTCAGTTCCTTCCTTCATATTCAGTCAACCATTAAATCTTCTCAATTTTATCTCCACGATATCTCTAGAATTTGCTCCTTTCCATACAAACTGTTACCACACCAGTTCAAGCACATCGTAACATTTGCCTGAGGCTCAAGCTTCTCCAGTCTATACTTCACTCTGCTGCCCAGATCATTTTTTCTAAAAAATGTTCTGCATACATCTCCCCAGTTCTCAGAAAACCTCAATTGTACTTACCCAAGCACTTAGTAGTGTTCTGCACAAACCAAGCCTTCAATAAAACCTCTGAATGATTAATAGATTGGTTGATCATTTATTCTGCCCAACCAACCATACACTGTATGCAGCATGTATGCATTCAGTATCTGAACAGCACCAAAATACACAGCCACTGTGTTTTGATCAAATGATAATATTTATTGAGTGCTTACTGTGTGCAGAACTCTGTATTAAGCCCTTACGAGAGTACAACATAACAATATAAGAGACACATTCTCTGCCCACAAGAAGCTTACAGTCTAGAGGGGTTGTTTACATTGATGCCCCTCAAATCAGTACTCTACTATCAATCAATCGATTATATTTATTGAGCATTTACTGTGGGCAGAGCACTGTACTAAGCACTTGGCAAAGTAGAATAGTATAATAGTGTTAGTAGACAAGGAGTTTACAGCTTATGGGCAAATTTACAGCATACTGAATGGGACAGACATTCAAGTAAATTACAGATAGAGTAAATAGATTATAAGCATATTTACATTGATGCTGTGGGGCTGTGATAAGTATTAAGTCCAAAAGTATAATGATAATCATTATTATTATCATTGTATTTGTGGGCAGGGATTATGTTGACAGATTTGTTGTATTATTCTCTCCCAAGTACTTAGTATAGTGCTCAGTACACAATAAGTGCTCAGTAAATGCCATCGACTGATTCATTTGTTAGCCATTTTCTGTACGTTAAGCACTGTTTTAAGCACTATGGTAGATATAAGTCAATAGGGTCTCATATTGTCCCTGTCTCTCATGAGGTCCACAGTTTAAGTAGGAGGGAGTAGGATTTAATCTCCATTTTGCAGATGAGATAACTGAGGTGCAGAAAAGTTAAGTGACTTGCCCAAGGTCACAAAGCAGACAACTGGAAGAAGTATGATTAGAACCCAGGTCCTCTGACTCTCAGATCTGGGCTCTTTCCATTAGGCCAACCTATCTCAAATAATACAACACATCACTTCTGGGAAGTAACAGTGATATATGGCCAGCCCCACACTAATTAGATGCTTCTTTGAATAGAGTCAGCCTCTGCAAGGAGGGAAAAATGTAAGAGCTTAAATTTGGAAGGTAAGTTAGATGTGCTGAAGTAACTGGACACAGGTGAGCCTCTAATAGGTGTATGCAAAGCTTTTGATTAGTCCCTTTATAGGTATACACATGTTAACGTTTCGCGTTCAAATTCCTAATCTTTTATTATTGATGCATATTCACGTTGCTATTTGATCATATGAATTAATAAACAGGGTTAGTTATTTTGCTATAATGAAGACCCCAATGATTGCTACAGCGGATGTGAATGACTGACTTGACAAGAGCGGAACAATTGGGTGAGCTCACAGCAGCATCTTGCTGCTCAAAAGTCACACTGAGCTGGACTAGTAGAAAGAACACAGGCCTCAGAGTCAGACGACCTGTGTTCTGATTACAGCTCTGCCATTTACCTCTTGTTGCGTGACCTTGGACAAGTCACTTAACTTATCTGAGCCTCAGTTTCTTCATCTTCAAAATAGAGATTTGATACCTCTTCTCCCTCCTACTTCCTACTGTGAGTCCCAGTGGGGGAACGAATGGTCTCATATCTATCTCAGAACTTAGTACAATGCTTGGCACAAAGTAAGTGCTTAACAAGTACCAACCACAATTGTTATTATTATTATTATGATGCTGTTTCACAGCCCTGGATTGCATCCATACCCTAATCAATCAGTGGTATTTATTGAGTGCTTATTACGTGCAAAGCAGTGTACTAAGCATTTGGGAGAGTTCGATACAACAGTTAGTTGACACTCTCCCTTGCCCACAACGAGCTCTCAGTGCAAGCGACTGGCTTCAAGGGGCCTGAGTGAAAGGAGGTGGATGGCTTAGCGCAAACCCTCACTGGTAGACTTCAAGCTCCTTGTGGGTAGGGATGGTGTCCTACCTATTGTATTATACTTTCCCAAGGGCTTAGTATACAGTACTGGGCAACACAGTATTAATACAATAATGGAATTTATTAAGCAGTGACTGTATCCCGAGCACCATTTTAACTGCTATGGTAGAAAGAAGATAATTGAAGTCGGACACAGTCCCTATCCCACATGGGGTTCACAGCCTAAGTAGGAGGGGGACAGGTATTGAAACCTCATTTTGCAGATGAGGAAACTTGAGTCATTGAGAAGTAATGTGATTTGCCCACAGTCACCCGGCAGGCAAGCGGCAGAGCCAGAATCAGAATCCAGATTCTTCTGACTCCCAAAGCCATGCTCTTTCCACGAAGCTAATGCTGCTTCAACAAACAACATGGCAGCACGACAAGGTACAATCTTTTTATGAGTAGACTGAGGCCAGGCCTGTAGGTCTCCCATTGTTTTTTTCAATCATATACACCCTCTCCATTCATTAAATCGCATTTATTGAGCACTTACTGGGTGCAAAGCACTGTAATAAGTGCTTGGGAGAGTACAATGCAACAATGAACAGACACATTCCCTGTCCAGAAGGAGCTCACCAACCACTATGGCTAAGCCAATCTACTGATAATTGCCACCACTCCTCCTCACCACACAGAATCTCCCCCCGCCCCAGCCCTGACCCACTCAGTACAAGCCAGGCAGCAGAGATAAAAGTCGCAGCTGAACGCTTTAAACATCGTGCTTAGTACAGTGCTCTGCACATAGTAAGTGCTCAATGAATACTATTGAATGAATGAATCCCTACCACTGGATGGCATGTTACCCCACAGGGAAATAGCACCAGCTTTGCTCCTTACCATCAGGGAGACTCTATCCCTTCCTATCTTCCTCCACCTCGAAGGGAAAGGAAAAGTACCCATAATATGAGGCCTCCACAGAATCTCAGGAACACTGGTGACCATTGCAGTGGTTTCTGTGGCTGCAGGTGTGTCTTGTATTAGGAGTCTCTTCATGGCTCCTGAAATTCTTCTCTTCCAGCCACAGTACCCTAATGATTTTTGTCTTTATTGTGTGTATGCATCCTTAGCTTTTATACTGTTATAGTACTTTATCATTTCATCATTCCTTATGTGTCTATCACCAATCTCTTCTCCCTGCTATAATCTCTGATTGTAAGCCCCTGGAGGGCCAGGGACTATATTTAATTCCCACGGCTGTATACTTTCCCCGTGCTTAGCAAAATACACCTCACAGAGTAAGTGTTTAAGAAATACTATTCCTCCTTTTCCTCCTCCTATTACCCATCAGTGAACTTCACAACGAATAACATCTTCTTGAGCACAAAGGATATATGAACATGTATATATGTATATATATATGTGTGAATATATATAAATATTTACAGTGTTAACCAGATATAATGCATACCATAATACTCCATATAATAATATTAACTATATTGTGTTTTTGTTACTTTAAATTATATTGGTTTTGTCTATATTTTGGATCTTGGAAACACATTAATGCATTTTACATCAATTAGTGCTTCTTCATTTAACAACCTATTTTCATGGAACCAATTAGAAGCACTTACCTGGGGTTTTCAGCAATCTTAACAGGGAATCTTTTTTCAAAGTATAAATAAAACTCTTAAGGGCCGTCCCTAAACGTTTGATTACAGGTGAAACTTGTAAACAGCAAGAGGAAATAAAATTCAGGAAAGCAGTTGTTGTAATGAGAACTCTGCTTCCCCAAAGAACTCCTGATAGGCCAGTTAAACTCTAGAACATTAACTTTCAGCAAAAGCACCCTTTCCAAGTCCTTCTTAATCCTTTTGCTCATCCCCATTAAGAATTATATTTGTTTCATGATATAATTTATCCTACTCATCCCGACTGAAGCAGTGCCCACAGAGACAAGGGCAAGGCATAGTGAGGTTCTGGAAAGTCACTTCCTGAAACAAGCCAGAAGGGTAAGCATAAGTGGGAGGGAAGATCATATGAGGGCAAAGGAAATCAGCTTTGCTTCTACCAGGATTCCAATCTCTATACCAATTAATCCAAAATCAACTCAAACTAATCTGAATTTAGATGATAATTGCAAGAAGGGAGGTATTTGTTCAGCAATCAGTTAATCAGTGATACTTAGAGAAGCAGCTTGGCTTAGTGGAAAGAGCCCGGGTTTGGGAGTCAGAGGACGGATCTCCTAATCCTGGCTCCACCACTTGTCAGCTGTGTGACTTTGGGCAAGCCACTTCACCTCTCTGTGCCTCAGCTACCTCATCTGTAAAATGGGGATTAAGACTGTGAGCCCCACGTGGGACTACCTGATTACCTTTTATCTACCCCAGCGCTTAGAACAGTGCTCAGCACGAAGTAAGCATTTAACAAACACCATTATTATTATTACTTCTCGAACCCTAAGTGTGTGCAGAGTGTTGTGAGAGTTTAATACAACAGACTCGGTATATGCGTTCCCTTATCCACAAGGAGCTTACAGTCTAGTCTATAGCACTTATATGACAAGCACTGTGCTAAGTGCTGGGATAAAGGCAAGATAAGCAGAAAGTAGTGTCTGTCCCACATGAGGTTCACAGTCTACTGGGGAAGGAGATGAAGGTTCCAAAGAGGACTTAGTCATGATCTTGTTTCTGTTTCAATGCGGGGGTCAAATCTGCTTCTTTTCAATGTTGGCAGATCGTCTAGTCTAGACATTGATTCTCAAGATCCTCACTCACTTAGACCCAACCTTTGAAGAATCCTTAAAGGCCTGAAAACTTTCATCCCTTGAATCTGTCAGCTCCTTGTGTATTGTACTCTTTCCAGCAATTAGTACAGTGCTCTGCACACAGTAAGCACTCAATAAATACCACTGCTTGATCGAGTGATGAAACAGGGTACTCCACGATCAATTAGAGGAAGATTTTTTCAGATTTTCCATCGTAAATTGCCTGACACTGTGCGATGGGTAAGGACAATTTTATGCTCAGCAGAACAGAGGCAGATCAGGTACAATCAGGTTTCAGATTGAGTCTGCAGGTTTAGTTTTGGGTTTTGAGAACTTTAACAAGGGTCATACTCTCTGAGGACAGCTGGCACTTATGATAATACTGCGGTCCCACCAATCCCAAAATACTTGCAGAACCAGGACATAACCTACTTTGGGTCTGCAAAGTTCCTTAGAGAAGTCATCCCAGCAGAAGTCCTGGTTTCCCCCCGGGGATCCATTTTTCAAAGGAATTTTTCAGAGTTAGAGCTATTCCCAGAGTAAGCAATGCTGCCTCACGTTTCACATTATAGATTCGGATTTTCCACTCCACATGAGGGATGCCTATCTCTCGCCCATTTCATCTTTAGGGGAGGATGTGCTGTCCCTTGAGTTAATGATTTCTAAATCGGGGAGCCGTATTTTTTTTTCCACCTAGTAGAAAAAGGAGGGAGGCATTAATCAGAGAATCCCAACCCAACTTGAGAGAAAGCTGAAAAATCCTAGAAAAAACAATTGGCACTTTGAAGTGCTGTTAGCAGGTTAGACTGTGCTCTCCCTCTTCCACATGTCTCTCTGGTACACTTAGGCCCCGGGCAAGAGATACATAAAAAATTGTACAATCCAAATGAGATGAAATGAAGAAAATTCATTCTTAGGTCTCTGGTGACCTGACTCCCGTTCCCACCATTCTTCAACAGACTCGTAGCTCTTCTACCACTGAGATTGTTTCCCTATTTATGGCTGATAATGAAGCTTGAGCAATCACAACTACCATAGTCCTTCTGTTTACATGGCTGTGTTGCTCATGGTATGTGGAGATGGTCTGAAAAGACATTCCTTCGATTGATGGCAATTCTAAATTGTTCAGTTGAAGGAATCTGTGACCTCATTGCAAATTAAGAATTCATTCACAGTGTTTATTTTCTCCTGATGGGCATTTTGAAGAGTTGGAATTAAAAAAAAAACACTCATAATTAGATTTATAGCAAAATGTACTCCTTTTTGTGATTGAGCATCAGCTTCTTCATGGAAACATTAAATAGGCAGGCTACACATTGTTCCTCCAAGGAAAGGAGATTTGATTGTAAACTCAATCAGGGAAAAGACCACCTTGCAAAACAAGAAAAAATCTGCCTTATAATTCATATTTCTGCAAACATGCCAGTCAACTGAGTTGAGTTCAAATAATTAACTTATTTAGACGATATTTCCCGTTAGTATTCAACTTTACAAATTGTAATGCAAATTTAATAACTTTTATAACCTCGTGGGATTACTTTGTTCTATCATCAGTCAATATTTATATATTATACATATGCAACTACCACTCTAAAGATATGTTTAAAGATAATGTAACAGCCTCTCCAGTCTCATTTTAATTCCCCAATATTGAGTAAAAGAATTCAACCACATAGGAGTCTAGAAAACCTGATTTTCTATATAGTTTTCAGTAGCATTCCAAAACCCTGAGAGGTACACAAATATTATTATAGAAGGTTAAATGTAGGTTATCCCCTGGGGTTTCAGGAATCAGTTTGAATTTTATCACGCATTTCCTCTGCTGACTGTTACAGTCATAAACAGTTCTTTAAGGAATTCCCTATGATATGTAAAAGCCAAAAAGTAAATGGGACCATCTGATAATAACTGTGGTATTTACAAGAAGAATTAACTTTTCTCCACTCCTACACAGCTTTTCAAGGGCAGCTTCACACTCAGTTTCCAATAATTAAGACAGTTGTTTTACTAATTCAAACACATACCTTGTTAGGTGCATTTTTTGGAAACAATGATCCTGATTGACTTTTTGCATTGATTTAATTCAATAAATTGCTCCATTTTTTATTTCCATTTCCCTATTAAAACAGACTCAAAGACTGGTTCAAGTCTACTTCATTTATTGTTAATTTCATTAATTAACACTCGGGCTACATCCACTCTTGGTTGATTAATATGCTGCATGAGCAACATCTGTTTGCCTTTCATCAACAATTGTGGCAGATCTTGAATATCGTAAATTTCTTTCCCTCATAAGTACTCCTGCATGGAAGAGAGGCTCAGGCCAATCGTAGGGTTCTGACATTCCTTACCGTGTTTGAATTAACCAGTAGGTTATGGAGTTTGTTTGTCTCGATCAGTGTTAACAATTATAAATATAAGGGGGAGGGGTGTAAAAGTCTGTTCCAGAAGAATTGATTATAATCAACCTTTGGTATTAGTCCACTGGATTCTGAGACCAAATCAAGTTAGAAATAGAATTTGGTTAGACTTATTGCGCTATAAGGTAGTGCCCCATCTAAAGAAATGAGTAGCAAAATCAGGTAGGCCAGCCGGGTATTAGGTGCTGAGGAAAATTACAGTAACAAGCTAAAGAGCCATGATCCCTACCTGCTAGGTTTCTGCAGTCTAGGCAGGCAGGCCTGGAGGAATAAGATCTCAAGAGATTGGAGAACATCATGGGTTCTTTGGTATGTGGTTTTACAAGGATTAGGTCTGCAATAGCTGGTATCTTTATTTTTTTCTGATTCAAAGAGTCAAAATGCAGACAGAACTCGGCTGGCATTAAAAAAAAAAAATGTGAGCCAGATGGTCAATACAATCCAGAGAGGAAATATGTGCTATTTCCCTACTATTTTGGAAGATAACTGGAATCTCTGCTCGCTCTCTCTTCCTGGAGTGCTTTACCAACCCCACCCAGCAAAACGGATCAGTTTATCACACATCAGGCCTAAAGCCAATTCAGTGTCCTATGGGACCACTAAGCCCCCATCCCACTTCAAAGGAATGCTATAATGAGGAGGTGAATTAAATTTGGTGGGGAGGAGGGAGTACTGGATTGCAGGCAGGGAAGGGCACTTATTCGCCTACCTAGTAGAGATGAGTCCAACCTATTGGACCCCTGTAGTTGGACTCTAGCTTAATTGGCAAAGATAAGATCATATAGCAAACCCATCCATGATTCTGGACAATAGGTCATATCTGTCTCTAGAACAAACACTTCACAAGAACTCCTCATTCCCCAAATGAGATCTACACCTCCTCTAATCCATTAGAGACACAGAATGAATAATATACTGGAAGGGAACTCTATTCAGTGTATTATTATGTTATACCAGGATATCCTGTTGATAGACGCATAAAGGTTTGCCTAAGTGTTCTGGATCATATTTAATATGCATTCAGAGATTACACAATCATGCCTCTTTCTCTCCTACCTCAGTACATTGGGTGAATGAGCATTAACAATACTATGCCTTCTGCATTTTGGACTCATCATATACAATGAAGCCAGTTACATGGTGTGTATTATTCTTAATACATATTCAGAGCATATCTTATAACAGTTCCTCTGGAGCCATTAAGCGGGTATGCTGTGAATGCATATGAACAGTAGAATAGATTTGCATATTAGGAGTCCACTGTGTTGAATGCATGGTAAAATCATTATAAAAAACATAGTTATAAAACATAGAAGCGGTTCACTTAAGCTTCACACTAAAAATTCCACTTAGTGGCTGGGTCTCATTCCTGGGTCTGAAATTAACAGAACACCCTCACACTGCATTGTAAGAGTTCCCTTTTTCTGTTACAAGGGGTCGGAATTCAGACTGAGGTCTGCTGACATTTTAAAAGGAAAGCCCAGCAGGTGAGGGGAAAGGGTCAAAATCTTCCAGAGAGTGAACCCAGCCCTATAATGTGCCAGTTCACGGCTATTTTACAAGATGATATAGTCTCTGGGCTACCATTTTAAATATTCTTTAAATGGTCAGAAGGTTCATGTAACCTTTTAGCAGTCACTGGAGCCACTAATTTGAAGTGACACTAAAACTGCAGTCTTTTCATTAATAAGATGCCACTGCAATTAGCAAGTTGTTGATCAACTAAATGGGCAAGCTCCTCCCGGGGATTGCTGCCCAGAAGAGTCAAACTCACAACATTCTACAGCTTCCTGGAGCCTCTTGGCTGAATCCCGCCCTGTTCAGTAGACTTCACTGGGGAGATACAGTAAATTGAATCAATAAGGCATAACAGGCTGTGCATTTCTGGGCGATTTTACACTCCCTGACTGCTGTTATAAGGCTGCAAGCTGAAGTCTGAGTGACTTTAACCAGCTAAGAAATGCAATAATCCTCTAGAAACGCAGGGCTTGTTATGTCTCATTGCTATTATGAAATGGAATTTCATCATAGCACAAAAGGAAAACAGTCAGATTTCTGCATTCAGGGAGCATTATTAACGTGAATATGACATCTTAGACATCCAGTCGGAAGGCTCCAATTGTGCACAGTGTTCTAAAGTCATTTCATAAACTAGATAATATTGCTTCAGAGACAGGAGCCCCTGTTTTCAGGGCTGTGCACACAAGCGATTAATGCAAAACGCCAAGCATCAAATGTTTATGTGCCTGTAAGTAAATATGATGCTCTATCAATTGTAAAATGAAAATGTCACAACACAGCATCAAAACAGAAAAAGTTCCCCAATTGCCCAGGTTTTATATTCAAGGGAGGAAATTCTCCCAATATAATGAGCAGATTATTATCTAGGGCATTCGTAGTAATTGTACTGAGTGAGGAAAGGTGTACAATTGAAGATAGAGTGAAACAGGTGATGGAAATTTTAGGGATTTTTCCTCCTGGTAAAAAACTGGCTCCATTACCGTCCCCCTTATCCTTAATCAACTGACTGACAGTATTTATTGATCACTTACGGTGTGCAGACTACAATACTAAGCACTTGGGAGACTACAACTCAAAAGAGTTGGTAAATATGGTCCTGCCCCCAACAAGCTTACAGCCTAAAGGGAGAATTTAAGAAACTGAGAGAACATGCTTGTAGATTTTTATTCCATGTAAGTGGATCTTGCCAAAAGCGATGTCCTGAAGGTGGGAGATTCTGCAAATCAGAAGGAGAGTCAGGAATTGAAATTTTCATCTGAACGTTTCTGGGGAACATGTTTGGAAGAGTGGGTTTTGAGGTAGAATGGGGGGTGGGATTTGAACCATCCAGCCCTGTTTGATCCAGTAGGATAAGAAGTGCCAATTCTTTGGACAGCACAGTTTCCAGATGCAGTTGGCTTACCGAAGCTGGTGGAAAAGAATCCTGCTGATACTGCAAAACCTTGGGGCATGAGGACAGAACAGCAGGTGGAGACCAAGAAAAGCATGCCCTTTGGGAATGCCTGAAACTTGCAAGAGAATAACATTAGAACAGTTGGTCTTAGAGGGGTATCCCTTTCTCCAGGGACTACAAGGCTCTTCCTAGTCTGGCTTCATCATTTCCACCTGCTCCACCTCACTTACTATACCCCTCTGCTCTCCCCGAACCCACCACCACCACAAGAAGGGCTCCCATCAACCCCCCTCCTCCAAGTGTTCCATGGCTCCAGTTGGAAATAGAATCCAGAACCAGATGGGACAATGGTCTTACCCTGTTAGAGGCTGCTCATGACCTTATATTCTTAAATCCCTTCAACATCTTTTGTTTGAGACTCCTGCCTTCACACACAGTCTTCCCCCAACCTGAAATGTCCTCTCCCCTCCCCTTCTCCAATCCAAATCCCTCTCCTCCAAAGCCCTCGTTAAAGACTACCTCTTCCAATAAACATTCCCAGATTATCTGTCTGTTCTCCCTTTCTTTGTTCTTAGATTGGGAGTGTCTTCAGGACCTGGGACCGGCTCTAATCTTTGTCTGTGCATTTCTTTCTCAGTCTTTAGAACAGTATTCTGCACAAAGCAAGTGCTCAATAAACACCATTACTATTACTACTACAATTATTACTTGTAGTTGTAAAGTAGTAGATGCAGAAATAGTAGAAGCATTGGTCAATCAATGGTATTTATTGAGAGCACTGTACTAAGCACTTCCTCCTGGTAACTAAGCAAAAAAGTTGGTAGATGTGATCCCTGCCCACCGAGAGCTTACAGTCTACAGGGGAAGACAGATATTAAAATAAATTATGGAATTTAAATAATTTAAATAATTTAAATGATTTAAAGAGATTTTAATTTAAATAATATAAACAGACATTTAAATAAATTATGGAATTGGTACAACTGTAGTACTACTTCTACAACTATTACTACCATTTTTACTTCTTCTACTCCTCTTCCTCCTCCTTCTCCACCTACCACTACAAGAAAACAAGAGTAGAGGAACCATGATATTCCAGAATCCATTATTACTACTACTGCTGGTGCAGGGACTCAATCTGGGCCCTGATATATTTAAATATTCCTGTATAATTAAGTTCACTTCAGCTCTGAGGGAATATTTTCTTAGGTAATACTTTGTGGGTATATCAGTTGTTATGAAGTCTTCATTTCATGTTTATTTCTGAGATTTTTGTTTAAATTTGGGGAGGAAAATTACCTCAATCATCTCCCCTCAGAAGAGGCCTAAATAATCTCTTGATTCCGCAGATAATCCACATTCCTCATTTAGTTTCAAATGCCATCAAACCTTTTATTATTAGAGCTATGGAGAAACAAGATTGATTAATGGGAGTTGTTCTCCCCTCCCTTTTCTGTATAATCTGAAGTGGTGGAGAAAAGAAAAATGGCAAATCGACCAAAGAGCACGCAGAAGAAAGGAAGAAAGAGAAGCCCGGGATGTGGATAAACCACCAGTGGTGGACACTCAACTACTATCAAAACTGTTATGGAGCTGAATATCACTAAATTCACTGCATGACTCAACAAGTTTTGGGTTCTCTGGTTCTCACTGAGCACTAAGTATCTGTTGCAACAAAAATGGGTCTATGTTGAAACTTGAAAGCAAATGACATTTAAGAGCCTATTTTCCAGGCTGCCTGTCGGACAGCCAGCTTGGAAATGGAATAAATTCTTTTGTTCAATTTATGAACCAGCACTTGCATTTCCTATGAAGAGGCATACTCATAGCCAAACAGAGCTGCAGGAACCTCAGTCAAGTTCAGAGCTAGTAGCTTCTGATTGGACATTAGTATGGGTTGCTGAAGAAAGCCATTTTTCAGGGTGAAAGGTGAGATTTGAGCTTTGGCTATTTGGCTGTGGCCATATTGTTTCTTTTCATTTTATGGTGTATTATTTTACAGAGAAGGGATCATAGAATTCAAGGAAAGGGAAGTTTATATTTTATTTTAAGATACAGTTTATATGAGCATCAAACATGAGTGTTTTATTTAATTCTGCAGGATGCTACCTTTCTAGTTCCCCGAAATACAATGCCCATAAATCCATGTTTGCAGACACCTTGAAATATTTATTGAATAATACAATACAGAATCTAAAAGGTAATCTTCTTTTATGAATACTGGCACAATTGCACTCAGCTCCAGGGGAGATTTGAAAAAAGTGGTGGGCAAGATCAGACACTGTTTATATCCCACCTCCAGCAAGATATAACTTTGCTTTTGGCTGACCTTTAAGTAAAAGCAGTGGTTATGTAACCAAGTAAGCTAAAAACTAAACAGGAAAAGACAAGAAAGGGTCATGTAACTCAGAATGAACTAGATACTTATTAAACTTTGATTTTTATAGTGTTCCTTAAAGGAACACAGAAGATTCCTAAAACTTTTTCTACCTTATACTTTCTTAACTGAAATTAAGTGTGGGTGTCCAGCATGTTATTTAACACTTTGTGGTTCTTTCCATCTTCCCACCCGCCTCATTCAAGCCTCTACTGCATCAAATTTGTTTGGAGTGAATTGAAAGGAAAACTAGGAAATTCACAAATATTAAATGCATAGTACTCAAATCTTTTATTCATTTAATCCATTTCACAATCTAATAAGAGCATATGTTCACCATTGAAGTGTTGCACTTGGCCATACCTGAAAAAGGTTAAACAGAAACCTTTGCTAAATGATTGAAGCTATGAGAGGACTAGAGAATGCAGGAGTGGGGTCAGTCAGGCCCATGGTTCATCCAGTCAGGATTCTCTCCCCAGTAGCAACTCCAAGATGCTTGGAGAAACTAGGCAAGGCTGCCCTCTGGACTGCCAACCTCCAAGTCATGGATGAACCATTTAACACCTTTAACTTTCCCCTCCACATCCTTAACTTCCTTTCAAGTGACCCAAGAATTCATCCCAGTTCCACTTGAACCTACTGACATTTTCATCAGTCAAGCAATCAATCGATCAGTCACATTTATTGAGCACGTAACTACGTGCAGAGCATTGTACTAAGCACTATTATCGCCTTCTCAATTGACCCCAGTGGTAACCTCAGGGGTGGGTGGATTGGGCAGTCACTCAGAGCGCCACTTTAAAGAGCTGCCAGTTTCACAGTGCCTACTGTACCCAGAGTAGGAAAGAGTAACATACCTCGTTGTCTGGATGTAGGCAATGTGCATTATCTGTCAGGGAGAAATGGATAGGGAGTGTAACTGGCAGTGCAGAATTCATCATACAATTAGCAAATGCTTATCCTTTTCTTAGTTAATTGGCTGAGAGACAATATTAAATAATACCATACTTATATAATTGCCCCATTTTTTACACGTAATTTCTGCATCCCCAAAACAAGAGAGGAGCTGTTACATGGAGGATTAGTAAGGGAAGCAGAAGGAAAAAGTGAAGAAAAAATTAGGAGGGAGGAAAAGGAAGGAAGAGGAAGTAATAGGGAATGCACTTGAATGTGCTTCTTTTTTTAATGGCATTTGTTTAGCACATACTTTGCTCCAGGCACTGTACTAAGCACTGGGGTTGACAGAAGCTAATCAGGGTGGATACAGTCCCTTTCCCACATAGGGTTTACAATATTAATCCCCATTTTAAAGATGTTAACTGAGGCACAGCCAAGTTAAGTGACTTTCCCAAGGTCACACAGAAGACACATGGATTAGAACCCAGGTCCTTTGACTCCCAAGCTCCTGTTCTTTTTTGTAGGCCACACTGTTTTTCAAGTACTTCTATTGCACTCTCCAAAGGACTGCATACAATATGCATTCAATGAATTAACTCCCCCCACCTTTACTGTTTGTGTGTATTCTAACCCTTTTTTCCCCTACTGTATTTGTTAAGTGCTTACTATGGGCCAGTCGATCTACTAAACACTGGGCTAGATAAAAACTAATCTGGTTGCACCCGGTTCATGTCCCACATGGGGCTTGCAGCCTTAATCCCCATTTTACAGATGAGGCAGTGGAGGTACAAAGAGTTAAGTAGCTTGCCCATGTTCACGCGAAAGACAGGTGGTGGAGCTGGGATAAGAACACAAGTCCTTCTGACGTCCTAGGCCATGCTGCCGCGTCTCCTATCCATGCCAAGCTTAATGAATGAAGGCAGGGAGAAGCTGGAAACAGAGAGACGACAGAGGATTTCGAGGCCATCACCCAAAGCCGACATGATTAGTGTTTTAATCAGTGCAGGGGCTGTATGGGTGGGGAGGAAAGGATGGGTCTGTGAGATTCATTCAATAGTAGCTTGATTGATTAATCTGGCCCAACCAACATCCTTTAGAGTAGAGTCCTCTAGACTCACCCATGCCCATCACCCCCGCCGATTGTTCCAGACCTTTAACTCTCTCCTTAGGCCCCCTGTTCCTCCCCCTCCCCCATCTCTCACCCCCAATGATCTGGCCACCTATTTCCTCACAAAAATCAACACAATCAGGTATGAGCTCCCCAAAGTCACCCCTCCCTCTCTCCCCTCCCTGCCACCAACCCTTTCCCCTACTTTCCCATCCTTCCCTGCAGTATCCTCAGAGGAGATCTCCTCCCTCCTCGCAAGTGCCACCCCCTCCACCTGCGCCTCGGACCCCATTCCCTCTCACCTTCTTAAAACCATCGCCCCTGCCCTCCTACCTTCCTTAACTTCTATTTTTAACCACTCAATCTCCAAGGGCTCCTTCCCCTCTGCCTTCAAACATGCCCACATCTCCCCCATCCTAAAAAAACCCGCTCTTGACCCCACTTCCCCCTCCAGTTATCGTCCTATCTCCCTACTACCCTTCCTTTCCAAAATCCTAGAATGAGTCATCTACAATCGATGCTTAGAATTCCTTAACTCCCATTCTCTCCTGGACCCCCTCCGATCTGGCTTCCGTCCCCTCCACTCTACCGAGACTGCTCTCTCTAAGGTCACCCGTGACCTCCTTCTTGCCAAATCCAATGGCTCCTACTCCATTCTAATCCTCCTTGACCTCTCTGCTGCCTTTGACACTGTCGACCATCCCCTCCTCCTCCATACCTTATCTCACCTTGGCTTCACGGACTCCGTCCTCTCCTGGTTCTCCTCTTACCTCTCTGGCCGGTCATTCTAGGTCTCCTTCGCAGGCGCCTCCTCCCCCTCCCATCCTTTAACTGTTGGAGTTCCTCAAGGGTCAGTTCTTGGCCCTCTTCTGTTCTCCATTTACACTCACTCCCTTGGTGAACTCATTCGCTCTCACGGCTTTGACTACCATCTCTACGCAGATGACACGCAGATCTACATCTCTGCCCCTGTCCTCTCCCCCTCCCTTCAGGCTTGCATCTCCTCCTGCCTCCAGGATGTCTCCACCTGGATGTCGGCCCGCCACCTAAAACTCAACATGAGCAAGACTGAGCTCCTCATCTTCCCTCCCAAACCCGGTCCACTCCCAGACTTCCCTATCACCGTGGGTGGCACGACCATCCTTCCCGTCTCTCGGGCCCGCAATCTCGGTGTCATCTTTGACTCGTCTTTCTCGTTCACCCCACACATCCTATCCGTTACCAAGACCTGCCGGTTTCACCTTTACAATATCGCCAAGATCTGCCCTTTCCTCTCCACCCAAACGGCTACCTTACTGCTACGGGCTCTCGTTATATCCTGGCTAGACTACTGTGTCAGCCTTCTCTCTGACCTCCCTTCCTCCTCTCTCGCCCCGCTCCGGTCTATTCTTCACTCCGCTGCCCAGCTCATCTTCCTGCAGAAACGATCTGGGCATGTCACTCCCCTTCTTAAACAACTCCAGTGGTTGCCTATCGACCTCCGCTCCAAACAAAAACTCCTCACTCTAGGCTTCAAGGCTCTCCATCACCTTGCCTCTTCCTACCTCTCCTCCCTTCTCTCTTTCTACCACCCACCCCGCACGCTCCACTCCTCTGCCGCCCACCTCCTCACCGTCCCTCGGTCTCGCCTATCCCGCAGTCGACCCCTGGGCCACGTCCTCCCGCGGTCCTGGAACGCCCTCCCTCCTCACCTCCGCCAAACTCTTTCTCTTCCCCTCTTCAAAACCCTACTTAAAACTCACCTCCTCCAAGAGGCCTTCCCAGACTGAGCTCCTCTTCTCCCTCTACTCCCTCTACCACCACCCCCACTTCACCTCTCCGCAGCTAAACCCTCTTTTCCCCCTTTCCCTCTGCTCCTCCCCCTCTCCCTTCCCATCCCCTCAGCACTGTACTCGTCCGCTCAACTGTATATATTTTCATTACCCTATTTATTTTGTTAATGAAATGTACATCGCCTCGATTCTATTTAGTTGCCATTGTTTTTACGAGATGTTCTTCCCCTTGACTCTATTTGTTGCCATTGTTCTTGTCTCTCCGTCTCCCCCGATTAGACTGTAAGCCCGTCAAACGGCAGGGACTGTCTCTATCTGTTGCCGACTTGTTCATCCCAAGCGCTTAGTACAGTGCTCTGCACATAGTAAGCACTCAATAAATACTATTGAATGAATGAATGAATAATCATGATAAATAGAATCAAGGGGATGTACTTACCTTCTTGTGTTTATTATTTAGGTCTATTTTCTGTTCTTTTCACCACAGTGATCCTCAATTTTCACTTCTTTGCTTATCTAGTTGGATTGTGAATAGGGAGCTTGGTTTGTATTTCTTATGTATATCTGCCAACCTTGTAATACAGTGCTAAGTACATAGTAGACACTCAGATAATAGAGTTGCTTAGAACTTGAGCCCTATGTGTCCCCACTTAACTTTTCTGGGCCTCATTTTCCTCATCTGTAAAATGGATATTCAATACTTGTTCTCACCCCTACTTAGTCTGTGAGCCCCATGAGGAAGAGTGATTGTGGATGACCTGATTAACTTGTATCTTTCTCAGCACTTAGAACAGTGCTTGACACAGAATAAGTGCCTAATAAATGTAATAATAATAATGTGATGATACTGGCACTGATGCAACTGACAGTTATTAATACTGGTACTAGTCTTGACACCCCACTTTCCATCTGCAATCCTTCTGGTAGTGTATTCATAGAGTTTTCTTGGTAAAAATATGGAAGTGGTTTACCACTGCCACTTTCCGCACAGTACACTTGAGTCTCCGCCCTCAACTCTCTTCCATGCCACTGCTGTCCAGCATGGGTGAGTTTTGACTTGTAGCAGATTGCTTTCCACTAGCGATTGCTTTCCACTAGCTAGCCACTGCCCAAGCTAGGGATGGAATGAGTAGGCCTCTACTCGACTCTCCCTCCTGTAGCCGAGACTGGTAGAGAACTGGAAACTCTCCATATGTGACTTTGAGAGGGGAACTGGTACTGGTACTGATAATTATGATATTAGATATGTACATATCGGCAATTTATTCATTTATATTAATGTCTGTCTCCCCCTTTGGAATATAAGCTCATTGTGGGCAGGGAATGTGTTCGTTAATTGTTACATTTTACTTTCCCACACCCTTAGTACAGTGCTCTGCATACAAGAAGCACTCAATAAATAGGATTGACTGACTAACAACACTAGTGCTAGTATTGACACGGGTATGGCTAATGATATGGGTCCTGAGAGTGGTCCTGGTCCTGGTACTACATCTCTTTGTAGGTTTCCTCAGCCCCAGTGTAGAAATATGCATAAAGTAGGTGCCTAGAGGGTACTGATGACAAGGATGGACTTGATGCCAACCATGATATGACGATGATAGAGCCATGGAAGAGAAAACATGATAGAATGCCGAAAACAAATAAAGGAATATGGAAAAATATTACACTATCTGCTAAATTCCTTTTCCTATTTCATTTTGAAGTCTGAGAGCTCCATTATTGCAGTTGATTAGGTGGTGCATGGGGTTTGGGAAGAGGAAGAGTCTGGATACCAGCATAGTGTCAAACATTTACAGCAGTAAACACTCTTCACTCTCGGGAAGACGGCCAGAAATCAGTCCAGTGTTTAGTCATTCACTGAGAGGGTGTGTTTAACATTTGGTTTCCAGTCTGAAGGACTGTACTTAGGGAAGCAGCTTGGCATGGTAGATAGATCATGAGCCTGGGCGTCAGAAGTTCACGGGTTCAAATCTCACCCTGCCACTTGTCTGCTGTGTGGCCTAAGGAGAGTCACTTTGCTTCTCTATGGCTCAGTAACCTCATCTGTAAAATGGGGATTGAGACTGTGGGTCCCACTTGGGACAGGGACTGTGTCCAATCCAATTTGCTTTTATCCACCCCAGTGTTTAGTGCAGTGCTTAACAAATACCACAATTATAATTATTATTAATAAGGATCCTAGCCAGGTCTACAAGTATATGCTCTCAGTACTGAAAAGATACTCATTGCCCTTGAATATTTGGAGCCTAAATTAACGACAGTCATTGCTATTGGAGCATTTTAAAATCATTGACTACATCTCAGAAACTGTGGCGTCCCTGTTTTATCCCACATGCCTTTCTTGGTTTTTGGTGAGCTAGTAAGTGGTATCAGTGGTATATATTTAGGGATATGAGGTGTATTAATTTGCTAATGTTGCTAACCTACATAAATCTTTCTTAATACCAAAATTTCACAGTGCACAGGGATGATTGGAGAATTCATTCATCACCATGGCTTGAACTACCATCTCTACACAGATGATTACCAAATCTTCCTCTGCAGCCCTGATCTTTCTCCTTCTCTGCAGTTTCACATTTCCTTCTGCCTTCAAGACATCTCTACTTGACTGCCCCACCTGCACCTCAAGCTAAACATGTCTAAAACAAAAGTCTCCATTTTTCCAGCCAAACCCTCTATTCCCCTAGTCTTTCCCACCACTGTAGACAACTCCACTATCCTCCCAGTCTCACAAACTCATATCCCTGGCGTTATCCTCAACTCATCTTTCTCATTCAACTCACATATTCAATCTGTCACTAAATCCTGTCAGTTCTACCTTCATAACATCTCTAAAATCACCCCTCGCCTCTCCATGCAAACTGCTATTACATTTATCCTATCTACCTAGACTATTGCATCAGCCTCCTCACTGACTTCTCTGCCTCTTGTCTCTCGCCACTCCAGTCCATACTTCATTCTGCCTCCCAGCTAATTTTTCTAAAAGAAAATTCAGCCCACGTGTCTCCAATCTGCAAGACTCTCCAGTGGTTGTGTTCATCCACCTCTGCACCAGGTAGAAACTCCTTACCATTGGCTTTAAAGCACTCAGTCAGCTCATCGCCTCTTATCATACTTCAATTATTTCCCAGCCCGCATATTTTGCTCCTCCATCACCAACCTACTCACCATACCTCAGGTTTCATATCACTGCCTTGCTCATGTCCTCCCTCTGGCCTAAAATTCCCTTAATAATAATAATATTGGTATTTGTTAAGTGCTTACTATGTGCAGAGCACTGTTCTAAGCACTGGGGGAGATACAGGGTAATCAAGTTGCCCCATGTGAGGCTCACAGTTAATCCCCATTTTCAGGTAACTGAAGCACAGAGAAGTTAAGTGACTTGCCCACAGCTAAGTGGCAGAGCCGGGAGTCGAACTCATGACCACTGACTCCGAAGCCCAGGTTCTTTTCCACTGAGCCACGCTGCTTCCCCAGCCAAGCTGTTTCCCTTCTCCTTCATATATGGCAAACCATCACTCTCCCCAGCGTCAAAGCCTTACTAAAATCACATATCCTCCAAAAGAGCTTCCTGATACTCTCTCCCTTCTCTGTTGCACCTTGCTCTTGGGTAACCTTTATTCACAAAACCCTCAGGCCCACAGCACTTAATGTACAGATCCATAATTTATTTTAGTATTTATTTCCCCTTCCAGGCTGTAAGCTTCTTGTGGGCAGAGAATGTATCTTCCAACTCTGTTGTATTTTAGTCTTTCAAACACTTAATGCCGTGCTTTGAACACCATAAGTAGTCAACAAATATGATTGATTGATTGATTGATTGATGGATCAGAAATTCACAGTTGAATTCTGGAGTTAATTACCACTGTTCCCTTTCTGACACAGTATGTATGCTGGGTTTTTTTCCTGCTGGAAATAACAAATACAGTCTTAAGAGGCTGGGTTCCTCTTTAACTGTTCAGTTTTTCTGTTTAGAGAAGAGATATTTTTTTCTTTCTCTTCCCCCACCTACTTCTTCCCTTCCTCCAATCTCTCAGCTTGTCTAGTACTCAAAAACTTCCACTTTTGATCCTTTTGTTCTTCTCAGTTGAAGTTCATTCAGGGTTGCCCATATATACTTTTCAACTGTCTCTGGTTTGGAGGCATTCTCCTTTCCCAGCAATCCCAGAGAGGGTGGTGTATGTTGGAGTTTAAAAATGAATGCTGTTTTACTTACTGATTTAAGAACCACATGTTTCCTTAGTGGCCCTCATGCAGAACTGGGCTGTAAATTTTTTTGGTTGGTACAGTATTTTCTGAGTATAAAGCTAGAGGATGTGTGTAGGGGGGAAGTTTGGGTTGGGGGGGGCAGGAGGGTGGGTATTTGTCAAGCACTTACTATGTGCCAGGCACTGTGGTATATACAAGCAAATTGGGTTGAACAGAGTACCTGTCCCACATGGGTATCAGGGTCTTCATCCCCATTTTACAGATGAGGTAACTGAGGCGCAGAGAAATTAAGTGACGTGTTCAAAGGTTCCACAACAGACAGGTGACAGAGTAAGGATTAGAACCCAAGGCCTTCTGACTCCCATGATCTATTCACTAGACCACATTGTGTGTGTGTGTGTGTGTGTGTGTGTGTGTTTGTAGATCCTATTTTTGGAAGACAGCAAGATAAACTTTGCTAGAAAACCTTTACCCGCTGACTATGATCCACCAACCTCTGTCTATGGTGTGAAAGTTCAGGCATGCTCCAAAGGGATTTGGGAAGCCAAAGAACATCACATGGTTAGTCAATCAGTCGATCGTCAGTCAATTGTATTTACTGAGCACTTAATGTGTGCAGAGCAGTACATTAATTGCTTGGGAGAGTACAATATAACATTTTGATGGACTCATACCCTGCCCACAACAAGCTTACAGTCTAGAGACAGTGTAGCCAAATAGGCAGACTTCAAGGCCTAGTTTTGGACTTTCACACTCCATACTCTTCGTGAGCCATTTCAACCTGAACTGTTGTTCTAGATATCCTCAAAACTCTTAGGTGTTCACCCCCAGCCTTCCCCTCCACAGTACTTATGTACATTCTTTAGACTATTCTGATTCCCTCTACCTGGAATTTATTTTAGTGTCTGTCTCCTCCATTAGATTTTAAGCTCTCTGAGGGCAGGGATCATATGTGCTAACTCTAATGTATTCCATCAAGTGCTTAGTGTCAGGTTCTGCACAAACTTTGCACTTAGTAAATATTATTGATTGATTGATTGATAGTCACTCATATTTATTAAGTGCTTACTTGGTACAGAACAATGTAGTAAGCACTTGGGAGAGTACAATATAACAATGTAGCAAAGACAGTCCCTGCCCACAACGGGATTACAGTCAAGAGGTCAAGGTTAGCTTCCCTGGCTGCAGAAAACCAGTCACTCACACCATTGTGAGAAATCAGTGAATATGGTAGTAGGAGAGAGAAATCCCTTTAAAAACCACGTTAGACAACAGCATCTCTCTCTCCTTATGACCTAAGGAGAATTCTACCAATACTGTTGCATTGTGCTTTCCCAAATGCTTAGTACAGTGTTCTACACAAAGTCAACATTCAGTAAATACCAGTTATTGATTGATATCTGCTAATTCTCTTGTATTGCGTACTGTATTGCAAGGTGTCTCACTGTAACTCAATCTCATCTATCTCACCACCAACCATTCGCCCACATCCTACCTCTGGCCTGGAATGTTCTCCCTCTTTATACCTGAGAAACAATCACTCTCCCCTCCTTCAAAGCCTTATTGAAGTCACATCTCCTCCAAGAGGTCTTCCCTGACTAAGCCCTCCTTTCCTCTTCTCCCACTCTCTTCTGTGTCACCCTGATTTGCTCCCTTTATTCATCCTCCCTTTATTCAGCCCCACAGCACTTATGTCCATATTTGTAATATATTTATTTATATTAACATCTGTCTTCCCCTCTAGACTGTAAAGTCATTGTTGGCAGGGACTATGTCTGTTATTATACACTACCAGTCACTTAGGTACAATGCTCTGCATGCAGTAAATTTTCAATAAATATGATTGACTGCCTGATTGACTGATTTTCCAAGAGCTTAGTACAGTGCTCTAGACAAAGTAAGCACTCAATAAATACCACTGATTGATTAATTGACCTGCTCTTGGGAACGGTGCACGTGGATTCTTTCCACAAGCCTTAGAAATAAAATCAGCTCCATTTAAAATGGATGATGTCCAAATTTCAACCCAACCACTCAGAGGGTGCTAGCTGAGGGGGTGAAAGTTCACCACAAAAATGGTGGGTTAATTAATCCTTTCACCAACTGGATAAGAGTAGTTGGTTTATTCATTCACTCATTCAATCATATTTATTGAGCACTTACTGTTGTGCAGAGTACGGTATTAAGCACTTGGGAAAGTATAATACAGCAATAAAGAGAGACAATCCCTGACCCCAACAAGCTCAGAGTTTAGAGAGGGGGAGACAGGCATCAATAAAAGTTGGCTAAAATCCTTTTATAGAAGGTATTCACATCTCTGATTTTGACCATGAGTCCTACTTCCTGGGTAACAACTACCAAATTGTTGACCAAACTACTCATCAGAGACCACAAATATCACCTCACCAGCCACCAGCAGTTCTCAGGTCTCAAAGAAAGGACTAATCCCACTACACAAACCATGTGGAGAAAATATATCCTGAGAACAAAAAAAATCAGGACAACAAACTCTCTTTAATTAAAACTAAGTTTCTGTACGAAATACATTTTATGTCAGTTTGAGAATGGCCAAAGCAACCTTGAAATTTTCCCAGCTTTCTCTACCCATGTCAAACTCCACATGGATTATGTTTGCAATCCTGGGGTGTCGACCTGGAGGAGAATCACTTTCAAGAGTTTCTGGTTTGTATGTTAGTTTTATGTTGTTTCTGTTTGGTTTTTTTTACTGTAGTGAGTGCTTGGGTAGATAAAAGTAACCAGACTGGACACAAGCCATGCCTCTCATGGGCCTCAAAGTATTAGTCCCTATTTTACAGATGAGGTAAATAAGGCACAGAGAAGTTAAATGACTTGCTCAAGGTCACACAAAAGATAAGTGGTGAAGTGGGATTAGAACTCAGGTCCTCTAACTCCCAGGCCCATGTTCTTTCCACTTGGCCATGTTGCTTTCCAGTTGGGAGACTTGGAATGTAATAGCATGTGTATAGTCCTGCATACACAAATTATGTCACCTGGGTTATCACAGCTAGTAATAAATATAAAGGCTGCATATTTTTTGAGTGGAATGATCCATGATGAATCTGAGGAACTCAACAAAAAGCACCCAGCAAATAACACCCTGGTCCTCCTGTTAGTCTTTGGTTTTCACAGCGGTAATATCTCCAAAACCAAAGGAAAGCAATTTTAGAGCTTGTCCTAGATCAATCAGAATTGGGAGCCCTGTGGGCTGCCCAAGGAATCCATCTCCCTTCCTGGAACTGCTGCAATATTTCTCTTTTTAATTTCCATTGACACCCCATCTGGGCTTGATCCTACCACCAGCTGGGAGTCGTCACCTCTCTCCTACACCAGCTGTGCTAATAATCCAGAAGATCAAAGTCCTGCTGTACCACTTGGGGGAGTTTTTTTATTCATTTTTCAGATTTCTCCTCTGCTTATTTCCTTCCAGGATGGGACTTCAAGAATTTGGTATTCCAAATTCCAAAGAGGAAGAGAGAAAAGAAGACAGAGAGTTTTGCCTCCCTAAAAAGTCATCTTACATATTCCATATTCCACACCTGGAATATTGCCTGAGTTTTGGTAGTTACATCTGATAAGGGACATAATAGAGCTGAGGGTTGCATAGAGATGAACAACGAAGATGATAAACCTACATCTTTCCAGTCTAGAGAGTCTTAATCTTTCAGTTTCTACTACTAATAATAATATTAATAATGAATATTTAACACTTGTCATGTGCCAAACACTGTACTAAGCACTGGGGTGGATACAAGATCATCAGGTTCCACAAAGGGCTCACAATCTCAGTAGGAGGTAGAACAGGTATTGAATCCCCATTTTGCAGTTGAGGAAAGTGAGGCCCAGAAAAGTTAATTTCCTTACCCAAGGTCACACAGCAGACAAGTGGCAGAGCCACATTAGAATCCAGGTCCTCTGAGGCTGAATGATAGCTGTTATCTGAAGACGCTACCTTCCCCCTAGCTCCTTAACACCTTCTGGTCTGGGATGGACAGCTGGCCTTAAGTCACACAGCAGACAAGTGACAGAGCCACATTAGAAACCAGGTCCTCTGACTCCTAAGCCTATGCTGTTTTCACTAGGTCATGCTGCTTCTCTACACTTCCTAAACTGCTGGTTAATGAAGGGCAGGATTGAAGTTGGAAAAAAAAATCACAAAGGGGTGGGTAGGCTCCCTTGTTGCTCTCCAAATCCCACATCACCAGGACATTAGATCACGAGGGTGGCAGGCACAAAACCAACGGAGGGAAAGACTTCTTCATTCAGCAAAAGTTAAACCTAGGTATTTCATTGCTACTGGAAATTATACAATCAGTCGATCAATGCTATTTACACTTCCCCTGCCCCCAAAAGAGTTTGTGCCAGTCAAACATATCTGGAGGTTCCAGAGGAGTATGGACAAATATGCAAATCGACATTATATACTGGATTTCGTAAGGGGAAAGTAAGGGAAATGGAGGAAAACCTCTCTTCCATATGCTGCTTCTGGCCTGGAATGCCCTCCCTCTTCATATGCCGCTGACATTCTCTCTCCTAACCTTCAGTGATTTACTGAAGGCCCATCTCCTCCAAGAGGCCTTCTCTGACTAAGCCCTAATTTCCTCTTCTCCCACTCCCTCTGTGTCACTCTGATTAATTTATTTATATCCGCTCCTGTCTCTCCCTCGAGATTGTAAACTCATCGTAGGTAAAGAAGGTTTCTACCAACTCTGTTATTCTGTATCTGACCTGATTAACTTGTATCGATCCAAGAGCCTAGAATAGTGCTAGACACATAGTAAGTGCTTACCAAATACCAAATTGATAAAGATAAAAAAAATTGTATTATCTCAAGAGCTCTTGAAATACTTTGCTCTGCACACAGTAAGTGTTCAATAAATATGATTGATTGGATACCAAGTGGGGAGACATTCTGGGCCAAAGCCAGATCAGTGAGGAGATAGACAAGATAGAGGCACAGTGTCTGCAGGCTGGGTCATAGTAGGAGAGTAGTGAGGTGAGGTAGGAGGAGACTAGGTGATATAGTGCTATAAAGCCCATGGTGAGGAGATTCTGTTTGATGTGGAGGTGAATGGGCAATCACTGGGGGTTCTTGAGGAGTGGGGAAACATGGACTGAACTTTATTTTAGAAAAATAATCCAGGGGGCAGAGTGACGTAAGGACTGGAGTGGGGAGAGACAGGAGGCTGGGAGAACAGCAAGGAGGCTGATGCGGTAATCAAGGCAGGATAGGATAAGTGCTCAGATTAACGTGGTAGAAGTTTAGATGGAGAGGAAAGGACAGAATTTAGTGATATTGTGAAGGTTGAACTGTCAAGATTTGGTGATAGTTCAAATATGTGGGTTGAATGAGAGATGAGTCGGTGATAACAGCAAGGTTACGAGCTTGTGAGACAGGGAAGATGGTGGTGATGTCTACAATGATGAAAAAGTCAGGGGGTGGGGCAGGATTTGGTAGGAAAAATAAGAAGATCTGTTTTGGACATGTTAAATTTGAGGTGCCACTTTCAGAGTCAGAATCCTGTCCTGGATGAATCACTCGTCTGACATAAAAATGGGCTCACGTTATTGTCTGCCCAGGGATAACAACAGACATTTAAATAAATTCAAAGGAATCAGAGGAAATAATGACTGCTGCTTAACAGATATTGCTGTCATGCCTTCCTTTGTACCTAACTCAAAAGGAATTAATAACTAGTAATTTTTTCTTGCAATTCAGGACAAGATGCCAACTTAACAGCTGGTTTTCCTTGTGAAAATTCAATGGCAGATCTGTGCTATGTGTTTTTTCTGGTCAATGGCCCCCAATTGGCTTTGGAGGATGAATGATAGCTGATATCTGAAGATGCTACCTTCTCCCTAGCTCCTTAACACCTCTGGTCTGGGATGGACAGGTGGCCTGTAGTGCAAAGGTATTCACAACCCTGGCACATCTAGCCACATTCAATTGTCAATCGATTATTTCTCAAATCCAACCCGAATCTCTCTTACTGCAATTTGAGCTCTAAAAGATCTAAAAAAGCATGAACATGAGAAGTAGTGTGGCCTAGTGGAAAGAGCACAGCCCTAGGAGTCAGAGGACCAGGTTTTAGTCCTGGCTCTGCCAATTGACTGATATGTGACCTTGGATGAAGTACTTAACTTCTATGTGCCTCAATTTCCTCAGTGTCCACTCTGATTTGCTTGTATCTACCCCAGCACTGAGAACAGTGCTTGGCACATAGTAAGTGCTTAGCAAATAACATAATTGTTGTTGTCATTCCCTCATCAAAAAAAGGAGCCCCTCTACCACCCCTAATGCCCTCTTTCTAGTACGCAACTTTACTTTTATAATAGGTTCTATGGACAAATACACTTCCCTTCACAGCACTACAAAAATAGCCTGTCACATTCTTTGACTCATGGAAACTTTGATTATAAAGATATTTGAGAAGTAAGGCTACTATCAACCTCAGCTCTCACACCAGGTTCTGCTACTTTGCCAAGGGAAAAACTCAATCTTCTCTCTGTTTATATACATGCAAACAGCCCCCTCAACCACCTGAAGATTATTTTCTGCCTGAGGAATTTTGTATCTGCGATCTGACATTGATAAAATTTCTGTGAGAAATATGTTTATTGTAGCTAGTGACTGGGATAGAAAGCTTGAGTCTTTGGCGACAATACAAATTCAGAAATGATGAATGTTTGACCGAGGGAAGACTGTCCATTAAACTTTTCCAAAGGCAACATAAGGTTCCGTCACAAAATGTTTGACACTTCCCCGCGTGAGACTAAAATGATTATATGCTCAGAAGTCAACCCATGCTGGCAAACTAATGTATCGGACACGGGCTCATAATCTCCTGTTTTTTGTACTTATTTAAACCTAGGTAGGAGCTCAAAGATGGAGAGGATTGTATCCATAAGCTCAGGGAGGGCAGGGAATGTGTACTCTGTTTACTCTCCCAGATGTTTAGTATAGTGCTCTGCACACAGTATGTGCTCAATAAATACCATTGATTGATTGATTAATAATGAAAATAAAGATGACCAAGAAAGTAATGCCCCAACAAATAAAAACACAGTCAGCTCTTTGGATCTGTATGGGGTTGACAGCACTGAATCAAATTTCAGAAGAGCTTGCAGAAAATTTAATATTTACAGGATGATTGAGCCATGATTTTACCAATTTAAATAACTGCATCAGTCATATTTTAGTTGCACTAAATAATGATGCTAAATGTGTTTGACGTGGCTGGAAAGCAATCTGAAATGTCAGGTCTGACACATCAACAAGGAAGAAAAAAAATCTTCCATCTAAAAAATGGTCATTCATGCTATTAAATATTTACCTATAATCTCAACTGCAAAACAAAATTATGTAGATATCTCTGATTGTTTATGCCTGAGGACCTTTACCAGGCCTGGGAGTAGAAATATCTAAGAATTACTAGAGTTGGGTCCCAAAGGCACTACTTAGAGAATGTTTAACTTGTTTTGTTCTTCTTCTGTGAATTGTCCCTATTACACCTGTGAAGGTGGTGGGACAAGACCACAAAATCCAGGACAAAGTATCTATGACATCACCTTTATGTAACTTTTAATAACTAAAAGGGAATGTAATAGAATTACAGTAGCTAATAGCAATAACGAAATTACACCCAGACCTTCCCTAATTACACAGTATCACTACATGCTTTGGAAAGAGCAATGTTAGGAATTAGGGCATGTTCTTTCGTCGCCTGTCTGGATAGAACATAAGGCCACATTGGAAGGAATGATTGTATGTCTACCTGTGGTATTGGTCAAGGTACATTTTCTATAGTGTAAGATTTCTCTAGTGGGATTTCATCTGGAAGCTAACCCCCATGCTGTAGGAAAACAGAATGCATCAGGAAAATATTACAGATTTTATTGCAAGAAGGAAACCAATATAAAACTTTTTAGATATGTGACGATTCTAGGTGTCACTTCAGCCTTAACTTTGCCCAGTAATTCACAAAGACGCTGCCCAGAAGTATTACCAGAGTCCTACTTCCTTGCCTCTTCGCTGCTAGAGTTAGAAATGACGTTAGGAGTTTACCAGAGTGTGCACCTCAAAGTGTAGCTGCCATCATGTATCTATCAGGATTTCCCCTTAGAAAGTGTATCCAGCAACTGAGGTCTAGCTAGCCAGGCCAGGTGTCAGGTTATGGGGGGTTCAGAGAAGAATCTTTGTCTTCCCCACTCTGATGTGTCCTTGTGGAAAGAGCACAGGCCTGGGAAGTCAGAGGACCTGGGTTCAAATCCCAGCTCTGTCACTTGCCAAGGTCAGTGTGACTTTGGGCCAGTCACTTAACTTCTCTGAGAGCCAGTTTCATTATTTGTAAAATGGGGGCTAAATATCTGTTCACCTTCTCCCTTAGATGGTGAACGCCCTGTGGTCAGGGATGATGTCTGACCTTATTATCTTGTACCTACCTCAGTGCTTACTATAATGCTTAGTGCATAGTAAGCACTTAACAAATACCATAATTATTACTATTATTGGCACTTATCTCTGATGGATGTGAGTCGTGCACACTCTACTGCAGCGCAGACGTTATGGAGCATAATTGTTTGTTTTTTTAAATTCATTAGGTACTTAACAAGATCGTGTCTTGGTTGATGCAAATTATTCATAACTAATTAGCCTTAGCATTCAGCATAGTAGTAATCAATACAGCAGAACATTTAAGTAACAAAATTTTCAAACCAGTACTAATTCAAAATGCCTCATCCTAGAGCTGATGATCTTCTGAAGGGGCAATTCCCCTCTCCCACAAAACCCTCTTACTTTCCTGCAATGTTCCTGGGGTGTTTTCTGATTCACAGACATCTTTGTCTGTTGGCCCGAGCTGAGATCAGACCTCAAGAAGAAGAAGAAGAATTATTGTATTTGTTAAATACTTACTATGAGCCAAGCACTGTAGTGAATGCAGAAAGAAGAGTGTATCCGTCCGTTTTGAACCGGTGGCCTTCTGCATGTGAGGCGAACGTGATTACCACTATAGAACCTGCTAGCCATCTCTGCAAATATATCCTTGGTCCCTCCAGATGGAAAAAATTATTTCTTGAAGCTTTTGGAGTCTTCTTCTCTTCCCAAATTCACCCCTGTGATTGGCTTTGTTCCATTCATTGCATTTTCTTATTGCCTCAGATATCTTAGCTGGAAAATGGGGATGAAGACTGTGAGCCCACATGGGACAACCTCATTACCTTGTATCTACCCCAGTGATTAGACGAGTGCTTGGCACATAGTAAGCTCTTAACAAATACAGTCATTATTATTATATTATTATTTTCATTAGGCAAGTGATTTACATCATAGGTAGATGACGTTTCCCTTTGAGAGTGGGTACTCCAGAATGAGTGACTTCCTGTTCCCTAGCTTCCCTCGCCTCCAGATCCTCCATCTCTCGGTGTGGGAGAACGATAATCTACACTATTAATGGTGAAATATTGCAGATGATATTGTCTTGTATTATGCTGTCGAGTTGTTTCTGACCCATAGCAACACCACGGACACATTTATCCCAGAACACCCTGCTCTCCATCTGCAATCGTTCTGGTAGAGTACCAATAGGGTTTTCTTCTTAAAAATACGGAAGGGGTTTACCATTGCCGCCTCCTGCGCGGTATACTTGAGCCTCCATCCTCGACTCTCTCCCATGCCACTGCTGCCCAGCGTGGGTGAGTTTTGACTTGTAGCAGATCGTCTTCCACTCGCTAGCCACAGCCCAAGCTAGGAAAGGAATGGGTAGGCCTTTGTTTGACTTTCCCTCCCTTAGCCGAGACTGGTAGAGTACTGGAAACTCTCCAGATGTGACCCTGAGAGGGGTGCAGATGATATACTGAACAATAAAACAATAGACCATACATAGTCTATTATGGGAAAGCAGCGTCACTCAGTGGCAAGAGTGCGGGCTTGGGAGTCAGAGGTCATGGGTTCTAATCCCAATTCTGCCACTTATCAGATGTGTGACCTTGGGCAAGTCACTTCATTTCTCCATGCCTCAATTACCTCATCTGTAAAATGGGGATTAAGACTGTGAGCCTCATGAGGGACAACCTGATTACTTTGTGTCTCCCCCAGCGCTTAGAACAGTGCTTGGCACAGAGTAAGCGCTTAATAAATACCAACATTATTATTATTATTATTATTATTATTATTATTATTATTATTACTCTATGGCTTGTTTTCTTGAGGGGTTAATCTATGGAAGTTGCTGGGCTGGGCATGTGCCACTAAGGCAGCTTTCAAATGACCAGGGTCAGTTGGAGGAAAGCTTTTTCTCCCAATTAGACTGTACCCCCATCACTGGGCAGGGATTGTGTCTATCTGTTGCTGAACTGTACATTCCAAGCACTTAGTACAGTGCTCTGCACATAGTAAGCACTTGATAAGTACGGAAGGAAGGAAGGAAGGAAGGAAGGAAGGAAGGAAGGAAGGAAGGAAGGAAGGAAGGAAGGAAGGAAGGAAGGAAGGAAGGAAGGAAGGAGGGAGGGAGGGAGGGAGGGAGGGAGGGAGGGAGGGAGGGGAGGGAGGGAGGAGGGAGGAGGAGGGAGGGAGGAAGGAAGGAAGGAAGGAGGAAGGAGGAAGGAAGGAAGGAAGGAGGAAGGAAGGAAGGAAGGAAGGAAGGAAGGAAGGAAGGAAGGAAGGAAGGAAGGAAGGAAGGAAGGAAGGAAGGGAGGGAGGGAGGGAGGGAGGAGGGGAGGGAGAGAGAGAAAGAGAGAGAAAGAGAGAGAAAGAGAGAGAGAAAGAAAGAAAAGAAAGAAAAGAAAGAGAGAAAGAGAGAAAAAGAGAGAGAGAGAGAGAGAGGAAGAAAGAGAGGAAGAAAGAGAGGAAGAAAGAGAGAAAGAGAGAAAGAGAGAAAGAGAGAAAGAGAGAAAGAGAGAAAGAAAGAAAGAGAGAAAGAAAGAAAGAAAGAAAGAAAGAAAGAAAGAAAGAAAGAAAGAAAGAAAGAAAGAAAGAAAAGAAAGAAAAGAAAGAAAAGAAAGAAAAGAAAGAAAAGAAAGAAAAGAAAGAAAGAAAGAAAGAAAGAAAGAAAGAAAGAAAGAAAGAAAGAAAGAAAGAAAGAAAGAAAGAAAGAAAGAAAGAAACAAAGAAAGAAAGAAAGAAAGAAAAGAAAAGAAAGAAAGAAAGAAAGAAAGAAAGAAAAGAAAAGAAAGAAAAGAAAAGAAAAGAAAAGAAAGAAAGAAAGAAAGAAAGAAAGAAAGAAAGAAAGAAAGAAAGAAAGAAAGAAAGAAAGAAAGAAAGAAAGAAAGAAAGAAAGAGCCTACAGAAGCAATGTAGCCTACTGGAGAGAATGGGTCTGGGTGTCAAAGGGCCTGGGTTTTAATCCCAGCCCTGTCACTTGCTTGCTGTGTGACTATGGGCAAGTCATTCAATAATAATAATAATAATAATGATGGTATTTGTTAAGCACTTACTATGTGTCGAGCACTATTCTAGCTCATTGTGGGCAGGGAATCTGTCTGCTTGCTGTTGTATTGTACTGTCCCAAGCACTTAGTACAGTGCTTTGCACACTGTAAGCACTCAATGAATACAACTGAATGAATGAAAGAATAAATAATAATTATGGTACTTGTTAAGAACTTACTAAGTGCCAAGCAGATACAAGTAGATACAAGTTAACTAGACTGGATGCAGTTCCTGTTTCACATAGGGCTCACAGTCTAAGTAGCAGAAAGTAGGGGTTAATCTCCATTTTTTAGATGGGGTGATTGAGGCATAGGAAAGATAAATCACTTTCCCAAGATCACACATATGGCAGAGCCAGGGTTAGAACCCAGATCCTCTGATTCCCAGGCCCGTGCTCTTTATATTAAGTCGCACTGCTTCTACGGGCCTGTTTCCTCATGTGAAAAATGGGGTTAGTAGTGCTTAGTACAGAGCTTTGCACACAGTAAGCACTCAATAAATAAATTGAATGAAATGAGGATTCAGTACCTGTTCTCGCATCTGCTTAGCTTATGGCCCCTTTGTGACAGGGAGTGTGTCTGACCTGATTATCTTTCATCTATCCCAGTGCTCTGTTCAGTGTGTGGTACATAGAAAGGACTTAACAAATATCGCAGTTTCTATAATTGTTAGCTGAAATCTCACTAGACAAGGAATTACTTTGGGAGCCTGGGCATCTCACAGCTCTAGTTTAGATAAATAATGAATTCCCTGTTGTCTCCCTGAAGTTCATTTTCTCCCTAGATTCTTTAGAATTTTACTTCATTAGAACAAACAAGTATCTATTCTTGAAAAGGTACATAGATCTTCCATATGGTAATTACTGCTTATTGTAGATGGAAGTTTCTAATGGGTTTGAGTTATAGATCTATCTATACATCATTCATAGACTATATAGATATATTCTGTTACATTGTTATATTTCATTCATTCAATTGTATTTATTGAACACTTATTATGTGCAGAGCACTACATTAAGCGCTTGGAAAGTACAGTTCAGCAATCAAGAGAGACAATCCCTGCCCACAACGGGCTTACAGTCTAGGAGGGAGGGGAGACAGGCATCAAAACAAGTAAATGGGCATTAAGATAAATAAATAGAATTACATATTGTGATATAAATCATATTATACATAATACTATATAATATATTGTGTATTATATAATATATTATATAGAATTATTGTATGGGTACAGTGCTCTGCATACAGTAAGCGCTCAATAAATGATTGACATATATTTTCCTTTTATATCAGTTGCTTACTGGTGTCACGTGATGTGCTGTATACACATTTTTTCATAAATCAATGTTAAGTGTCACCTGATCCTTTGTTCCAGGAGAAGAGTCTTAACCACAAAGGATAGGAATTGTTTTAACTGTTTATCTCTCCTTTTGCCTCTGGCCCTGAGAATCTCCATTAGTTCCCTTGCCTCGGACCATGTTCAATTCCCATCTTTGTATGTTCTCCGGGCTTCAGAAATATCCTTACTACTTTTACTTCTTCTACTATCTCTACTATCAAACTTCCATGTTTTCCCAACTCCTTAGCCTTTCCATCCTCCATCATGCCCTCTTGTTTCCAGTTGCTACCGGGCAAGGATTGCTATTTTCTCTTCACCTGCCAACCTTTCTAGGTTGCCACAGTGCTTTGGTTGTCCAGCCTGATTGATTGATTGATGACAAATCATTTGTCCCAGCTCAGTTACTTAGAGTTCAGTTTCCCAAGCCCCAAGCACTTCACCTGCCTCTGAAGAAGTGTTTTACGGGGCTGGGCCAATATGGTAGGAGCAGTCAGTTGAGCAAACCTGATCAAGACATTACCTGGAATTTTCAAGCTGCTTTTCTTAGTATATACTAACCAGGAACAACTCATTGAATTCACCAATCAGTGGTACCTACTGAGCACTTACTGTGTGCAGAGGTCCATACTAAACATTTGGAAAAGTACAATACAATAGAGGTGGAAGGTGAGATCCACATGGTATCTACACAATACCAAATGCAGACCAAAAAAGATCAGACTAGGTCAGAGGGTAGGGAACATGTGTTTGTTCTACTGTTCTCTCCCAACCACTTAGTACAGAGTTCACCTCTCAGTAGGCGCTCAATAAATACTATGGAGAGTTTGATTGATTGATCGATCTAAAGGTCAGATTTAGTCTGCAGTTTACTGTTTCTTTCTGAAGAAAAAAATTCTTCTTCTAATTCATACTGATGCAGTTTCTTACCTCAAGTGTACCCATCTTGGATGTGCAGTCAAACCAATCAATCAATCATATTTATTGAGTGCTTACTTTGTGCAGGGCACTGTACTAAGCACTTAGTAGAGTACAACACAACAATGTAACAGACACATTTCCTGCCCACAAAGAGCTTACAATGTCGAGGGGGGAGACAGACATTATAAATAGATAAATAAATTATGGATATGGACATTAAATGTTCTGGGGTCGGGCAGGAGGAGGCCTCTATCATTATGCCTTACACAGACTGCGGCAACCCAATGGTGTGGAAATTAGGATTCTGCCTGTCCTCCTTAAATGGGCCCTCCTCTCTATTTGGGCTAGTTTTTGCCTTTCTTTCACACATCAAAATTGCTTAGATTATTATCTCGTTTCCCCAGGTTTGGCCTCCCTCCTGCCTTGAAGCTGGGGACATTGAAATGTTTTCTATTTCTTGAGGGAAATTTAAATCACACAGCATCTCTAGCCCCCCTATCCAAAATAATTTGGGAAGTGCAATATTGATTTGTCCCTGATATGTCCAGCATTTATAGCATTGCTAGAAAGCATTCACTATGGGGATGGTATATTTGATGTGTCTATCAAATTAGCATTTAAATTTTCAGTTAGAAGGTGTATTACAGGGCTACGCATTTCATTTTCATGCAAGAAGGAAAGAAAATGCCAAGGAGTGACCATGTATGAAGACATCCATGTCTTTATTTTGGTGAACATTTTGAGGTAGAATGTATAGAAATCTTTTAGATCAAATATATTAACCACTGTCTATTTTTAAGACCAAATACATTTTCTTTCAGTGTATGTTTTCAGATCAGAAGTACTTATTAAAATATACATTTTGAGATGAAATGAGTCATAGTCTTAGCCATAATCACTGGCACTTAAATTCACTCTGTTTCAAAGTACAAACCCCAGATAATTTCATGCTGACACAGCCATGCATCATAGGTAGTATGGGATTGTCAAATACTTACAATTTTGTTGATATTTAACATCTTCAAATATATACAATGACTTTTCCTTACCGAGGATAAAGTTCATGATAAGTATGAAGCTGAATTGCTCTCATCTAGATAGATAAGGCATGGGAATCTTTTCACCTCATACAACAGTCTGGGTTAATGTCCTTATTCATCTGACTTATAAAATATCTAAGAATTCTGTACTGGCTCATCCTTCTGTGAAGATATCTTTTATAAGAAAAGAGATCTTTGGCCCAGTTATCCACCAAATTCAGAGAAGGATAAAACTATTCAGGTAATAAAAGTAGGTAACTCTACTTATGCAGTTACCAGTGCCTCCATGTCCCACTGACAAACACGGTAAGCCTTTTGCTTGTCAATGGAGACCATCAGATGTTTATTTCCCCAACAGTTCCCATCATCTTCTCAACACTCACTTGCTCCCCTTTCCACACTCTTCTCCTTCTCAACTCTCAGTCAACCACTGGTATTTACTGAGTACTTACTGTGTGCCAAACACTGTACTAAGCACTAGGGAGAGTACAGTATGACAGAGTTTGTAGACGTGTTTCCTGCTCACAGTGACCTTACAGTCCAGAGATGAGCTCACAGTTTACAGTCTCTCCTTCATATTAGTTGTCTCCCAAGCAGGTATCTGCAGTCAATCAATCAATCCATCAATCATATTTGAGTGCTTACAAATCTCAAAATATATCCTCTCTGCCTGTGACATGGATCCTGTCACTGCTTACTTCTTAAAATATTTGTTTCCCCCTTTCTGACCCTTTCCACCTCTCCCTTATTGCCTGTTTCCAACTCTCATCCTCCTCTTATTCCTAATCCTACAGGACTTCCTCCATCTGATGAAGTGATTCCTAACCCCATCACTCTCAATTATCAATATCAAGTTCTTGGATTAACATGGTAGCAGTTGGGATGGAGAGAAACAGGCAGATTTTAGCAACGTTGTGAAGGTCAAACTGACAGGATTTGGTGATGGACTGAATATGTGAATGAGAGAAATGAGTTGAGAATAACGACAAAGTTATGGGCTTTTTAGACTAGGAAGATAGTGATAGGAAAGATGAGGGGACAAGAGGGTTTGGGTGGGAGAAGTTCTGTTTAGGACATTTTTAGTTTGAGGTGTTGGTGGGATACCCAAATAGAGACGTCCTGAAGGCAAGAGGTAATGAGAGGCTGTAGGGAAGGAGAGCAACCAAGGCTGGAGAAGAAGATTTGAGAATTAGTCACATAGAGTTGATAGTAGAAGTCATGGGAGCAAATGAGTTCTCCAAGGGAGTGGGTGTAGATGGAGAACAGAAACAAACCCAGAACTGAACCTTGAGGGACTCCCTCACTAAGGGGGAGGGAGATAGAGGAGGAGCCAGTGAAGGAGTCTGAGGAGAAGCAGGCAGGATGACAAGACAACTAGAAGAGGATAGTGTCAGTGAAGCCAGGGATGAATAATATTTCAAGGAGAAGGGGGTGGTCCACAGTGTCAAATCCTAAGGAGGATTAGGATGGAATAGAGGCCGTTGGATTTTTCAAGAAGGAGTTTATCAGTTACCTTAGAGAGGGTAGTTACTGTCAAGTGAAGAAAACCCAACACAACTGTCTATCACCCCCACTGGTTTACAGTTCATCAAAGGTTGAGAATACTTCTTCTATATTTCTTAATATTATCAAGCATCCTTAGACAGTAGGCACTAGGAAACACACTGTGTATATACTTATGACAATGTTGAAGGCAAATGTGCTCTTTCGATCTTCTGAACTGCAAACATAATTGACTTGACCTTTCCCCTGACCCCCACCCTTTTTAGATGGGCAAATAAAAGAAAAGGAAGAGCAAAATTAAGGTAAATATGCAGGTAATTCAGGTAAAATACCCTCTTCCAACAGAATTAGCCAGATATTTTAAGTAAAACTATGGACATTTGATTAGCTTAGTGGAATAGTTATCTTAATTCTTCAGCACATCTTTGAAAGAGATAAACAATCACTGTTAGGTCTCACTAAATCTCTCACAATGTATAAAAAAAGAATCTGTTTGAACAAATGACCTAATATAATGCTTTGCACACATTAGCTGATCCATAAATTCTATTGATATAGATACTGATTATTACAGATTTGTTTGCTGAACTGTTTAGTACTTATTCTGGCAGCTTTAACACATGGATATTATTTTATCAACTCCATTTCTTATTCTTTTAATTTTCATTAATTCATTCCATACTTTTCAAAATCGTGTTCATATTTTTTATCTTGCTTCTAGATTTATGGGTAAAAATTATGTTTGGATCCTCCTCTTCAATCAATCCTATTGGATAGAGCAGGGGGCTGGAGTCAGAAGGTCATTGGTTCTAATCCTAGCTCCGCCACTTCTCTGCTGTGTGACCTTGGCAAGTCACTTTACTTCTCGGTGCCTCAGTTATCTCATCTGTAAAATGGGGATTGAGACTGTGAGCCCCACATGGGACAGGGACAGTGTTCAACCTAATTTATTTGTATCCACCCCAGTGCTTATTATTGCCTGGCACATAGGAAGTGCTCAACAAAGACCATAATTATTATTATCATCTATTAAGCATTTACTGTGTGCAGAACAATGTACTAAGCACTTGGGAGAAGGCAATGCAGTAGAGTAGGTAGACAAAATCTCTATCCACAAGGAGCTTACACTGGACTTTCTCAGTGGTCTAGTTCAGTCCTCTGCACACAGTAGGTGTTCTATAAATTTTACTGAGGGCATGAATTAAGTGATGTTTTCCACAGTTGTCATTTGGAATTCACAAATTCCAATAATAAATAACAAATTAACAATAATATTGGCTAAATGCTTATTATATGCCAAACATAGCACTAGACTAGGGTAAACACAAGATAATCAGGTCCTACAAGAGGCCCACAGTCTAAGGAGGAGAGAGAACAGGTTTTGAATCCCCAATTTGAAGATAAAGGAATTGAGGCACAGAGAAATTAAGTGACTTGTCCAAAGACACACCACAGGTAAGTGGTGGAATCAGAATTAGAACACAGGTCCTGTGACTCCCATGTCCTTGCTTTTTCCACCAGACTAACCATCTCTCACAATCAATGGACTGGAATTAATCCAAGAGGTAGACTGGCCTGGAAAAAATACATCTGCAGTATAATAATAATGGTAGTTTTCTGAGGCCCTTACTTAGTGCAATGCCCTTGGGATAGCACAACCGGGAAGGAAGGAGGGAAGGAAACCAGCTCCTGTCTTATTTCCACCCTCCCTAGTGGACAGGAGCCCATTGATATTTCCCCCTTGTACTAGTGAGAGAGAGGAAAGTGATGTACCTAATAGCATTAGTTTTCTCATGATTATTTGGTATTTCGACCATGATTTTAATGAAAAGAGTTAGGGACTCTTGAGGTTTTATCTAGGAGATTTTTCTATATTCATCTCTAGGAAAAAAACACAAAATAGCAATTAGAAACTCCTCTCAGTAGCAGAAAAAATTGATTGAAAAGTGGTGGAGCACATCCACCAGGCATTCTTGTCTCAACTGTAAGCTATAAAAATTAAAATACTTTTTGTGAAAGAATTTGGACAGTCTTAAATCATGAAAACCCCAGGGCAGATATGTGAAATTGTATTAAACATACACACACACACATATAAATATCCTTATCTGCCTACTTGCATAGGAGTTCTGTTAGGAGTTAGCTCAGAATATCACTTGCTTGTTTTATACTTCCCAAACACTTAGTTCCATGCATTAACCCAGTGGGCATCACCAAAATACCTCTAGAGAAGGGAGAGGTGTCTCACACCAGACTGGATCAGGTTTCCTAATTTTTTTTTTTACAGTATTTGTTAAGTACTTCTTATGTTCCAGGCACTGTTCTAAACTCTGGAGTAGAGACAAAGTAATCGGGTTGGACACAGTCCATGACCCAAGCAGCTCATAGTCATAATCCCCATTTTACAGATGAGGTAGCTGAGGCTCAGAGAAGCGAAGTGACTAGTCCAAGGTCACCCAGCAGACAAATGGAGGACCTGGGACTAGAACCCAATTCCTCTGACTCTCAGGCCCATGCTTTATCCACTAGATCATTCAGCTGTACTGTCCCAAGCGCTTAGTACAGTGCTCTGCACTTAGTAAGCACTCAATAAATACTATTGAATGAACTAGATGTTCAATGAATACAGATGTTCAATGAATACAGATCCTCAATGAATACTATTCAACCAATCAGTCAATTAATCAATGGCATTTGTTGAGCACTTGTTCATTCATTCATTCAATAGTATTTATTGAGCACTTACTATGTGCAGTGCTTGGAATATACAAATCGGTAACAGATAGAGACAGTCCCTGCCCTTTGACGGGCTTACGGTCTAATCGGGGGAGACAGACAGACAAGAACAATAGCAATAAATAGAATCAAGGGAATGAACATCTCATTAAAACAATAGCAAATAAATAGAATCAAGGTGATGTACATCTCATTAACAAAATAAATAGAGTAATGGTTGTACTGTACTAAATTCAAAGGGGTAGATCAAGGTGGTGCCTTTCCACAAGGTGCTTACAGATGAGTTAGGGAGAGACAGAAAGTAAAATAAATTACAGATGGGTATGTACCTAAATGCTGTGGGACTGGGGGATTAAGTGCTTATGGCAAACAAGCCCAAAGGCATAGATGATGCTGAAGGGAGAGCTAAGGCAGGGAAGTGAGGGCTTCACTGCGTAAGGCCTCTTGGAGGTGATATGAGTTTAATAATGTTTTGAAGATGGCAAAAGAGGTGGTCTGTTTGATATTAATAGTATTTATTGACCACTTACTGTCTGCAGAGGACTGTACTAAAGACTTGGAAAGTACAGCACAACAATATAACCAACAGTGGTAATGATTTGTGCAGATTTGTCCATGTTCTCTCACCTGGGCCCCCCATGATAAGCAACAGAAAATGAGATATGGCTATTCTGGGCTAGGGATAATACAGTCTGTGATAGAGGGGCAGGAAATCTGTGTGTCATCATTCCACAGTAAATATCACTACCACTAGCAAATATCCCTCATCCTTTGGTGCTATGATCCACTTTTTCTGCATCTGTTAAATGTGGCCCTTTTATCCACCATGCAAATCACTGGAGTCCTTTGTATTTTGTACCTTTATTTTAAAATGCATATTAGCCTTTTATCCCCTTACCAGAGAGGCATAGGAATATGGATTATGTTAATTCATAATCCAATTGGACATTGGGAACTTTGCAGGGTAATTCAATCCATCAATCAATGGTATATTTTGAGTACTTACTGTGTGGAGAGTACTGTACTAAGAGCTTGGAAGAGTACAATGCTAAGAGTTGGTAGACACTTTCCATGCCCACAAGGAGTTTACAGTCTAGAATCTTATTGAGTCTTTCTGCCTAATTGGAACTGGGAAGGGGAAAGAGCAAGGCTGCCTAGTGGAAAGAGCCCGGGCCTGGGAGTCAGAGGACCTGGGTTCTAATTCTGGTTCCACCACTTACCCTATTGGGTGATCTTGAGCAAGGCACTTAATTTCTCTGTCCCTCAGGTTCCTCATCTGAAAAATGGGGATTCAATAAATGTTCTCCCTCCTACCATGTGGGTCCTAGTTATCCCGTATCTAACCCTGCACTTAGTACTGTGCTTTGCAAATAAGAGCTTAACAAATATCACAATTATTAATTATTATCCTTAGCAAGAACAAGACATATAAAGACCTTTAATTTCAGAGCTCTGCGTGCACGCAAGCCTGCACTGATGTCTCCCACTTCCAAAAACATTTGCATTTCAGCTGCAACCCCAAGCTCCCCGGGCATAGTTCCTCTTTACAGGGAATTGTTAAATGGGGATTTATCTGTAAAATGGGGATTGTAAATCCTGGGGACTGTGAGCCCCAGGTGGGAGAGGGACTCTGTCCAACCTGATTTGCTTGAATTCACCCCAGTGCCTAGTACAGTGCCTGGAACATACTAAGCACGAATAACAAATACCACAATTATCATTATTATTATTAATAGTATTAATAATTACTCCGGGCTTCGGAGTCATAGGTCATGGGTTCAACTCCCGGCTCTGCCACTTGTCAGCTGTGTGACTGTGGGCAAGTCACTTAACTTCTCTGTGCCTCAGTTCCCTCATCTGTAAAATGGGGATTAACT
Organism: Ornithorhynchus anatinus; assembly: GCF_004115215.2. Taxonomy (NCBI): domain Eukaryota; kingdom Metazoa; phylum Chordata; class Mammalia; order Monotremata; family Ornithorhynchidae; genus Ornithorhynchus; species Ornithorhynchus anatinus. The sequence goes on along the minus strand of NC_041737.1, from coordinate 37,881,727 downwards.
GTGAGCCTCACGTGGGACAACCTGATGACCCTGTATCTCCCCCAGCACTTAGAACAGTGCTCGGCACATAGTAAGCGCTTAACAAATACCAACATTATTATAACTACTATTACAGGGGGAAAAATCTACAAATTTGAAGCACCAAGGAGATTTTGAATGCCTTCTAAAGTACCAGTCCTGCTAGCTTACCCAGCACCTCACTGCCATCCTGATGAATTTCTCTCCCATACAGCTCTGGTGAATTATATACGTGTTCCACACATCAGCCTTGCAGAGCTCCCTGCAGAGCAATCCCATTGGGACCTAAGCCTCCTCCACTCTGGCCATTTCTGGGCTAGGAGATTGGAGTGTGCAGAAGCAGCTTGGCCTAGTGAAAAGAGCCTGAGCCTGGGAGTCAGAGGACCTGGGTTCTAATCTCAGCTCCATCACTTACCTTCAAGATGACCTTGAACAATTAATTTAACTTCTCCTTTCCTCATCTGTAAATTGAGGACTAGATACCTGTTCTCTCTCCTGTGTAGACTCTGAGCCTCATGTGGGGCAGGGACTGTGTCGGCCTGTATCAATCTCAACACTTAGTATAGTGCTTGGCACATAATAAGCACCTTAGAAATACCACAATAATGATTAACATCATTGGAAGCAGGCCACAAGTCCTTAGCAGTATGTACAATGTACATAACTTTGGTGTTGATGATAATGAAGATGATCTTCCCTCCCTGACTGCCATCTTCAACTGTTCACTCACCAATGGCTTTTCCCACTACTTTCAAACATGCTCCTAAAAACCCCTCCTCTCCTCCAATTGCCTCCTTGACCCCCTCCAACTGGGCTTCCACCTCCTTCACTCCCCAGAAACTGCCCTCTCAAGGGTCACCAATGATCTCCATCCTATCCTAATCCTCCTTGACCTCTCAACTGCTTTCGATACAGTCTACCACTCCCTTCTGGAAACACTATCTACTTTGTCTTCACTGACACTGCCCTCTCCTTGTGCTCCTCCTATCTCTCTGGCTACTCCTTCTCAGTCTCTTTCATGGTCTCCTCCTTTACGTCCCAACCCCTAACTGTGGGAGCCCCTCAAGGTTCAGTTTTAAGTCCCCTTCTATTCTCCATCTAAACCCATTCCCTTGGAGAACTCATTTGCTCCCATGGCTTCGATTACCATCTATCTATGAATGAGTTTCAAATCTACATTTCCAGCCCTGATCTCACTCCTTCTCTGCAGTCTCATATTTCCTTCTACTTTCAGGACATATCTACTTGGACGTCCTGCTGACACCTCAAACATAACATGTCCAAAACAGAACTCTTATCTTCCCACTCTAAGCCTTGTCCTCCAGCTGACTTTTCCGTGACTGTAGACAGCACCACCATCCATCCCCTAGTGTTATCCTCAACTCAGCTCTCTTATTCAACCAATACATTCAGTCTGACTCTAGGTTCGGTCAGTTAAACCTTCATATTATTAAAATCCACCCTTTCCTCTCTAACCAACCTGCTACCACATTAATCCATAGCATTATCCTACTCCTCCTCGATTACTGACTCAGCTTCCTCACTGACCTCCCTGCCTCCTGTCTCTCCCCACTCTAGTCTGTGCTTCACTCTACTGCCCAAATCATGTTTATGCAAAACCATTCAGTCCATGTTTCCCCACTCCTCAAGACCCTCCAGTGGTTGTCCATCCACCTCCATATCAAACAGAAACAAACTCCTTATCATAGACTTTAAAGCAATCAATCACCTTGCTGCCCCCTACCTTACCTCCCTGATTTCCTACTACAAATTAACTGGCACACTTTGCTTCTCTAATGTCAGCCTACTCACCACATCTTGATCTTGTCTATCTCGCTGCCAACCTCTCACCCATGTCCTGCTTCTGGCCTGAATTGCCCTGCCTCTTCACATCCAGCGTACAATTATTCTCCCCATCCTGAAAGTTTTATTAAAATCACATCTCCTCCAAGAAGCCTCCACCAGATTTTTCTACCCAGAACCCACTTACAACTGAAGTGATGGCAGCACAGCCTCTAGACTGTAAGCTTGTTGTGGGCAGGGAATGTGTCTGTTTATCATTGTGCTGTCCCAAGTGTTTATTACAGTGCTCTGCACACAGTATGCGCTCAGTAAATATGATTGAATGAACCTAGGCCCAGAAGGCCATCCCCTTATAGTCACTGTGGTCTCCACTGCCAATACGAGCCAGCTATTTTCCAGGAATCCTGCTGGGTATGACGTCCTTATGGAGTGGCCCACTTGGTTCTTAGGGCATTATTGAGGGACTGTCCCTAGCTCCTGGCTGTTACACTCCCCGACCACTGGGAAGCGTTGGTGAGATTTGGGGAAAGACAGGCTTTTATTGTTCAGCCCCTATGGAGCATTGTGGTCTTTTCATATTTTACCATTTGAAGCAGTTACACTGAGAGGAAAATGAAATATTCATATGACATGGTGCAGCTTCTTGGGCTGGAGAATGTGATTTCTCTGCCAAAGAAAACAAGTGGCTCCTATAGAATACTTTGCTGACCAGAAATATGGAATAGGCATTACCTGTGTTTTTAAATCCCTCTTATATTAGGTTTCCTTCCCAACCAAAGTGAAATGCGAACTACTGCTTTAAGGCCTCACCCAGAATTAATCAGTTCCAGGTGTATTGAAAACCACTGATTCCTTCAGACAGGAACAAAAAGAATCCTCTTTGAGAAGCCTGTTAGTGGGAGGAAAGATACTAAGCTGAGAGTTTGCTGCTTCACTGAGTTCCTATGGCAAAGGTATTCATGTTGTGCTTAAACTATGAAGCTTGAAAGGGATAACTTATGCAAAGAACTTTGCATAGTGGGATGAATGCACTGAAGACCTTGTAAAGAAGGTTGTTTGAATTACATGTATGTTAAACAGTTTCAGAAGACCTGTTCCTATTTGAGATTTTTGCACAATAAAACCTCAATTGCACTTTTGACTACTGAGCTGAGTCTTTCAACTTGCTTTTTCAAAAATAATAAATCCCGCTAATGATGTCTGCGCAGCACTGTCACACACTGACATAGTCTATTTCTTCAACCCAGTGTCATTAAAAGATGCAACTTACTTATTTATGATGATTAATAATAATGAAATATGCATGAAGAAATAAATTATACAAATGCCGAATAGTACATATCAAGGATGGGTACAAATTGCCACACACTGATTACCTACAGGCCACTACAAACAACAGGTAGCGTAACGTTTATTTTCTGCTGATTATCCCTCCAGGATCCTTCCTGAACTCAGCCATATGAAGGAAGAAGTTTGGAAAAGGAGTTCAGTGTGAAAAAAAATTACTTAATTATGATTTTGTTAAATGATCTTTTAGATATCCCTTTTTTTTCACATCCCATTTATTTTCAGCCCAGTAAAGTCCACCACCAAAGGAGTCGGACAAGAACCGTCAAATGACCTTGGCCCTGCTGACCAAAGATTCCGCCAACCACTCCTGGTGCTTTTCTTAAAGTTCAGTATCAACCCCATTTGGGGATTTATGGGTTGAGCCACAAAGAGAAGACTATGGGAGGGTGCCATGGCAGACCGCTTGGTGGGTGGAAAATGGGGTCAGCATGAAATCGAACCTGTGAATGTTCAGTTTGGCTAAACTCCATCAACTTCTGCGCTATTGCAAAAGAGATTTCTCCCAAATCCTCATTTTAACATATGCCATGCCTATGAATTCCAACTCAGTACTTTACACTTGTTTCTGCCAGAACACATGTTTTAACCACACGTTTTGGATATAACACAGTGACAGAATTAGGGAGTATTCTTCCAACAATGAGAATGTCTGGATTCATTGCAACTGGGGCCAGGTTACCACAGGGGCTCACGGGGTGTACGCTTTGGCTCTCAGGCTCAAGGAGGCCTCTGGGAATTAGAAACCCCACCCTCCTGAATTATGCTACTGCTGTAAGGAATCCGGCTAAACTCCTGGCCCGTCTGGTAGTACTAAAATTAATGATTCCACAGCCAACTTAGGCCTGCACCTTCACTTCCCACCCACTCTGTCTCCCACTGGCATCTTTTTTTTTTTTTCAACAATATGGTTAAGTTCTAATTCTGTGCCAGGCACTGTTCTAAGCGCTGGGCTACATGCAAGGTAATCAGGTTGAACACAGTCCATGGCCCATATGGGGCTTACACTATTAATCTTCGTTTTATTGATGAGGCCAGGTAGGTTAGGTGACTTGCTCAAGATCACACAGCAGACCGGTGGTGGAGCTAGGATTAGAACCTAAGACCTTCTGACTCCCAGGTTGGTGCTCTAACCATTAGGCAGTATTGCTTCTCAGCTTCTCAGCTGCAAGCAGTAACCTCTGGACCATCAACTCATTGTGGGCAGGAGACTTGTCTACCAACTCTGTAATATTATGCTCTCCCAAGCTCTTGGTATGATGTTCTACATATAGTAAGTACCCCGTAAATACCACTATCTGCAATAATGATTGATTCCTGCTTCTGTGAGGGCCTGGGTCCCTGCTTTTGTCACCACTGACATTTCCCAGATCACCTCTCTGATTTGGAGTATCCCTGAGAGAGCACTCCTCCCAGACCCTCACTACCACTCATGATGCTTCCATCACTAAAGCACTTGGAGTTACAGAGGGGGGAATGTGCTTGCATGCTTGTGTGTGCATGTGTGTGTGTGTATTGTTTTGCAAAAGTGTTTTGAAGCTGGGAAGAGATGATCTAGGGAATTTGAATGGAGAAAGGGGTCACAGTCTGGGGGAAATGGTATGGAGAGGGGTGATCATGCAATCGTGCCATGCGTGACATCACCAAACATTTACATGACATCATCTGTGTCATGGGTCACATGGGAGCTTTGCGAGACATGCAAGCCGTGGCCCTGAGTGCACTATAGTGTTGGAAATAAAATAAGTGAATACTAACAGGACACTGGGGTCATGTCTACCTATTTTATTCTATTTGTACTTTCCCAAGCATTTAGTATAGAGCTCTGCACACAGTAAGTGTTCAATAACTATCACTGATGGATTGATTTTGCAAGAATGCAACATACTTTATAAAAGAACAAGATAGGAACTAAAAACAAAACTGTGGGAGGAAATGGCCTGAAACTGACAAAAGCAGCTTCTACAATGGTAAAAAATATTTCATACTTATTTAGGGTTAGAGAAGCAGCATGGTCTAGTGGATAGAGAATGGGCCTTGAAATCAGTAGGACCTGGGACTAATCTTGACTCTGTCACTTACCTGCTGGGTGCCCTTGGGCAGTAACTTCACTTCTCTGTGCCTCAGTTACCTCATCTTTAAAGTGCAGATTGAGACCATGAGCCCCCTGAGGGACAGGGACTGTGTCCAAACTAATCAGTTTGTTTCTACTCCAGCATTTAGTAGAGTGCCTGGAACATAGAAAGTGCTTAACAAATAAATGAAAATAATTTTATAAATTAAAATCCAACTGTGCAGCCTACTGAAGCTGAACCCTAAATGGTCAGAGAGACAGAACATTTCTCAGATTTATCCAAGAGCCACAGACTGATATTTATTCATTCATTCAGTCAGTCATATTTATTAAGTGCTTATTTTGTGCAGAGCACTGTACAAAGCACTTGGGAAACTACAATAACAGTGACAATCACTGCCCACGATGAGCTCACAGTCTTTGGGGCAGGGGTGGGGGGAGGTAGACATCAATACAAATAAATAAAATTACAGATATATACATAAGTGCTGTGGGGCTGGGAGGCGGGGGGAAGAGCAAAGGGAGCAAGTCAGGAAGATGCAGAAGGGAGTGGGAGAGGAGGAAAAGTGGAGTTTAGTCTGGGAAGGTTGCTTTGAGGAGATGTGACTTCAGTAAGACTTTGAAGGGTAGGAGAGTAACTATTTGTTGGAGTTGAGGAGGGTGGGAATTCCAGGCCAGAGGCAGGAAGTGCACCAGCGGTTGGTGACGACAGGAGAGATGGAGGCATAGTGAGAAGGTTAGCACTAGAGTAGCGAAGTATGTGGGCTGGGTTGTAGAAGGAGAGTAGTGAGGTGAGGTAGGAGGGGACAAGGTGATGGAGTGGTTTAAAGTCAATGGTGAAGAGTTTTTGTTTGTTACGGAGGTGGAGTCTTCAGGAGCCTAAGATTTGGTATAAATTCAAACCTGGCAAATCCTAATTTCAGTAGTAGGAGTGGTATTCATTGATAATAATATCTGCGGTACTTGTTCCACACTTATTGTGTGCCAATCTCTGTATTAAGCAATGTGAGTAGATACAAATTAATCAAATGGAACTGAGTCTCTACACTGGGGAGACAACAGATATTTCATCCCCATCTTACAGATGAGGAAAGGGGGGCCCACAGAAATTAAATGACTTGCCCAAGGTCACCCAACAGGCAAGGGGCGGAGTCGAAATTAGAACACAGGTCTCCTGATTCCCAGGCTGTGCTCTTTCCACTAGGCTTCTTTAATTATGTTTCTCAAAACTGATCTAATTCAGAACTGTGTTTACTGTTTCAGACACCCACTCAACTATCATTTAAATACAACTGACTGACTGAGAGGTCTGCTGCCTCTTGCCTGACTGATTGCCTCCAATCTGTATCGGCATCCCCTAACAGAACCAAGTCTGCAGCCCTAGGGCTCCCTAATAATAACTGTGGCATTTTTTAAGCACTGACTGTGTTCCAGGTACTGTTCTAAGCACTGGAGTGGTTATATGTTCTCCCTCTCCAACCGGCCACTACCAACGCCTCCCCAGACCTCAAGTTCTTCTCGGGAACTTAATAATAATAATTATAATTTTAGTATTTGTTAAGCTCTTACTATGTGCCAAACACTGTTATGAGCACTGGGGTAGATACAAGGTAATCAGGTCAGACACAGTCCCTGTCCCACATGGGGGTCACAGTCTTCATCCCCATTTTACAGACGAGGGAACTGAGGCCAGAGAAGTGAAGTGATTTGCCCAAGGTCACAAAGCAGATGTGGGGCAGAACCAGGATTAGAACTCACATCCTCTGACTTCCAGGATTGTGCTCTTTCCACTGGGCCACACCGCTTCCCCTTGCTTGTTACTCTTCATCCTCATTCCCTTCCTTTCCTCCTTCTCCCTCTTCTCCCTTTCTGCAGGACAATTCCCCTGTAGAGTGGTCCCACTGCCTTCTCCATTTTCACCCAGTCCCTCCCACATGCCTTGTCCCCAGGTCCACATCTTGTTTCATCTGGTTCCCTTTCAGTTGATAATTCCTTTACTTTCAAACCTCCCAGCTTCCCGAATGGGGCAGGGCTGGGGCCCAGGGTCAGGCGACCGGGGAAGCTCAGGCATTTGGTCAGTCATGAGTAGAGCAGCTACACCCCCTTGAGTCTCTGCTCTGGAGTCAACCTCACCAGGGGAGTGCTTTGTCCCATCTGGGTCAGGCTACCTTGACAGTGTCTTGATAAAAATAGCAAGCCAAAAGCACAATCAATCGCTGCTCTGACCAAGAACCATGTTTTGGGGCTTCATGAGAAGGGAAGGCTTCATCAGAGACTGCGTAAGATTGAACATCACAGCTCTCGAACACTGCTTCCAGGATGTCCTGGGCCCCACGGACAACCTGTGAGGACTTAAACTGCTGTTGACCATGCCCTGGACCTCTCCCCCGGACATGAACCTCTCCCCCCAACAGCTGCATGACTCTTCTGGGTACCCGAAGCCCTGCCATCGCAGATCTCATGCTGACTCCCTGAGATCCCACCCTGGCTGTCCATCACATCACCAAAGAACTGCCATTGTGACTTGCCTTCTGACATGCCGGCAGGACAGAGAAAAGCAGCCATACTGCCTCCACAAAACATCCAGAAGCCCGGGAAGGTGACAGGCTGTAGCGCTCACTGTGGCTGCAGTTGTGGCCATAGGTGCCGAGTTGCGAGGGGCCTGGGATTCTGCTCCCATAATCAGACTATCCTATGCATTTTTGTGTTTGTCTATCTTCGTGTTTTGTTCCATCTCTCCTTATGCATCCATCACCAGTCCCTTCTCCCTCTTTTTATTCCTAGACTGTGAGCCCCCAGTTAGCCAGTGGCAGTGTCTAATTCCCACCTATGATTTTTTTCTCAGCACTTAGTGTTGTACACACATTAAGCACTTAATAAATACTCTTACTACTAACTACCATTCAGTGGGTGGAAAGCCTTTTTGCATCCTAACATCTTTCCCTATGTCTCGGGCTGTAACTTGGCAGGAACTCTGTCTGGCCTAATTATGATGATGATGATGATGGTATTTGTTAAGCACTGACTATGTGCCAAGCACTGTGCTAAGCGCTGGGGTAGATACAAGGTAATTAGGTTGTCCCTCTTGGGGCTCACAGTCTTAATCCCCATTTTACAGATGAGGTAAATGAGGCGCAGAGAAGTTAAGTGACTTGCCCAAAGTCACACAGCTGATGAGTGGCGTCTTGTAGCCACCCAGCTATGAAGTGTTTAACACTTCACAGACGCTTCATAAATTCCATAATTAGCCACACACATAACATACTGCAGCATTTTCTGTCTTCCATCTACAAGGACCAACAAAAAAGGCAAATTCCATTCTCTTTACCAGTAGCAGAGATGACTTGACACCCACAGTTTTCTAGCCCAAATCAAGGTGAGGTTAATGTCTTCCCAGAGTGAACCCCATGAACAGTTTTCTCTGGCCCTTGTCCTAAGAGCTGATATTATATGGAACAACCACTGTTCATTTAGTCATTTATTCAGATTTCCACCTGCTCACACTGCCATTCTTAATACATTATTTTTTTTTAAGTGCCTACCATTCAGCTCAACATCTAGCCACAGCCTTCTCCAAGAGAGGTCTAATCCCAGATCTGCCACTTATCTACTATGTGACCTTGGGCAACTTATTTAACCTCTCTGTGCCTCAGTTTCCTCATCTGCAACATGGGGATTCAATACCTGTTCTCCCTCCAACTTAGACAGTGAACCCCTTGTGGAACCTGATTATCCTGTATGTACCTCCAGTGCTTAGTAAAGTGCTCGACACAGTAAGTGCTTTACAAATACCACATTTATTATCATAGTGATGATGATAATGAAGACGATGATGATAATTACCATGTTCCGGATGATGTGTTTACATGCTCAGTTAAGTGTGTTGCACACAGTAAGTGCTCAATAAATATGACTGAATAAATTAAGTGATCTATATTCACTTTAACTCAAAGCTTTCCTACTCCTTGCCACCTGCCAGAATAATTTTTGAAGGTCATGATAATTTGATGGGTGCACTATTATGTAGCCATTTAACATTCTGTTGGAATATCAGGAAACATTTGTGAGCTTTACACACAGCTTGTTATTCCAGCTTGGCATGGATGAGCAAACACATGTTGTTCTCAAGGGTAGTGTCTCCTGCTCATGTCACCAGTGTCCAGGCAAGAGAAGCTGGATAGAACATCTAACTCTTTCTTTGCCCAAATTCCAGGAAAATCAGATATCTGCACTAGGGAATGCCCCAGTTGGAATGGTTTCTTAGGTTAGTTTTCTCATGTCCTCTTCAAAACTCACCTCTTCCAGGAGAAAGGGTCAATCAGTTAATCAATCAATCGGTCACATTTATTCAGTGCTTACTGGGTGCTAAGCACCGTACTAAGCACCTGGAGGAGTACAATATAGTTGAGTTGGAAGACATGGAGCTAGCTTACAGCCTAGAGGAGGATGAAGACCCAACCGATACCCATCATTCCTGGTAAGGTCTTCCCAGCAAGCACTTTTAGCATTTATGTAAACACTGATTCACTTACTCCTTTTATTTATTCATACATTCAGTGATTCATTTTATCCAAACTCTGGCTGCTGCCAGGTGAACATGTATTTTTTTCTTCTGTTCCCTCTGCGTGTGCACAATTCATATTTGCCTGTCTCTCCCCTGAGGCCTATCTGTAATATATTCTAATATATGAGTCTCCTGCAGACTATAAGCTCCTTCTGGACAGGGAATATGCCTACCAGCTCTGTTATACCTTCCCAAGTGCTTAATACAGTAGTCTGCACACAGTAAGCACTCAGCAAATACCACTGACTAATTGATTGGTTGATTGCCTGCTTCACCATCTGCCTCTACCATCCACTTCTACAAAAAACTGCAGTTACCTTTAACTCCTCTGACATAATCTCTGCTATTCATAGTGATTTTAGTACCTTTCTCAACTTCGCGCTCACTTTCTCCTCCTTTACACTGATCATCGATGGAATTTATTGAGCCTTATTATGTGCAGAGTACTGTACTAAGCGCTTGGAAGGGTACAAGGTAACAGAGGGAGTAGGTTGTGTTCTCTTACAGTTCAGAGGATGGGCAGACTTTAGCTGATCCAATTGTAATCAAGAGATCTGATCTAACCTACTCACTTTACCCGGAAGTGGTGCTCACAGTATAGAACACAGCTGGAAAACAGCAGAGATAAAAAGACAATAAGGGTACATAAGGAGGATGGAACAGTCTCCGAATAAGAAGGGATTGCAATTGTTAGGATGCTTCAATCAGGAAAAGGTACGGGCTGAGAGGGGTCTCAGTGGAGGTTTATAAAAGCATGATGGATGGGGACAGAGAGAGAGCATAGATTTGTTTTTCATCCAATCTCTCAGAATCAGGATGAGGGGAACCCCTTGAAGCTGGAAGCTAGCAGGCTCAAAGCAAACAAAACCAAGCAATTCTTCACACAGCAGGGAGAAACATATGGGATTCATCCCACAAGAAACTGCAACTGGAATTATCAGCCAGTTCCAGAGGAGTGTGGACAAATTCATAGACGAGCATTCTATGTTGGCCTACATCAAGAATCACTTGAGGGAAAGTTAGAAATGTAAAAGGGAAAGTTGAAGAAATTGAACAATCGGTCCCTAACAATAAGGGTGAGTGTATCATGTTTGTTCAAGGATTTTAGTAACACAGAGAAAGAAACCTGGGCTGGAGGGACTATTAGTCTAATACAGTAATAATGCTGTTGATGGGCTTTTTGGCTGTTCACTGTTGTCATAGTAACCCACAATCAATCAAAGGTATTTACCGTCTGTGCATAGAGCACTGAATTGAGCACTTGGGAGAATAAGTAAAGTGATGAGTGGACATTTATCTGGTGAATTTGACCCATTAAAAAAACCCAACTGGATAATTGAAGACAAAAAATCCCTTTGACAGGCTGTCTCGTGGGTCAAGCTAAGCAGACCATTGGTGAAGTTACTCTTTCTTTTCTGCTGCGTAAACCCATTCTTTGAGTGCTGCCAACAACGTCTAAGGAAATTCCCTACAATAAGTAGAGAAACAGCTCTGGAAAAATTGGATCAAGACTGTTATTTCCCATTTTCCCTTTGTCATTTTCCTAGTCTCTCCAAAGCAGCAGGGTCTAAAAAAATCTCCAGGGCTTGACGATATTCTGTGAGGACTTTGGAAACAATTTTGCTCCGGGTGGAGATGTAAGAAATGGAGAGGGTCAAAGAAGACCACTTGCTGAATGGCCGTAGTTTGACACTTCTGCCTGCCAAACTGAGACATCGTAGACGGGGATAAGTGTCTAGAGTCTGGGGTAGCAGTGGCAATACAGTCACCACTGGGAGGTTACATCAAGCTCCACCACAGTGGGAAAATAGTAAACCTGGCACAACAAGGAACACGGCCAACTATGGTACCATCTGGAATTTAGGATGGGGATGCTGGGACCTGACTAACCTGACCTTTCCTCTTCTTCCACTCTTTTCTGCATCCTCCTTCCTTTCTCCCTTTATTCACAACCCCCCCCCCCCCAGCCCATCTGCCCCATTGCACTTGTGTACATAACTGAAATTCATTTATTTATATTAATATCTGCCTCCCCTTCTAGACTGCAAACTCGTGTGGGTAGGGAGTGTGCCTCTTTATTGTCACACTGTACTCTCGCAAGTGCTTAGGACAGTGTTCTACACAAAGTGCTCAGTAAATACGATTGACTGACTGACTGACCTGGTCTATTTTGTGTAAATAGGCATTATCTTTCCCTAAGCACTCTCTGACTGTGTTAGCTGAGAGTGTACTCTACTCTTTGGAAACATCACTAAGGGAGACAGTGTGCCCCAGCATGGCCTAATGGAAAAAAGCCCAGCACTGTGAGTTTGGAGACCTGGGTTCTAAACCCAGCTCTGTCACTTGCTTGCTGGATGACCTTGAGCAAGTCACTTCACTACTCTGTATCTCAGTTTCTTCATCTGAAAAAGGAAGATGAAGTACCTCTTCTTCCTCTCACTTAGGTTGTGAGTTCCATGTGGGATAGGAATTACATCTGATCTTATTGTGGTGTAGCTTCCTCAGAGCTTGGAACTTAGGAAACACTGAATATCACAACTTCCTTAAAAACACTGGACTGGAGACATGATGTGCTTTTGTTACTGTGGGAGAAAATTAGTCCTTTTGGTGGGTTTGGTGATATTTCTCCTCTCACCTGGAATGCCTCTCCCACTAAAAGCTTTGCCAAACGCCACCTCTCCCTTCCTTCAAGGTCCTTCTGAAAAATCTCCCGCCATGAGGCCTCCCCTAATTAATCCTCCAATTTTACCAGGAATCATTCCATCACCCATCTCAACACCCCCATAATCACTTATTCATCTATTTGTCACTGATTTGTTCATTTACATTAACCTATATTTTCCTATTATACTAACCAATTGATCCCTGAGATCTCAACTCCTTAAAGGGGAAGAAAATCATCTTATGCTTCTTCTGTAAATCCACTACGGGTCTAGTGCAATAGGTCCTGGGTTATCCTAGGGATAATGATACTAAGCTGATGTTCACGATTCAAAGGAAAGTCATCACCTCAGTGAAAACCTCTCAAACACCTCATGGATAGAAACTGAAAAGTTGGGTTGTCAATCTTCCCTCCAGAACCAGGTATCACTTTCCCTCACCCAATTCTTTCTGTCTCACAAACACATAACCTTGATGCCCCTTGACTCCCCTCTCTCAATCAACCCACATATTCAGTCCATCACTAAATCCTGTCAGTCTCATCTTCACAACATCACCAAAATCCCCCTTTTCCTCTCCATCCAAATGCTCCCATGTTAATACAATCACTCATCCTATCCTGCCTGGATTACTGCATCATCTTCCTTGCTGACCTCCCAGCCTCCTACCTCTTCCTACTCCAGTCCATGCTTCACTCTGCTGCCCAGATCACTTTTCTACAAAAATGTTCAGTACGTTTCCCCACTCCTCAAAATCTCCAGTGGTTGCCCCTCTACATCCACATCAAACAAAAACTCCTCGCCAATTGGCTTTAAAGCATTTAATCACCTTACCCCCTCCTACCTCACCTCACTACTCTCCATCTACAACCTAGCCCGCACACTTCACTCCTCTAATGCTAACCATCTCACTATGTCTCCATCTCATCTATCTCACTGCTGACCCCTCATCCACGTCCTGCCTCAGGCCTGGAATACCCTCCCTCCTCAAATCTGTTACTCTCCCCTCCTTCAAAGCCTTATTGAAGGTACATCTCCACCAAGAGTCCTTCCCTAGGCCCCCCCTTTCCTCTTCTCCCACTCCCTTTTGCGTCACACTGACTTGCTCCCTGTGTTCTTCCCCAGTCCCAGCCCCAGAGCACTTATGCGCATATCTGCAATTCATTTACTTTTACATTTTCATTTACATTTTTCATTGACATGCTCCCCACTTCTAGACTATAAGCACATTTTGAGCAGGGAATGTATCTGTTTATTGTTGTGTTATACTCTCCCAAGTGCTTAGTATAGTGCTTTGCATACACTAAGTGCTCAATAAATGCAATTGAATGAATGAATGAATAAATCCCCTACAAGCCCAAGTCAAATTTCTGTGAGACCAGATGCATGAGTGGAGCTTATCTGGTCATTTCATCTGGGAACCAAAGTTTGCAGGATGGTACTATCTTTTGTGATCTGTAGAGATCTAATCTTGAGGGATAGAGGTCCTTAAAAAGCAATTTGATATTGGCAGTTGGTACCTAAATCCTGGCCTCAGTACCTTCACTCTGGAAAAGGATACTCTCTTCACCTTCCCTCCTCTGTCACCAATGCTCTTGGGTTTGTACCCCATAAGCATTTAGATAGCACTCCAGCCACACACTCTTATGTGCATCTCCTTTTAACCTTCTTCTTCCCATATCTATAATCCATTTTTAAGTCCATTTTCCCATCTAGATTATTAGCTCTTTGAGAGCAAGGATGTTTTCTACCAACTGTTATGAATTGTACTCTCCCAAGCACCTACTATCGTGCTCTTTATATAGTAAGCATTTCCAAGTACTGACTGGTTGAGTGATCATTCTGCTGGCCACTGGGCAAATGTCCTCATTCTAATTTTGTCTCCTCTACATCTCATGAGCTAGGAACATGGTATGGATTTGGGGGAGATGAAATATAGGGCTGTAAAAGTACCCACACCTCTCTCCTGTCCAAACTTTCCAAGGTGTCTGAATTTCAGCTCTCCCGGTTGTCCTGAGACTGATTCTCTCTCTCTCTCTCTCTCTCTCTCTCTCTCTCTCTCTCTCTTTTAACAGTATTTGAAAAGTGCTTACTTTGTGCCAGCCACTGATTACAAGCTAATCAGTTTGGACAGGGTTTCTGTCCCACGTGGAGCTCACAGTCTTAATCCCAATTTTACAGATGAGGTAACTGAGGCACAGTTAAGTTAAGTGAGTTGTCCAAGGTCACACAGCAAACAAGTAGAGGAGCTGGGATTAGAACCCAGGTCCTTCTGACTCCCCAGCCTGCCTTCTATCCACTAGACCACGCTGATTCTCCACTTCATTCCCTGCAGGCCTAGAGAAGTCAGCTTCCTGTCTGATCTAACTGGAGCTAATGTATATAGTTGGACCTGTTAGCAGTGTTCCTGGTACAGTGAAATAATGTCTTCTAGTGAAAGAATGTCTTTTACAGTGAAAGAATGGGAAGCAGCATGGCTCAGTGGAAAGAGCCTGGGCTTTGGAGTCAGAGGTCATGGGTTCGACTCCCGGCTCTGCCACTTGTCAGCTGTGTGACTGTGGGCAAGTCACTTAACTTCTCTGTGCCTCAGTTACCTCATCTGTAAAATGGGAATTAACTGTGAGCCCCACGTGGGACGAACTGATTACTCTGTATCTCCCCCAGCGCTTAGAACAGTGCTCTGCACGTAGTAAGCACTTAACAAATACCAACATTATTATTCTAGTCCTAAAAGATGGTCATGGTATAGTGGGCATCTTCTTTCAATCAGTAGAGTAGGCCAATCCTGCCTCTAGGGTGACTCACTGAGAAGCAGCATGGCATGGTGCATAAAGCATGGGCCAGGGAGTCAAAACGTCATGGGTTCTAATCCCAACTTTGCCACTTGTCTGCTGTGACCCTGGGCAAGTCACGTCACTTCTCTGTGCCTCAGTTACCTCATCTGTAAAATGGGGATTGAGACTGTGAGCCCCACGTGGGACAGGAACTGCGTTCAACCCGATTTGCTTGTATACTCCACAGAGCTTAGTATGGTGCTTAGCACATAGTAAGCAGTTGACATATATCACAATGAATTAATCTATTAATTATATTGTCCACAGTCCTTTCACTTCTCAGCACAGAGGAGGAGAACAAAAGACTCCTTGATGATCCTTGTCTATCACATTACTAAGCTGAACAAATCTGATTTTAGGGCACTTTAAACCTTATTCTAAATCCTCCCTAGTTGCCAGTCTCCCCCACAATCATGTGATTGTTAATTGTATTCTTTAACTTATTTAATTCTTAAATTAAAAAGGGAGGAGATTGTTCTGTATTTGGGAAAAGTGATGAGCAATCTCTTCTAAGCATGTAAACAGAGTGGCTATCCACTTTTATTTACTATTCATTCCCAAACAGAAATCATTACTGTTCATAGACAGTCTTGTTAAAAGGAATAAAGCATTGTTTTGTAATAAGGGAATTATAATTAATGTTTTCCTTAACAAACGGTAAATTAATTACCCTAATTAATACTCATCATCTTTGGTCTGCCTCGTTACAAATGTTTACAACCCATCTTCTCAAAGCTTTTTTTGATGTGGCAAATTGAGGACTCTTTCAACAGGATTAGGGTTTGCAATGTGCTTTGACTTGATAAAAGCAACATCTGAAATACTTCAGAATAGAAAACCCTTAACGTCGGTGAGTCATAGTCTCAAAAACCCTGAGTGTCAGTGGGGGAATGTATTTCACTGTAGATGTTTTGTATGGTTTCCATGCATTAGTGGAAACACTGACCTCCCGATGAAAGCTATCCTTGCAACAGGAATGTTCATGAGCGTCCATGGATTTATACTGCTTATACAGCAAGATAATTAGCACTCATGTACATATCTGTAATGTATTTATTTATATCAATTTCTCTCTCCTTCTCTACACTGCAAGCTCGTTGTGGGCAGAGAATATGGCTGTTATATTGTTGTATTGCACTCTCCCAAGCACTTATACAACGCTTTGCACAGTCTAATGGATAGAGCATGGAACTGGGAGTCAGAAGATCATGAGTTCTAATACTGGCTCCACCATTTGTCTGCTGTGTGGCCTCGGTCAATCATTTCACTTCTCTGCACCTCAGTTACCTCAGCTGTAAAATGGGGATTGAGACCATGAATCCCGCATGGGACAGGCCTGTGTCCTACACAATTTCCTTGTATCCACTCCAGCACTTTGTTCAGTGACTGGCACTCAGTAAGTACTTAAAAAATTACCATTATTACTATTATCATTATTAGCACTAAATAAATACAACTGACTTACTGAATGACTGAATGAATGCTATCTGCAAAGGAAATTAAATGTTGAGATCTGCATGTAAAGCAGATACAAGCAATGTAACAAGATCAACAAGCTTAAAATGTATTTATTGTGTCACTCAAATAAGATGCTCTCAAAAATGCTATCAAACTTTTTTGTCATTCACCAAAAAACAGCATGGCAGTTGTTTTTGTTTGTCTTTTTAAATCTGATTTCCAAACATTTTTCTTTAGAGCAAGGCAGTTCATCTTGGGGAACTCCCTCTCTTCTCTCAGTGTCTGTTTTTCATATGCTTCAACTCGAGCACTTCCCAGAAGTTGTATAAAGTAATGTTATCTCTAGCACCCCCTCCCCTCAGCCTCCCTCCGGATGACTAGGAAGGCAACAATCATTCTCCATTACAACACCTTCTTTATTTAGTTCCTAGAAATAGGCCCACCAAAGGGTTAACCATTTGTGGTCAAAATCGCTTAGCTGGACTGAGAAACTCAATTTCACGCACTGTTGTCTCCAAGTTTGGTTTAAACCACTGTTGGGTGGACTCAGAGCCTGAGTAGCAGGAGTAGAGTTTCCTGTAGGGAAAACTAGACAACCCAACACACCTCTCCCGTTTACTCAGCATAATCCCTGGTGGCATGAACTCCAAAATTAGTCATCATTCTTGTACTGCACACACAACTGTATTTATTGAGCTCTTACCATGTGCAGAGCACCATACTAAGCACTTGGAAAGTACAGTATAGTAATATAACAGACACACTCCCTGCCCACAATGAGCATACAGTCTCAAGGAGGAGACAGAAAGTAATATGAATTAATAGAACTACGGATATGTACACAAATGCCTTAGGGGTGGGAGGGAGGATGAATAAAGGGAGCAAGGCAGGGTGAAGCAGAAGGAAGTGGGGGAAGAGGAAAGGAGGACTTAGTCAGGTAAGACCTCTTGGAAGAGATGCCTTCAATAAGGCTTTGAAGCAGAGGAGAGTAATTGTCTGTAATTGTTATCACTAAAGCAATTGTAGCATTTATTGAGCATCCACTGGGACATATCATGTACTACTTCCAAGCACTTAGCACGGTGCTGTGCTCACAGTAAGCGCTTAATAAATGCCATTCATTAATTGACCGATTACACACAATGTGTTCCATAATGTGAGTCCTCCATTGGCCTTTTCAGCCATGCATGCACTCACTCAAAGGTGAATTTCAGTCAGAGGTGTCTTCTTTGAGGACTTGGACATGCATACACACATATACACAAATATACATGCACATATATGCTTCCTTGTGCATGCCTGCATTAAATATGTAAGTAAGGAGACGAAGTTTGGACGGGGAAGGGTTTCTTGGGAAGTAGTATGGCTTAATGGAAAGAGTGCAGGCCAGGGAATCAGAGGACCTGGGCTCTAATCCCAGCTCTGCCATCTGCCTGCTGTGAAATCTTGGGCAAGTCAGTTGACTTCTCAGTGACTCAGTTTCCATATTTGTAAATTCAATCCCAGTTCTCCCTCCTACTTAGATTGTGAGCCCAGTGAGGGATTGGGGTTACATCCAAACTGACTATCTTGTATCTACCCAGTGCTTGGCACACAGTAAGCACTGGACAAATGCCATCATTATATTATGATTATGTGGTTCTGTGTGCGTGCTCTGTGAGGGTTGGCACAGCTATGTGCATATATCTATTCCTGTTGTGAATGTGCATTTGAATTTCTCTGTGTGTTAAGGTTGTCAGCTCCCTTAGTTCTTTTTTGTTCCCTTCTCTTCTTTGATCTTCTCTTTTGTCCTTCTCCTTCACTCTTCTGTCTTTCTCTTTTCTTCACTCTTTCTGTTTTTCCTGTTTTTTAAGCCCCACCTCCTGGAGGTTTTGTCTCTTTTCCTCACCCCATCCTCTCCACAGGCACAGTGAATAACTTCCTGCAGACCTCTCTCTGACTGAAAGATCATCTAAACATACAACAGGAGAAAAATATAAAATCTGCTTTATTCTCCCACTAGTGAAAACTGGGTTCCGCCGATTTACCTTAAAGGATGGGCAAACACCATTATACAAATTGTCCCATCTAAGGACCCATTTTGCAAAATAAGGGAACCTTCATTTCTTCAAATCTGAAAAAAAAACTACCTCAACAAAACTTAGGCACAGGGTTTCAGATGCAAAACCAGCTCCTTAGAGATTTCACAATCAATTTTTCTTCACGTGTAACTTGCCAAGTATAATTCCCCAAGTATCTTCAACACTTTCTACATTGTTTCTTATTGAATCAGATCTGACTGTGAATTGCTTTATGCCTCAATACATGGTGTGGAGCATTTGCTTTTTGGACCTTGCTTAACGGGGTAAAAATGCATTAGGATGTAATGGAATCTCACATTACATTTTCTAGGGTACAAACCATTATATTTTAAGTGTTAAAAACAAATCACGGAACTAAGCAACTGAAAGTTGAAGATTGAAGCAATTAATCCTGATTTTATGCTTTTCAGCTATCCTCTTCCGTTGGGGCGTAATATTGATGACACAGCTGTCGAAGGCAGCAGCAGGATTCCCTTAGTTGAAGAAGATGTAGAGGGTCTATTTAAGGGGAAGAGTTTGAGGCCACTAGGTAGATCATGGGAGATATATTAACACCAACTGGACCCAGAGTCCTAAATGATACCTTGATTGTGGATCAAAAACCCGGGAGAAGGTGACCCTATTATTTGAAGTTCAAAATGTAGTGGGCAGCAAGGACAAAAGGCTAAGCCTCTGGGGGTCAGATTGATGGAGGAGATGACTGCCATTCAGTCAGTCACTCACCCCTTTAACTAGTCAATCAAAATATCAGTAGGTCAGTCAGTGAAATGGTCAGTCAGCTGACCAATCACAGTCAGTCATTCAGTCAAATGATCCATCAGTCAACTGGTCAACCTATATGCCAGTTAGCCAATCAGTTGGTTAGTCACCCTATCAAGAAGATAGACTTTTAGTCAATTGGTAATTCAGTAAGTTGGCCAATAATTTAGTCAACCAGAATACCAATTTATCAATCAGTCAGTATGTTTGTCAGTCATCCACCTAGTCAGTCAATCCATCAGCAGCCAATCAGTCATCCATCAGTCAGTTTACCAAACAATCAGTCAGCCAACAGAGCATCCATTTAATCACATCTGATGCCAAGTCTATTGCATTTTCCCACTGGAAAATTTAAATTTTTAATAGTATTTGTTTAGGCTCACTATATGTTAAATATTATTCTTAGTTCTGGGATAGACCTGAATATGCATGAGACAAATTTAATTGTGGAGACAACTCAATATCCATGGGGTTGGTCAGTGCACACATGGATAACGTACCACATCAGATCCAACCTTTGAAACTATGGTGTCTGTCCCCTGGATGAACAAGTTTCATTTTCAAAACCCCCACCGACACTTGGGAAACCTCAGAAACCTGAAAGCCTGGGATTTGGTCAACGGGGTGAGATAGAACCCACCAGCACTTCTGGGCATGAGAAGTCTATTAGGAGGCTTACTGACTCCTATAATACAAGCACAAGGACAAAAACTATGAAAACTAAAAAAAAACAATGAACAATATTGTCATTAATGCTTTGTCAATAATGTTTTGTAGTTACTGACCACTAAACCTACCAGTTTCAAATCTCCCTTCTCAATCAATCAATCAATTGATCAATGGCATTTATTGAGCACTTACTGTGTGTAGAACACTGAACTGAATGTTTGGGAAAGTACAATACTACAGAGTTGGTAGAAATGATCCCTGCCTACAAGGAGTCTGCAGTCTACAGGGAGAAACAGACATTAAAATAGATTACTGATAGAGGAAATAGCAAAGGATAAATATTTGCATGAGTACTACAAATACTAGATCACGAGAAACAGCATGGCTTAGTGGGAAGAGTACTGGACTGAGAGTCGGAGGACTTGGGTTCTAATCGCCTCTCTGCCCTTGCCTGTAGTGTGGCTTTAGGCAAGTTGCAACTTCTCTGAGTCTCAGTTTCCTCATCTGTGAAATGGGAATTAAATCCTACTCCCTCCTACTTAGACTGTGAGCCCTGTGTAGGATAGGGACTTTGTCCATCCTGAGTATCTACCCCAGTGCTAAGAACAGGGTTTGGCACAAAGTATGCACTTACATACCATAATCATTATTAGTGGCATTACTGTGGGGTTGGGCTGAGTATCAAAGTACTAAAGGGGTAAGTAGTCAAATTCACAGTCGAAGCAGAGGGAAAGGTGGATTGGAAGTTAAAGGGTTTAGTCAGGCAATGCCTTTTGGAGAAGATAGGATTTTAGGAGAGTTCTGAAGGTGGAGAGAGTATCGGACTGTCAGATATGAAGGGAAAATGTGGGCTAAGGGTCAGTGGTGGGTTAGATGAGATCGAGGTACAGAGAGTAGGTTGGTGTTAGAGAAGCGGAGTGTGCAGGTTGGGCTGTAGCAGGAGATCAGTGAGGTTAGGTAGGAGGGAATGAGCCTTAAAGCTAATAGAAAGGGATTTCTGTTTGATGTACAAGTGGATGGGCAACCACTGGAAGTTTTTGAGGAATGGGGAGATATGGACTGAGTCTTTTTTTCAGAAAAATAATCCAGGCAACAGAATGAAGTATGGACTTGAGAAGGGAGAGACAAGCGGCATGGAGATCAGCCCCTTTCTACTGGGTTTAAAAGACTGCAATGATTGCTATTAATAATAGCATTTGTTAAGGTCTTATTATGTGCCAAACCCCGTACTAAGCACTGAGGTAGATGTAAGTAGATCAGACACGGTTCTTATCGCACATTAATTTCACAATCTGAAAGAAAGGGACATCAATTTTTTTCTAACCCCATTGTTCATATGAAGAAACATCTTCACAGAGCAGTTAACAGAGCAGTGAATTACCTAAGGTCACACTGCCGGGAAATGGTGAAGCTGGGTTTAGAGCCCAGGGCCTCTGACTCCCAGGTCTGTATTCTTCCCATTAGGTAAGGAAGCAGTGTGGTCTAGTGGAAAGAGCACAATCCTGGGAGTTAGATGCCCTGGGTTCTAATCCTGACTCTGCCACTTACTTGCTCTGTGATCTTTGACAAGTTACTTAACTTCTCTGTGCCTCAGTTCCCTCATCTACAAAATGGGGATTTAATACCTGTTAATAATAATAATAATTATTGTTTTGCTAGTGTATTTGCTAAGCACTTACTATGTGCCAAGCATTGTTCTAAGCACTGGGGTAGATACAGGGTAGTCATGTTGTCCTATGTGGGGCTCACAGTCTTAATCCCCATTTTTCAGATGAGGTAACTTGGGCCAAGAGAAGTGAAGTGGCTTGCCCAAGGTCACATAGCAGACAAGTGGCAGAGCCAGAACTAGAACCCATCTCCTATTCTTCCTCCTACTTACTCTGAGTCCCATGTTAGACTTGATTACTATTTATCAACCCCAGCACTTAGTACAGTGCTTGTCTTGTAATGAACACTTAACTGATACACCAATTATTATTATTGTCCTTCTGCCTCATCATAAAACACGAACACTAGTTTGGCCCATTCAGAGAAAGTTCTCAGCATTGTACTAGTAGCTGTGGGAAGAAGATATGACCCTTTGTCCCTGAGGATCTCTCCACTTAAAGGGGGTAGCAGAATAAAGCCAATAAAAACCTAAGACAAAATGAGAGAATAATAAGTATATTCTGAAGGGATCTGTAGCTGGCAACCTCATTCTGAATCACCTGGATAACCTCAATCTTTACTGAAAGGTCCCCCTACTGACTCTATGTCCTGTAGTAATGGACTAGATATCAATTATTCAATCAGTATTATTTATTGAGCACTTACTGTACAGAAGCAGCGTGGCCTGGTGGATAGAGCACAGGCCAGTAGTCAGAAGGACCTGGGTTTGCCTGACTTTTCCACCTATCTGTGGTGTGACCTTGGGCAATTCACTTCACTTCTCTGTGCCTCAGTTACAGCATCTGTAAAATGGGGATAAAGACTGTGAGCCTCTTGTGGGACAGGGACTCTGTCCAATCCAGTTTTCTTGTATCTAATCCAGCACTTAGTATGGTTCCTTGCACATAGTAAGGGCTTAACAAATACTACAACTATTATTATTATCCTCACTATAATTATTATTACGGTGTGCAGAGTATCCCTCCTACTGGGGAATAAATGAGATCAGGTACATCTGGTGATAGAGAAACAGAGTGTAAAGACGGGGCTGGAGTAGGAGATCAGTGAGGTTAGGTAGGCAGGAGAGAGCTTTAAAGTCAGTAGTAAGGAGTTTATGCTTGATGTAGAGGTGGAAGGGCAACCTTTGGAAGTTTTTGAGGAATGGGGAGCTATGCATTGAGTCTTTTTTCAGGAAAATAATCCAGGTACCTAGGAGAATATAATAGAGTTAAAAAATTTAATCCCTGCCTTCCTTCTCAGAGTTTACAGTGACCCAGGGAAGACAGGCACAAAATAAATTTACAGAGAGGAGGGGGAGAAAAAGGAGAGTGAAAAAAATGCTTAGATAGTAGAGTGCAAAACTTGATATGTACTAAAGCTCTATGGGCAACTGTGAGTAATAATGTGGTAGCTCTTTTTTGAAAATTGTACTTGTTAAATGCTTATTGTGTGGCAAGTGCCGTAGTAATACTACTACTTATGATAATGGTAATAATAATTATAATAATAATTATGGTATTTGCTGAGTGCTTACCATGTACCAGGCACTGACTAAGCTCTGGGATGGATACAAGCAAATCAGGTTGGACACCGTCCTTGTCCCACATGGGGCTCAATCTTAATCCCCATTTTGCAGATGAGGTAATTGAAGCACAAAGAAGTGAAGTTACTTATCCAAGGTCACACAGCAGACAGGTGGCAGAGTTGGAATTAGAACCCAGTTCCTTCTGACTTCCAGGCCCGTGCTCTAACCAGCTAGGCAATGCTGCTTCTCTAAGTGCTGGAGAAGATACAAGTTAATCAGTTTGGACACAGTTGGTGCTAACTAGGAGCGAGTAGGATTTAATTCCCATTTTACAGATGAGTTAATTGAGGCACAGAGAAATTAAGTGGCTTGCCCAAGGTCAAACAGAAGACATGTGGCAGGACAGGGATTAGAACCCAGGCCCTCTGACTCCCAGGCCCATATTATTTCCACTAGGCAATGCGGCTTCCCAAGTCAGGAGGAAATGCTCTGGAGAGAAGAAAGTATGCCTCTTGGAAGAACGGGGAAGGCCTCTGGGAGTAGATGGGATTTCAGGAAGTCTTTGAAAAATCGGAAGAGCTGTGGTCTGAATGATGTGAAAGGGGAAAGAGCTGGAGGCATGAGGAAGGGTGGGACCAAGGGTTCAGAGGTGGGAGACTGAGATGATAAACTTGGAAGGAATTAAGAGTGAGAGTTGGGGTAGAGTTGCATAGCAGAGCTGATTTAAAAAAGAGGAAAAAATCATATACAACGTAGTTACTTGTAATCTATAGGTAAACCAAAAACTTTCTTTTAATTGAGCTTCCTTCTCATCCTCTCAACCTTGACTAACTGAAAAATCATCTAACCCGACATTCATCTACCAAAGGCAGTCAACAGAAATGAAAAAGAGAAGATGGGGACTAAACTTCCTTCCACTAGATAAACATAGTTCCCCAGGCTCCATGAGATTGTAGTTCATAAGTCCTTTCAACCCATTCAACAGCCCTAGATCTGATTTGCTTGCAGTCTTCACTGGTCATTCCACTAAGCAGCTTGCCATTTTGTTGACTTGGGAATTTTCTAATTACAAATATGTCCTCTGAGGAAGCTCCAATATCAGGAGGAAAATGGACTGGTTTTTCATAAATGGAAAGATTGATCCAATGATTTATTCATGAGGTTATAAGATAATGTTGGGTTTAGCAATCCCTCTATAAATAAGGCAATAAAAGCACAGACCAACACCTTTCACTTACCCTACTAAGTAACTTCATGGTCAGATTTCTATGGTATGCTGAGCAGAAAGCCATTTTCTATCACATAATGAAAATATTTAGAAAACCAGTAGAGCAATAAGGGTTATAGAACTCCTAAAACAGTAATTGATTTATTCCGTTCTTGGAGATGAAAGTATTGGGAAATGGTTTAGCTTCCCAGTAAATAGCAGTAGAGTCTTAGAGCTCAGGGCAGTATAATTAACATTAATTGATTTCCTTAAAAAAAGGGTGGGGGGAGAAAAATATAATTACACATTTCAGACCTTCGAATCCAAATTCTCAGTCATATTAAACTGCAGTCAAACTGATGCAAGCAAGTTGGTAGAAATATTATCCTTTTTTTTTTTTTTGCCTTTTGAATACTTTTTTGTTTTTGTCCCCAAAATTGTGGCAATGTAACTGCCCTTCAAACTGTAGATGACTGATTAGAAATCATCAAACTCTTAAGTTGTGTCAGTCAATCAAACAAGGGTAATTATTGAGGGCTTACTGTGTGTAGATGACTGTACTGAATAACTGTGAAAGTACAATAGAGTAAATTCACAATCTGATAGTCTAGATTGGGTAAAAGCAGGCAGAGGCTGGTAAATTGCAAGTCAGTCAGAGACTGAGCCATGATTCTCAATTGGTAGCTGAGTCTGGATAGGGTAGAACCACTATCTTTTTGGGAAAAAAAAATCCTGAATCTACTTGTTTCTAAAGGACAGAAATATTTTTAGTCTCATTCTCAACTCATTGAACAGGGGATTTATAACAGAGATTTCTGTCCCAGTTTAGAAAGGCCATTGATGGCATTCAATAATTCTGGGTATCGTTTTATTCATTTTCCATATTTGAATGTAAATATGTAATATTAACTTTTTTTAAATATTAAACAGACAAAGCAGGGAATATTTACCTTATGGAAAAACTAGTGCTTTTGCTTGTATCCATCTGTGGTCACCTTCATGAATTTGCTTTAGTTTTGAAATTGATAGCAAGACAACCATTATCAAGTTAACATAACATAACAATGTAAGCTAAGGCATTATAAGGACACATCCAAGAAAAGGGTCTTTGCAGATATTCACAGGTCCAGGGTTTTAAAAATAAAATTAGCAGATATTCAACTGGTGCCAAATCCATAGTGGACAGGGAGCTCACCAGCTGAAAACTGGAGTCTCCAGGTTAAAAAAAAAACACAACAAAAAACAGATGAATGATAATCTTAGTCCAAGTTAATGAGGATCCACAGAACTTCTAGAAACTCTACGAACTTTATTTGAAACAAACATTCAACATCCCTAGTACTCTGAGTTTGTCACACAAAGGCCCTTTTTCATAGATTTCACCAATATCCAGAAAGCAGGCTCCCCTCTCCCCCTATATTCCAGCTCATACTCTTCAACCCTCTCAACGCTAGTCTCCTAAATGTTCCATTTCTTGAATATCCCATATAATAATAACAATTCTTCTGGTATTTGTCAAGTGCTTTCTATGTGTAAGCTCATAGTAAGCACTGGGGAAGATAAAAGATAACCGCGATCCACAGTCTAAACAAGAGGGAGGACAGGTATTGAATCCCAATTTTGCAGATGAGGGAACTGAGGCATAGAGAAGTTAAATGACCTGCCCAAAGTCATGCAGCAGTAAATAGAGGATCCAGGATTAGAACCCAAGTCCTCTGATTCCCAGGCCAGTGCTCTTTCCACTAGGCCACACTATCACACTCCAACACAATGCTCATACCCTTCCCCCTAAAAAAACTCCCCTCTTTCAATTCCACCAAACCAACTTCCTTCCTATATTAAATCTTCTAAAAAAACCCACTTTCAGTAACCTTTTCTTAATTATATCCTCCTCTCAGCCACCCTCAGCAATTGTGTGTACTTATGTTTTATTCCCTTATTTTTTTATTACTTTTGCTTACATATTTATAATTCTATCTTAATGTCTTTCTCTGCCTCTATTCTATAAGCTCCTTATGGGCAAGGAACGTGCCTACCATCTGTGTTATTTAGTGTATCCTCCCGAGTGCTGAGTACAGTGCTCTGAACACAGTAAGCACTCAATAACTACCACTGATCGATTGCTCCCACTGTATGGGCCAAATCGTTGTCTGCCCTTCCCATTAGACTTTTATTGTACACTCTCAAGCAACTAGTACAGTGCTCTTCATGCAATAAATACTCTAGCTCAGGACTCTCAGCACAGTAAGCACACAGGACAGAGATCAGTACACAACAAGTCTCAGAAGTCTAAGTCTCAAAATACTTTAGGCTCTCAATAATTACTGATGACTATCCCAGATGGCAAAAATCGGCTGTCAGATTGTTTGTAACATTCAATCAGTCATATTTTTGAGCACTTATTGTGAGCAGAGCACCAAACTAAGCACTTGGAAGAGTTACCTCATCTGTAAAATGAGGATTGAGACTGTGAGCCCCATGTGGGAGTGGGACTGTGTCCAAACCGATTTGCTTTTATCCACCTCAGTGCCTAGTACAGTGTCTCACACATAGTAAGTGCTCAACAAATGCCATAATTGTTATCACTATTATTTCAACACAACCATATCACAGACATATTCCCTGCCCACAATGAGCTTATAGTCTGATGGAGGAGATAGACATTAATATAAATAAATAACTTATGGATTTGTATATACGTGCTGTGGGGCTGGAGAGGGAGGATCTGGGTGAATAAAGGGAGCAAGTCAGGGCAATGCAGAAGGGAGTGGAAGAAGAGGAAATGAGGGCTTAGTCAGGGAAGGCCTCTTGGAGGAGATGGGCCTTCAATAAGGTTTTGAAGGTGGGAGATGAAAAGGGAGGGTGTTCCAGGACATTATTGGGTTTAACTTAACTTTCCCAGAGTTCCAGGGTCTACAGCAGTTAGGGCGGGCTAGGCCTCAAGCCTCAACTCCTCACCAAGGCTTACATCATTGGGAATGATGCCTTCTCTCCCAGGGAGAAGGATCCCAGCAGCGTGCTGGTTTTCCTGTCGAGGCAAGCAGGCATCTGTGTCAATGGCAGAATCCCAGCATGGGAAAGAGAATCAAATACCCTTAAAAGGCTCCTGGGGAATGTAGCCACTGTACTTGTTTTGATGTGTATATATCTATAATACTATTTAATGAGATCAATGCTATTATGCCTGTTTACTTGTTTTGATATCTGACTCCCTGCTTCTAGACTGTGAGTCCATTGTGGTCAGGGATTGTCTCTTTTTGTTGCTGAATTGTACCTTCCAAGTTCTTAGTACAGTGCTCTGCAAACAGTAAACTCTCAAAAAATATGATCAAATGAAGGAAGGAATCTTTTAACCTCTCCAAGGGAAATGGCCTCAACTTTTGATCATTTTTGTTAGCTGACTTGATTCAAGTAAACCATCTATCTGATTCCTAGATTACAAATGTGGACTTGATATTCTTTATTCTGGATCAGCCAATCAATCAATCAGTTGTATTTATTGAGTACTTAATGTGTGCAGAGCCCTGTACTAAGCACTTGGGAGAGTACAATATAACAGAGTTGGTAGACATGATCCGTGCCCACAAGTAGCTCACCATCTAGATGGGAATGCCGACAATATAAATTAGCAAATTATATGTACATAAATGCTGTGGGGCCAAGGGTGGGGTGAATAGCAAGTGCTTAAAAGGTACAGAACCAAGTGTATAGGTGTCCAGGAAAAGTGGACATTTAGGATAGAGTAGAGGTCACTGGATTTGGCAAGAAGGTCATTGGTGACTCAGAAAGGACAGGTTCCTTGGAGTGAAGAGGGTGGAATTCAGTTTGGAGAGGGTCAAGGAGAGAATTGGAGAGGAGGAAGTGGAGGCAGTGGATCTAAAAGCTGCACTCAAGGAGTTTGGAGAGGAATGGTAGGAGGGAGATGAGTTGATAACTGGAAGGAGTTTTGGGGTTGAGAGAGGGGTTTTTATAGGATGGGGACACATGAGCATGTTTAAAAGCATTGGGGAAAAACTATTGAAAAGGTAATGGCTGAAGCTGGTGATAAGAGAAGAGGGGAGGGGGCAAGTGTTCCGATAATAATTGTGGTATTAGTTAAGCGCTTACTATATGCCAGGCACTGTACTAACCACTGGGATGGATACAAGTAAATCAGGTTGGAAAGGGTCCCCGTCCCACAGAGGGGTCACAGTCTCAATCCACGTTTTACAGATGAGGTAATGGAGGCAAAGAGAAGTGGAGTGACTTGCCCAAGGCTACAGAGCAGAGAAGTGGCAGAGCCAGAATTAGAACACATGACCTTCTGACTCCTCTACACTATCCACTCCACCATGTTGTTAATGGGACTCATAGTTTTCATCCCCATGAGCCCCATGTAGGACAGGGACTGTTTCCAACCTGATTAACTTGAATCTAACCCAGTGCTTAGAACAGTCCTTGACACATAGTAAGTGCCTAACAATTACTAGTATTAGTTCTAAGCAGTCATACTCACCAGTTAGCATATGGAACAGAACATTGCACAAGGTGGCTGGAGCATGACCCAGCAGTGAGGAAGAGAGAGCAAAACAACTAAATTTCCTAATTTAAGGGTCCTACTCAGTATGTCAAATGACTGCCATTCTTAGAGGATACTGGGAAATATAGCCCTCAGGCAGCAACTGAGACAAAAATGAATTTCCCAATTCCTCTTCATTTCCTTCACCTCAGTTTCCTTTACAATAAGGGCCTGAATATCCTTACATCCAGCTCTGACAAAAAAATGAGATTTGGAGATAAATCTGGCAACCCGTTCAAAAATATCTGAGCAATGGTAGCCAATCTGCAGTTGACTTCAGGAGTTCTGACGTTTCCACCTAGTGCATCAAGACTCCTTCATTCATGAATCTGTTATCTCTTTTCTGGGGGAGGTTATTACTGGCTCCTAAATGTAGCACTCCTTAGCCCTGGGTTGTGTTGGCAGACTACCACAATGTTGTCTTAGCTTTCACTCAATGTGGAATGATTTCTTGTGGCTGGGTCCTCTCAACTAGAACAGTGAGATGAAGGTTACAAAGACTAATTTGAAGAAGAGAAAGTAAAGCAGCATGGGGAAGCACGGCCTAGTGGATAGAGCATGGACCTGGAAGCCAGAGGGACCTGGATTCTATTTCTGGCTCCACTGCATGTCTGCTGTGTGCCTGTGGACAAGTCACTTCACTTCTCTGGGCCTCAGTTACCTCAT
This sequence comes from Ornithorhynchus anatinus, assembly GCF_004115215.2. Classification (NCBI taxonomy): domain Eukaryota; kingdom Metazoa; phylum Chordata; class Mammalia; order Monotremata; family Ornithorhynchidae; genus Ornithorhynchus; species Ornithorhynchus anatinus. The sequence goes on along the minus strand of NC_041737.1, from coordinate 37,851,857 downwards.
CTGTAAAATGGGGATTAAGACTGTGAACCCCATGAAGGATTGTGTCTAACCCGATCAGCTTGTATCTACCCCAGCACTTTGAAAAGTGCTTGACCCAAAGTACCAAATATTGATATCATAATCATGACTGGTATTAAACAAATACCAATATCATTATAAGAAGCAGCATGGCTTAGTGGAAAGAGCACGGGCTTGAGAGTCAGAGGTCATGGGTTCTAATCCTGGCCCTCCACTTGTCTGCTGTGTGACCTCAGGCAAGTCACTTAACTTCTCTTTGCCTCAGTTCCCTCATATGCAAAATGGGGATTAAGACTGTGAGCCCCACGTGGGACAACCTGATTACCATGCATCTACCCCAGTGCTTAGAACAGTGCTTGGTACATAGTAAATGCTTTACAAATACCATCATTATTATGATTATGAGAATTATTATTAAAGCAGGTAGGCCTTCAGCCTGACTTACTTTCACTTCTTCTTCATACTTTTTGCATAATCAGAGATAATATTGATGGTGGAATAGAACTGACATAGTGCAGTTCAATATCACTCTATGACAATGCTTTCACTCAGAGGAAAGATGCATCAAATGTCTCGATGAGGAAATTTACTTTGTTGCAAGGAAGTTAAGAGGAGAAAGTTCTCTGTTTAAGAAATATATTCCTGAAAATGTCTGCCTTTTCCTGTACATAAAACTGTTCAATTTACTCTTGGATGGAACTCCCTATCTTCTCTTCATTCTCTCATAGGTTCAGAGATTTTCGGGGTGCTTTTTTGTAATTTACTGAAAAAGGTCATTCAAAGGAACACCCGTAATATCATGTCATTGATGATGTTATACCACCCTTCCTCAATCTCAGTGGTAGCTGAATTGTCTAACTTCCTATTACTGAAATCTTCCTCAGAAAACAGATTCAAAAATCACCATGTTGCTAAAGAAATCACATTATTTTTACAGTGCAGAAGAATTGCTAAGCTTTGGACTCTTTTTTGATTAATTTCATGCCTGACTCAGTCAGAGATTAGGCCTTGACACAGGTTATAATTAAATATTGAAATCATGAAGTGCAAGAATGTTTAATTTTTAAAATATGAGTTTTAATTTACCTCATACAGAGAATAGTTCTGGTCACCTGCAGAGATGCATTACACACTACATTGCCTAATGTAGAATGCCTGAATAAGGCTGAGCATACAGTTAAAGTAAACTAATGCAATTTACTGAACAGCAGTCAAATATTTATCCAGTTGATGAAGCAGACTTTATGTGAAACTCAGACAATAATTAAAGAGAAGAGTTGCTTAAAAACATATGTACTTCAGTTTCCACAAATATGTTATATCTTAGCAGCATCTTTCTCTTTCTCAAAAGTGATGGACATCACACTTGGCTCTGGAATCCATAGGAAAGTGCTTCTTGGCATTCTTCTATTCTTTCTAGGGTTCTTCAGAAAGCCAAAACTATTTGTCAGCTCTGGACAAGAAAGCATCAAAGCAAGCTGGAAAAGGACCCCGGAGTGGCACAGTGATTAACATAGCATTTGACTAGGCATATAGTTATCAAAGTCGTGCAGTGAGGAATTGCAGAACATTGGATACATCTGCGATCTTTTTCCTGAGCTTTGTGAACAGAATTCCAAAGAGATGGCCTGAAGGCTGGGTCCAAGAGCAACAAGCCATTCTACATTTCAGTCACTGGAATGTTTGCATTCGATTGAAAGGTGAAAAACTTGCCCAGATATGCTTGGCAGATATTTTGCTAGCCCTCTGCTGAATTGCTACATTTTGCTGAGTCTCCTTGATGGAAAATTATTTAATCTGCAAAATAATGGGGAAAATACAGGTTGGCTCTATTCTTCTTTGCATTTAAATAATCCAGATGATTCCAGCATTCATCTGAGTGGACTAGGACAAATCACGGAGTAGGAGCTGGTGGCCCAAGCCAACAGCAAAGCAAATTGCTGGTTAAAAAATTCACATGAGGTAGACTCGATTCTGAAAAGTAAGGTTTTTTTTTTTATGGCATTTGTTAAGCGCTTCCTATGTGCAAGGTACTGCACTGGAGTAGATACAGACTATTCAGGTTGGATGCAGTCTTGAGAAGCAGTGTGATCTTGTGAAATTAGCACAGGCTTGGGAGCTAGAAGATCTGAATTTTAATCCCGGCTCTGCCATGTGCCTGTTGCATGACTTTGGGCAAATAACTTAACATTCTTTCATTCTATTTGTTAGGGGCTATGTACCAGGCACTGTACTAAGCACTGGGGTAGATACAAGCTAATCAAGTTGGACACAGTCCGTGTCCCACATGGGGCTCACAGTCTTAATCCCCAATTTACAGATGAGGTAATTGAGGCACAGAGAAGGCAAGTGACTTGCCCAAGGTCACACAGCAGACAAGTGAATTAGAGCCAGGCCCATGTCTATCCACTAGGCCCTGTTGCTTCTCTGTGTCTCAGTCTTCCTGTCTGTAAAATGGGGAAAAGATATCTATTCTCCCTCCCTCTTAGACTGTGAGCCCCATGTGGGGCAGGGATTGTGCCTGAGCTGATTTTCTTTTATAATAATAATAATGTTGGTATTTGTTAAGCACTTACTATGTGCAGAGCACTGTTCTAAGCGCTGGGGTAGATACAAAACAGGGTAATCAGGTTGTCCCACGTGAGGTTCACAGTCTTCATCCCCATTTTACAGATGAGGTAACTGAGGCACAGAGAAGGTAAGTGCCTTACCCACAGTCACACAGCTGACAAGCGAACAAGCCGGGATTCGAACCCATTACCTCTGACTCCCAAGCCCTTGCTCTTTCCAATGAGCCACGCTGCTTCTATTTGCCCCAGCTCTTAGTATGGTGCTTGGCACACAGCAAGTGCCCAACACATCATCATTATTATTATTAGGTTTCTGTCTCCTTTTGCACTGGCAGATATTTTTACTTTTCACTTCCAGCAGATCCATAAATCAAAGGATCTGCATTACAGTTCCTTGGCACTTTGATGGATGTAATAACTCTTAATTAGACTTTAACATTTTTGAAATTATAAGCTTTGGATGGAAGGCCTTCCATGGGATACAGCTTTCCAGAAATTTTCCTGTGAAGCAAAGGATCCATGAAGTGAATCTCTGATTTACATTAGTAAGTAGATTAAGATGCAAAAATCCTGTCACTAAAACAGAGACCAAGTTTAGCCACCATCAGCTCAGTTTTAAGATGGAGCTCTGTTCTCATCTTCTCGCAGAATAGCAGGGGACTAAACAAAGAATCAAATATCTTCAATAGAACCACGATACCCATGTGACAAAGAATCAAATATCATCAGTAGAAGCTTTACAAATACCATTAACAAACAAACCACGATACTCACGCAACCAAGAATTAAATATCCTCAATAGAATCTCGATACTCTGAGTTCAGAGAAATGAGTGTCATGATCTCCTTCCAAAGGGGAGGAAGTTTGGGAAGTTTGCAAGGTAAAGTAATGGCCACTAATCATCCTCAGCTAGCTTTTACTAGAGCCTTCACATAATGCTTTCCATGACAACGTCTGCTTTCCATCACTCAACTCTTTGTGAAAATATCCCATTTTTGGCTTAAATAGTTGGTGTTTGATCTCAGACCAAACGTGAACTTCTTAAAGGGTTGAGCAAAATGACTTCGATTGTTTTTGATTCCTGCGGGGTTGAGAGGTGTTAATTGACTTTTTACATTTAAATCGCAAACCCCATTTTACAGGCTAAATGTTCTAATCTTCCCTCTGATGGTGTATACGTTGGCTTAGCTCTGATTCTGCGTTTTTCCAAATTCTGAGAACAACGGGTGTGAGATCGAGGTGGGCAAAGGGCTAGCACTGGAAAATGCCCGAGTGAGAATATACAAAAAGTTCAAATGTGCGCTCAACTTGGATTTTGCACATTTAAGAGGCACCAGCCAAATTCTCTCTTCACGGGTTGAGGTAAACAGATTTAACGGGATCCAAGGAGAGAGAGCTTCACGAGGTGCCAGTCCAGCCCTGTTTATAATAGTCATTGGTGTGGTTGTTGTAACACTCATTTAAAAGCTCATTCCCACCCCTCCCCCTTCTCCTTTCTTGAATTTTCCTCCAGGAAGAATGCAAGCCCCTCCACTCAAAAACTAGCAGCAAAACAGTTCTAAATTCAGTCAAGAAAATTAAACCCTGCAAAGGAATTCAAAATAGCCTGCTCTTCTCCCATTTTTTTTCCTAGTTTCCCACAATCTATTCTCCTATGACTCTTTAGTTTAATAATCGATCAACTGATGGTGTTTCTTAACCGATTACTACGTGCAGAATACTGTAAATTCTGGGGAGAATATAATACAGTAGGGTGGGTACACACAATTCCTGCTCACAGGGAACTTTGAGACTAGAGGGACTCTGGCAGGACAGGATTAATACTAAATAGAAGTAGTAGTAACAGCAGAAGTAGGAGTAATAGTAGTTGTAGCAGTAGAAGTGGTATTTTCTGAGCTCCCACTGCGTGCAGTGACCTGTACTGAGCACTTGAAAAGCACGTCGTCAGTACAAGACGTGTTATCTGACCTCAAGAAAATCACAATTTAATGGGGGAGTCACAGGACTGAGGAGAGTTAGGGTGCTGTCTATTAGTTGGGATAGGTTATTTTTCTTCTTGGACAATTCCATACGTTTGTCCTGTCCGTGCCTGATTCTCAGCATGACTGAATCTGAAGTCTTCATCTTTCCAGCTAACATCCTAGTTTTTCCATCTCTGTTGATAACCCCACCGACCGCCTCGTCCCAGAATCCTGCAATTTTCTACTCTTCCTCAGTATTCCCAGGATTCACCCCTTCCCCTTCTCGCAAGCAGCCACCAGGTTCAAGCTCTCAACCTTTCCCAACTAGAATACTGCATCAGTTGCAATCGATCAGTCATGTTTATTGAGTGCTTACTGTGTGCAGAGCACTGTACTAAAAACTTGGGAGAGAGCAATATAACAGAGATGGCAGACATGTTCCCTACCCACACTTACAGTCTAACGCCTCCTAACTGGCCTCCCAGCTTTCAGCCTCACCTATTCATGGAACCAATCAATCCATCAGTATGCATTACTCTGCTGCCCAGATCATTTTTCTGAAAAAACATTCAGGACATGTTTCCCCACTCCTCAAGGAACTCCAGTGGTTGCCCATCCATCTCCATAGCAAAACAAAACTCCTCACCATTGGCTTTAAAGCAGTCAATCACCTTTCCCCCTCCTACCTTACCTCACTACTCTGTTACTACAACCCAGCCTGTGCACTTCACTTCTCTAATGCTAACCTTCTCACTGTGCCTCAATCACCCATGTCTTGCCTCTGGCCTGGAACGTCCTCTTTCTCAAACCTGACAGACAGGTACTCTCCCCCTCTCCAAAACTTTATTGAAGGCAGATGTCCTCCAAGAGGCCTTCCCTGACCTAAGCCTTCCTTTCTTCTTCTCCTACTCCTTTCTGCATCACCTTGACTTGCTCCCTTTGTTCATCCCCACCTCCCAGCCTCAAAGCACTATGAACACATCTGTAATTTATTTATTTATATTAACATCTGTCTCCCCATTTCTAGACTGTAAGCTCACTGTAGGCAGGGAAAGTGACTGTTTATTGTTGTATTGTATTCTTCCTAGTGCTTAAAACAGTGCTCTGCACACAGTAAGTGCTCAATAAATATGACTGAATGACTATCAATCAGTCAGGATGATTTACTGAGGACTTACTGTGTGCCAAACAATGTACTAAGCACTTGCTTCTGTAAAATAGACATGAACCCTGCCCTCAATGGGATTACAATTATATAATGTAACTGATGTATGAATTATCTTTCTAAAACATCATTTTATCTCTCCATTCCTCAAATATCTTCAATGGCTACCCATTTTCCTCCACACCAAGATCCACACCAAGGCTCTCCACCAATATTTCCTGTCTTCCATATTTCTTCCATATCTTCTTTAGCCACACTCCACAGCCCACACTCTTCACTCTCCTAAACTCACCTTCTATCTGTACCTGACTGTCAACTCTCCCTTTACTCACTCCTAGATCATACCCTTCCTCCTGCTGGGACTCTCTCCTACTTCAACTCCACTAGATAGCAACTCTCACTACCTTCAGAATTCTCCTGAAATCCCTCCTCTTCCAAAATAGAAGCAGCCAAGTGAGGTCATGTCAACCCAGGAGTCATTCTTAGCCTTTATGTCTATATGTTTACATGTATATGGATTGCTTGCCATTGTATTTATATTTTTCCTCCTTTTCACTCTATGTAAATAATTTGCACTTGTCTATTTTCCCTACTGAATTGTAAGCTCTCTGAGGGACCCTCTCCAACCAAGCTCACACAATTCAGTCCTTCCAGATAACCTTCTAACGACTGGTTCAGGACTCTCTGGTCTATGACCTATCGCTCATGCTCTTCCCCCGATGCAACCTCCCCTACCCACCTTCAAATCCATCAAACCACAGTCCTGAAAAGCTGCCTTCTCCAAGTCTTCCTCAATCAATCCCCACTTCTTACTCACATCACTTAATCACTCACCTTAGTATTCATGCTTCAATCTGATTATTTAATGGCTATTCATTTCATTGTTTACTTTTATTTTTATTATTTCATCTATCCTCTTCTCTTCCCCATAACCTATATTGTATTTAATTTTAAAGTACTCAGCCCGCTCCTTTGCTCTTTATCCACTCAATTCTCCCAATATACCGCAACTCATGTTCTTCCGCTCTCTCAAGCTCACCTTCTCACTGTGCCTCACTCTTGTCCCTCCAGTCTCCAACCTCTTGCTCAGGTTCTCTCCTCAAGTAATGGCTCTCCCTATGTTCAAAACCCTTCCAAAATTACATCAACTCCAAGAGACCCATCTACTGTCCCTAGAATTATAGCTCCCAACTGCCCTGTCCACTCTTCTGTATCAACTACAGCATGGCTCAGTGGAAAGAGCACGGGCTTGGGAGTCAGAGGTTATGGGTTTGAATCCCAGCTCTGCCATTTGTCAGCTGTGTGACTGTGGGCAAGTCACTTAACATCTCTGTGCCTCAGTTACCTCATCTGTAGAATGGGGATGAAGACTGTGAGCCTCACGTGGGACAACTGATTACCCTGTATCTACCCCAGCGATTAGAACAGTGCTCTGCACATAGTAAGTGCTTAACAAATACCAACATTATTATTATGATTATAGTTGTGCACTCATCATGAAGCAGCTTGGCGTAGTGGATGGAGCACAGGCCTGGGAATCGAAGGACCTGGATTCTAATCCCAGATCCACCACATGCCTGCTCTGTGAACTGGGGCAAGTCTCTTAGATTCTCTGCGCCTCAGCTACCTCATCTGTAAAATGGGCATTAAGAGTGTGAGCCCCTTGTGGCACAGGCTCTGTGTCCAATCTACTGCAGACTTAGAACAGTGCTTGGCCCATAGTAAGTACTTAGCAAGTACCACAATTATTTTTTTGCTGAACTGTACTCTCCAAGTTCTTAGTACAGTGCTCTGCACACAGTAAGCACTCCATAAATACAATTGAATGAATCCCCACCCAAAGGACTTCTGTGTGTTCTTTCCCATACTTCAGCACTGACTCATTTGCACATACTTTTTTCCTCTTCTTCTTATGGGTAAATTATTTTAATGTCTATCTTCCCCCAACCTCAAGGGAAGGGATCATGTCTACTAATTCCATTACATTCTCAAGTGCTCCAACCATAATAGGTGCTCAATAATGTTAATGATTGTTTTGTCCACAAGCACTTAAAGTGGCACTTTAAGTGTAGTAAAAGTCCAATAGTACTCTTGGAGTCAATTCATAGTATTTATTGAACACTTACAGGGTCCAAATCACTGCACTAAGTGCTTAGGAGGCTAGAACATGAGTTGGTAGATACATTTGCTTCCCACAGTGAGTTTACAGTTGAGAGGAAATATGAAAGAATCCAATACTGAGCTCAGCACACAGTGAGCACTCCAGAAATCTCCTGAGAATACTGATGGTCTTTGAGCACAGATGTGGTTGCTAAGCTCCTTAAGCCTCCCTTCAGGAAATTACCTCAACAGATGACCCCCTAGATCAGCAGTGTTACCTAGTGGATAGACCATGGGCCTGGGAGTCAGAGGACATGGGTTCTAATCCTGACTCCACCACGTGTCTGCAGTTACTTTGAGGCAGATCACTTCACTTCTTTGTGCCTCAGTTACCTCATCTCTAAAATGGAGATTGAGACTGTGAGCCCTAAGAGAGACAGAGACTGCTTCCAAACCAATTACCTTGTATCTATCCCAGCACTTAGTTCAGTGCCTGGCACCTAGTAAGTGTTTAACAAATGCCACTCAAAAAAGTGAAAAAGGAGATTAAAAGAAGGAAAGGAGGGTTAAAAACAGAAGGTCAGGGACCAGAACCCAAGGGGTAATCATGTTTAGGGTATGATTGCCACTCAGGAGAATTTTCCAAAAATCTTTTCCTTGTTCTAGTCTGTCAAGGAGGAAAAGGGTGTGCCCATGATGGAAAAGGTGATTCTGGCTTCAGGAATGCATAAACACAGGCTGTGCTGTGCAAGCAGGAAGCTGTAAATAAGCCTGGGTTCTGCCTTCAGTGCAGGTCCTAAGTGAGGGGCCAGATATTGCTGGCAGGGTCCAGGGTCTGTCTTGCAAGCTAAGCCCTCACAGAGATAGAGGAAGAGAGGTCCGGAAGTCCCTGAGAGACAGAAACTGCTCACTTCATAGGAGCCCTCCCAGTGAGAGAGCTATTTGACAAAGCTGGTCAATCATCAGTTGGAGCCCAGTCAGTTGCAAGGGACAAAGTGGAGAAGATGGCAGTAGGTGAGAGAACTGAGAAGAGTTCCAGAGCCTCGAGGAGTGGTCAGGCCCAACTAGACTTCCTGGGAGCAAGGGTGGGGGCAAAATCATCACTCAGAGGGCTGAGGTACAGCAGGCTAAAGTACCAGAGAAGAACTTGTGGATGGTATCCCCACAGCAGATTTCAAGCAGGTGAAACCCCTGAGTTTAAGTTAGGAACTAGGGCAAGATCAGGAATTGACATTTATATCTGGATTATGTCTGGTTTGACATCTGTAGCCCAACTACTCTTTTTTTAAACCTCTGAAGCCTTTAAACCAAGTACATAGTCATTAGTTATCTGTCTGTAACTGTAGAGGATGCCTGAGGAGACTGTGTGTTTAGAACCTGCTAAGAAGGGGAGACTCACTGTCACAGGGAAGGAAAGATATTTGACATTCCTTCTAATGAGAAGCTGCATGGCCTGCTGGAAAGAGCATGGACCTAGTTGTAATCCCAGCTCTGCCACTTGTCTGCTGTGTGACCTTGGGGAAGTCACTTAACTTCTCTGTCTCGCAGTTCCTTCCTCTGTAAAATGGGGATTATGACAGTGAGTCCCATGTGGGACTGGGACTGTATCGAACCCTATTTGCTGTATCCACCCCAGAAATTAGTACAGTGACTGGCACATAGTGAGGCTTAACTATGATTATTATCATTATTATTATCATAAACTCAGCAGGCAGTTCACTGGGCACAGGACTGCTTAGCTGAAACCCAAGTACTTCCTGTGAAATAATAATAATAATAGTAGTAGTACTAATAGTTGTGATATTTGCTAGGGGCTTATTATATGCCAAGATGCAATATAAGCATTTCAGACACAGTCCCAGTCTCCCATGGGGCTCAGAGACTAAGAATGAGATTCGTGAGATTCCTCCCATTTTGCAGATGAGGAAACTGAGGACAAGAGAAATTAAGTGACCTGCCCAAGATCTCAAAGCTGGCAAGTGACAGAGCCAGGACTAGAACCCAGGTCACCTGACCCTCATTCCTGGTCCCTTTCCACTAGGTCACCTTGCTTCTCTTTCTGGAACATCCATAATTAAGAGTCATGGAGTCGAAAATATTGATGATCCTTTGAAGAAAGTTGAGATGGTGAAAGCAAGAACTGGGGCAAGTAAGGAAGTCCACCAATTCCATGCAAGCTCTCCCTTAGTTCAGAGAAGCTGTGCACACAGTACATTCTCAATAAAGACCACTGATTTACTGATCGATTGGCATTAGGACCCCTGATGTTACAAGAGGGTGTCTGATCTTAAAAAGTCAACAAACTGTTAAAGTCCACACGGGCAGAACCCTGCTCCCCTAAACCCTTTACATTCCCTGTGACCTTCCAATGCTCTTTTTTTCTTCCAATTTTCAGACAAACCGAATCCTTGGCGGGTAGAAGCACTAATCACTCTTGCGTCAAAGGCCAAACCCGGCTAAGATGAGACATTCGCAGAGTCATAAATCAGCCGAGCAGTGTGAAGGCAGCTGCAAAATATTCATTATCCTCATTCCAGCTATCAGGGAAATTTGGCCAGATTTCCAACTTCCGGTTCCCTGGCCCTCTCTCCTCCCCCTCCAGGCCCTGTGCTCCATAATTGGGGTTCCCCCACTAGGGCTGTGACCCCCATAGCACCACATACACCAAAAGATGACAAAGGGGATTTTTAATTAATGTCCGACTGACAATCTACATTTAAAGGAAGCTTCCTGTGAAAGCAATATGGCACCTCTGGGCCCAGACCCAGAGAGGCTTTTGAAGGAAAGCCCTCCCTCTCAGGTTTGACAGAAAACCTGAAACATTTTGCTGAAAACAAGAACTTTCTTTTACATGACTGCCATTTATCAAGTTCTCCTCTCAAGGATTTGAATGCATTTTACAAGCTTCAGTTGACATTAAAAATATGGGCGGGGGAGGGGAATTAGGCATTTCCTAGAGTTTGCTCACAGAGAAAATACCACAAAGGTCATCTCTTCCAAAGATCATGTCTTTGATGCAAATCCACAGTGAAACACGCCAACTATCTCCCAGTGCGCTGAAATGCCACAAAACAACATGGGACCCTACAGAAAGTTGAACATCAATCAATCAGTGGTAGGTGTTGAGGACTTACTGCATGCAGGGCTCTGTACTAAGTGCTTGGAAATGCACAGTACAATAGAGTGGGTAGACTTGATCCCTGTCCACAAGGAGCTTACGGTCTTATGTTGAGTGGAGCTGGTGGAGTGGGAAGGATTTAGTCAGCCCCAAATCCTTACCTTGAGGAAATTTTTATCAAGTATGAGAGCTTCTAATCTGAGCACAGCATGGGAAATGGCTAGGGATCTCCTGGGATTGGGAAGCCCACAGGGTACAGGTGTTTGAGAGAGAGCAAAGAGAGAGTATGTGTGTGTTTCACTGGTTAGGAATTCTCAAGCTGTCCATTTGCACTCTCATGGCATTCAAAGCAAAATGGGTTTTCTGAGGTAGAATCACGGTAGCCTGTACCAGAGTTCCCCTCTCTCATCTACAGCCACGTCCCCAACCACTGAACACTTGTCCCTGGGTGGAAGGCCAGATCTCACCTGAGGATGGTGCAGTTGGCTGGATCCAACCCATCTTCTCTGCCGAGCTGGGATGTATTAGTGCCTTCCAAGAACAGGTCCTATGTTCCAAAGGCTGAGCAAGAGCTTGTACAGATATCTGAACATTAGATCTCCTCCTCGCTGGATGTTTGCTTCATGGGAGTCCCAGGTCTCAGAGCCAAAGAGGAAGTTGGACACCATAATAAATGTACATATACTTGCCTTGGCATGGAGTTCAATGATCCATGACCTTCAAACTCTCTTAATTTGCCAAAAGACATGTTGGCCTTTCTTACTGTGTGTTTACAGTCCACTCTAGACTATAATCACGTTCTGGGCATGGAACTTGTCTATCTACTCTGTTGTATTGGATTCTCCCATGTGCTTAGTAGGGAAGCAGTATGGCATAATGGATAGAGCATGCACCTGAGGTTCTGATCCCGGCTCTGCCACCTGTCTGCTGTGTGACCTGGGGCAAGTCACTTCATTTCTCTGGGACTCAGTTTCTTCACCTGTAAAATGGGGATTAGGACTGTGAGCCCTGAGTGGGACGGAAACTGTGTCCAACTCAATTATCTCATATCTACCCCAGTGCTTAGAAAAGTTCCTGGCACATAGAAAGTACTTAACAAATACCATAATCATTGTACATCGCCTTGATTCTATTTAGTTGCCATTGTTTTTACGAGATGTTCTTCCCCTTGACGCTGTTTAGTGCCATTGTTCTTGTCTGTCCGTCTCCCCCGATTAGACTGTAAGCCCATCAAACGGCAGGGACTGTCTCTATCTGTTGCCGACTTGTTCATCCCAAGCGCTTAGTACAGTGCTCTGCACATAGTAAGCGCTCAATAAATACTATTGAATGAATATTATTATTCCAGTGTTCTGCACACAGTAAGCACTCAAAAAATACCACCGAGCGATTGTTTTCCTCTTCTCTGACTATCCATGTGTAATTCTGCTTAGGAAGTGTTGGTGATAACACTCTTACAGTCAGAAGTATTTTTTTAAATTCTTAATGTCCATCTATAGCACTGTGACAAATCTGCATTTGCCAGTCTTTTTATGTACGTACTCCAAAGTACAATTTCTCACAAAGAGCAGTTCCTGAATTATTCTCATAGATTTATGATAACCCTCGCAGACTGTTGAGTTAGAACAGTTTACCAGGAGATAAGAAGTATATTCTAACTCCAGCTCCCAGGTCTTTGGTTGTATACTCAAGCACAGCATCCCAGCAAAGTTTGAATAGGACTCACTCTATCACAAAGAATAGGACTGAAGCCTGCCTTCCCTCTAAGGTACTGACATCTCTGCTGACTTAACCAACCCTCTTGGCTTTTGTGTAAGATTCCCTCTTTGCACTCCAGTGGTGCTATGGCTGTGTAGAAGGGAAGCAGCATGGTCTAATAATAATAATAATAATGTTGGTATTTGTTAAGCGCTTACTATGTGCCGAGCACTGTTCTAAGCGCTGGGGTAGACATAGGGGAATCAGGTTGTCCCACGTGGGGCTCACAGTCTTAATCCCCATTTTACAGATGAGGGAACTGAGGCACGGAGAAGTTAAGTGACTTGCCCACAGTCACACAGCCGACAAGTGGCAGAGCTGGGATTCGAACTCATGAGCCCTGACTCCAAAGCCCGTGCTCTTTCCACTGAGCCACGCTGTCTAGTCGATAGAGCATGGGCCTGGGAGTCAGAAGGACCTGGGTTCTAATCCCAGCTCCACCACTTTTCTATGGCGTGAATTTGGGCAAGTCCTTTAACTTCTCTATGCCTCAATTCCCTCATCTGTAAAATGGTGATTAAGACTGTTGAACCACACATGGAACAGGACTGTGTCCAATCTGATTTGCTTTTATCCAGTCCAGCACTTAGTACACTGCCTGATATATAGTAGGTGCTTAAATACTAAAATCATTATTATTATTATATGCACACCCACAAATGAATCCTTGCTGGGATTGGCCCAAGAGTAACACTCTCATGAAATTGGAAGATCTGAGGACTCCAGCGTATTCTATCACCCAATCCTCCTTTCTCTAGACCAATCCCCCTCCCTAAATCTAAAGTTCCTGACCTTTGCCCTGCATAAAGAAACTTGTACCAGAGTTGGCTTCCTTAGTGGTGAGGGGACCTATGTTTGATGAAAAGTCAGCCCCTTGTATGGGGGAGAACCAAGAGATCCACATTTTATTGGAAAGACTCTCTGTTTAAATCCAGTGGTCTCTGGAGAAATTCTGCAAAGTCCCAGGGCTTTGTAAGGATCTAAAATGGTCCTTTGAACTTTGACCAAAAGTAGTTCTAAGCGCCTTGGGGTGCAATAGCAGGAAGAAGACTATTTTCAAGAATTGGAATGCACCGGCTGAATAATGACCTGACCATACACGCTGTTGTGTGTTCCTGCTTAGCAGAATTAGAAGCAATCCTTCAGTCTTAAGCAGGGTAGCGTATCCTTAGAGCCATCCTTTATGCAGCCAAATTAGATGGAGCCAGAGGAGAATGGCATGTGGTTAAGCATGTGGCCAGGCTTGTGCAGGTCTGGTTAATGATGATAAATAGGAGGTGAAGACGTTAAGTGGAATGGGTGAACTCTCAGGGGAAGATTGGGACCTTTATATTTTCAAAGCCTGCCAAGAGTGTCTTGGTAAACCTGAACCAGAAGATGCCTGCTCACAGACACTGTGTAAAGTGCTGATGGTCCCTTCTCCTCAGGTCAAAGTTGATTAGCTCTCCCCACTACTCCTTCCTTACCCACACTATGAGGATAATTTTTCTAGTTGGGGAAGGCCATGGAGGAGGTAAGAGCAAAAGAGTCAAGAAGAGGATGACTATGGGTTTCCCTCTGGTACCCAGGCCTCCCCATCACCCAGCAATGCTAGATCTTTGCATTCTTTTTCTTTTACGGTATTTAAGTGCTTACTGTGTGTCAGGTACTGTACTAAGCACTGGGGGAAGACAATCAGGTTACAGACAGGGTTCTAATCCTGGCTCCACCTTGTTTCTGCTGTATGGCCTTGGGAAGTCACTTCACTTCTCTGTACCTCAGTTACCTCACCTGTAAAATGGGGGTTAAGACTGTGAGTCTTTTATGGGACAGGGACTGTGTCAGAGCTTATTTGCTTGTATTCACCCAATGCTTTGTACCTTGCCTGGCAAACGCTTAACAAATTCCATTATTATTATTATTACTATTATTAGTCCCTAGGACACTAGGGGCTCATGATCTTAATCCCCATTGTACAGATGAGTAAAATGAGGCAGAGAGAAGTGAAGTGACTTCCTCTAGGTCACACAGCAGTTAAGTGGCGGAGTCGGCATTAAAACCCAGGTCCTTCTGACTCCTTGACCTGTACTGTATTCATTAAGCCATGTTGTTTCTCAGCTGGATTTGGGTAGCGGCCCCAAACCCAGTGCTGAGTTGCCCTGAGAGAGATTCTGGGGCTCTGAATTTATGGATTCTACCCTCTTTTCTTTTCCATTACCTCTCTACTAGCTGTATTCTCTTTTGAAGTCAGTTTGTCCCTTCAAGTGTCCGGACTCTGTCCACAGGTCTGCCTCCTCCAGCATAAGTCCCAAAACTGAGCCTCCATGGCAAACTCTTGCCCAGCATCTGTTGAGGTGACTATGAATAGAATTCAAAGAGGATAAAGCTAAACCAAATCAAATTATTATACAATCACACCTTCACCCAACACGATTGACTCTCATTATTGGGAGTCTGGTGACTCTGGGAAGTGTAGGCCTTTGTCTTTTGGGAAATGTAACTGGCAGGTACATTTTCTGCTTCCCTTCTGTTTTGGGTTTTTTTTTTAATGGTATTTATTAAGCACTTTACTATGTGCCTGTTATAAATTCTGGGGTAGACACAAAGTCATCAGGTTGAACATAGTCCATGTCCCACATGGGGCTCACGGTCCTAATCTCCATTTTTCAGATGAGGTAACTGAAATACAGAGATGTTAACTGACTTGCCTAAGGCTTCACAGCAGACAAGTGGTGGAGCCAGGATTACAACGCAGGTCCTTCTGACTACCCAAGCCTCTGTTCTTTCCACTAGACCATACTGCTTCTCCATTCTGGCAACCCCAGCCATGACACCTAAACATTACCCAAAGCAGGTTCTGCCAACCCTTCACAGGGAACCATCTGAAATGGAGGGGCAGAGCCCTCCCCATGGCCCCCCATCTCTTCCTGAGCCAGCTGCAAGCAGCAACCATATGGAAATTTTCCCCCACAAAACCTGAATCGAAACCAAATATTGGGTGAAGAGAATTAATACGACTGGAGGGACAGTGGGGAGGTTGTGGAAGGAGAATGGGGAGGATTCAGGGGTCAATTCAAGGAGACTTCAACAAGATATTAATCAGAAAGGAAGAGGAACCCAGTCAGATCTTTCACCTTCTACTTCCAGCTAGGAAAGATTTCAGGGAATATACCAGAAGTCACTTCCAACCTCTATCGCCCGGAGCCTTGGAGCCATTACCACGTGGGCTCGGAATCTCTGCTCCCCTGAGGCGCAGCCTCGGCCCGCCCGGCCCCGATTCCTGACAAGCCTCCCCTTCGCCTGCCGCTCACCGACTCATCTGCGCCTCCTCCGCCTCCCCCGGGGAGCTGAGCCTCGGACTGCCCGGCCCCATGCCCGCCTCATCCTTTCGCAACTTGGACCTCCGCACACCCGCTCGGGAACTCCGACACTAAGGATCTTCGCCCCCACACACCCCCAGCCACCAGCTCCCATTCCACCCCCCCGGCTCGGGCCCGGGGACATTGCGCTCCCCTTCTCGACCCTGGGGACATTGTGCTCCCCTGCTCGGGCCCGGGGACATTGTGCTCCCCAACCGCTCCCCCACTCCGCCCGAGGTGGCCAATTTGGGAAGCCCTCACTCCCTCTTCCCCCTTGAGGTGATTCATCTCCCCCGCCCCGGGCGACGACGTCATTGTTCTCACCTTGTTACCTTACCTTAGCCACCGCCTACGGCCGCAACCCATCCCGGACAACCTCAGGGCCCCCCCGCCGCCACAGGGACATTTGGTCATGAGCTCTGGGACTCTCTCGGCCGCTGGCCGCTTGACTTTGAGTCTGATCGGGTAGGGTCAGGTCGTCCCCCGACCCTGGTCATCGCCTGCCTATTAACACTATTGTATTGTGTCTTACTGTACCATGTTGCTATATTAGCGATTTCGCTTGTTACTGTTTATTGTCGTCAGTGCTGCCACCCACCTCTCTGGACTCACCAGCCGCCTTACTTTGAGTTTGATCAGGTCGCCCCTTAATCGAGCCTACCCCCGACCCTGGTCATCGCCCGCTTATTAACACTACTATATTGTATCATACTGTATCATGTTGCTATATTAGCACTACTGTATTGTATCATACTGTATCATGTTGCTATACTACCGATTTCGTTTGTTACTGTTTATTGTTGTCAGTGCTGCCACCCACCTCTCTAGCCTCGCCATGTCCCTCCTCCCTCCCGCCCCTTCCTATCCTCCTCTTCCCCTTCCCCTCTCTCGCTCAGCTCTTTCCCGCTCTCTCCTCTGTCTCCTCCCCCCCCCTCCTCCCCCGCCCTAGAACCCCACTTTACCAGCGCTACCCCTCTTCCCCCTCCCCCTACTCTTCCCCCCACCAAACCCCCTCCTCACCCCCTCCCCCCTTCTCTCTTCCCCACCCATGCCTCATCCCAGTCCTCTTGTCCCACCGCTACCCCTCATCCCCCTCTCCCCGTCCAGGGCCCCGCCACCTCCTTCCCATCCAAACCCTCCCCTCCCCCAACCCTTCCCCCCTCCCCCCCTTGCACCCACAGCTACTTTCAAGTGTGGCCTCTGGAACCCCCGCTCTATTACAGGTAAGCTACCTTTCGTCCATGACCTTTTCCTCTCCCGCTCTCTCCTCCTCCTCGCCCTTTCGGAAACGTGGCTCTCTCCTGAAGACACGGTCTCCGCCGCCGCTCTCTCCAGCGGAGGCCTCTCCTTCTCCCACTCCCCCAGACTCACCGGTAACGGAGGAGGCGTCGGCTTCCTCCTCTCACCCCGTTGCCGCTTCTGCACTATCCCTCCTCCCCCCTCCCTCTCCTTCCCCTCCTTCGAAGCCCATATCATTCGCCTCTACCACCCCCTCCAGATACTTGTCGCTGTCATCTATCGCCCTCCCGGTCCCACCTCCGACTTCTTCAACCACCTTGACCCCTTTCTCACCTTCCTTCTCTCCTTCTCTCTGCCCACTCTGATCCTCAGAGACTTCAACATCCATATGGATGTACCCGACGACTCCTCTGCCGCCCGCCTGCTATCCCTCCTCGACTCTGCTGACCTCCTCCTCCTCCATACCGCGCCCACTCACTGACTCGGTCACACCCTCGATCTCGTCATCTCCTACCGCTGCACTATCTCCTCCCTCACCGACTCTGAAATCCCTCTCTTTGACCATAACCTTCTCACCTGCCTCATCTCTTACACTCCCTCCCCCTGCAAATCTTCTCTACTGCCCCACAGAGACCTCCACTCTCTCGATCCCATCCGTCTTTCCAAAAGCATCTCTCCTCACCTTCCCGCCCTGTCCTCACTTCCCACTCTCGACGATCAGGTCTCCGCTCTCAACTCCACCCTCTCTACTCATCTCGACTCTCTCGCCCCCCTTTCCCTCCGCCGCTCTCGTTCCACTAACCCACAGCCCTGGATCACCTCCTCTGTCCTCTTCCTACGCTCCTATGCTCGAGCGGCCGAGCGCTGCTGGCGAAAGTCCAAGCACCAAGCCGACCTCACACACTTCAAATTTATCCTTTCCTACCTTAACTCTGCCCTCTCCTCCGCCAGGCAAAACTTCTTCTCCTCCCTCATCGACACCCATGCCCGTCACCCCCGCCGATTGTTCTGGACCTTTAACTCTCTCCTTAGACCCCCTGTTCCTCCCCCTCCCCCATCTCTCACCCCCAATGATCTGGCCACCTATTTCCTCACGAAAATCAACACAATCAGGTCTGAGCTCCCCAAAGTCACCCCTCTGCCTCTCCCCTCCCCCCACCAACCCTCTCCCCTACTTTCCCATCCCTCCCTGCAGTATCCTCAGAGGAGATCTCCTCCCTCCTCGCAAGTGCCACCCACTCCACCTGCGCCTCGGACCCCATTCTCTCTCACCTTATTAAAACCATCGCCCCTTCCCTCCTCCCTTCCTTAACTTCTATTTTTAACCAGTCAATCTCCAATGGCTCCTTCCCCGCTGCCTTCAAACATGCCCACGTCTCCCCCATCCTAAAAAAACCCGCTCTTGACCCCACTTCCCCCTCCAGTTATCGCCCTATCTCCCTACTACCCTTCCTTTCCAAAATCCTAGAACGAGTCGTCTACAATCGCTGCTTAGAATTCCTTAACTCCCATTCTCTCCTGGACCCCCTCCAATCTGGTTTCCATCCCCTCCACTCTACGGAGACTGCTCTCTCTAAGGTCACCCATGACCTCCTTCTTGCCAAATCCAATGGTTCCCACTCCATTCTGATCCTCCTTGACCTCTCTGCTGCCTTTGACACTGTCAACCATCCCCTCCTCCTCCATACCTTATCTCACCTTGGCTTCATGGACTCCGTCCTCTCCTGGTTCTCCTCTTACCTCTCTGGCCGGTCATTCTTGGTCTCCTTCGCTGGTGCCTCCTCCCCCTCCCATCCCTTAACTGTTGGAGTTCCTCAAGGGTCAGTTCTTGGCCCTCTTCTGTTCTCCATTTACACTCACTCCCTCGGTGAACTCATTCGCTCTCATGGCTTTGACTACCATCTCTACGCAGATGACACGCAGATCTACATCTCTGCCCCTGTCCTCTCCCCCTCCCTTCAGGCTTGCATCTCCTCCTGCCTCCGGGATGTCTCCACCTGGATGTCGGCCTGCCACCTAAAACTCAACATGAGCAAGACTGAGCTCCTCATCTTCCCTCCCAAACCCGGTCCTCTCCCAGACTTCTCTATCACCGTGGATGGCACGACCATCCTTCCCGTCTCTCAGGCCCGCAATCTCGGTGTCATCCTTGACTTGTCTCTCTCGTTCACCCCACACATGCTATCCGTTACCAAGACCTGCTGGTTTCACCTTTACAATATCGCCAAGATCCGCCCTTTCCTCTCCACCCAAACGGCTACCTTACTGCTACAGGCTCTCGTTATATCCCGGCTAGACTACTGTGTCGGCCTTCTCTCTGACCTCCCTTCCTCCTCTCTCGACCCGCTCCAGTCTATTCTTCACTCCGCTGCCCGGCTCATCTTCCTGCAGAAACAATCTGGGCATGTCACTCCCCTTCTTAAACAACTCCAGTGGTTGCCTATCAACCTCTGCTCCAAACAAAAACTCCTCACTCTAGGCTTCAAGGCTCTACATCACCTTGCCCCTTCCTACCTCTCCTCCCTTCTCTCTTTCTACCTCCCACCCCACACGCTCCACTCCTCTGCCGCCCACCTCCTCACCGTCCCTCGGTCTCGCCTATCCCGCCGTCAACCCCCGGGCCACGTCCTCCCATGGTCCCGGAACGCCCTCCCTCCTCACCTCCCCAAACTGATTCTCTTCCCCTCTTCAGAACCATACTTAAAACTCACCTCCTCCAAGAGCCCTTCCCAGACTGAGCACCTCTTCTCCCTCTACTCCCTCTACCACCCCTCCTTTACCTCTCCGCAGCTAAACCCTCTTTTCCCCCTTTCCCTCTGCTCCTCCACCTCTCCCTTCCTATCTCCACAGCACTGTACTCGTCCGCTCAACTGTATATATTTCCATTACCCTATTTATTTTGTTAATGAACTGTACATTGCCTCGATTCTATTTAGTTGCCATTGTTTTTACGAGATGTTCTTCCCCTTGACTCTATTTATTGCCATTGTTCTCGTCTGTCCGTCTCCCCCGATTAGACTGTAAGCCCGTCAAATGGCAGGGACTGTCTCTATCTGTTGCCGACTTGTTCATCCCAAGCGCTTAGTATAGTGCTCTGCACATAGTAAGCGCTCAATAAATACTATTGAATGAATGAATGAGTATGATGAGATCCTAAAGAGTTGAAATTATAGTCTGTGAGTTGGTCAGGCATATTTTCTTTGTTGAAAACCATGAAATCCGAAGCTCACAGGCTTTATCTTTCCCTCTCAGTGCTGTGTTTTTATGATGGAGGAAAGGAGGAATGCATGGGGTTAAAGTCTGTCCGTGGTTTCAGAGATTTGTACTGCAATCAGTCCTATTTATTGAGCCCTCAATATGTGCAGAACACTGTTCTAAGCGCTTGGAAGGGTACAATATAATAAATTCCAGAATTCTGTGGGACTGAGCATGGAGTGAGAATTCTCCAGTCTGGATGTAGATTCATTCATTCTTTCAATCATATTTGTTGAGCGCTTAGTGTGTGCAGAGCACTGTACTAAGCACTTGGAAAGTACAATAGGACAACAAAGAGAGACAATCCCTGCCCACATTTAAAGGGACCAAGAGCAATTGGAAGTTGGTGTAAAAAAGACTGCCTAATCTAGCTAAGCCAGTTCTGACATTGGGACTTTTCTAAAATTGTCCAGAACCCACTGCAAAAATCCAAGACTGTTCCATGTTAAAGCAAGCCACATGTTCAGTTTATCCATTATCCATTTCAAGATGCTTAAGCTTCATGACTATCAGAAAGTCAAGTGGAGAATTGAAGCAATTATCTGGATAATTAAAGGTGATAGATCTCGTCTGTCTCATTAGTTAGTTTTTCCAGGTATTAAGCATTTTTCAGCCTAAATCATCCAACTACTTGCCTGCATTCTTCTCTTCACTTTCCTGTGGTAGACTGATCTTTATTAGTACCCAAATGGAACAAATGCAAATTACTGTTGATGGGAGTTTCCACCGTTCTGAGGTAAGGACAACTCCCATGTCTAGGGTGTTGATGTGGAGCTGGGTAACAGCTTTCCAGCAGCATTTCATACCTTTCCCAAGCAGACTAACCAAAAAATGAGGGGAAGGAATTTTTCCTGCAGCGTCTAGGAAGAAGGGTGTCACTGGAGTCCTAGATGGCCATACAAGGCCCTGAATTGAAGCACTATCTCCTGGGGGAAGTCCACATGGAATAGCTTCAGTAGCTTATTTTTTCCTGCCAGCTTACTAGGCAGTAAAAAACTTCATGTGCGGAGATAAAGAAGGCACATCTTGTCTGATACATTGTCCAAATGACCAGTAGTGATGATTAAATAGCAGCTGATGGCTACTTACCATAAATCCATTGTTAAATCTAATAATATGCCCATTATATATTGTATAGATTCTCCTGTATTAAAAGTAAACAGTGTCTGTGAGTGAGGGGAATGCTGTAGGAGGGTGTAAATGATATTCATTATACATGAACTGCCATCTCATCTCTAGCACCCTTAGGATAATGAGATGTTGCTTCTCTTGAAAGCTTTCCTGGAGAGTAACAATTTTTAATAAATAAAATCAAATATGCTACCTTAGAAGACATGATATCTCCTTCAGTGTTAGGAATAAAGACAACTGTAAAACGTGGATCTCAGAAGAAGTATCTTTCATGCTATTTCATTTAGATGCTATTTTTTGGATCCCCTTTGGAGATTTTTTTTTCTCATTACATCAGCCCACCCTAGTCCTTTAAAATGGACAGGGTTAGGGACTGAATAGACAGATTAAATTGTTGCAATTGCTCTGTGGTTGAATTTCTTTTGTTGGTCCAAGAGAAAAAAAGAGACATCATTTCATTTTAAATATATAAATGATGCCAAATTTCTATTTGAAGTTGTTAGACTGCAATTGCTAGTAGAACTATAACCTTACTATGCAAATCACCAGAGTTCATGGTAAGTCTGACATTTACAGAATTAATGAACTAAATAATTAAGTGACCTGGTAAGCGAATTGGTAAACCAGAACTATTAATCTTTTAATGAATTCTTTACTATCACTTAAATAATAAATTTTTTTGCATAATTTTAAAGGATTACAGTAAAGAAACATTAGAATAGAAAACCCATTATGTGAAGGAACGTTACTTTTATAAATCCGTCATTATGTCTCTTTTTATTGAATTCATTTCTATTCAGGATGGAGAAAAGTGGCAATTCGTATATTGGTGACTAACCGTGCTCGACTTTGGGGGAACCAGGTTTTTTTTTTTTTCTCACTGAGACAGAAGAGTTTAGGATCATTTGCTGCTTTAGAAAAATTGCGGCCTAAAATGAGTAATTAGCCTTCCACTGTAATTTCAAAAATTCCCTATTTGATGGTGTGCATCACCCATGTTTCAGAATTTTCAAGTGCCGGTAAGTTAACAGGGCTCGTAAAATACTATCTCTGCACTGGCTGTTTTATAAGCGAGTTCTTTTTTCTTTCCCCAAGTTCCTATAGCTGCCTTTCCGCCAACTTGTTTTTAATTTTCCACTGAGACGAAGCCCCAAATTTTGAATTATCATCTGGTTTAGGGTTCCTACCCAGGCACCAAAATGAAGGAAAATATTTTTTCTGATGGTCTGAAAATAAAGAAGAAGATGATGATGATGATAATAATACTTGTTAAGCACTTACTATATGCCAAGCACTGGGTTAGATACAAATTGATCAGTTTGAACACAGTCCCTGTGCCACATGGGGCTCACAGTCTAAGAAGGAAGGAGAACAGGTATTTAATTCCTATCTTGCAGATGATGAAACTGAGTCACGGAGAGGTTAAGTGACTTGCCCAAGGTCACCCAGTGGGCAAGTGTGAGAGTCAGGATTAGAATCCAAGTCCTCTGACTCCCAGGCACATTCTGTTTTTACTAGGCCATGCTACTCCCCAAATCATGTTCTGAGGACATAATCAGAGACTTTTTTAATGATATTTGTTATGCCCCTACTGTGTGTCAGGCACTGTACTAAGTGCTGAGGTAGTTACAAGTTGATCAGGTCAGACACAGTCCCTGTCCCATAGAGGTGACTGAGGCACAGAGAAGTGAAGTGATTCGCCCAAGGTCACGTAGCAGATGTGGGCTGGAGACAAAATTAAAACTGAGGTTCTTCTTACTCTCATGTCCGTGCTCTATCCACTAGGTCACACAGTGTGAATCAAGGGGAGTTGATACCCTCCTGAAAAAACATGACCAAGTCTAGAGAAGACGACTAGATGAGCTTCAGATCTTCTTGATGTTCTACGACTGGATTGGAGAGAATTTTTTTCTCAGTGTCAAGCAACCCTGAGATCCCCCTCACATCAGGATTCTGGCATTCATATGAAGCAGCCAGTGTATTGTATCACTGCCATCTTCAGGGAGAGGTTACCCACAAAATGCTAGGAAGCTGGTAAGATTGTGATGGTTTTGCCCTCAGCTCTGTTTGCAGGGACCAGGTTAGGCTGCAGGCTCTAACCTGAAATAATAATGATGTTATTAAGCGCTTACTCTGTGCCAGGCACTGTACTAAGCACTGGGATGGATTCAAGCAAATCAGGTTGGACACAGTCCCTGTCCCACATAGGTCTCACAGTCTTAGCCCCCAATTTACACATGAGGTAACTGAGGCACAAAAGTGAATTGATTTGCCCAAGGCCACACAGCAGACAAGTGGTGGAGCCTGGAAAAGAACCCATGACCTTCTGAGTCCCAGCCCAGTGCTCTGTCAACTAGTGTTACATCTTTTGAGCTTGAAACTACTGAACTGCTTGATTTCATCAATTCATTCCTCATCTGATTAATTTTTATTTGTTGACCTATCCTTGTGAGCTGTACTCCCCATCCTTGTCTCTACACTGAGAGCCAGTAGGTCAGTAATATGTCAGTCAGTCGGTCAATCATATTTATTGAGCACTTACTGTGTGCAGAGTACTGTACTAAGCATTTAGGAGAGTACAATATAATAATAGATACCCTGCCCATAGTGAGCTTACAGTCCAAAGGGGGAGACAGACATTAATATAAATGAATAAATTGTGAATATGAACATGAAGGCTGAGGGAGGGTTGGTGAATAAAGGGAGCAGGTCAAGGAGATGAAGAAGAGAGTGGAAAAAGAGGAAATGAGGGCTTAAGTAGGAAAGGCTTCTTGGAGGAGATATGCCTTCAATAAGACTTTGAAGGTGGGGAGAGTAATCATCTGTCGGATATGAAGAGGGAGGGTGTTCCTGGCCAGAGTTAGGACGTGGGAGAGAGATTTTCCTCCATATTGCCTAAGCCTCACCTCACCTGCTGAGCATTCTTTCTAGCTCCTTGTGTGACTGTTTACAGAATGTCAGGCAATATTCAATGTCCGCCACCACCTCAATCTTCAAATGCCTCTGGACAGTGACCCTCGAAAGACGTGGGAATGATAATCAGCCTTTTACGGGCAGGTGGGCTCTCAAAGCAAAGTGTCCAGGAGAAAGGTGCTGATGTGTCCATATGTCTAGAAATAACAATAATAATAATAATTATGGTATTTGTTAAGCACTTACTATGTGTTAAGCACTGTTCTAAGAGCTGGGCTAGGTACAAGGTAATCAGGGTTAAGATACTAACTAAAAGTTCCTGATTGCTCAGTACACTGGGAGAGAACCAGAAAATAACTTGGAGGTCTCTTCAAAGACTTGATATCTGACAGCAACTCCTTGGAGATAAAAGTAAATGCCCTTCATTTTCCCATCAGTGGTATTAAGCAAACATTCCCAGTCACAGTCTGGAAAAGCATCGATATCAACTCTGCACACAGTATGCACTTAATAAATATGATTGAATGAACTTCCTATTGGCTGGAGAAAATCTTTCCAGAGTCAGGAGGACCTGGGTTCTAATCCCTGCTCCTCTATTTGTCTGCTGTGTGACCTTGAACAAGTCACTTCATTTCTCGGTGCCTCAGTTCCCTCATCTGTAAAATGGGGATTAAGACTGTAGGCCCCTTTTGGGACATGGACTGCATCCAACCTGATTGTCTTTTATCTACTCCAGTGCTCAGAACAGTTCCTGGCACAAAGTAAGCAACGAAAAATGCCATTAAAAAAATGAAAAAAAGGCCCCACCCCAGTTCTGAAAGATAATGGCTCATTCGCCAAAAGAAGTAGTGTTAAAAAGTCAGAATTACTGTTTTTCATTTGGTATGAAATTGGTAGGTCATGTCATAAATGCATCATGTCATAAACATGAGGCCTGCTGAGTCAGCATCAGAACTGAACTTGATTTGATTATTAAATTGAGGCAAACACAACATTTCAGATACCCCATTATTAGATTTCTGGAGACATGGTCACTGTGAAACTGGTTAATTTTATCTTGAGCTATCTCCAATGAGTGATTTCCTGTGCTCCTGGAATTTCTGTAAAAAGAAATTACCTTATAAAACACCATTTGTATTGCCAGTCATTTTTAATATAGCTGCACAATGCTCAATCATCTTCATCCACTGGAAAAATTTAGAAAGTGTTAATATAGAACCTAAAATAAAAATTGAGTCCCAATAATTTTCAAGTGACCAAACAGCCTAAGAAGATTTGGACAGAGTGTCAAGTCTTAAGAAAGACCCTCATCAGCAGGGCAAAGATGTCCCATTCCAGTTATTGCCCTATCTCCCTACTACCCTTCCTTTCCAAGCTCCTAGAATGAGTCGTCTACACTCGCTGCCTAGAATTACTTAACTCCCATTATCTCCTGGACCCCCTCCAATCTGGCTTCTGTCTCCTCCACTCTACCGAGACTGTGCTCTCAAAGGTCACCCATGACCTTCTTCCTTCCCTCCCAAGCCCTGTTCTCTTCCTGACTTCCCTATCACTGTGGATGGTATGACCATCCTTCCCGTCTCTCAAGCCCGCAACCTTGGTATCATCTTTGACTCGACTCTCTCATTCACCCCACACATCCAATCCATCACCAAGACCTGCCGGTCTCACCTTTATAATATCGCCAAGATCCATCCTTTCCTCTCCACCCAAAAGTCTATCTTACTGCTACAGGCTCTCATAATATCCCAGCTGGATTATTGTATCAGCCTTCTCTCTGATCTCCCTTCCTCCTGTCTCTTCCCGCTCCAGTCTATCCTGCCTTCCACTGCCCGGCTCATCTTCCCACCAAAACGCTCTGGGCACGTCACTCTCCTTCTTAAAAACCTCCAGTGGTTGCCTACCGACCCCCGCACCAAACAAAAACTTCTTACTCTAGGCTACAAGGATCTCCATCACCTTGCCCCCTCCTACCTTCCCTCCCTTCTCTTTTTCTACTGCCCACCCCGCACGCTCCGCTTCTCTGCCGCCCATTTCCTCACTGTCCCCCGTTCTCACCTATCCCACCGTCGACCCCTGGGCCACATCCTCCCACTGTCCTGGAATGCCCTCCATCCTCACCTCCACCAAACTAATTCTTTTCCCCTCTTCAAAGACCTACTGAGAGCTCACCTCCTCCAAGAGGCCTTCCCAGACTGAGCGTCCCCTTTTCCCTCTGCTCCCTCCGCTGTCTCTCTACCCCCCCCTTCATCTCCCTTCAGCTAAGCCCCCTTTTCCCCTTCCCCCCCACTTCCCTCTGCTCCTCCCCGTCTCCCTTCCCCTCAGCACTGTGCTAGTCCATTCATTTGTACATATTTTTATTACCCTATTTATTTTGTTAATGAGATTGTACATCACCTTGATTCTATTTATTGCTATTGTTTTAATGAGATGTACATCTCCTTGATTCTATTTATTGCTATTATTTTTGTCTGTCTCCCCCAATTAGACTGTAAGTTCATCAATGGGCAGGGACTGTCTCTATCTGTTGCCGATTTGTACATTCCAAGCGCTTAGTACAGTGCTCTGCACATAGTAAGCGCTCAATAAATACTATTGAATGAATGAATGTCATCTCAATAAGCCATTGTTTGATGCTTCAATAACTTCTGTACATCTCCTTCGTGATCCTCCTGTTCTCTGACATGGAAATGAAACCTTTAAACCTGCTAAAAATGGGCTAGAAGTTGCTAGGCTTTAACCCACAAAAGATACCTTAAGGAAAGATTTGAGTTTACTACTTGGTAATCCCATTAATAATTATGGAATATATTAAGCACTTAATATGTGGCAAGTCATCTGCTAAGTACTGGGATAAATTCATGCTAATCAAATAATAATAATAATAATGTGCTCAGGGTTTACTACACGCCAAACAATGTGCTAAATGCTGGTGTAGATATATTACAATTTAAGAAGGAAAGAGAGCATGCATCTTATCCAGTTGAGAAATCTCAGACACGGAATCATTAAGTGATTTGCCCTAGGTCAAGCATGTGGCAGATCTGGGACTAGAAGCCAGGTGCCCTGACTCCCATTCCCTTGCTCTTCCCACTAGACTTTCTCT
Source organism: Ornithorhynchus anatinus (assembly GCF_004115215.2). NCBI lineage: Eukaryota > Metazoa > Chordata > Mammalia > Monotremata > Ornithorhynchidae > Ornithorhynchus > Ornithorhynchus anatinus. The sequence continues at coordinate 37,824,185 of NC_041737.1, read as the reverse complement.
GTGAACTCCTTGGGCCCTGTAAAGTTTGAGCAGAAAAAATAGACCTTGAAGTCCCCGGAGAGTACAAAAAAGTTCACAATGATTTAATCAAGGGTGATTCCTTCTTCAATCAGCTATTAAACCAACTGGCAAATCACTGGGAAGCCCCAGACAGAGTGAAACATGTATAAGGTTGTTGGTGTCATCAAAAAAGTAGGGAAGCCATTAAAGTAACGAAAGAATGTGGAAATGTTCATCCAACCTAAACCAAAATGAACACTGTTGGGTTAGAAAGACATAACAGGTGGCATAATGACTCAAAATTAAACCCAGCTGTGATCCTGCCATTTTTCTCGGCCTTATGCAGCATGGGCTATCTTACTTACATCTTCCAGTCTATTCTTCACTCCGCTGCCTGGCTCATCTTCCTGCAGAAACGATCTGGGCATGTCACTCCCCTTCTTAAACACCTCCAGTGGTTGCCTATCAACCTCCGCTCCAAACAAAAACTCCTCACTCTAGGCTTCGAGGCTCTACATCACCTTGCCCCTTCCTACCTCTCCTCCCTTCTCTCTTTCTACCTCCCACCCCACACGCTCCACTCCTCTGCCGCCCACCTCCTCACCGTCCCTCGGTCTCGCCTATCCCGCCGTCGACCCCCGGGCCACGTCCTCCCATGGTCCCGGAACGCCCTCCCTCCTCACCTCCCCAAACTGATTCTCTTCCCCTCTTCAGAACCATACTTAAAACTCACCTCCTCCAAGAGCCCTTCCCAGACTGAGCACCTCTTCTCCCTCTACTCCCTCTACCACCCCTCCTTTACCTCTCCGCAGCTAAACCCTCTTTTCCCCCTTTCCCTCTGCTCCTCCACCTCTCCCTTCCCATCCCCACAGCACTGTACTCGCCGCTAAACTGTATATATTTTCGTTACCCTATTTATTTTGTTAATGAATTGTACATCGCCTTGATTCTATTTAGTTGCCATTGTTTTTACGAGATGTTCTTCCCCTTGACTCTGTTTATTGCCATTGTTCTCGTCTGTCCGTCTCCCCCGATTAGACCGTAAGCCCGTCAAATGGCAGGGACTGTCTCTATCTGTTGCCGACTTGTTCATCCCAAGCGCTTAGTACAGTGCTCTGCACATAGTAAGCGCTCAATAAATACTATTGAATGAATGAATGAATGAAAAAGAAGTTCTTTGGCCCATTAGGGTGTTAATTCTACCTTTGGATCACTGACTGATCAGAAAAGATATGAAGCAGATTGACAATTTTAATCAATGAATCAATCATATTTACGAAGTGTTACTATGAGCAGGGCAATCAATGAATCCATCAGTCGTACTTATCGAGCACTTACTAGGTGCAGAGCACTGTACTAAGTGCTTGGGAGAGTACAATGTAACAGAGTTGACAGATGTGGTCCCTGTCCACTATTTAAAGAGATTATTTAGGAGCTCCATGCCATCAGAGAATCATTCAGAAGCAGTGATCCTTGGAATTGGACAGGGCAAGACATTAAGGAGAAAACCCCAAAATGTATCTTTTCCCTAAATCACACTTCTACGTGAGCATAGTGTGTTAGTGCTTCTCCATTCAATTGGAATAATTTCATATGGCAGCAATATACTAGAGCAACATAATAATATTGGCCTATAGAGAGTAGTGTGAAAGCATTTGCCTTTTATCGTAGTCTCTTAATGCTAGTAAATGCTGAACTACTCCAGTTATGCTTGTTTATGAGCACCACAGTGCTAAAAAATAAACATTTCTTCTAGAGCAGTTTTATAAATGGGAACACCTTTATTTTCATCTAGAGCCACAGATTGTTTAGTGATCCTCTAGAAACAAATTTGAACCTACTGACCAAAACCCGGCACTCCTCACTTTAAAATAATAAAACCAGATTAAATGATCGGAATATTTCACCTTCAAAACAAGACAGAGCAGGATGGCATGAGATGAGTTTGATTTATGAGCTTCCTGGGTAATCGTGTCAGGGATTCTGGCCTCCGAGCAGTTTGGGCAGCTTCTCCTTAAACTTTTGGCTTCCAGCCTGCAACTGAGCAGGAGCCCCTTCTAACCTTCAGCCCGCTGAGCTCTTAGATCACTTACAGCTTTAATTACTGTTAAAAGCCCCCAAGATAGCATACAAGTGTTCACATCTCATTAACTGATCCTCTGGAAGTAACGCCTGTCATTTCCTCGGAAAGATGCCGATTAGGTTGGGGTGGAGGCTTTCTGGTCAGGTTAAAACCATAGATGCAGGACATCTCTGCCTTCATCCACCAATCAAATCCCTTGTGGAAGGGAGTTGGGGTCCAAACAAGGAAGTTCCTTACAGGTACCGGACAGCTTTTCTTTTTCGATAAACTTAAAGTCTGAATCTTCCTGATAAAAGCACCGAGAGCTGCTTTATTTTCAGAGTCACAGCACTGAAGTAGAAGGCCAGATAACGAATGTACTGTGGTTCAGAGTGACAGAAGAGATACCAAATAACAAATGAATAGATAAATGCTAAGTACCGAATTACCTGAGGGGATGGTAAAATCAGGAAGGTATGGGGATTAATCAGGGAAGACTTCCTGGAAGAGGTGCTCTTTTAGAAAGGCAGTGAGGTTCAGTTAATCCAGTTCAGGGAGGACACATCAGGCAAGGGGAAAAGGGCAACCCATGGATTGAAAGAGGGCTTTTAGTTGAGGTTTAAGTGGTACATATAGGCCCCTTAATCTCTTCACTGAGACTTTCTATTAACCTCCCTAGGCTTCTGCCTGTGGTTTCACTAATATTACTAGCCGTCTTTTTTGCTTCAGTCCAGAATACATCCATGTGCCACTGACCCTCCTGGCTTCACTTCAGTGTCTGAAAAACCTACTGTGTACATCAAACACCCACAATCCTGTGTGTCTCTCCTATTCAGAGAACTGGCATCCTCAGTCTCACTCTCCCCAGGAAGCCCTTATCCCAAGCCACCCCAGAAACCCAACAAAAGCCACCCATGATCTTAACGCTACCAGACACTCTCCAGGCTGAGCATGTTCAATTCACCATGTGTGAATAACTAAAATAAATGTATTCCTCCTGAAAGGGACGATCAATTCACCATGTAGAATAAATCTTAAACGGCTCAGCCTTTCTGACTCGATTCTCTCCCTCTCGCCACATCGATTCTCGAACCCGTCTCCACGTGACGGGTGGCAGGTAGATACAAGATAATTGGTTTGATCACATTCCCTGTCTCACATAGGGCTCTCAGTTGAAATCCCCATTTTAAAGATGAGGGAACTGAGGCACAGAGAAACAAACCATTCTCTTACCTGCTTTGGGAGCTCCTGTAAAGGCTACCTATTCCAAGAGGGCTTGCGTGATTAATTCCCCACTTCCTGGTTAGGCTATCCCATTGGATACCACTCATGTTCCATGTACATCAGCCTATTTGTTGTCTAATTCTTTAATTGCTTTCTTTTTAATATTTTAATTTATTTGCTTAACCTTTAACCCACTTCATATTTGGTGACTGATAATAATTGTGGTATTTGTTAAATTCTAACTCAAGAACCTCCATTGACTCCCCACTACCCCTCGCCCCCAATTCAAATTGAAATGCTTTACCTTTGGCTTTAAAGCTTCCCTCTTCCTACTTCACCTCCCTAATCTCCTAATACACCCACCCCATGCACTTTACTCTTTCAGTGCTAGCACGCTCACTGTGCCTCAATCTCATCTCTTTCACAGTTGAACCTTTTTCCACATCCTCCCTCTAGCCTAGAATTCCCTCTGTGTCTATAACCACTAGGCTACCATTCTTCCCATTTGACTGTAAGCTGTTTCGGCGGGGGTGGGGGGACTTTGTCTTTTACCTATATCATATGAAGTGTGATGCGCTGCACACAACTAGTGTTTGACAAGTGTTATTGATTTGATGATGAGGAGGATTATTATTAATTAGTCCTTCCATAATCAGGAGGATGGGTGCTCTGGAGGGCAATTATCTCATTAACCATTTCCTTATTGTCATTATTAGTAATAATGATAATAATAATAATAGTTGTGGTATTTGCCTGTTTATTGTTTTGATGTGTATACATCTATCATTCTATTTTATTTATATTGATGCCTGTTTACCTGTTTTGATGTCTCTCTCCCCCCTTTCATTCATTCAATAGTATTTATTGAGCGCTTACTATGTGCAGAGCACTGTACTAAGCGCTTGGAATGAACAAGTCGGCAACAGATAGAGACAGTCCCTGCCGTTTGATGGGCTTACAGTCTAATCGGGGGAGACGGAGAGACAAGAACAATGGCAATAAATAGAGTCAAGGGGAAGATCATCTAGTAAAAACAATGGCAACTAAATAGAATCAAGGCGATATACATTTCATTAACAAAATAAATAGGGTAATGAAAATATATACAGTTGAGCGGACGAGTACAGTGCTGAGGGGATGGGAAGAGAGATGGGGAGGAGAAGAGGGAAATGGGGGGAAAAGAGGGTTTAGCTGTGGAGAGGTAAAGGGGGGGTGGTGGTAGAGGGAGTAGAGGGAGAAGAGGAGCTTAGTCTGGGAAGGCCTCTTGGAGGAGGTGAGTTTTAAGTAGGGTTTTGAAGAGGGGAAGAGAATCAGTTTGGCGGAGGTGAGGAGGGAGGGCGTTCCAGGACCGCGGGAGGACGTGGCCCAGGGGTCGACGGCGGGATAGGCGAGACCGAGGGACGGTGAGGAGGTGGGCGGCAGAGGAGCGGAGCGTGCGGGGTGGGCGGTAGAAAGAGAGAAGGGAGGAGAGGTAGGAAGGGGCAAGGTGATGTAGAGCCTTGAAGCCTAGAGGGAAGAGTTTTTGTTTGGAACGGAGATTGATAAGCAACCACTGGAGTTGTTTAAGAAGGGGAGTGGCATGCCCAGATCGTTTCTGCAGGAAGATGAGCCGGACAGCGGAGTGAAGAATAGACTGGAGCGGGGCGAGAGAGGAGGAAGGGCGGTCAGAGAGAAGGCTGACACAGTAGTCTAGACGGGATATAACGAGAGCCCGTAGCAGAAAGGTAGCCGTTTGGGTGGAGAGGAAAGGGCAGATCTTGGCGATATTGTACAGGTGAAACCGGCAGGTCTCGGTAACGGATAGGATGTGTGGGGTGAACGAGAGAGACGAGTCAAGGATGACACCGAGATTGCGGGCCTGAGAGACGGGAAGGATGGTCGTGCCATCCACGGTGATAGAGAAGTCTGGGAGAGGACCGGGTTTGGGAGGGAAGATGAGGAGCTCAGTCTTGCTCATGTTGAGTTTTAGGTGGTGGGCCGACATCCAGGTGGAGACATCCTGGAGGCAGGAGGAGATGCGAGCCTGAAGGGAGGGGGAGAGGACAGGGGCAGAGATGTAGATCTGCGTGTCATCTGCATAGAGATGGTAGTCAAAGCCGTGAGAACGAATGAGCTCACCGAGGGAGTGAGTGTAAATGGAGAACAGAAGAGGGCCAAGAACTGACCCTTGAGGAACTCCAACAGTTAAAGGATAGGAGGGGGAGGAGGTGCCAGTGAAGGAGACCGAGAATGACCAGCCAGAGAGGTAAGAGGAGAACCAGGAGAGGACGGAGTCCGTGAAGCCAAGCTGAGATAAGGTATGGAGGAGGAGGGGATGGTCGACAGTGTCAAAGGCAGCAGAGAGGTCAAGGAGGATTAGAATGGAGTAGGAGCCATTGGATTTGGCAAGAAGGAGGTCATGGGTGACCTTAGAGAGAGCAGTCTCGGTAGAGTGGAGGGGACGGAAGCCAGATTGGAGGGGGTCTAGGAGAGAATGGGACTGTAATATCTGTGGGCAGGGTTTGTTTCTCTTTATTGTTGAATTGTACTTTCCAAGCTCTCAGTACAGTGCTCTGCACACAGTAAGCACTCAATAAATACGATTTAATGAATGAAAAGTGCTTACTATGTACCAGGTACTATATTAAGTGCTGGAGTAGATACAAGCAAATCGGGTCATACATGGTCCCTGTCCCACGTAGGGCTCACGGTATTAATCTCCACTTTACAGATGAGGTAACCAAGGTTCAGAGAAGTTAAGGGGCTTGCCCACATTCACACAGAAGGCAAACTGCAGAGTCAGGATTAGAACCCAGGTCCTTTGACTCCCAGGCCCATGCTCTTTCCACTGGGCCACTCTGCTTCTCACCATTCCAATGCTGCCTTGAAGGCAGAATCATTCAGTCATATTTATTGAGTGCTTACTGTGTGCAGGGCACTGTACTAAGCACTTGAGAGAGTGCAACACAACAATCTCTGATGATTGGATCATCCTCCTGTTCCATGCCTGCTGGGTTCATTTTCCTCCAACTGTTTGTTGACCAGGGAAGGACCACACCTCTGTACCTTACACTGCTTAGCTCATTGCTGGCATTCAATAAATGTTAAAAAAATAATAATAAATAATGGTCATTCATGCTGCCCGAGGAGAGGAAACCAGCCTGCCTGCCCCTTAATGTACTGACAGGAATAGCGCTGGCTGGAAATAAACGCATGTATGTTGTCCTGTGTTTGCTCTGCTTGTGTTTGCACACCGTGGGAGGCTGTGTTCCCCAAGTTCAGTGCTAATACGTAAAAGGCACAACTCAGCCATTCACTGGCCTGCAGAAAGGGTGAGCGGAGTGTCTGGAAATGGGTACAGCACTGAGAAAAAGCCAGAGGTGTTTACTTCTGGGCCACCATCCTGGATCTGCACAGCTCCATCAGCGGGGAGAAGCCTACACCCAGGCCCCGGCTCCAGGAGGGTTAAAATCCCCAAGCATTTCAACTTGCCTATTTGACTCTCCTCAGATGTTGCCTTGGGCACCTGAAATCTTCTCTTTCTGAATATCCCCACAGATCTCAATCACTCTCTTCTGAAGAGTCATTAGATAATAAGAAATTAATATCAAGAAGAGGAATAGACAACCCGAAAATGTGCCATGTGGTAATCCGCATGAGAAATCAACAGTCTGAAACGTCTCAGTGACGTGAGGTCCCCTTGCAGGTTTCCATGGAGGGGGAGAAGAGGGAGAGGTTAACACTTTCCATCCTCATTAGAAGCGGAATTAAACTACATTGAAAGTCACAAAGACTCTGCAGCATTTTCTTAGTCACTCCCTTCGGAGACTCCCTTCTTTTTCCCAAGACAGCGCACATGCAAGATTTCCCCCAAATCTTGGCGCCTCTGAGGATGGGACTAGCTTCAACCTACAGTGAGTTAGCCAGTTCATATTCAATCAATCAATCAATCAATGGTATTTATTGAGAGCTTACTCTGTACAGAGTGCTTTGGGAAAGAACAACAGAGTTGGTAGAGAAGCAGCATGGCTCAGTGGTTAGAACATAGGCCTGGGAGTCAGAAGGACCTGGGCTCAAATCCCAGCTTCTCTACATACCTCCTGTGTTACCTTGGACAAGTCACTTATTTTCTCTGGGCCTCAGTTAACTTACCTGTAAAATGGGGATAAAGGGTGTGAGCCCTATGTACGCTGTATGCTGAGAAGCAGCGTGGCTCAGTGGAAAGAGCACGGGCTTGGGAGTCAGAGGTCATGGGTTCGTATCCCAGCTCTGCCACTTGTCAGCTGTGTGGCTGTGGGCAAGTCACTTAACTTCTCGGTGCCTGTTACCTCATCTGTAAAATGGGGATTAAAACTGTGAGCCCCACATGGGACAACCTGATCACCTTGTATCCCCCAGTGCTTAGAACAGTGCTTTGCACATAGTAAGCGCTTAACAAATACCACCATTTTTATGTAAGGCAGGGACCATTTCCAACCCGATTAACTTGTATCTACTCAGTGCTTAGAATAGTGCTTGGTACTGAGTAAGTGCTTAACAGGTGCCATAATTATTATTAGATACATTCCCTGTGCTCAAGGAGCTTACGGTCTAGAAGGGGGAGACTGAAAATAATATAAATGATGTAGTCAGAGACGATGTAGCTCTCTATAAGATCCACCTAAGCACAGCTAGAGCTACTTTAGTAGGGGAGATTATTCTCGCCTCCTCACCCCTTTAGCCGGGACTGTGCTGCACTACTTTCCTATGGGATACATAAGAGTCCTCTGCCTTTTGACCCCCACAGGCCCCCCCAAAATATTCAAGAGTAAAATTTGGCCCCACTTTTGATCCGTTTTAAAGGCATCATCCAGGATCTCGAGGTCCAGTTATTGGGTACTGGAACTCATTTGACTTATTGAAATGGGCTCTAAATTAGGAAGTGGACATGGAGTTTCTCTTAATAATGACCCCTGGGAATGGAGACCTAAACCAGCACATCAAGAATAAAGAGATGGTTCATTTTCATGGGTTTTTTTTGGTTTTCTGTAATGGTATTTGTTAAGCGCTAACTACATGTCAAACACAGTTCTAAGCGCTGGGGTAAATAGCAGTGAATTAGTTGGACCCAGACCCTGTCCCTCAAGGGGCTCACAGTCTAAGTAAGAGGAAGACCAGGAGAACTGAGGCACAGAGAAGTTAAGTGACTTGCCTAAGGTCCCACAGCAAGCCATTCGCAGAGCCGGGATTAGAAGTCAGGTCCTCTTGACTCCCAGGCCCATGCTCTTTCTATTAGGTCATGGTGCTCCTCCTAGCGCTAGAAGAACATCTTCAGTGTGGCACTGAATCTTCAAATCCTGTTGGTTCTTCCTCCAGAATCTTCCCCTTCCACTCCATGCAATCTTTCACCATTCTGGTCAAGGCACTTGTCATATCCAGACATGGCTACTACCTCCCAGGCAACCTGCCTCCAGACTCCCCTTTCTTCAGTCCATACTTATCTCTGCTGCTCAGATCCTTCTTCTAAAACACTGATCTCCCCATATCTCCCCACTCCTCAAAAACATCCAATGATTGTCCATTCTTCTCTGCATCGCGCAGTAATTCCTAACTTGGATACACTAGATCAATATCTCCCCCCTTCTATCCACAACTCTTCTCCCATTACACCCCATTTCCCACGTTTTGACCCTCTTCAACCCACTCACTGTGCCTCATTGCTTGAGAGGCCTACCAGATGTTGAGAACAACAACAGTTTCCAAAGGAGCTTTGTCTATTCACAAACCTGACCTATCTCTGAAAGACTCCATAAACACATTTGATCATTGTTTTCTCCACATCACAATATCGAGGTCGAGTAGGCCTGGATGGTCTCAGACAACAGTGGGAATGAACAGACAATTCCATCCATCAGTTCAATCAATCAGTAGAATTTATTGAGTGTTTCCTTTGCACGGAACACTGTACAAAGCACTCAGGAGAGTACAATATAGTTGGTAGAAATGATCCCTGCCCTCAAGGAGATAAGTGCTTAGTATAGTGCTCTATAGTGGATTTATGTTAAGCAATCCATAAATACCACTGCCTGATTGATTCCAGGCTAACAAGGGAGATGGTTGAACAATTCACACATGGAGATTTCAAGAAGAAACAGGTAATGGCCAAAGTGAGTGCTCCGTGAGCAGAGATGAAAAAAATATTGTCAAGTGTTTTAATATAGTAAGTCACAATGTGCAAAATTAGACAAGGAAGATTTAACAACGAAACAGGGCCTACTGATCTATATCTATTAAACCCAGATTTGGTCTTGCTATGTGTCCTACTGGGCACAGAGGGACTGAGTGAGAATGCTTAAATGTGAAGCACAAACCATTACCACTGCTGCAAAACCAACACCACCACATGTCTGCTGACAATAGAACGTACCTTTCCCCTAGCCACCACTGGTGACTAAATAACATTCACTCCAAACAGCAAGGATCAAATAAAATCAATCCATCAATCATTGGTTTCTACTGAGTGCTTACTGTGTGCAGAGCACGGTACTATGCACTTGGGTAAGTATACTACAACAGAACTAAGGGACACGATCGTTGCCCACAAGCTTCTTAAAGTCTACAAGAGGAGACAGATATGAAAATAGATTACCGAGAGGGGAAATAGTAAGAATATGTATTAAGTGCTTACTGAGTGCAGAGCATTGTACTAAGCACTGACAGAAAATTCACAGGTGGGAATTAAGCACAGTCCCTGTCCCTCAAGAAGCTCAGGTTGCAAAAATAGTAGAGAAAAAGGAGATTTACACAAATTGAGGGTCTGGAGTGTATAAGGAGTACACAGCCAAGTGCATAGAAGATGCAGAGGAGAGGACAGATAGAGAAAATAAAGGCATATTCAGGTTACTCTCTCCTCTCAGGATGGCACCTAAACTCTACCAGTACTCTATTGATCTCTTCTAAGGGAGGGAGAGACAAGCAGAGTCAACAAGCAGAGTCATACCAGTCCATTCCTAGCTTGGGCAGTGGCTAGCGAGTGGAAGACAATCTGCTGCAAGTCAAAACTCACCTGTGCTGGGCAGCAGCAACATGAGAAAGAGAGGAGGTTGAGACTCGAGTTTACTGTGCAGAACAAAGCAATGGCAAACAATTTCTGTAATTTTACCAAGAAAACTCTACGGATACACTACCAGAATGATCGCAGCTGGAGGAGACGCCACTCTGGGAAAGATTTATCCGGGGAATTGTTATGGGTCGAGGAGACAACTTGACAGCAAAAGACAAGACAAGACAGGGTACTTTGCTGTATTCATTCATTCATTCATTCAATAGTATTTATTGAGCACTTACTATGTGCAGAGCACTGTACTAAGCGCTTGGAATGAACAAGTCAGCAACAGATAGAGACAGTCCCTGCCATTTGACGGGCTTACAGTCTAATCGGGGGAGACAGACAAGAACAATGGCAATAAATAGAGTCAAGGGGAAGAACAACTCGTAAAAACAATGGCAACTAAATAGAATCAAGGCGATATACATTTCATTAACAAAATAAATAGGGTAATGAAAATATATACAGTTGAGCAGACGAGTACAGTGCTGAGGGGATGGGAAGGTAGAGGGGGAGGAAAAGAGGGAAATGGGGGGTAAAGAAGGTTAAGCTGCGGAGAGGTGAAGAAAGGGCGGTAGAGGGAGTAGAGGGAGAAGGGGAGCTCAGTCTGGGAAGGCCTCTTGGAGGAGGTGAGTTTTAAGTAGGGTTTTGAAGAGGGGAAGAGAATCGGTTTGGCGGAGGTGAGGAGGGAGGGCGTTCCAGGACCGCGGGAGGACGTGGCCCAGGGGTCGACGGCGGGATAGGTGAGATCAAGGGACGGGGAGGTGGTGGGCGGCAGAGGAGCGGAGCGTGTGGGGTGGGCGGTAGAAAGAGAGAAGGGAGGAGAGGTAGGAAGGGGCAAGGTGATGTAGAGCCTCGAAGCCTAGAGTGAGCAGTTTTTGTTTGGAGCGGAGGTTGATAGGCAACCACTGGAGGTGTTTGAGAAGGGGAGTGACATGCCCAGATCGTTTCTGCAGGAAGATGAGCTGGGTAGCGGAGTGAAGAATAGACTGGAACGGGTCGAGAGAGGAGGAAGGGAGGTCAGAGAGAAGGCCGACACAGTAGTCTAGCCAGGATATAACGAGAGCCCGTAGCAGTAAGGTAGCCGTTTGGGTGGAGAGGAAAGGGCAGATCTTGGCGATATTGTAAAGGTGAAACCGGCAGGTCTTGGTAACAGATAGGATGTGTGGGGTGAACGAGAGAGACGAGTCAAGGATGACACCGAGATTGCGGGCCTGAGAGACAGGAAGGATGGTCGTACCATCTATGGTGATAGGGAAGTCTGGGAGAGGACCGGGCTTGGGAGGGAAGATGAGGAGCTCAGTCTTGTTCATGTTGAGTTTTAGGTGGTGGGCCGACATCCAGGTGGAGACATCCTGGAGGCAGGAGGAGATGAGAGCCTGAAGGGAGGGGGAGAGGACAGGGGCAGAGATGTAGATCTGCGTGTCATCTGCGTAGAGATGGTAGTCAAAGCCATGAGAGCGAATGAGTTCACCGAAGGAGTGAGTGTAAATGGAGAACAGAAGAGGGCCAAGAACTGACCCTTGAGGAACTCCAACAGTTAAAGGATGGGAGGGGGAGGAGGCGCCTGAGAAGGAGACCGAGAATGACCAGCCAGAGAGGTAAGAGGAGAACCAGGAGAGGACAGAGTCCATGAAGCCAAGGTGTGATAAGGTATGGAGGAGGAGGGGATGGTCGACAGTGTCAAAGGCAGCAGAGAAATCAAGGAGGATTAGAATGGAGTAGGAGCCATTGGATTTGGCAAGAAGGAGGTCATGGGTGACCTTAAAGAGAGCAGTCTCGGTAGAGTGGAGGGGACGGGAGCCAGATTGGAGGGGGTCCAGGAGAGAATGGGAGTTAAGGAATTCTAAGCAGCGATTGTAGACGACTCGTTTTAGGATTTTGGAAAGGAAGGGTAGTAGGGAGATAGGGCGATAACTGGAAGGGGAAGTGGGGTTGAGAGAGGGTTTTTTTAGGATGGGGGAGACGTGGGCATGTTTGAAGGCAGAGGGGAAGGAGCCATTGGAGATTGAGTGGTTAAAAATAGAAGTCAAGGAAGGGAGGAAGGCAGGGGTGATGTTTTTAATAAGGTGAGAGGGAATGGGGTCCGAGGCGCAGGTGGAGGGGGTGGCACTTGCGAGGAGGGAGGAGATCTCCTCTGAGGATACTGCAGGGAAGGATGGAAAAGTAGGGGAGAGGGTTGGTGGGGGGGAGGGGAGAGGCAGAGGGGTGACTTTGGGGAGCTCAGACCTGATTGTGTTGATTTTTGTGATGAAGCAGGTGGCCAGATCATTGGGGGTGAGAGATGGGGGAGGGGGAGGAACAGGGGGCCTAAGGAGAGAGTTAAAGGTCCGGAACAATTGGCGGGGGTGACGGGCATGGGTGTCGATGAGGGAGGAGAAGACGTTTTGCCTGGCAGAGGAGAAGGCAGAGTTAAGGCAGGAAAGGATAAATTTGAAGTGTGTGAGGTCGGCTTGGTGCTTGGACTTTAGTCAGCAGCACTCAGCAGCTCGAGCATAGGAGCGTAGGAGGCGGACAGAGGAGGTGATCCAGGGCTGTGGGTTAGTGGAGCGAGAGCGGCGGAGGGAAAGGGGGGCGAGAGAGTCGAGATGAGTAGAGAGGGTGGAGCTGAGAGCGGAGACCTGATCATCGAGAGTGGGAAGTGAGGACAGGGCGGGAAGGTGAGGAGAGATGCTTTTGGAAAGACGGATGGGATCGAGAGAGCGGAGGTCTCTGTGGGGCAGTAGCAAAGATTTGCAGGGGGAGGGAGTGTGAGAGATGAGGCAAGTGAGAAGTTTATGGTCAGAGAGAGGGATTTCAGAGTCGGTGAGGGAGGAGATAGTGCAGCAGTAGGAGATGTCGAGATCGAGGGTGTGACCGAGTCGGTGAGTGGGCGCGGTATGGTGGAGCAGGAGGTCGGCAGAGTCGAGGAGGGATAGCAGGCGGACGGCAGAGGAGTCATCGGGTACATCCATATGGATGTTGAAGTCTCCGAGGATCAGAGTGGGCAGAGAGAAGGAGAGAAGGAAGGTGAGAAAGGGGTCAAGGTGGTTGAAGAAGTCGGAGGTGGGACCGGGAGGGCGATAGATGACAGCGACAAGTATCTGGAGGGGGTGGTAGAGGCGAATGATATGGGCTTCAAAGGAGGGGAAAGAGAGGGAGGGGGGAGGAGGGATAGTGCGGAAGCGGCAACGGGGCGAGAGGAGGAAGCCGACGCCTCCTCCCTTACCGGTGAGTCTGGGGGAGTGGGAGAAGGAGAGGTCTCCGCTGGAGAGAGCGGCGGTGGAGACCGTGTCTTCGGCACTGAGCCACGTTTCTGAAAGGGCGAGGAGGAGGAGAGAGCGGGAGAGGAAAAGGTCATGGATGAAAGGTAGCTTACCTGTAATAGAGCGGGGGTTCCAGAGGCCACACTTGAAAGTAGCTGTGGGTGCAAGAGGGGGAGGGGGGAGAGGGCGGGGGGAGGGGAGGGTTTGGATGGGAAGGAGGTGACAGGGCCCTGGAAGGGGAGAGGGGGATGAGGGGTAGTGGTGGGACAGGAGGACTGGGATGGGGCATGGGTGGGGAAGAGAGAAGGAGAGGGGGGTGAGGAGGGGGTTTGGTGGGGGGGGAGGGGGAAGAGGGGTAGCGCTGGTAAAGTGGGGTTCTAGGGCAGGGGAGGGGAGGGGGGAGGAAGCAGAGGAGAGAGCGAGAAAGAGCTGAGCGAGAGAGGGGAAGGGGAAGGGGAGGATGAGAAGGAGCGGGAGGGAGGAGGGGGAGAGGAGGGACATGGTGAGGCCAGATTGGTGGGTGGCAGCACTGAGAACAATAAACAGTAACAAACGAAATAGGAAATATAGCAACATGATACAGTATGATACAATACAGTAGTGTTAATAAGCGGGCGATGACCAGGGTCGGGGGGGTAGGCTTGATTAAGGGCCGACCTGATCAAACTCAAAGTCAGGAGGCTGGTGAGGCCAGAGAGGTGGGTGACAGCACTGACAACAATAAACAATAACAAGCGAAATCGGTAATATAGCAACATGGTACAGTATGATAGAATACAATAGTGTTAATAAGCAGGCGATGACCAGGGTCGGGGGTCAACCCGACCCTACCAGATCAGACTCAAAGTCAAGTGGCTAGCGGCCGAGAGAGTCCCAGAGCTCATGACCAAATGTCCCTGAGGCGGCGGGGGGGCCCTGAGGTTGTCCGGGGTGGGTTGCGGCCGTAGGCAGCGGCTAAGGTAAGGTAACATGGTGAGAACAAGGACATCGTCGCCCGGGGCGGGGGTGGGGGAGATGAATCATCTCAAGGGGGAAGAGGGAGTGAGGGCTTCCCAAAATGGCTGCTTCAGGCGGGGGGTTGGGGGGGGGCGGTTGGGGAGCACAGTGTCCCTGTATCTCCAAGGACAGAGTAAGCATGTGAGCAGGAGAATCCCTCTCAGTGAAACTCATACTTATGGATACCATCTCACTGTCAGCTGTATTATTGGCCTAGTGGAAAAAGTACTGCTGTGGGAATCAGGAAACCTGGGTTTCTGTCCTGATCTGCCTGTAACTGACCAACCTAGGCAAAGACTTTAAATTCACTTCACAAGGTGTGGCAACCCTGCCCGTTTAAACTGTGCTTTTCAGCAGGAACATGAGTGGGGAGGAAAGAATGAGAGTGATGCCATAAAAGCCACTTACACTATAATCCATTCCTCTGAGCAGCTTCTCTGTCTTGAAATTTCAGGACCCAGGCCCATCTGACAGTCCTGATGGGAGACTCCTTAGTCTTGGAACTGAAGGACAGCTCTAATAATGGTTATCGCTAGCTTTATTTCCGCCCCCCCCGAAATTGTCCAGGGTTTTAGATGTGAATTAATGCACCAGCAAATTGATGAAGAACTTATCCTATTATCTACAGTGGCTCTGAGCACTTTGAAAGAGGCATGTTCTAGAGTTTTCCAGATTTTGTCATCTACCCTTGAGTTGTTTAACTTAATTTAAACTAGGAAATGATGAGGGCTTTGACCTGAAGGTAATAGAAATTTGTCATCTCCACTCAATACACCTGTCTTTTAGTTTTTACAGCTGTATCCAGGTGTCACCAATCCTTTTCATAATGATCAGCTTTCCGTGCAGGTAAGACAGAATAGTCTATATACCCTTATCCTCTCCTTGCTAATAATAATGATGATAATTGTAGTGTTTAAGCACCAAGTACTGACCTAAGTGCTGGGGTAGATACAAGATAATCAGGTAGGATACAGTCCCTGTCCCACATGGAGCTCACATTCTGAGGGGGAAAGGGGAGAGAACAAGCATCAAATCCCCAATTTACAAATGAGGAAAGTAAGGCACGGAGAACTCACTTGCCCAAGGTTACACAGAAGGCAAGTGGCAGAGCCGGATTTAAAAACAATCCTTATAGGGCTTCGGCTTCCCAAACAAATGTGCCGAACTGATCTTAATAGGATGTTTTTTGTGCCTTTAAATGATTAAGGCCCACTGGATAAGGCAGAATTTGCTTCATCTTCATGTTGTTTTGTAATTTCATTTTAGATATCGTCTAAAGATACCTAACAGACGATATATTTTATGGATAACCCCCACCTCCCCTTCAAACTTTGAAAATTCTGCCTCGAAGCTTCAAAAACAGAAGCATCTGCGAAAACCGTCATCCTTCTGACCAGTGTGAAGAGTTCCTGGCTCTTTACAAAAAAAAAAAAGCAGAGACAGCCCCTGACAACGGTTCCCTCTGTTGGGCGCTTGAGGGCTGTGTTCGTGCAGTGCCATATCAGATGTAGATTTTAAATTATTACCTTGTAAACCCCTCAAAATGTGCAAAGGATTCTCAGTGTAATACTCACCCCCTTGGAGACAACGGTCACTGTCAGCATTGTTGGCTTTGAACCAAATGATAACATGAACTTCCTTCCACCACTCTTCCATCCTCCCAATGGATGCTTGTCAAGATCGAGATGGCCAGTTATAGTGGCAAAGAAATCTCTGCCACAGTAGCTCGGTGCTCCACAGACCCTCCTTTCAGCTTTTAGACATTCCATAATTTCCTTTGCTTACTTTTGCTCACGACCGCAAATATTCGCTTCTGAACACAAAGTGTGTTCATCCTGCCTATCCAGTTCCTGCCAGGTCTTCAGTGTCAAAGTCCCGATGCCATGGTCAATTAGGAGCAGCCCTAGGATGAGGCAAATGGGGAAAGAGCTCAGAATCACCTAACCCAGGGCTAGTACCTCTGGAAGTTTGAGTGCCTTCTGTTGCACATAATGATGCTATTTGGAAGCCTATTCTAACCCCCAAGCCTAGGGTGTTTCTCTGGGGGTGGCGAGGCCCCCCGATCCTTGTCTGGAGCCATGGGGTTCTATCCCTGTTTGCCCAGGTACCACTTGGAAAAGCACACATTTTCTACCAGCCCCTCCATTCCCCAGTTAGTGAGCCCCAAAGCAGTAGCCTCCCTCACTTGCCATCTTGAGCAGGCCCTGGAAAGGCCAGCTTGGTGTATTGGATACAGCACAGGCCTGGGAGGCGAAAGGTCTTGCGTTCTAATTCCAGCTCTGCCACTTGTCTGCTGTGTGACCTTGGGCAAGTGACTTAACTTCTCTGTGCCTCGGTTACCTCATCTGTAAAACGGGGATTGAGACTGTAAGTCCCACGTGGGACCGGGACCGTGTCCAACCCTATTTGCTTGTATCCACCTCAGCACTTAGTACAGTGCCTGGTACGTAGTAAATGTTTAACCAATACCACAGTTATTATTAATTCCGGCTCTGCCATGAGTCTCCTGTGTTATCTTGGACAAGTCACTTAACTTCTCTGTGCCTCAGTTACCTCATCTTTAAAATGGGGATTAAGACTGTGAGCCCCATGTGGGACAGGGACTGTGTCCAACCAGATTGCCTTTTATCTTTCCCACAGTTTAGAACAGTGCTTGGCAAATAGTAAATGCTTAACAAATGCCACAATTACTATTATTATTGTTATTCAGGTGAGAATGGGTAGGAGAATGCAGCACCGATATGAAGATGAGACAATCTAGTGTCTTATCAGGGGGGTTAGGAAGGAAAAGGTGAAGTGTTGAACCAAGGAAGAACGAAGTTAAGAATTGAGAGTGGAAATTCCAGTCTCCCTCCCAATCACTCAGGCCAATGACTGTAACATTATTGTGGCAGGGAATGTGTCTGTTATATTCCAGTGTGGTACTCTCCCAAACACTTAGTACACTGCTCTGCACACAATAGGAGGCCGTCCCAGACTGAGCCCCCCTTTTCCAGTGTGCCTCCTCCCCTCCCCATCGCCCCTACTCCCTCCCTCTGCTCTACTCCCTTCCCCATCCCACAGCACTTGTGTATCTTTGTACATATTTATTATTTTATTTTATCAATGATGTGTGTATATCTATATTTCTAATTATCTATTTTGATGTTATTGATGCCTATCTATTTGTTTTCTTTTGTTGTCTGTCTCCCCCTTCTAGACTGTGAGCCCATTTTTGGGTAGGGATTGTCTCTATTGCTGAATTGTACTTTCCAAGCGCTTAGTACAGTGCCCTGCACACAGTAAGTGCTCAACAAATATGATTGAAAGAACAGTAAGTACTCAATAAATATGACTGACTGACTCTACCCGTTGACTTGCTCTTAATCTTGCACCCGACATAGGGACATTCTTTGGATTAACTTCAGGAAAGCCCAGTGTAAAGTCGTGCATTGAGTTGGAACTTCACCTAGACCATAGCCAAACTGCTTAGCCTCTTCTTTGAGGGGACAGAAACCACTCCAACTAAGTCTATTTTCCTCCAAATCCAAGTGCTAGTTTGAGATATCAAACTGCAGGAGTTTTTAAATGGAATTTTTTAAGCATTACTATGTGACAGACACTATACTAAGCGCTGGAGTAGCCATGGTAATCAGGTTGAATACAGTCTGTGTCTCACATGAACTCACAGTTTTAATTCCCATTTTACAGAAGAGGTAACTGAGGCATAGTGAAGTTAAAAGGATTGCCCAAGGTCACATGGGCAAATGGCAAAGCTGGGTTTAGTTGATGCAGAATTGCTGAAGTGGCATCTGGGCAGGATATAGGGATGTGAAAGAGATATTAATCAGGGAAGGCTTTCTGGTGGAGGTGTGATTTCCAAAGTCTTGAAGATAGGAATAGCAGTGGTCTCCTCAGGGTCATATCATAGGCTAATGGTAGGTCTGGGACTAAAACTCACATCTCTTGAGTGACAGTCTTCTCTTTCCGTTGAACCACTCCTTCCCCATCTTCGGAGACACAAAACAAGAAACTTGAATATCTTTACTATTTCATTGCCCAGTTTCTGTACTATCTGAACTACCAGGGATTTTTTTTTTTACATTCTTTGGGTTTTGATAGATTAAATCAGTAAAATAACAAGACAGGTTTTTCCTCTTATTCCATTTAGGATCAATCACCCAATCAGTGGTAATTATTGAGTACCTTACTATATGTAAAGCATTATACTAAGCGCTCTGGGAAGAATGCAATACAACAGAGTTAGTTGACACAATTCCTGCCCTCAAAGACTGGGGAAGTCTCATGACCTAATGGGTAAAGTAAGTCTGGGCCTGGGAGGCAGAGGAACTGGGTTTGGATTCCGGCTCTGCCACTTGCCTGCTGTGACCTTGGGTAAGTCACTTAACCTCTCTGTGCCGCAGTTTCCTCAATTGTAAAATAGAGATACCTGTTCTCCCTCCTACTTGTCTGAGAGTCCTATTCAGGAAATGGGCTGTTTCCCCCCTAAATCGTATTTACTTCAGCATTTAAAACAGTGTTTGGCTATGTTAAGTGCTGAACAAATGCCATAAAAAAAGAATTTTATAATCCAGTGAGGAAGATAGACATCAAAATAAATTTGATACAGGAGAAGCAGCAGAGTATAGGCTAGTACAGTGCTCTGCACATAGTAAGTGCTCAATAAATACTATTAATGATGATATATCTGTAATTACTGAGGGGCTGAGGGAGGGGTGGATATCAATATTCTGATAATTTGCTGTGTTTCACCTCTCTTCCTTTCATGAATGATTCCAACTGTTGTATAAAATATTAAGTCTAAAGCAGCATTTACAGCCAAACAAAGTCTTAGGTGTTGTTCAATTGCTAAATCAATGTCTTTACTCACTTACCAATCTGTACAGTCAGTTCTTCTGCTTTCGGTCTGTGTTTTACAGAGAGCATTACTGAAGACTTAGCAATCATTTCTTAGAGTTCATTTCTCTAAATTCAATGCTGTGCAGTGTCAGAAGAAACAGTTTTGCCTAAACAAGCGGCATCAGTCAAAGTGCGAGTACTATATCGTGAGTTTTCTGAAATGTGAAATTTGCATTACATGTTCTTTCCAAAAAATCCTGGTATTAACATATCTCTTCATTTATACATCAATGGCAGGTTACATTTTGTTTTGCTAAACGAATCAGTGTTTATTTACAGTATTTAACTACATAGTGAGCTTCTCTCATGTTCAGTTCTGCTGCTTGTTCTATTTCCTTCGGCACTTCCTTCCTCTGAAACGTTCTCTCTTGTATTCTTGGTGTACTATCCAACCTTCTAGGACAACTGAGTAGCTCAATCCTGTCTCAAGTGATGTGAGTTCACATGATACTAAAAAGAGGCAAAGTTTGCCCAGGACCAAAAGTCCCTGAGGACTGGAACACTACCATGGTTTGTCTCTTGACTGTAAACTTGATGAGGGAAGGAAACATGTCTATCAACTCTGTTGTATTGTACTCTCCCAAGGACTCGGTACAGTTGGTGCCCTGCATGAAGTAAATGTTCAGTAAATACCATTAATTGATCCAGGACAGACAGCTTGTGTCCACTTTGCACTCTGCAAAGAGGCACAATCACTGCTGCCTGCTCCAGGGGGTCTCTTTTCTGATGGAGGGCTCGCTAAGGGCACAGACCACTGGCCCAAATGGTCATCTAGCAGCCTCTTGTAATGGTGTGTAGGCAGTGTGTTTTTTTGCTATTCTTGCACTTGCCAAAAACCTGATATAATTAATGCATTGCACCAAGTGAGCACTCAATGATTACTGCTGCTCTTACTACTATTACTTGCCTTGCCTTATGCCGTCGATTCGTCGCCGACACATAGCGATGCCAAGGAAACATCACTCCCAGAATACCGTGCTTCTATCTGCAATCATTCTGGTAGTGTATGCGTAGAGTTTTCTTGGTAAAAATATCGAAGTGGCTTACAATTGTCTCCTTCCCCACCCTCGACTCTCTCCCATGCCACTGTTGTCTAGCACAGGGGAGTTTTGACTTATAGAAGATTGCCTTCCACCCACTAGCCACTGGTCAAGCTAGGAATGAAATGGGTATGCCTCTGCTTGACTTCCCCTCCCTTAGTCGAGACTGGTAGAGTACTGAAAACTCTCCAGGTGCGACCCTGAGAGGGGAACTACTTGCCAGTATTACTATTACCACTATTACTTTTACTTCTGAAGAATTCTAGATCCCAACATCCCTAAAGAAAGTAGACCTCTCTTAAGAATCCTATTTTTCACATTCATTCATTTGATCGTATTTGTTGAGCGTTTACTGTGTGAAAAGTCCTGTATTAAGCACTGGGAGAGCATCATGTAACAATAAACACATTCCTTGTGCACAATGAGCTTAAAGTCTAGGGAGATGATGGAAAGGAATTTCCCAGAGATGATTTAATCAGCAAAAAGCTCATTCAGCTAGTTGGTGAGGCTGAAATACCTTCGGAAGCAGGGTCAATGTGGGCGGGGGGGTTGTTTTACTGAAGGAGGTGCAAGGAGGAAGAGGGGCTGTGAGTGGAGAAGCCCCAAGATTTTCTTTGGTATATAATAATAATAATTATGGTACTGGTTAAACACTTACTATGTGCCAAGCACTGTACTAAGCACTGGGGTGGGTACAAGCAAATCGGGTTAGACACCATCCCTGTCCCACGTGGGGCACACAGTCTCCATCCCCATTTTACAGATGAGGTATCTGAGGACCAGAGAAGCTAAGTGACTTGCCCAAGGTCACACAGCAGGCAAGTGGCGGAGCCGGGATTAGAACCAATGATCTTTTGACTCCCAGGCCTGGGCTCTAGCCACTGTGCCATACTGCTCCCCATAAGGTCTTAGCATCATTAAGTGGATATTTTTTCTAGGAATATAAGTCCTGTTTATAATATGGAAGGGACTCTGGAATCACTATAGTTGTAGTCCAGATCTCTTGTCAATGTTAGGTGTTATGCTGACATAGCCAGGCCCAGTGGCAGTCAGCCAGGATCTCTCATGCCCATGGCCTGAAGCTAAATCAGTGTCATTCAGTCAGTCAGTTGTATTTAGTGAGTGCTTACTGTGTGCAGAGCAATGTACTAATCACTTGGGAGAGCACAATATAACAATATAACAGATACCTTCCCTGCCCACAATAAGCATACAGTCTGGAGTGGAAGACAGACATAAATATAAATAAATGAAATACAGATATGCACATAAGTTCTGCGGGGCTGGGATGAGGGGTGAATGAAGGGACCTAGTTAGGGTGAGGCAGAAGGGAGATGAAAAGAAAAGAGGGCTTAGTTAGGGAAAGCCTCTTGGAGGAGATGTGTTTTCAATAAGCCTTGAAGGAAGGGAGAGTAATTGTTTGTCGAATATGAGGGAGGATGTTCCAGGCCAGAGGCATGATGTGGGCGAGAGGTCAGCAATGACATAACAAGATTGAGGTACAGTGAGAAGATGAGTATTAGAGGAGTGACTTGTGCAGGCTGGGTTATAGAAGAAGAGTAGCAAGGTGAGGTAGGAGGGTTAAGGTGATTGAGTGCTTAAAGCAATGGTAATGGGTTTCTATTAGATGAGGATGTGGATGGGCAACCATTGGAGGGTCTTGAAGAGTGGGGAAACATGACCTGAACATTTTTGTAGAGAAATGATCCAGGCAGCAGAGTGAACTAGGGACTGGACTGGGGAGAGACGGGAGGCAGGGAGGTCAACAAGGATGCCGACACAGTAATCAAGGAGGGATAGGATAAGTGTTTACACTAATGTAATAGCAATTTGGATGTGGAGAGGAAAGGGCAGATTTTAGCAATATTGTGAAGGTTGAACGAACAGGATTTAGTAATGGATTGAATACGGGGGTTGAATGAGAGAGACGTCAAGGATAATGCCAAGGTTACGGTCTTGTTAGGAAGGAAGATGGTGCGGTCTATAGTGATGGGAATGTCAGGGGAAGGACGGGGTTTGGGTGGGAAGATAAAGAGTTCTGTTTTTGACATGTTAAGTTTGAAGTGATGGTGGGACATTCAAGAAGAGAGGTCTTGAAGGCAGGAAAAAATGCAAGACTGCGAGAGAGAGAGAGAGAGAAAGAGAGAGAGAGAGAGAAATTATGGTTGAAGATATAGAATTGGGAATCATCTGCATAGGGATGGTAGTTGAAGCCATGGGAGCTAAGTAGTTCTCCAAGGGAGTGGGTGTAGTTGGACCATAGAAGGGGACCTAGAACTGAATAGTAAGGGACACCCACAGTTAGGGGGTGGGAGGCAGAGGAGGAGCCCACAAAAGAGGTTGAGAGGTAAAGCAGCTAAATAAGCTTGAGCATATTATTCCAGACACACCAAAGTTGAGGCAGCTCAGAATCCTACTGGCAGAGCAGTGCATTGGTAGAACATTGGTAGAAATATTTTTATTTTTTCCTCTTACTAAATCCAGTTCATTGTTCTAGTTAAAGTCTCACTAATTTTTATCTGACTGATTAACTGGTGAATAATCCTAATACATTGAAAATGATAAATCTTTTATGATTTAGGAGATTTATATGAATGTACATTTGACAGTGCTAATTTAAAGCAAATATCAAGCTTGATTAAACACTCCCAAGATAAGAAGGATAAATGATTGAATTATTTTATAGATTTAGCCCCATTGATAAGATACTATAAACAGAAATATTTTGATGTGCATCATTAATTTTTTTAAATAATTATTTGAGAAACAGGATAGAGGAAATAGGGCCGAATATGTGCAGAAAACATTTGTATTCTTTGCTATGTAAACATTATTTATTGAAATAATACAACATTCATTATTTATTAAATTAATTCAAATTTTGCCGAGGCTCCCTGCAAAGAAAAATATCACTCAAAGATCCCCAGCTCAATTGGTTGCTACTCTCTAACTGTTCCATGTGTGACTTTCTCGACTGCTCATGCCCCAAAGCAGCCTCACTTGGGTTAACTGTGGCTTGGATCTTTCTCAAGAAAGCAAGTGAATAGAAGGGTTTACCTGACTTTATAAATGGGGATAAGAAAATTGGCTCATGGCCCTGGGAGTCAAAAGTACCTAGCTTCTAATCCCAACTCCACCACTTGCCTGCTGTGTGACCTTTAGCAAGTCAGTTAACCTCTCTGGGTCTCAGCTACTTCATCCATAAAATGGGGATTAGGGCCATGAGCCCCACGTGGGACACGGAGTGTATCCAACCTGATTAAGCTTGTATCTACCCCAGCACTTAGTACAGAGCCTGGCATACAGTAAGCACCTAACAAATACCCTAAAAAAAATGAGTAATTACAATTTTGTGGAAAGGTCCTTAAGTCTAACCCTGCGAAAAATATTGCTAAAACAGTTTTCTACTTCCCTGTATGGGAAGAGAGAAGGGATCTCAGCAAAAATGTTCAGCATAGAAGGAAAAATGATAAGCTATCAATTCTAATAAAGCAACACTAGACTATATGGAAAAATTTCCTCGGGCATCATATCTCTGCCCACTTGATTACACAACCGACTCCTGTTCTCTCTCTACTTTCTCCCTTCTCCTAATTTTCTGATCCTTTCACAGGGCAATGAGCCCCAAACTAAGTAAAGATCCAGATAAACTGGGTTGATAAAGCACATATTTTCATGTATTTCTAGAGGGAAGAGGGCCTGAATCCTCAGTTAACAGCCTAGAAATTCATGCCGAGTTGTGGTTGCCTTCAGAGAGGCTATACAAGAGATTGAGTATACAGAAATTACATTTTCACAGTAAACAGAATCCACTAATTTAAACATAGAATGGACATTTTTTTTCACTGCCAATCTTCGGTTCACTTGGGGAGCAGTGCAGGTGATCATCTCGTAATGACAATAATGGTATTTTTTAAGTGCTTACTATGTATCAAGCACTGTACTAAGAACTGGGGTAGAGAACTGGGGTAGAACTGGGGTAGAGAAGCAGTGTGGATCAGTGGAAAGAGCCTGGGCTTGGGAGTCAGACGTCATGGGTTCTAATCCCGACTCCACAGCTTGCCAGTTATGTGACTTTGGGCAAGTCATTTAACTTCTCTGAGCCTCAGTTACCTCATCTGGAAAATGGAGATGAAAACTGTGAGTCCCCCAAGGGACAACCTGATCATCTTGTATCCCCCCAGCACTTAGAACAGTGCTTTGCACATAGTAAGCACTTAAATACCACCATTTATTTTTTATTTATTTTTATTCAAGATAACCACATCCCACATGGGGCTCACAGTCTATGCCAGAGGGAGAACAGGTATTAGATCTCCATTATGAGGCACAGAGAAGTTAAGTGATTTCTCCAAGATCATACGGTAGGTAAAAAGAGGATTAGAACCCAGTTCCTCTGATTCCCCGGCCCAGTACTCTTTCCATGAGGTCACGCTACTTCTCTGGTACTGGCTTGCTGGAAACTGACAGACCACCATTTCGTTTTATAATAATAATAATAATGTTGATATTTGTTAAGCACTTACCATGTGCAGAGCACTGTTCTAAGTGCTGGGATAGATACAGGGTAATCAGGTTGTCCCACATAAGGCTCACAGTTTAAATCCCCATTTTACAGATGAGGTAACTGAGGTACAGAGAAGCTAAGTGACTTGCCCACAGTCACACAACTGACAAGTGGCAGAGCTGGGATTTGAACCCATGACCTCTGACTCCCAAGCCCATGCTCTGAAAACAATGAATGCCCTGAATTTGACAATTGCAAGAGAAACAGGTAAGTTTTTTCTTAGAGCCATATTTCATTATAGCATTCTAATTCTAGAATTAACTTTTAACTCTCAATGTGAGGAGTAGTTCAGTAGTTCAGGCCAAGGATTTTCGGGAAAAAGACAACTCCTCTGCATTTGTCCCATACTTTGAGCCTGTGGAACTGAATCTATAAATATAACTTGTAGTGAGTTGAATTGATCATTCCCTTGAGGATAACTTTCATGCAGTTACCAACAATAACAGCAACTAAGAAATTACAGTAACTTTAATCCTGACTTCATAGGCATAAGCCTTATAAATTACCAATTAATGTTATTTATTGAGTGCTTACCATGTTCAGAGCACTGTGCTAAGTGCTATGGAGGAGTTGTTAGGTTCTCTGCCCACATTATATTTATATTAATGTCTCTCCCTCTCTAGACTGAAATAGCTAACTGTGGGCAGAGAACGTGTCTACCAACTGTTGTACTGCACTCTCCCAAGCATTTAGTACAGTAAGTGCTCAATAAATACTACTGATCTAAGGAGCTTACAGTTTAGAAGGAAGGAAATTATTATATTTAATAAATATAGTCAAAGAGGGAGGGATCCATGGGTGCAGATGTAGATTAGCATGGACAGCAAAATAAACCATCATCATCATCAATTGTATTTATTGCACACTTACTGTATGCATATCACTGTGCTAAGCACTTGGGAGAGTCAATATGACAGAGTTGATAGACATAGTCCCCGCCCAAAGTGACCTTACACTTTAGAGGGACATTTTAAATCTTCTATTTGAAGCACTACTGGAACTTCAGTCAATTCAGTCAAGCCCAAAATGTTTGTCCTTTGCTTGTCCTCGTCCTTGTGGTCACTTCAGCTGTAAATGGAATCTGCAAATCAAAGTCCTGTACATGCATTTCACAATGTGAGCACTTAGTACAGTGTCTGGAACATAGTTAAGCCCTTAACAAATACCATAATTATTATTACTATCCCTGTTCACCTACTTGCTCATTGCACTCTGGACTCCAGCAGGAACGTCGCCGGCAGGAATGAGAGGACAGGTGCTGCTGTGCAAACCATTATAACCCGTAGCAATTCCTTTCTGCAGGTTCTCAATCCTGAAGTCTCACAATCCAGGATGATCTGTCATTGTCCCTGGAAAACCTTATCCATCATCAGTTTATGTATTTGCCAATTCAAAGGCCAATTGCTGTTTCTCAAATCTTTGCTCACATTCTACTGCGAGTGTCTCCCAACAGTCATTGTTATCCCCAGTTGTTGAAGACTATAATTTTGTGACCAATTTACAAATTACCGCCCCCTTCCAGGCACCATACAGCTGCTCGTTGGGTATCCTGCTAATGTTCATGCTCTGAAGCCCAGCACCTGTGAGAATTGCCTTAGGACTGGTGAGCACACCAGGATCTAATCATCAGTAAACTTGTCCTGCTTTCTTAAGTTGAGTACTGTGCAAGGTATCACTAGTGAAACTCCCAAGGACTTGTGCACACCTGCTATGGTTAAGAACAGGCATCAGAGCCCCATAAAAAGTTGGGGGTCTGGGGATCTTCAATTTGATATGAAGCTTAAAATTCTGCCTTTACCAAATTTTCACTGTGACCAGGGACTGTGTCTACTCCATTATATTGTTATATTTTATTCTCTCAAGCTCTTAGTCCAGTGCTCTGCATTCAGTAAACATTCAATAAATACTACTATTGGTTGACTGATTGATTGAAATTATGTCCGTCACTCTCCCTGGATCAAACAATAGTATTTTTTGAGCACCTAGAGTGTGCTGAGCACTGGACAAAGCACTTGGACAAAGGAAATAGAGGTAAAAGACACAATCCTATTCTAAAGAAGCTAACAATCGAATGGGAAGATGCACAGAAAAACATGTAATTATTAGAAAGGATAGAATAAATTGACTGATTGATTGAAATTATGTCCGTCACTCTCCCTGGATCAAACAATAGTATTTTTTGAGCACCTAGAGTGTGCTGAGCACTGGACAAAGCACTTGGACAAAGGAAATAGAGGTAAAAGACACAATCCTATTCTAAAGAAGCTAACAATCGAATGGGAAGATGCACAGAAAAACATGTAATTATTAGAAAGGATAGAATAAAGTTATAACCGGAGAAAGTTCTGTTTTCTTGTGTTAGACACATTTATGTCTGCCAATCAATCAATCAATTGTATTTATTGAGCACTTACTGTGTGCAGAACACTGTAATAAACCCTGGGCAGAGTGCAATGCAACAGAATCGGTAGACATTTCCTGCCCACAGCAAGCTCACCGTCTAGATGGGGAGACAGATATTAACATAAATAAATAAAACACAGACTGCATTTTCAAATAGATCCAGGTTAAGCCAAGCACAACTGTCTTCCACTTACATGGATATCCCTCTTCATTATTAACTCCATATTTCAGTATGTCTGAGACAGATTGAATCCAGGTTTCTGAGTCATGCAGTACCATCCAGCTACATTACCATCCAGCCACAGCACAGTTCAACTACACCTCTATCAAACTGTTTTCCATCTAGCTACTGCTGCAAGGTCCAACTAGCCCTCTTCCATTTCAATACCATTTCAAGAATTAAATAATGCACTTGAAATTGGGGAAAAAAATAATTCAGCTCCTAAGATTTTTCCTTGGCCTCAGTCTCTCAATTAAATAATGTACCTGTAAGCTAAACACATATGCTTCCTGATAACAGTTTTTAATTAAGGAGAATGATAATAATAATATGGTATTTATCAAGTATTTATATTGTGACATGGTACTAAATGCTGAAGTAGATGCAGGACAATCAGATCAGACATATTCTCTGTTACACCATGGATTTGTTTGGGTTTTCTTATGGCATTTGTTAATAATAATAATAATAATGTTGGTATTTGTTAAGCGCTTACTATGTGCAGAGCACTGTTCTAAGCACTGGAGTAGATACAGGGTAATCATGTTGTCCCACATGAGGCTCACAGTCTTAATCCTCATTTTACAGATGAGGAAACTGAGGCATGGAGAAGTTAAGTGACTTGCCCAGAGTCACACAGCTGACAAGTGGCAGAGCCGGGATTCAAACCCATGACCTCTGACTCCCAAGCCCGTGCTCTTCCCACTGAGCCACGCTGCTTCTCTGCTCAACTTCCTAAGAAGTTAAGGACTTCTTTTGTGCCAAGCCCCATACCAGGCACTGGGATAGGTATAAGCTAATCAGGTTGGGCAGAGTCCATGTACCACAGGGAGCTCACAGTCTTAATTCCCATTTTGAAGACAAGGAAACTGAGGCACAGAGAAGGGAAGTAACTTGTTAAAGTTCACACAGCAGACTAATGGCAGAGCCGGTACAGAACCCAGGTCCTTTGACTCCCAGGCCCATGCTCTTTCCAGTAGGCCATGCTGCTTCTCCAGCTTCCCACAGGGAGCTCACAGTCTTAATCCCCATTTTGAAGACAAGGAAACTGAGGCACAGAGAAGGGAAGTAACTTGTTAAAGTTCACACAGCAGACTAATGGCAGAACCGGTACAGAACCCAGGTCCTTTGACTCCCAGGCCCATGCTCTTTCCAGTAGGCCATGCTGCTTCTCCAGCTTCTCCAGGTTTGCGATCTGAGGTTTGTACTGTTCTAAGTGCTGGGGTAGATACAAAGTTATCAGGTTGGACCCAATCCATGTTCCACATAGGGCTCATAGTCTTAATCCCCATTTTCCAAATGAGGTAACTGAAGCACAGAGAAGGTAAGTGACTTGCTCAAGGTCAAAGAGCAAACTAGTGGTGGAGCAGGGATCAGAAAGACTTCCAGGCCTGTGCTCTATCCACTAGGCTATGTTCCTCCTTAAGCTTGCCCCCTCATCATTGTGAACCCCTAATATGAAGCCCATGTGCATTTAAAAGGACTGACAACATCCTCCATACATGAGAACGGTCTTCACGTGGCCCATTAAATGGGACCATTTCATGGAAAGTTGAAGCAAGCCAGGTTTGCTTTTTTTCTCTATTTGGTGGCCCAACAATCTCTCTCCACATCTTTCCAGACATGGAGAGTTTTGAGATTCCCCATCCCTACTCCCTGGTATGCTCCTTTCCAGCTGGGAGCCAGAAGGAACTGGGTTCTAATCCCTAACCCACCATATTTCTGCCGTGTGACCTTGGGCAATTCACTTCAATCCTCTGCAAAATTGAGATTAAGACTTGAGCTCTATGTGAGACAGGGACTATGTCCAACCTGATTAGCTTCTAGCTACCCCAGCACATAATACAGTGCCTGGCTTAGCAAATACTACTAAAAAACAAAATCTGGAAGCTTCCAAACTTGGGAATGGTACAGAGAGTGGTCTGGGACAGGGCTGTATCTGAAGGGGAAGTGTCCAGACAGAAAGAGAAGAGGGAGATTGGCAGTGTGACTGCAGAGTGGTTTGGCTTGGATCTGTAATAGAGCCCAGAGGGGTTGCTCTGTACGCCTTTCAACAACACCCTCAGGGTGGAAAGGAAAGTGTGGCCCAGTGACTGGAGCACAGGCCTGAGAATCAGAAGAACCTAGGTTCTAATCCCCACTCCACCAATGGTCTGCTGTGTGACCTTTAGCAAGTCACTTAATTTCTCTGTGCCTCATTTACCTCATCTGTACAATGGGGATTGAGACTGGGAGCCCTCTGTGGGACAGAGACCGTGTCCAACCCAATTTTCTTATAGCTACCCCAGCATTTAGAACAGTGCCTGGTACATAGTACGGATTCAACAAATACCATAATTATTATTAGTAGTAGCAGTAGTACTATTAGCCCCTCTCAGGGTCACACTTGGAGATTTTCCAGTACTCTGCCAATCTCGACTACGGGAGGAAGAGTCAAGCTGAGGCATAAGCATTCCATTCCTAGCTTGGGCAGTGGCTAGTGAGTGGAAAGCAACCTCCTACAAGTCAAAACTCACCTGCGCTGGGCAGCAGCAGCATGGGAGAGAGTCCAGGGTGGAGACACCAGTCTGCGCAGAAGGCAGCAATGGTAAACCACCTCCATATTTTTACCAAGAAAACTCTATGGATCCACTATCAGAATGATTGCAGCTGGAGGTGGTATGTTCTAGGAGAGATGTCTCCATGCCGTCCTTCTGGGTTGGACACGACTTGACGGTGTAAAACAAGATAAGTAGTATTAGACTGTAAACTCCCTGTGGGCAGTGAATGTGTCTGTTCACTGTTGAACTGTACTCTCCCGAGTGCTTAGATCAGTGCTCTGCACACAGTAAGCACTCAGTAAATACAACTGACTGACTTACTAAAATGTACACAAGGAGCTAAGATCTCAAGAGCTCTTTAAGAGGTCCGAAGCAGCAGTGAAATCAGGATCGCATTAACTGGGACTTTCTTTGGGAGTTCACAGAGATCGCTTTTTGTCTAACAGCAACAAGCCAAATCTTTTCATTTCATTAATAACAAACTGCAGTAGGTCTTTGCTTCAATCTGGAAAACAGAATCTGTGTGAATTTGTTTATTTTCCTAGTTAGGCTTACTTTCTCAACTGTCAACAGGATGCAGGGTGAGAGGATAAGCCTTACATATGACATTTCTGCCAATGGTAGGCATCAATGCTGGCTCAAGTTAACGTGTGCAACTTGGTAAACAGCATCCTTTTCTCAAAAGATATGAAATTCCAACATGTCTTCATTAGGCTTCTGTGAGGCACACTGAGCCTTCTCGATGGTTGACATTTGCCGTGCAGATGTCAAACCAGAATTATTGTTCAAGATGGCCCTCATTCTCAACTGCATGAGCAGAGTAATTTACCTCTGCTTTATGAGCAGGATGAGGAAAAACAGAAGGTAATATACAGGGAAATTTCTTTCGGATTCATTAGTGACATCACTACGTAATTAGAAATTTCTGCCCCTGAGGGTGTAATTGAGTGTTCCTTGGCTCCTGCCTTCTTTCCTGCTCTTGCTTGTTCTCAGTGCCAGAAAAGAAATGGTTTCTCTTTTTTCGTTGTATTTCTTTAGGATAAAATATATTAAAGCTGTTTCAGAAGTTTGGGAAAATAATTCAATATTTTTGGACCCCCTCCCCACCATAAAGAGAGAACCTGAATTTGGCTCAGTGTTCTTCCTTTCTGGTCATCTGCTAATGTATTGACAGACTGATCACTCAATCAATCAATCAATTGTATTTATTGAACATTTACTACATTGTACTCTTCCAAGCTCTTACTACAGTGCTCTGCACACAGTAAGCATTCAATAAATATGACTGACTGATTGCCCGTGTTAGCCTGCCGGGGACTGGCAGGCTGGTGGACTGGCAAGCTGGTGTTACGGCATGTGACCGTTCCTTTTTCCCCTAACCATACACATTTCTCCCCCCACCCCCCAAGGTTGAACAATCCGCAGCAGTTTCTTACTCAGCTCTGCTTGTTTAACTTAGAATTAAATGATAAACTTTGGCAAGTGTGCCTCCCGTCCTTTGGAGACTTGGTTTAATTATAACAATTAGAACAATCATGGTATCGCCTCATATAAAGGAACCTTATATAGGTTCCTGGAGTGTTTGTTGCTGGACAGTTTCACTAGACTGAGGTTCCACTCTAATGCTCCTGGGACTAGATTTTCTCAGTACTGGCATAATCAATCAAACTGTCAATAAATTAATCACATTTATCGAGCACTTACTGTGTGCAGAGGAGTATATTAAGCACTTAGGAGATTACAATATAACAAAATTGGTAGGCATATTCCCTGCCCACAGCAAGTTTACAGCCTAGAAGGGGAAACAGACATTAATGTAAATAAATGACAAATATGTAAATAACTGCTGTGAGGCTGAGGGAGGGGTGAGTAAAGGGTGCAGATCCATGTGTAAGCCTAACAGTTTGAATTTCTGCTATTCAAGTAACTTCTGGTTTGAGTTTATGGAATATTTAAGGGATAATAATGATCACTGTTAAGCACTTACTATATGCCAAGCACTGTACTAAGCGCTGGGGCATATAATAATAATGGCATTTGTCAAGTGCTTACCATGTGCCAGGCACTGTTATAAGCGCTGACACAATAATCAGGTTGGACACAGTCCCTGTATCATATGGGACTCACAGACCACATAGGGTGGAGCAGAATTTAATCCCTATTTTACAGATGAGGAAACTGAGGCAAAGAGAAATTGTGACCTGCCCGAAATCACACAGAAGGCAAGTGGCAAAGCTGGAATTAGAACACAGGGCCTCAGATGCTTAGACCCATGCTCTTTCCTTTAAGCCACACTGCTTCCCAAGAAACCCCCTTCCCCGTTGACACTCTCTTTTCCCATATACCTACAGGTAAGGCTCAGAGATAGATTTTATCTCTATAATGACCAAGTCCACAGCGTGTTCCCTGATAAACACAGATATGACTCCCACAATACCAACCTGGCATGTCTGTCTGGGAGGCCGACATACGATCGAAGCATTCAGCTGCCAGCGCTCTGATAACAGACGTGTTCTGAGCCTAGATAATGACAGATGGGTCCGGCAGTGAGAAATTAGCTTCTCCCCAGCTTGACAGTGCCTGGTGAGAACTAGACTGTGAACACTAATGTTGTGTTGGCCGAATCATCACCCAGGTGAGTTTGTTTATTTTTGTCAGTCATAAAGTCACACCCTAGCTCTCTTCTTAGAATTTCTGCATTAACCCCACTCATCTAAATTAACAACCAAAAGGGACTATAGAGAAAAACCTAAGAATATTTTTCTATATTTGGGTCCGTGTCTGATTTTCATGAAGCCCAGGCTACAGTGTATGTTCTTGAGGATGGGGATTATGCCTACCAACCCTATTTTAGTAATTGTAACGGTACTTACTAAGAGCAAACTTTGTGCAAAGCACTGCCCTAGCACTGGGATGGAATACACAGGTGGGGATTAGACACGGTTACTGCCCCCTGGGGGATTTACAGTCTCTTCCACTCTCCGCAATGCTTACTACAATGCACTACATAGAGTAGGCACTTAATAAATTCCATTTGTTGATTGATTTCCTGTGCTTCTCTGTGGAAGAAGGAAGTGACTTTTATCGATCTTCAGTTCACCATAGTCTCCCCCTCCTCGTGAACTGAAGATCTATAAACGGTCACTTCCTTCTCCCACATAGAAGCAAAGTGCTCCCCATTTGTGGAGACTTTTTAAGTGTGTGGAATAAAGGTCAGAGCTCAGTACACCTGCCATCCCATCCAGGTGACCAAAGGAGTATTCAGATTGTCATTCACTTGAGAAGAAGCATGACCTATTGGATAGAACACAGGCCTGGGAGTCAAAATAACCTGGATTCTAATCCTTGTGCCCGCACCTGTCTCCTGAGTGTCCTTGAGTAAGTCATTTCACTTCTCTGTGCCTCAGTTACCTCATCTGTAAAATGGGAGTTATGACTGTGAGCCCCCAGTGGGACACGGACTGTGTCCAACCTGATTAGTTTGTATAGACTCCGGTGCTTAATACAGTGCCAGGTGCACAGTAAGTGCTTAACAAATAACATGAAAATTGATTTATTGAACATCTACTGAATTCAGAGAGATCCACTATTACAAAGCAGAAGGGAGCAAGTTGGTAAATACCCCCTCTCTCTATGTCTATATTTTAACTCCACTGTGGGCAGGCAATGCGTCTGTTATATTGTTATATTGTACTCTCCCGAGCATGTAGTACAGTGCTCCACATACAGTAAGCACTCAATAAATACAAATGATTGATTTTGAACTCTATTTCCTGGCCTGGACATCTACTGTGAGCTGAGGATTGTGAGCAGAGCACAAAACTAGTCCCTTGGGAACAGACTATAAAAGTAAAAGATGAGCTGGGATCAAAAGGGAAAGATGGGCAGATACATGTTGCGTTCACCTGCTGAGTCCGGGATTTTTGCTGAGAGCAACAGTACCTGAAACTTGTCCAATATTTGTCACTGGGCCGATCCACTCAGCCATCCCAACTGCATTCACGCAAGCACAAAATGTAGAAAAATCACTGGACTGCCCTTCAAACTCCCTGAACATGAGCACACCTAACCTCAGAACAGTTGCAACTTCCCGCTGATAACACACGCAATACATAGTTTCCTAAAGGAAGTTCTATATGCCTCTAATCGCAACCCTGCCTCCGTGAAGTTATTAACAATAATAACATTTGGTAGTTAAATGGTCACAGGGGGTATTTCCTTCCTAGCAAAAACTAAATGGATGCTTAGCACTCAATTAAGGAGAAATTGTTTGCGCACATGTGCTCAGAGTCAATTAATATCGGTTTTGACATGGGAAACAGCTGCCAAGCCAAAGGCTGGGATTCAGGCTGGGGATGGAGAGAGGCAGCACAGAGCTATAGAGGGGTCAAAGGATTTGGGTTCTAATCTCAGCCCTGCCACTTGCCAGCTGCAGGCTATCATCTGCATGGCTTTGGGAAGTCACTTAACTTCTCGGCCTTAGTTTCTATAATACAGAGAAGCAGGGGATTCAATGTAGAGAAGAAATGGCCTAGTGAAAACAGCACAGGCTTGGGAATCAGGGGACTTGGTTCTAATCTCAACTCCACCCTTTGCCGGCTGTGTGACCTTGGGAAGGTCAATGAACTTCTCTCTTCCTCAGTTCCCTCATCTGTAAAATGAGTGTTTTGATACCTGTTCTCCGTCCTATTTAGACTGTGAACTCCTTAGGGGGTAGGGATTAAGCCCAACTGGATTGACTTGCATCAACCTCAGCACTTAGATCAGTGCTTGACACATAGTAAGTGCTTAACAAATAATAATAATATTAATAACATGTCCTCCCTTTAGCCTAAACAGTGAGCCCCAAGTAGGACATTGACTGGGCACAACTACATTATCTCGTATCTAGGTCAGTGCTTGGCAAATACCATAGTTAGATGTTATTATAGGTAAGATGGCTTTCCTGCCTCTAGCTTCATCCTCCTGTGAGTTAACTGGCCCTTCCCCCAAGCCAGCTCCTTTAAGGGCTGTGCTTCCCTTTTCCTCGGTGTCCTAAATATTTCTACCTCCTCAGCCTTCTCTAATAATTAAGCAGTGATACATAATGACATTCATTGAGAGTCCACTGGGTGCATTGCAATACTTGGGAAAATATAAGAGATGCAAAAGGACGAAGGAAAATCTCCGGGTCCGCAGAAGAGAGCTGGACACAGCGTGCAGCAGGTTGGGCTCCTCCAGGGCCTTGGTTCATTTTGAGGGGGGAGTTATTTGTACATCCATCCCACAAATGCCACCATCCAAGTACTAATTCCTGTAACTATCTTTGTTTCCCAAAGAAGCCAGGTGGCCTAGTGGAAAGGCCGGTGTGGGCAGGGATTGTCTCTCTTTATTGCTGAATTGTACTTTCATTCATTCTATCGTATTTATTGAGCTCTTACTGTGTGCAGAGCACTGTACTAAGCACTTGGTACAGTGCTCTGCACACAGTAAGCACTCAATAAATACCATGGAATGAACATGGGCTTGGTCACCAGAGGACTTGAATTATAATCCCTACTCTGTCCCTTGCCTGTTGTGTGACCTTGGACAGGCCACTTGACTTTTCTGTGCCTCAGTTTCCTCTTCGTAACTCAGGTCGTCAGTCCCATTTAGGACAGGAACTGCCTTCATGAATCATATCTTCCACAGCGTTTAGAGCAGTGCTTGTTGCATAGTAAGAGATTTTAAAAGTACCATTATCATCAAGACAAATACCTTGTCCATAGGGAATTTAAGAATTACTATGTGCTAAATGTAGGGTAGATGCCTGGCATAAGCTCAAAGGCATTTCCTGAGGAATAAATCCCACTACAAACCAGTTAAAAGAGCTAGATTAGAGTCCAAATCTCCTGAATTACAGTTCTCTGCTCATTTCACTAAGGAAGCATTAGGGCCTAGTGGATAGAGCACAGGCCCAGGAATCAGAAGGACTTGGGTTCTAATCTCATCTCCTCCACTTTTCTGTGTGACCTTGGGTAAGTCACTTCACTTCTCCATGCTTCAGTTACCTCATCTGTAAAATGGGGGTTAAAATGGGGACAGGGTCCATGTCCATCCTGATTATGTTGTACTTACCCCAGTGCTCAGAACACTGCTTGACACATAGTAAGAACTTAACAAATACCAGCATTATCATTTCACTAGGCCTCACTGCCTCTTGAAAGGCAAATAAACCCCAAATTAGATGTTTGGCCAAAATGTTTTTCCCAGAAAAATTGCTTAAGAATACTGTGACCACCTGCTGTTTATAATCTGAATTTGTCAACAGGCCAAGGTGGAGTCACTGTTTATGCACTTTTTGGGCAGGGAACTGTCTACCAACTCTGTTGCATCATACTCTCTCAAGTGCTTTATGCACTTTTTGGGCAGGGAACTGTCTACCAACTCTGTTGCATCATACTCTCTCAAGCGCTTAGTACAGTGCTCTCCACACAATAAGCACTCAATAAATGCCACTGAATGATTGATAGATCCTAAATGAAACAAGAAAAAAGCCTGTCTTGCTTTTCTAACTGATTTAGTCTCTTAAAACCTGAAGAATGTAACCAAACACCAGTAGTTCAGGTAATATAGAACTTCTCTTTGAAAACATGCAGTGAAACAGTGAAAATATTCAAGTTCCTTGTTTCATGTCTCAGACAGAGAAGAGGGAGGTAATGCAGTCTAATGGAAAGAGTTAGGAGATGTGATTTTTAATCCCAGATCTGCCACTAGCCTAGGGTATGGGCATGGTCCCAAGCAGACTATGACTATTTCCGTCTTCAAGACTCCTCTGAAATTGCACCTTCTCTAGAAGATCTTCCCTGATTAACTCCTTATAACGCCCCCGATTGCCACTTCAGCAATTCTGCATCAACTAATCCTGGTTCTGCCACTTGTCTGGTGTTTTGACCCTGGGCAAGTCTCTTAACTTCACTGTGCCTCAGTTACCTCATCTGTAAAATGTGGGTTAAGACTGTGAGTCCCATGTGGAACATGGACTGCATCCAAACTGATTAGGATAGCTACTCCACCAGTACAGTGCCTAGTACCTAGCAAGCACTTAACCAATTCCATTTAAAAATAAATAACAAAAGAAATCCCCAACTAAATACTTGGGTAGCATTGCATTCCCACCGCTGTTATATTAATGTATATAACTTTATATTCTATTGCTTCCTCTTACCTGTAATCTATTTTAGAATCTGTTTTTCCTACTAGATTTATAAACTCCTTATGGGTAGGGATCATGCATACTAATTCTATTGTACACGAGTACTTAGTACAGTGTTTTGTACACAGTTGGTGCTCAATAAGTACTGCCGATTATTGATAGATTGGTTGTTCCTAGTCTTCTGTTGGAAAACTGATAAAACTGTAAACTGATAGTGGGCAAGAAAACCGGGTTTAACATTTTAGGCTGAATCGGTTGGGAAACAGGGGCTTCCAGAAGATCATGCGCACAGTGGCAGGCTCTTCCAACTTTCTCCATCCTGACAAAAGGCACAGACTAAACCTGGGGCAGAATCTCCCCCTCTAGACTGTAAATTCATTGTGGGCTGGGAACGTGTGTACCAACTCTGTTGCAATGTACTCTTGCAAGCACTTCGTACAGTGCTCTGCAAACAGGAAGTGCTCAATCAATATGATTGATTAATTGGTTGATTATAAACTCTCACGACCCTTTGCAGTGATGATGCTCAGGCTATCACAAATACACATGAATTGTCTTCTGTTCTTAGATGCGATGGAAGACTAGCTGTAAAAGTGAGACAACCCAAAACACGAATTCACACTTGAGAGACAGAATTTGGTCTAAACATTCCTAGATGAAGAGTAAGCACTCAATAAATACCAACTGAGTGATTGAATGAACAAATCAAAGTTATGAGAGGGCCATTCCCTAGCTGTCCAAATCTCTTTCTTTAGAATGTTCATGGGCCCAAGGCAGGTGAGACTTCCACTGGCATAACCTCCCTATTTAATTTTCCACAAAATCCATTTCTCCTCGAAAGGAAATCCAGAGCTAATTTCTGCAAAAATAACTACTGCTTCCCTAGCAAAAAAAAAAAATAAGCCATTTTGAAAGCACCATTTTTAATGGCTGCTTCCTAGCCAGCATGGACCCTCATATCAATAGATTTTTTGAGCTCTTACCACGTGCAGAACACTGCACCAAGCACTTGGGGAAGCACAATAGAGTGAGTAGTCATGATTCCTGCTCTCAAAGGAGCTTACAATCTAGTTGGGGTGATTGGCACTAATGTAAATTATGGATAGAAAAAGGTAATAGAGCATAAAGAGAAGCACCCAGTGGAAAGAGCACAGGCCTGGGAGCCAGAGGACATGGATTCTAATCCCTGCTCTGCCACCTCTCTGCTGTGTGACATTGGGCAAGTCACTGAGCTTCTCTGTAAGAAAGAATGGTATTTGTTAAGTGCTTACTATGTGCCAAGCACTGTTCTAAGCACTGGAGTAGATACAAGGTAATCAGGTGGTCCCACGTGGGGCTCCCAGTCTTCACCCTCATTTTTACAGATGAGGCAGCTGAGGCCCAGAGAAGTGAAGTGACTAGCCCAAGGTCAATTACCTCATCTTTGAAATGGGATTAAGACTGGGAGCCCCCTATGTGGGACATGGACTGTGTCCATCTGATTAGGTTGTATCTACCTCAGCACTTAGCACAGTGCCTGGCACATAGAAAGGGCTCAACAGATACCATTAAAAAACTAATTAAAAACATATACATAAGTACTATGAACTGGGTTGTGAGCACTCAAGTGCTTAGATGGCAGGGGGATGTGATGAAGTGACGGGGGACATAAGGTGGGAGATGTGAAATTAATCAGGGGAGGTCTCCTGGAGGAAAAATCAATTTGGTAGGGCTTTAAAAAAGGGGAGAGCAGTGGTTTGCCAGATATGAAGGGGTAAGGAGTTCCAGACAGAGGGAGGGTGTGAGCAAGAGGTTCTCATACCTCTTACATCAGTGTCATCATCAACAGTAGTTACTGTATTCAGAGCACTGTTCCAAGCATTGGGAAACATGCAGTGAAAGTAAAAATTAATTTCCTTGTCCTCAAAAAGCTTCACTCTGATGGGAGACCCAAGCAGCCACAAATTACCAAATATTCAATAGGTAAGGATATGATTATAGACACATATGGTAAAAGCATGAGGAGGCAAATGAATGAATGAATACACGCATACATACATAAATACATGAATAATAAAACTCTGTATACATGTTTCTTGTTGGTATAGGAAATGTGAGTCACCTGTTCTTCGCCAAGGAGCAGAATTATAACAGGCCTTTCTTGTACTTCCCTATCCTGGTACCAATCCCAGAATCTTTAGCTCTTCAGATTTTTGGGTATGTGACTGGTAAAGTTCCTCCATTGATTCAGTGTTATTTATTGAGCACTTACTGTGGGCAGAGCACTTTATTAAGTGCTTAAGAGAGTACAAGTGGAGTAGAGAAGCAGCATGGTGTAGTGGATGACTGGGAGCCATAAGGACATGGGTTCTAATTCCGACTCTGGCACTTGTCTGCTGTGTGACCTTAGGCAAGTCACTCCACTTATACGTGCCTCAGTTATCTCATCTGTAGAATGAAATTGAGACTGAGTCCTATGTGGAATAGAGACTGTGTCCAACCTGATTTGTTTATATCCACCCCAGCACTTAGTACAGTGCCTGGTACATAGTGCTTAACAAATACCATAATTATCATTATTATTATTGCAATACAACAGAGGTGATCTGTGATCGCTGCCCCACAATGAGTTTACAGTCTAGAGGAGGAGTTTACAGCCCTCTGCCAGAATTCCTCACAGGAAGGTATTTGCTCTATTGTCCTGTCTGGGGAGTTGCTGATGGCCTAGAATGTTTTATAAATATAGGTATGAATATTAGGACAAATGTCAGTATCCCAAGGGAACTGTAACTGAGAGAAATGTGGTTATTTTCGTACACCCAAGTGATCTGAGGTACAAAATTGGAGTTTGGCAAGGGACCAGGCTTATCTAATTTAGCTTTTCATGTTGTCAGGTGGAGGGGGAAAGAGGTGAGTACAGTACCATTCTATTATTGAGTGGATAATAAATGACATCTCAGAATGTTAAAAGTCGCACATATTTTTCATCAGCACTTAGCCTTAACGTCTGGAGGACAATCCATTTATCTAGTACATTTTTCTTTCCAGATAAAACTTTCAAATGCCTGCATTTCCCTGCATGTTGTTGATTGGATAATTTGAACATCAAAGGAACCTTTCATTTAGTTTAAGCCGTAAAGTTGTCTTTTGCTTTATTAACTTTCGATCAATAAACAAGCAATTTGGAAATGTAATCAGGAAATGCTTCCAATTGGCTGACAATGAATCAAAGTCAGTGCTTCAAGGCAAAGCAAGCTGTAACAAGCAGTTTATTACCAGTAGCTGTTACTGACATTAGTCAAAACCAAGAAAGATAAAATGGAATAAGAAATGTAATGCTGGAAGAGCCTTGGGCTCTGTTCGCTTCTTCCTTTTGAAAACTGCAAGCCTGTCTTTGATATGATAACAAATATAAACTGTTTAAAAACACCAAATGCAGAAAAACTGAGACCAGCTTGTCATGGAGTTAATCCATTCTAGAGTGACACACAAATAGTGGAACATCCAGCAGATAGATGTTATGGAAATATTTTGAATTGGATTTACATGCAGTGAGCAAATTGGAACTTTTGATTTTAGGAGATACTGTAATGTGCGTGTTCTCATATTAAGCAAACGTAATCCTATTTGAAGATAATGAGTTTCCAAAAGGCTCTGCTGCCTGAAACTGCATTCAGATAGTATGGTTTTAACTTGAGGTAGACTGTGTGGGTTGAGGAAAATCAGACCTCCCTCTGTCCCCCCAGATCTCCAGGGGAACTCTTCTTTAAGTGGGTCAGCTGCCCTCACAAGCCCCTTTCTGAGCAATTTCAGGGAGCAGGGGTTGTGCTGAACCCACTTGTCCTTTGATTGGATACTGCCCATTGCTCGGGACTAAGGGTGAAGTACTGAACATTACACAGGAATTTTTCATGCCCTAGTCACTTGACTGGGTGATCGGTCAGTACATATCTTTCACCCAATTAATGAGGGGAAAAAATATCTTTCACTGTTTTTGGTTTGAAACTCCTGTAGGTTTTGACCATATATTCACAAAATAATGCTTCATTTCACTCTAAACATCATAGGCAACCTTGATAGCAAAATCAAATAGACTTAACACAAAGGGAAGATGAAAAGGAGCAAGAGGAGAAATGCCTTTTGTTGTTGTTGTTGTTGTCTTTGTGGTTTTTTGAGGTTTCTCTCTCTTGGCATGTTGGCCATTCTGGGCACTAGAGTCACTTCAGGAGTCTGTCATGAGTTCCTCTTAGAAAGAAGTTACAGATTTCTATAACCCAAAAAATAAATAAAAAGTTTTGTCTGAAAAAAGTTTCTGTTTGGAAGTTCAGGCAGGGCAGTGTGGGCTTGTGAGGTGTTTCTAGCTGACTGCATTCTGTATCTCTTCCTTACCACAATACCAACCTGACACTTTCTGGATTGTCTGGATGCACTAGATGGCAATTTTATCTTGCTAGGTCTCTGACAGATAGATCATGTTTCTCCTCAACACAGAAGTAAACACAAAGAGGAGATGCTGCAGATGCTTTATAAAAGCTTCACCTAGGTATACTGGGAGCATAATTTAGTGCCCGGAATGTTTGAACATATTTCAATTGCCTTGGTAACCATCCAAATGAAAGCTCTCTTTAAAAAGGAAAAGGAATCCTTTCATTTGAGTTTCTGACCAGCTCCTGAGCGGGTTGGGATACCTTTGTAAAACTTGATTCTCTCTATTTATTGCAAACATGGTAGGAAAAAAATACCCCCAGCTTCCCCGATGGATATATATACAAAAGCTCAGTAGGATGGTTTAACCCAAAGCTAAGGTAAAATAAATTCACGGCAACTTTGCCCTCGGAGTCTTTCCCAAAAAAAAAATCCTAATTTGAAAACCAACAGCCTGTGAGGAATAGATGTCTTGCCACCTGAAATTGCTGCTATGCCATGCTGGATTGGTAGCCCTTGAAAGGATGAATCAAGCAAGCAAGCATGGAAAGGTATTTATTGAGCAGATCCAAAATGCTATCACATTAATGCAATCATTCATTCTAACCTTCCTGGATTATTGCATCAGCCTCCATGCTGACCTCCCAGCCTCCTGTCTCTCCCTATTCCAGTCCATACTTCACTCTGCTGTCCAGATCATTTTTCATTTAATTGTATTTAATGAGTGCTTACTGTATGCAAAGCACTGTACTAAGCCTTCTTCAAAAACATTCAGTACGTGTCATCCCGCTCCTCAAAAAACTCCAGTGGTTACCCATTCATCTCCGCATCAAACAAAAGCTCTTCACCATTTGTTTTGAAGTACTCCTCCACCTTGCCCCCTCCTACCTCACCTCATTTCTCTCCTTCTGCCACCCAGCCCACTCACTTTGCTCCTTTAGTGCTAACCTTCTCGCTGTGCCTCAATCTCGCCTATCTCGCCGCCAATCCCTAGCCCAAGTCCTGCCTCCGACCTGGATTGTCCTCCCTCCTCAAATCCAACAAATTATTCTCCCCTCATTCACAACCCGATGGTATAAAACAGCAAGACAACAACATTCAAAGCCTTATTGAAGGCACATGTCCTCAAAGAGGCTTTCTCAGACTAAGCCCCACCTTTCCTCATCTTCCACTCCCTTCTGCATCTCCCTGACTTGTTCGCTTTTGTCTTCCCCCCTGCCAGCCTCACAGCACTTATTACATATCTGTAATATTATTTATTTGTATTGATGTCTGTCTCTCCCACTCTAGACTATAAGCTTGCTGTGGGCAGGGAATGTGCCTGTTTATTGTTGTATCATATTCTCCTAGACGCTTAGTTCAGTTCTCTGTACACTGTATGCACTCAATAAATTATTGAATTAATTGAATGAATGAATACTCTACCCAGAGAATTATACTAAGCACTTGGGAGATTACAATAAACAGAGTTGGTAGACATCTCTCCTGAGCACAGTGAGGTTATACTCTACAGACATTAATATAAATAAATAAATTAGGGAAGGAGAGACCACCCGATCCAGGTTTACAGAACAACAGCCCTAAAACATGTGCCCACCAAAATGCCATTCAACTGAATGATTAAGTTATTAATGATGCTGATCGCGATTGTAATGATAGTATTGGTGGTAATGAGGATAGTTATGAGAATGACTTTTATGAGATGAAGACCGTAGTGAAGATGATCCTGTTTTCCGAAGATGCTTGGTCTCTGTCTAATCAACTGCAGC
Source organism: Ornithorhynchus anatinus (assembly GCF_004115215.2). Taxonomy (NCBI): domain Eukaryota; kingdom Metazoa; phylum Chordata; class Mammalia; order Monotremata; family Ornithorhynchidae; genus Ornithorhynchus; species Ornithorhynchus anatinus. The sequence goes on along the minus strand of NC_041737.1, from coordinate 37,780,576 downwards.
TCTGTATCCCCATTTTGAATATAAAGGAAATCCCAGTTCCTTAGTTTAGCCTTTCTAAATTCCTGGCTTCTTGTCCTGTGGTAGTCTGTGGTATAATGGAAGGTCTGGAACTCCCTCTCCTCCCATATGGGTTAGACAACCACTCTCCCCAATGTCAAAGCCTCATTAAGCCACCTTTTTATGGCATTTGTTAAGCACTTACTATGTGTGAAGCCCTGTTCTGCTAAGTACAAGTTAATTATGTTGGACGCAGTCCCTGTCCCACATGGGGCTCACAGTCTAAGGTAGGAAGGAGAACAGGCTTCTAATCCTCATTCTACAGTTGAGGAAACTGAGGCACAGAGATGTGAAGTGACTTGCCCAAGATCATAGGGCAAGCAATTGGTAGAGCCAGGATTAGATCTCAGTCCTCTGACTCCTAGTCCTGTGCTCTTTCCACTAGGCTTTGTGGCTTTTCCAAGAGGCTTTCCATTCATTCATGCATTCAGTCATATTTATTGAGCTTTTATTGTGTGCAGGGCACTGTACTATGGGCTTGGGAGAGTACGACATAACAATAAGCACACACATTTCATGCCTCTCCCATTAAACCTCCATTTCACTGACTTCCTCTCCCTTCTTCGTTATTTCTACACATGGATATTTACTCTTGGCCATTTCATTTGGTATTCATTCCACCATCAGCTCCACAGAATTTACGTACAGATCTGTAAATTATTAATATATATTAAAGTCTGAGTCCCCCTCTATACTGTAAGTTCATTGTGGACAGGGAACAAGTTTACCAACTCTGTTGTATTGTACACTTCCAAGCATTTAGTGTAGTGCTTTTCAAACTTAAGCACTCAATAAATACCTTTGATTTTTTTTAAAAAAAAAAAAACAAAAAAAACTTTTTTTTTAAAAAAAAAAAACCAAAAAAACCTGTGTAATCTATCTGATGAAGCATCATTTAGCAAATCGTTTTCCTTGCCTGATCTTAAATCTGATTTTACCTTAGACAATAATCTTGTTGTACCTTGAACAAGGTCCTATCGTGGAATCTTGGAGATCAGAACTTCCCAGCAATGATTTACATCAATTCACTACCTCAGGGTGTAGGAGACCGTTGACTCTAGAGTGACCTCTTTCACTTTTGCCATCATCAGCATCATTACCAATTGAGCAACCCCTCATCAATCCTGAGCCTTAGTTTTGCATGAACCACCAAAGTGGCAGAGTTGTTTGGGCTCCCCACAGATCCTTCGCCTACACCCTGCCTCTGACCTGGAATGCTCTCCCTCCTCAATCCTACAGACAATTACTCTTCCTGGCCTTCAAAGCCTTATTGAAGGCACATCTCTTTCAAGAGGCCTTCCCCAACTAAGCCCCCGTTTTCTCTTCTCCCATTCCCTTCAATGTCGCCCTGACTTGCTCCCTTTGCTCTTCCCCACTCTCAGCCCCACAGCACCTAGGTACATTTCTAGATGTTCCTCCCTGTTCCTCCCCCTCCCCCATCTCTCACCCCCAATGATCTGGCCACCTATTTCCTCACGAAAATCAACACAATCAGGTCTGAGCTCCCCAAAGTCACCCCTCCGCCTCTCCCCTCCCCCCCACCAACCCTCTCCCCTACTTTCCCATCCCTCCCTGCAGTATCCTCAGAGGAGATCTCCTCCCTCCTCGCAAGTGCCACCCCCTCCACCTGCGCCTCGGAACCCATTCCCTCTCACCTTATTAAAACCATCGCCCCTGCCCTCCTCCCTTCCTTAACTTCTATTTTTAACCAGGCAATCTCCAATGGCTCCTTCCCCGCTGCCTTCAAACATGCCCACGTCTCCCCCATCCTAAAAAAACCCGCTCTTGACCCCACTTCCCCCTCCAGTTATCGCCCTATCTCCCTACTACCCTTCCTTTCCAAAATCTTAGAACGAATCATCTACAATCGATGCTTAGAATTCCTTAGCTCCCATTCTCTCCTAGACCCCCTCCAATCTGGTTTCCGTCCCCTCCACTCTACCGAGACTGCTCTCTCTAAGGTCACCCATGACCTCCTTCTTGCCAAATCCAATGGTTCCCACTCCATTCTGATCCTCCTTGACCTCTCTGCTGCCTTTGACACTGTCAACCATCCCCTCCTCCTCCATACCTTATCTCACCTTGGTTTCATGGACTCTGTCCTCTCCTGGTTCTCCTCTTACCTCTCTGTCCAGTCATTCTTGGTCTCCTTCGCTGGCGCCCCCTCCCCCTCCCATCCCTTAACTGTTGGAGTTCCTCAAGGGTCAGTTCTTGGCCCTCTTCTGTTCTCCATTTACACTCACTCCCTCGGTGAACTCATTCGCTCTCACGGCTTTGACTACCATCTCTACGCAGATGACACGCAGATCTACATCTCCGCCCCGTCCTCTCCCCCTCCCTTCATGCTCGCATCTCCTCCTGCCTCCGGGACGTCTCCACCTGGATGTCGGCCTGCCACCTAAAACTCAACATGAGCAAGACTGAGCTCCTCATCTTCCCTCCCAAACCCAGTCCTCTCCCAGACTTCTCTATCACCGTGGATGGCACGACCATCCTTCCCGTCTCTCAGGCCCGCAATCTCGGTGTCATCCGTGACTTGTCTCTCTTGTTCACCCCACACATCCTATCCGTTACCAAGACCTGCCGGTTTCACCTTTACAATATCGCCAAGATCCGCCCTTTCCTCTCCACCCAAACAGCTACATTACTGCTACGGGCTCTCGTTATATCCCAGCTAGACTACTGTGTCAGCCTTCTCTCTGACCTCCCTTCCTCCTCTCTCGCCCCGCTCCAGTCTATTCTTCACTCCGCTGCCCGGCTCATCTTCCTGCAGAAACGATCTGGGCATGTCACTCCCCTTCTTAAACAACTCCAGTGGTTGCCTATTGACCTCTGCTCCAAACAAAAACTGCTCACTCTAGGCTTCAAGGCTCTACATCACCTTGCCCCTTCCTACCTCTCCTCCCTTCTCTCTTTCTACTGCCCACCCCGCACGCTCCGCTCCTCTGCTGCCCACCTCTTCACCGTCCCTCGGTCTCGCCTATCCCGCCGTCAACTCCTGGGCCACGTCCTCCCGCGGTCCTGGAACGCCCTCCCTCCTCACCTCTGCCAAACTGATTCTCTTCCCCTCTTCAAAACCCTACTTAAAACTCACCTCCTCCAAGAGGCCTTCCCAGATTGAGCTCCTCTTCTCCCTCTACTCCCTCTACCACCCCCCCCCTTCACCTCTCCGCAGCTAAACCCTCTTTTCCGCCTTTCCCTCTGCTCCTCCCCCTCTCCCTTCCCATCCCCTCAGCACTGTACTCGTCCGCTCAACTGTATATATTTCCATTACCCTATTTATTTTGTTAATGAAATGTACATCCCCTCGATTCTATTTAGTTGCCATTGTTTTTACGAGATGTTCTTCCCCTCCACTCTATTTATTGCCATTATTCTTGTCTGTCCGTCTCCCCCGATTAGACTGTAAGCCCGTCAAACGGCAGGGACTGTATCTTTTGCCGACTTGTTCTTTCCAAGCGCTTAGTACAGTGCTCTGCACATAGTAAGCGCTCAATAAATACTATTGAATGAATGAATGAATGAATTTCTGTAATTTATCTGTATCGAGGTCTGTCTCTCCACCTCTAGACTTTGAGCTCATTGAAAACAGGGAGTACGACTGTTTACTGTTATATCGTACCCTCCCAAGTGCTTAGTACAGTGCTCTGCACCCAAAAAGCTCTCAATAGATATGATTGAATGAATGGAAAGGCATATGGGAGTGGAGGCTGGTGGTTTCATGGACTGCCCCTGGGGATTCATCTCAGACAAAGTATAGGAGTGATATGCATTTCTCCCAAGGAGTAAGGGTGAAAAGACCATACCCAGATCCAGATCCCTATACTATTAGGGTTGGGAGAAGGCAGGATGAATGACCATAATTAAACTTGAGTTTCAGTGTCCTGGCTGGACACTCAGGGGCACTCAAATAGGACTGTTGACTGATGGATGGTGATTCACAGGTAAAAATAAAGCTGGGCCTTTGTAAGACCAATATATGGGATTCCCCACTTCATTTTCAGCCCAAAGAAAGAGGGTCCCAAGGGCATAATAATAATCATGATAATAAAATAAAATTGTTAAGTGCTTACCATGTACCAAGCACTGTACTAAACGCTGGGGTAGATACAAGATAATCATGTTGGATCAAGTACTTGCCCCATATGAGGCTCAGAATCTAAGTAGGCAGAAAATGAATGCCCATTTTACAGATGAGGAAACTGAGACCCAGAGAAGTGATTAAATTTGACCCAGGTCAAACAGCAGGCAAGGGGCAGAGTCAGATTTAGAGCCCAGATCCTCCAACTCCCAGGCCGATGCACTTTCCACTAGACCATCCTACTAGCTCCATGACCAAGTCACTTCTAATCAGTGTGGCCCTTTCCTTGCTTCTGGGCATGCAATATGGGCATGAGGGCCTGGGGCTGATCATCCTGTGAAAGTTGGGGAAATTAGAGGAGGGTGATGGGGCTTGGAATGCCATTCTTCGTGAAGGCTCAGGGCCCAGGGTCATCTACTGCTCCTGATTGAAGAGTCCAACCTTTCCTCCGTTGGCTTATCTACCTAGTTCGTGCACAGGAATATCTGCTCTGTGGGCATATGGGAAATCTTGATCTAGAAGTCTGGACATTTTATTAAAACCTTTGGATTCCACCAATTCAATCAATCAGTAGTATTACTGAGTGCTTTCCATGTACAGAACAACAGAGTTGGTAGACTCATTCCTGGTCCACAAATTTATAGCTTCGAGGGGAGCACACTGGGTTCTGCAACTGCAGAAACTTCCGGAGCAACCTTAGTTGTAGTCTGTAATTTATTTATAGATCTGCATTGTATTTATCTGTACTTTATTTGTCTGTTTATATTAATGTCTGCCTCCCCTTCTAGACTGTGAGCTCATTGTGGGCAGGATAGTGTCTGTTGAAATATTGCACTTTCCCAAGCACTTAGTACAGTGCTTTACACAGAGTACATGCTCAGTAAATACGAATAAATAAATGAATGAATAGTTCCGATGAGATTCACTGGAGGGGCAGCTCACCAAACCTGGATTTTTCAAAAAGGAAGAAAGACCCTTGAGGGCAGGGATAGCATCTTTCACCTCCTTTGCACTCTCCTATGAATCGAGTAAAAGGCCCTGCAGTCCAGAGACACTGTGCATGCACACAGAACAAGCTCAGTTAAAGGCAGAGATCTCCTACACAGACCACAGTCCCCGCTGCCAGTCAAAACTGAATCTGGGGAACATTTACCCCATAACTGTCACTGAGGTGGCAGGATGTCTCCAAGCGGGATGTGAGGATGCAGGTGTACACATTTCTCAAAAGGAAGTCTGCTTTCTACACTTCTGGGAAACATTATGGTGTGTCCCTGCAAATACAACTGTGGGTGGCTGTTCAGTCTCCCGGTCCGAGTCACTGGGCATTGCTTTCTTCCCAACTTTTCACTTCTCTCCTCTCAGGTCTCTTTCTTTCATGAGTAATGGAGTGATGAATGACTAAGAATTGAGCTAGGTGTCCCATTTTAACGTTGTGAAGGCAACATGAGAAGGTCTGTGTGATTAGGAGAAAGACTGACCCATTCACCATCCTCAGCCCTCTCCCTTCAGGTCCCCTCTCCCACTATCCCCTCCCAACCCCACCACCGACCATTTATCCTGGCTTCTGGGTAAATCAAAATAACAACACAGTAATGACCATATAACATTCAATTATTAAAACCGGTCCAACGTGAGGACAATGTTAAAGACATCTTACTCTTTTCTTCTCAGAATAATGTCTAAATCTAGGGTAGAAATGGCAGAAAGTGAGACAAACCTTGGTTCCTTTTGTGGCTCAGAATCTAAGTAGAAGGCAGAAAATGAATCCCCATTTTACAGATGAGGAAACTGAGACCCAGAGAAGTGACGAGATTTGACCCAGGTCAAACAGCAGGCAAGGAGCAGAGTAAGGATTAGAACCCAGGTCCTAAGGCCGACACGCTCTCCACTAGGCCATCCTACTAGCTCCATGACTAAGCCACTTCTAATTAGTATAGCTACTTCTTTTAGAAGGCTTGTATACTGACACTGAACGTTGGATTTTCACTGGCAGTGGCTGGTGTTTACTGCGATATCTCAAGACCACAACCACCGATGCCTCCAAATGGTTAATGGTTAATGGCTGGCAAAGAATTCCAAAGTCAGTGCACCTAGTTTGAGCAGCTCATCTGCAGAGAATAAAGTCTGAAATACAAATCATCAGCCCTAGGATGTCAAATGCATTTTTACTGAATAATAAATTAAAGACAGAAGCGCTGGACACGAGAACCTACTAGTGGATCTGATTCTTGTTAGCAGTGCATTAAACATTTTAATTGGATAAGGATGTAGGGTAGCTGTTTAGAAGCTGTCCCATTTAAAGCCACATTGCATTAGATAGGGTTGCCTTATTAAAATGGGCGACACTAAGTATACCCACACAACCTCCTAGAGGGCAATAGTTCTGGCAACAGGAATACGCATCTCCTATCAACTCTGAGTTACCCAATAAAAGTTATCGGTACACGATTAAAAAGATTAAAATATTCTAAAGTTGCTCCACAATGCATCGTCATTATGTCATGTGACTGACTGCTGTACATTCCTTCAGAGTAACCCGATACGAATGTTTTTATTCATCAAGGTACCTGTCCTGTGTGTTTGTTAACTGTGATATTTGTTAAGCTCTTACCGGGTGCCAAACACTTCACTAAGAGCTGGGATAGGCACCAGCAGCCTAGTGGTTAGATCTGGGGACTTGGAGTCAGCAGGACCTGCGTTCTAATCCCGCTCCGCCACTCGTCTGCTGAGAGATATTGGGCAAGTCACTTCACTTCTCTGGGCCTCAGTTGCCTCATCTGTAAAATGGGGCTTAAGACTGTGAGACTCATGTGGGACAGGGACTATGTCCAATCCGATTTGCTTGTATCTACCTCAGTGCTTAGTACAGGGCCTGACACGTAGAAAGCACTTAACAAATACTGTTATTATTATTATCATTATTACGAAGTAACCAGATCAGACACAAATCCCTGTCTCACATGGGTTCACAGTCTAAGTCTAACGATGAGAAAGCTAAGGCCCAGAGAAGTGATGTGACTTACCCAAGGTAACATAGCAGGCAAGTGGCAGAGCCAGGATGAGAACCCAGGTCCTCTCTCAGGCCTGGTCTCTTTCTCTCCCTTTTGACCGTTAGCTTGTTGTGGGGAGGGGATGTGTCTGTTTATTATCATACTGTAAGCCCGTCATACGGCAGGGACTGTCTCTATCTGTTGCCGACTTGTTCATCCCAAGCGCTTAGTACAGTGCTCTGCACATAGTAAGTGCTCAATAAATGCTATTGAATGAATGAAGAGCTTAGTACCGTGCTCTGCACAAAGTGAGTGCTCAGTAAATATGATTGACTGACTGACTGACTAGGCTATGCTGTTTCTTGGCCATTCAGACATGACATGGAAGGTGAAAAAACTCCCATAGGTTCCCTCAGCCTCTGAGATGAGATTACTCCTCACTGAAAAGACATTTCCTCTTATTTTAAGCGTCCTGCAGTATTAGACAGAAGTTGTCACTATTGGGGCAGACACATTGGTGGATTAGGTCTTTACCCAGTGCTGTATTTGGCAAAGGACAGAGACAAAAGGCTAAGTACATAGCAAGAGGTGCTATACCCCTTAACCATTTGTCACCCCACCCTCAGTCCTATAGCACTAATGTACATATTCTTACACTCTGCCATTCTCCCTATCTGTATTTTATTTTAAGTGTCTGTCTACCCCCCAGACCATAAGCTCCTTACACTTACTACCTATCTTTTTTTTTTTAAAATGGTATTTGTTAAGTGCTTACTATGTGCCAGGGACTGTACTAAACTCTGGAGTAGACACGAGCTAGTCAGGTTGGACTCAGTCCATATCCTACTTGGGGCTTATGGTCTTAATACCCATTTTACAGATCAGGTAACTGAGGCCCAGAGAAGTTAAGTGATTTGCCCACAGTCACACTGCAGACAAGTGGCAGAACTGGAATTAGAACCCACGTCCTTCAGATTCCCAGCCCTGTGCTCGATTCACTAGGCCAGCCTGATTCTAAATTCTATGCACCTCTATCATTTTATATTTTCCTAAATCCTTAGTACAGTGCTCTGCACACAGTAAGTGCTCAATAAATACCACCTATTAGCGATTGATGAGGAGAAGAGACGTCCCACCGCAACCAACATATGTTACGAGCGTATGCATTCCTCCTGGATCAACGATGTGTGTCCCAGATTTAAAGGCGTGTGAGAGAAGGGTGCAATGGTCAGATTGTTTGGACTGTGAGCCCGTTGTTTAGCGTGTCAGCCCATTATTGGGCAGGGATTGTCTCTATCTCTTGCCAAATTGTACACTCCAAGCACTTAGTACAGTGCTCTGCACATAGTAAGCGTTTAATAAGTACTACTGAATGAACGAATGAATTCCTCTCTTCAGAGAGGATCCGGACGAATTGCCTGAGATCCAGGTAGTGGATTTTGAGCCGGCCGGAGGGTGAGATGTGAGGAGACGGTGCCAATGCTGGCCAGGGGGTGTGGGTGCATGTCCCTGTCCTTTTCTTTATCCCAAAGATACAGGGGCTCACGGTGTACCACAGCCGGCATCAGAAGGCCCAAGTCTCCTTGCTTTCTTTTTTTGAACCCATCTTTCTCCTCTGCCTGACTCCGAGCACACCTTTCCAGCTCATTACTGCAAATCATTTGAATTCCAGCACACAGTGTCACCTGCTCTGTAATCTGATTACTTTATGGAGGAATTAGTATGTATATTTAATGTAGAAGGGTTTTAATCTTGATGAAAATAATCCTAAGGAACTGTGATAGGGCTGCTCATATGTCTGGCAGATATGCCAGGAACACGCTAATAAATGACAGCTGATTTATGTATCTGGATTCTTTTATTTATAAAAATAGCAAGTGGACTGATTTTTGATATTAATAATACAAGCGAATCCACTTTGATTAGACTTCTGTGGAGAGCTGTGCATATCCGGCATTACAATTCAATCTTATGATGTGGAATGGGGGTGACTTGCTAACGAAGCTAGCCAGTGAGCCAGAACCAAGGACGTCCAACATCATTATGGGATATCTTAGATGAAGAGTAATTATAAGAGGAACACTGAAATGTCATTAAAAATCCTCAGTAAGAGATTTAACCTACTATTTCAGACTAATGCTGGATTTTTATGACATAACCGAACACAAAGTTCCTTTTCAGAATTTACAGAGAAGTCTTTTCAGTAGGCCTGGATTTAAGAAAAAGATACAATCGCTGGCCCTAATTTAATTTGGTACATCAAAATTCAATGGCGGGATGTAATTGAAATCTCTTTTTAATAATTTCAGATGAATTAGCAATTAGGGCTTGATCCGATTTCCATGAAACGTATTAAAATTGAGGGTTGAAGCCCTTGAAAATTTTTATTCTTTTCACTTCATTAGCACAATACATCTCGTCTAAGTGACTCTGTCAGTGAGTGCTGCACATTCCTTGTTTATTTATGAGAATTTGTTTCAAGGAAGTTCAAAAGAGGTAACTTGATGCATATTCATAGCAGATTGCCCTTAATGCATGAAGCCAGGAAACACTTCCCCACCTTTCTGATCCGTTTAGTGGACGCCCGCCCCCTGGACTAGGGCTAGCTCCAGTCTCCCAAACACAGTCCAAATGGTTGGGATGGGTCTGTCACACTGACCTTGGTGGGCTCAGGGCTTTCCTGGGCGAGCGGGTTTTCCCTTAGTGGGGTTCTGCTCCCATGCAGAATCAAGGAGGACCAAACCCTGGCCAACTCCTGAAACTCCCCAACTTGGACTCCAGAAGATTAAGTTGAACTTCATTTCAGGTCAGTCAATCAATGGTATTTATTCAGCAACTACTGTATGCAGACCACTGTACTAAGCTCTTGGGAGAGTACAATATAATAATATCGATAAACTCAATATGGGCGGGGAACTTGTCTACCATCTCTGTTGTACTGTCCTCGCCCAAGTGCTCAGGACAGTAGTCTGCACACGGAAAGTACTCAATAAATACTACTGTTGTTGTTGTTGGACATGATCCCTGCCCACAGAGAGCTTCAGTCAAGAGCTTAGTACAGTGGTCTGCACACAGTATGAGCTCAATAAATACCACTGTTGTCGTTGGACACGATTCCTGCCCAAAAAGAGCTTATGGTCGAAAGCTTAGTACACTTGACTGTGCAAAGTACGCACTCCAAAAATACCATTGTTGTGGTGGTGTCGATGGACACAATTCCCTCCCACAAAGACCTTACAGTCAACAGCTTAGTACAATGGTCGGCACACAGTACACACTCAATAAAGACCATTATTGTTGCTGTTGTTGTTGGACACTGTCCCTGCCCACAAGGAGCTTACGGTCACCTTGCAAGGGGAGAGAACGAAACAGAATCCCAATGCCCTGCCATGGGGCCCAGCAGGGGCAAAGTACACTTTTCCCTTGGGGCAAACAAAAAATTAGGCACGTGCTGGAAGACCAAAAGAAATATGCCAAGCAGATTTTTTTCTTCTGGAAGCTCTTTGTGAAGAACTGCAATTATGCTTAACAAAAACAGAATAGAACGAGTTGGCATCACTCTGAGACGTAAATGTGTTTCTGTTCCAAATCTGTAGCATTTTCAGAATGTTTGTATGTATTATGTGCAATTTATTCAGCATACAGTTCTGGGAAAACTGGGTCCTGGCTGGGTAATTATGAGGAAGGTAAACAGTATTTTCCGACTGTGTGCTACCATTTCTAAAGTTGTGGCAGGAAGCTCTATTATTTACCTTTCTGGCGAAACACGACGAACAAATGCCTTGCTTATTTCTCTTTGTCAAATTTGCTTTTCCAAATGAGATTACTTCATTATTTAAAGGCACAGGGACCCGGAAACGAACACCAGCGGGAAAGGAGATGGTTTTACCGCACATCGCGGGCAAACAGGCAGAGCCTGCCACATGGGGAGACCTGCAGGAGTCAAATGTGCCATTAGGTAGGCTCCCATGCAACATTTTAAATTTATTTTTAAAGGGTATTGGTTAAGCGCTTACTATGTGCCAAGCACTGTACTAAGCACTGGAGTATATACCAGATAATCAGGTTGGACGCAGTTCCTGCCCCACATCTGGCTCAAAATTTTAATCCCCCTTTTAAAGATGAGGTAAATGAGGCACAGAGAAGTTAAGTGACTTGCGCAAGGTCACACAGCAGACATGTGGCCGGGCTTAAGAATGCATTATACCTTGATGGGCTTTTGGGGAACTTTTTGTCTGTGAAGCAATGGTCCACATGTTATTTTTGTGTACTTTCATATCTCAGAACTCAGCTTGCACTCTTTACTCCTCCCAAACTGCACCCCGCTCTCAACTCTCCCATCTCCAACCCATATCCCATGCATGGAAATTCCTCCACCATCAGTAGCAGCGTGGCCCAGTGGAAAGAGGCCAGGCTTGGGAGTCAGAGGTCATGGATTTGAATCCCAGCTCTGCCACTTGGCAGCTGTGTGACTGTGGGCAAGTCACTTCACTTCTCGGTGCCTCAGTTACCTCATCTGTAAAATGGGGATGAAGACTGTGAGCCTCATGTGGGACAACCTGATGACCCCGTATCTCCCCCAGCGCTTAGAACAGTGCTCTGCACCTAGTAAGTGCTTAACAAATACCAACATTATTATTATTATTAATTTTCAGAGGTCATGGGTTCGAATTCCGGCTCTGCCACTTTTCAGCTGTATGACTGTGGGCAAGTCACTTAACTTCTCTGTGCCTCAGTTACCTCATATGTGAAATGGGGATTAAAGCTGTGAGCCTCACGTGGGACAACACAATTACCCTGTATCTACCCCAGTGCTTAGAACAGTGCTCTGCACATAATAAGCGCTTAACAAAAACCAACATTATTATTATCAAATACACCATTCCCTACATTCAAACTCTCCTAAAAAAAGGTTCCTCCGGGAAGTATTCCCCAACTACTTCCCAGCTTCCCAGCCATTCACAGATTTATTCTTATCTTGATTTATTTATTCCAATTATTTTTTCAATCATGTTTTCCTCCTTTTGTCACTACCAGCTGAACCTATTATTTCCCCTCTTGTTCCCATGATATGCACATGGTCAGCCTGGAGTCTCCTCTAGTTTGGGGATTTTCCCTATATTGCATGCTCCTAAGCTCGTCATATAGTAGTGGCACAGTATAATGTTCTGCACATAATAATAATAATAATGATAATGTTGGTATTTGTTAAGCCCTTACTATGTGTAAAGCACTGTTCTAAGTGCTGGGGGGATACAAGGTGATCAAGTTGTCCCTTTTGGGGCTCACAGTCTGCATCCCCATTTTACAGATGAGGTAACTTAGACCCAGAGAAGTTAAGTGACTTGCCCAAAGTCACACATCTGACAAGTGGCGGAGCCTGGATTAGAACCCATGACCTCTGACTCCCAAGCCCATGCTCTTTCCACTGAGCCACGTTGCTTCTCTAATACATGTGGTTGTCCTTCATAACAGAAAAGGATGCCACCGATAGTGAAATTCATTTTTTTTGTGAGCAAGTGGCTGGAAAGGGCATTGCGAACCCAGTGAGAACACGTGGTCTAACCACAAAGATTGTACTTTGGTCTTCTATCCTGTTTATCGTTTGCAGTTCCTGGCACTGCCTTGTTTGTTGGTTGATTTATTTCTGCTTCCTTGTCTTATGATTCTTACGGGGGATCTGCTTGAAAAGAGTCAATCCATTCTTGATTGCAATGGGCCAAGAAGTCTGTCTGTGGCAACTGACTCCCAGTTTTCAGCTGACATGCAGCATCTTGGTGCTGCCCAATATTTGTTGTTGAATATAGTCTGTAGGTGCCCAGAACAGTGCTTTGCCCACACAGGTTCCTGGTACAGTGTTCTGCACACAGGAGGCTTATTTCCTATTTCTTTTTCAGGAGCCAGTCATAGAGAGCTAGAATGAAAAGTGATACAGCACCCATGAACTTGAGTGTCTATGAGGAAGACTCTCTTACCTGCTTAAATACTTAATTCAAGTCGGTTAATACAGTTAGTCATCTTTTCTGGCTCCTTGCCATTTGGATGAGTATTGCTGAGACACTGGTTAAGACAAGAAGGGTGTGTTCGCCCCCAGCAGAACAGGTACTTGAATTCTTCTTTGGAGTAATGGTGAAGGCTTGCAGTGAGCTGTTCATACACTCTTGCTCAGTTCCACCGTACCCAGAGGTATGCTTTGTCTGTGGGCAAGAAGGGTGCAGCTTGTGGTCACAAAACTGAATACCTTCTACCCCTAAACAACAGCAGATACCCACTGGCAAAGTACTGTTGAGCTCCTTGGCAAGCAATCTATCCGTCAGTGGTATTTTGCGCACACCTTTTTGTTCCGAGCACTGTATTTTGGCAAGAGTACAAGATGGAAGAGTTGGTAGACACTAGAGCTTACCATCTAGTGGGGGAGATAGGCATTAAAATACATTGCAGATAGGGATGTGCACAGAAATGCTGAAAGACCTTGCACAGCTGTGTAGATTGGAACCGGAAAACAGCAGGAAGAGCAGAATGAGCCATCTGCAGGGTGGCCTAGTGGAAAAAAGCACAGGCCGGGGAGTCAGAGGACCTGGTTTCTAATCCTGGCTCTGCCAATTTCTTGCAGTGTGAACTTGGGCAAATCACTTAACTTCTCTGTGCCTCAGTTTCCTCAACTGTAAATTGGTGATTAAGTCCTCCTCCCTGTAATTTAGACTGTGAGCCCTATGTGGGACAGGGGTTTTGTCCTATCTGGCAAACTTATATCTACCCCAGGGCTTGGAACAGTGCTGGACACATAGGAAATGTCTAACAAATACCATAAAACAAACAAAGCCAGTTTCAGGAAGCAGCACAACCTCACACCAGACTTCTAGCTCTGGGCAGATAAGCGCTTAGTACAGTGCTTTGGGCACAATAAGCACTCAATAGTTACCACTAAATGAATTAATTTGAAGACCTGTCACCAGCAGACAGTGAAAATGTCACTTTGTCGGCTATTACTTCAGTGAGGAACAAGGGACATTTAGATCTCGTCTTCCTCTACTTTCAATCGATTATGCTATTTAATGATTGCTTGCTTTGTGCAGAGCATTGTACGAAGTCCTCAGGAGAGTGCAATAGCAAAAGAAGACATGCTGCCTGCCCTTGAGGAGCTTATAGTCTAGCTAAGAGTGCACATCCTTCTTTGGGCCCAGAGATGTGATACCAACGCCATTTCTGGCCAATCCTCTTGCAACAAGTGATGCTGGGTTTTTTGGGTGATGAATCCTCATAGTCTGTGGAGTTTGGGTCAGAGGAGCTACAGTTTGGAAGTGACCCTTGTAGGTAGTGAGAGAGCAGTGTGGATACAGCTAAAACCCCTTACTCTGCACTGTACCAATCAAAAAGCTAGGCCTGGGGGGTTATGGAAGGCTAGGGAAGAGTTAGGCCAGTTAAACAATCAATCAATTGAGCAAGCTCGGTGGCCTAGTGGATCAAGGACATGCCTGGGAGTCAGAGAACACCAGTTCTAATCCTGGCTCCACTACTTCTCAGCTTTGTGACATTAGGCAAGTCACTTAACTTCACTGTGCCTCAGTTATCTCATCTGTAACGCGAGGATGAAACCCTTCTTCCTGCTACTTAGCCTGTGAGCCCCATGTTGTTCAGAATATGTCAAACCTGACTATCTTGCATCTACTCTAACTCTTAGTACAGTGCATGGCACATAGCACATAGTGGGGAAGCAGCGTGGCTCAGTGGAAAGAGCCTGGGCTTCCGAGTCAGAGGTCATGGGTTCGACTCCCGGCTCTGCCACTTGTCAGCTGTGTGACTGTGGGCAAGTCACTTAATTTCTTTGTGCCTCAGTTACCTCATCTGTAAAATGGGGATTAACTGTGAGCCTCACGTGGGACAACCTGATTACCCTGTATCTACCCTAGCGTTTAGAACAGTGCTCTGCAAATAGTAAGCGCTTAAATACCAACAATATTATTATTATTATTATTATAGTAAGTACTTAAGTACCAGAAAATAATTCAATAAAAAAAAGGTGCCCCTACGATGCACTTGAGCTGAATTGTACTTTCCAAGTGGTTAGTACAGTGCTCTGCACAGAGTAAGTGCTCAATAAATACAACTGAATGAATGAATGGCTGCAAAGAAGCATGAAAAATAAAAGTACGTTAATGCCCTTTAAATTATAACTACTTTTGGGTAGGTACTGGATCTACAAACTTTGTTTTTGGGTTTTTGGTGGAGGTTTTGTTTGTTTTTTTATGGGATTTCTTAAGCACTTACTATGTGCCAGGCACTGTACTAAGTGCTGGGGTAGATACAAGCTAATCCTGTTGGACATATTCTCTATCCCACATAAGGCTCTTAATACCCACAGTCTTAATACCCATTTTACAGATGAGGTAACTGAGACACAGAGAAGTTAAGTGACTCGTCTACAATTACATAGCTGAGAAGTGGCAGAGCTGGAATTAGAACTCATGTCCTTCTGACTCCCAGGCCTGTGCTCTCTTCACTAGACAACACTGCTTCCTTATGTGTTTCTGCCCAGTTTCAAGCAGGGCACCTGATGATCATGAATTAACATGATAACCACTATACTACAGAAACTTTCAAACCTTAGACAACTCTGTTGTATTATACTCTGCCAAGCATTTAGTACAGTGCTCTGTACAAATATATGCTCAGTAAATCCATTGACTGATTGACAGAGTGTCTGTCTTCCTACTTCCTGGATCAGTCTATACATTATTGTTGAGGGAGATTCTGACTTCCAAATCAGAAGATTCCCCCTCCACAGGGGTCATGGGGGTGATTTCCACCTGGAGCCATTTAATAATGTTGGCATTTGTTAAGTGCTTACTATGGGCAGAGCACTGTTCTAAGCGCTGGAGTAGATAGAGGGTAATCAGGTTGTCCCACACGAGGCTCATAGTCTTAATTCCCATTTTACAGATGAGGGAACTGAGGCACAGAGAAGTGAATTGACTTGCCCACAGTCACACAGCTGACAAGTGGCAGAGCAGGGATTTGAACCCATGACCTCTGACTCCCAAACCCATGCTCTTTCCACTGAGCCACACTGTTCACCTGAATGCCCAGCTGTGCTCATCTCAGGTTTCTAACAAGACCTCAGAAGCCCCCCCTCAAGTGGGGGCTGAAAAGACTCAGAATAGCAGCTTTCTGGACAATAATCTCTTGGATACCTGTCTCTTCCCAGACCTCTCCATGCCTAAAATCTGCCCCCAGTTTGTTCCCACATTCAAAATTTAAAGCTGGCTTCTCTGATTCCAATGAACAAAATATGGCCAAAGGAAAAAAAAAAAAAGAGGAACTTCAGGTATGTGAACTGGGGTATGACCACCCTTCAGCTCTTCCCACTCTTCTCCTTCTTAGCTGGGAGGTTTAGGACTGAGAATTCACACTCCTCCCTACTCTACCCTTTCTTGGGGCAAACTGGAGTAGGAACATGGGGGTTCAAAGAAGAAGAACCAACAGAGAAGAAACCTTGTTCCCTATCTAATCCTATGCTAAGCAGAAGGAACATAATAAGATAAAGGAAGATAATCAATGGCATTAATAAAGCTTGCATTAAAAAGTGTTATGTATCACATTAAGAGGAAGACTGTGTATTTTTATTCAGGAAAATTTGAGTCCTAGTTGTTTGTGGAGCTATATAAAGATCTAGCGTTTCTATTTTTTAAATAAGGGTTTGAAAGGGAAATGCTGTTTCTCAAACGAATCATTGCTTTTTTTTCATGGTAAGATGTCATTTCCCACTAATTTGCTGGGTGTAAAATATGAATTTGTAATTTCTGCAATCATCGTTTTGTCAGTAATGAGAGCAATTAACATTTCCCTCTGAACTAATAATATTAGTTGAAAGCAATGGGGAGAGGATCTGTTCAGACCCAACGTAGAATCAACCCACTGGGACAAACATCTGCCAGACAAAACCAAGCCTCTTTGCCCTATAAAATGTTCCACAACAGAGCCAAGTCCTGGGATCTTGCAGTGACTGAGTCAAAGGTCTCGGCTGCAATTAGCTAATGAAAAATTTCTCCATAAATAAATATTAATAACATTGATGATATTTACTAAGCATTTACCAGGTGCTAAGCACTGCACTAAGGGCCGGGGTAGATACAAAATAATCAGATCAAATGTGGTTTCTGTTTCACATAGACCTTGCAGTCTAAGAGGTAGGGGGTGCCATTTCTTTTCTCCCTTTTATAGACGTTGAAACTGAGACACTGAGTGGCTAATTCAGTCAGTCAGTGGCATTTATTTAGTTCTTAATGTGTGTGGAGAACTGGGCTAAGTGTTTGGAAGAGGACAATACAGTTGGTAGACATGATTACTGCCCTTAAAGAACTTGCAAACCAGTTAATTCACTAGTGAAAGAGCTGGGATTACAACCGGGTCTCCTGACTCCCAAACTCCACCAGGATACTCAGAATCCATTTGCTGGAAAAACACACGCAGTGGAATGAGCAGAGCCTGTTAAGCCTCCTCCAAGAGATATGGGAATTCACCAATGAAGTCGTTAGGTTGGGGAAAACCAAACAGATTTTCTCTTACAAACCAAAATTCTCCCCAGATTAAAGTCTACCTCGGTCAGGGTGTGCAATGCTACACCAGTCCAGGTCTGTGGTAGAGGCGGGATCCATCCAGAAAGAATAGGAAAATTCTGGCTCCAGAGCTGTACTGAGGCTTGGCCAAAGGGAAATAGAAACAAACAACAGGAAAAAAAAATTGAAATTGTTCACAATTCAGTGAAAGCGATTTGCCCTAGTGTGGGAGGCATGTGGAGGTTTGAAACCAAGTCACTGCTATGAGCCTCCCGAGGACAGAGACCACGTCTAACAGCCATTTATGTATTTTCTCCCAGTGCTTAATACAGTACTCTGCACTGTAAGTGCTTAATAAATACAATTACTACTACTGTGACTTGCCAAAACTGCTTTGCCTGGTGGATGTTTTAATTATATAAAGGGGAGAAAAGCTATGAATTCAGAACAATAAGGAAAACACATAAGGTAAAAATGAACCAGGTCTCAAGGCTCTTATCACCTGAGGGCAAATGCTAACTAGCCCTCAAAGTTCTGCAGATTGAATTACTGGGTTACAAGAGTCCAAATGAAGAGATTCAAAGCAATATAGGATCTTTGAGTGATTGACTGTAGATCCCAGGTTAGAGAATTGAGGCACTAAATGAATTGTGATGTGATAGTTTTGGGGTATGTCTTCTGAGAGAGACTAGAAGGACCATTCAGAAGTAGGATCAAGAGGGGACATGTGGAATATAAAGAGTATGGATTTCTAACCAAGGGAACTGGAAGAGTGTTCCATCATGCCCTCAAATTTACCATCTCATTCAGTAAAACCATCACCCTCCCTTCACTGAAGTCTGTTCATCCTCAGTTTACTCTCTCTTTCAGATCTTATAGCGATCCTGCTGTTAAATCCTGCTGATTAGTTTTCCAAAACATTTCTTGGATTTGCTCCTTCCTTTCAATGCAATCAGCTGTTACCCTTGTTTAAGCACTCATTATGTTATGAGTTGACAAAGGTCTCCTTATTGATCCCCCAATCTGTCTCCAGCTTCCTTTTCCATGAATGTGTCCTGGATCGCCTTCTTGAAGTGTCACTCAGCACGTCTTTATTATTTTCTAAACTCCCCCAATGGCTGCCCATCTAGTTCCACAAAAAAAAACCCAAAACTCCTTACCACCGGTTTATCTCCTACCGAGACCGCGAACACCATGTGGGCCAGGGACTGTCCCATCTGATAACCCCAGAGTTTAGAACAGTGCTTGACACATAGTAAGGACTTAACTATCATAAAAACGATTCTCTGCCAGTTTTATGCATTTTACCTGTCAGCTCTCTTCACCTATCCTCAAGAATCTTACAGTCTAGTGGAGGAGACAGACATTAGTACAAATTACAAATAGGGGAAAATGCAGTATATAAGATTATGTAAATAAGTACTTTGAGGCTGAAATGAGGTGACTATCAAAGTGCTTAGGAGTGATGTGAGGCTGGGGTGGGAAGAGAACCAAAGTGCTAAAGAGTACAGATCCAAGTGCTTAGGTGATGCAGAAGGGAGGGTAATTAATTGGGGAATAATTGAATTAGTCAAGGAATACCTCTTGGAGGTGGAATTTTAGTAAGGCATTGGAAAAGGGGAGAATGGTAGTCTGTTGGCTATAAAGAGGGAGTTCCAAGCCAGAGGGAGGACAAGAGGACGAGATCCTTGGCAAGACAGATGAGACTAAGTTGAGCAGGTTGGTGTTAGAGGAGCAAAGTGTGGGCTTTGGGTTGTAGTAGGAGATCAGCGAAGTATAGTAGGCCTGGGGGAGTTAATTGAATACCTTCAATCCAATGGTAAAGACTTTCTGTTTGATGTAGAGATGGATGGGCAACCACTGCAGATCCTTGAGGAATGGGAAATACGTATAAAGTGATTTTTTTTTTTAGAAGAATGATTCAGGCAGCAGAGAAAAAGTATGGGCTGGAGGCAAGCAGCTCAGCAAGAGGGCTGAGAAGAGAACTGAAGGTGGGATATGATAAGTGCTTCGAGATGATGGGGTGGATTCTGGAGATGTTATGAAGGTAGAATGGACAGGATTTGGTGACAGACTGAATACCGGTGTTGAATGAAAGCAGTTACGTGAAGGAAAATTTAAAGTTATGGGCATGTGAGACAGGGAGGATAGTGGTATTGTCTACAGTGAAGGGGAGGACAGGGTTTGGGTGAGAAGATGAGGAGTAATGTTTTCAATATATGAAGTCTGAAGTATTGGGACATCCAAGTAGAGATTCCCTGAAGGCGGGGAGAAATGAAAGAAAGGAGAGAAAAGAGGTCAGGATTGGAGAGGTAGATCTGGGAATTATCTGCATAGAGATGGTAGTTGAAGCTTAGGGAGAAAATGAGTTTTCCAAGGGAGTGGGTGTACATGAGGAATAGAAGGGGACCCAGAACTTATCCTAAAGGGACTCCCACAGTTCGAGGTGGGAGGCAGAGGAGGAGCTTTACTCCCAATCTCTCCCTGCCTCCCTTAGTCACTGGGAATTTAACTTCCCAGAGGGGCTTGAATGAGGAGAAAATTGAGCCCTAAATATCCATTATGTGATCCAGACCCTGCTCTGTTTCTTCGTGGGAATCACTTGGGTGGGGGTGGGGGAAGAGCAGATTGCACGTGGGAGAAAACCAACTGAAACTCTCTCACCTGCGTAGTAAATTCCCCCCTGCATTAGGGAGAGTCAACCAGCTCCTATTAATTTATGCAAAGTGCTGTTAAACAAATTACTCCATACGAAGATAAGATAACGTGCAGCACTAGGCAGTAATATAGATTTTGTTGTGTTTTTGAAAATTGCTGCAATTGATGGCCATGCTAATCGGCTATGAATTTATTTTAATTAAATAGCATTTGTAATAGCAAGTTGTTATTTCCAATCCAATCTTTCTTAGTCTGTTATTCCCTGGAGTTTTCCATCTCCACATTCAGGAAAGGAGT
The DNA here is from genome assembly GCF_004115215.2 of Ornithorhynchus anatinus. Lineage (NCBI taxonomy): Eukaryota > Metazoa > Chordata > Mammalia > Monotremata > Ornithorhynchidae > Ornithorhynchus > Ornithorhynchus anatinus. The sequence goes on along the minus strand of NC_041737.1, from coordinate 37,759,937 downwards.
TCTGGGCAGGGGTTTCCGGTGGGGCTGCAGAAATGCAGGGAGTGTTAATGCAGTGGTTCAGGGAAGGGTTGAAATATGCAGTTTGCCTAGGTTTTAGTAAATCCAATTAGGATTTCAAGCCCAAAACTATTTTTAAAAGCCAAATTACTGCTGTAAATACTCACTACTCCAGTGTAACAGCCAGGAAGCTCTGCTGATGGCTGTAAAAAAATCACAATTACAAGAGCTCTTTCCAGTGTCGTGTTTCAATTCCAAAGTTGGGAGCCAGTCTCTCCTCTGGACTGGAGAGGCCCGGCAGATGGACATCACTTCTTTGCTTCCATGTTATTGCAAGTTTCTCTTCTGCTGTGCATGGAGTGATGGGAGCAGGATCCAGTATTGCCTGGGTTCCCAGAGAGCATGTGGTTTTGACCAGCACTCCACTGGGGATGATCCGGTTGCAATTCACCCCAGGGATCACATCCACCTTGTACTAAACAGCATTTACCATTCCGAGTTTTAGATTCTCCTTTCTGCTCACATTTACAGTGACTGATATGCCTGTTGATATAGTTTAGAGGTTAATTGTATTTGGCTCTTCTCTCTGTTTTCACGGAAAAGTGGAAAAGATTTCCCTGATTCTTCCTAAGACATGCTGTGAAATAGGTGAGTTCTAATCCACACTTGTCTTCTGTGTGACCTTAGGCAAGTCACTTGACTTCTCTGTGCCTCAGTTACCTCATCTGTAAAATGGGGATTGAGACTGTGAGCCTCACATGGGACAGGGACTGTATCCAACCTGATTTACTTGTATCTACTCCAGCACTTAGTACGGGCTTGGGAGTCAGAGGTCATGGGTTCGAAACCTGGCTCTGCCACTTGTCAGCTGTGTGACTGTGGGCAAGTCACTGAACTTCTCTGTGCTTCAGTAACCTCATCTGTAAAATGGGGATGAAGACTGTGAGCCTCACATGGGACAACCTGATTACACTATATCTACCCCAGTGCTTAGAACAGTGCTCTGCACATTGTAAGCGCTTAACAAATACCAACATTATTATTACAGTGTCTAGCACATAGTAAGTGCCTTACAAATACCATGATTATTATTATTATTATTTTATTACAGCTCTGAGATATTTTGTGACCTAAGACCACACCCATTCTCTTTATGACGCCTCTGTTAATACAAGCCTGCTTTTGGCACAGTGTCAGGGCAAGGGAGTACAGTTGGCTCAAAGCAAACCATCACAACTCCTGCAAAAAAAAGCTCAAGCTCGTTTCTTGCTTGAACTAAGAAATCCCTTTTCCCTTTGAACCACAGGTATATGAGCAATTCTCTCCCCAGATGGAAAATGGTTAGGAAAGATGCACTACTCTATTATCCTAGGGACAGTATGCAAGTGCACAAAAGATTCTCAGAATGACACACACACCATGGAAACGATCTCCCCATCGGGACAACTCCTCAAATGGGTAGGCCTCGACAGCCCTGAGTTGGGTCCTACCTGGATCATGTAAAATTAGATTACGGAGTGCTATAGGACAGCTCCCTCCTTGGATGATCGCAGAGGTCAAATGGCAAATATTTGCCCAGTGGCAGTGGGGAAGCTGTAGTTTTTTACACTTTTCCACAGAGAGAAGAAACAAACCTCCATTCTATCCATCATCCCCCTGGTTAGTGATGTCATACAGAATGTCCCCAGAAATTTCACCTTCAGAAGCTCCACCCAATAGCCTTGCATCCTAGGTAGTTTCTGACTGTTCAGGGGATAAAACCTCAGCACAAGCTGCCTATGGGACTTGTGTCATCTCCATTCCTGAAAATAATTGAGGTAAAGAATGGACACGTGCACTTAGCTTCCTTTGCTTCTTTTACCAACCCTTTCCCCACAATTCTCCCATCCCCTCAGCTTGGATCTTAAAACTGACTGGAGTATCCATGAACTTTTCCACACTCTCATTGTTCAGTGTCAGTACTGGAGAGATTTTCCCAGAATGCCTCATTACGAGCCTCTCTGAGGTGAGGAAACTTTTGAACTCCCAAGGGAATAGGAATCAAATTTTACTCCTTCAAACCCTAGTCCAGTCTGTCCAGTGAGAAAATCGAGATTCCACAGAGAGATGTCGAGATGAAACCAGAAGCCTTTCAATCAATCAGGCAAGCAATTAATAATAGTTATTGAGTGCTTACTCTACGTAAAATTCTGTAATAGGCACTTGAGGATTATATTAAGTAGACGTGATCCCTGCTCTCAAGGAGTTTACTCCCTTTGGGGGAATTGGCCCAATTCTATCAGACATCAAACCTTAAAGCAAATGAGGCTCCTCTTCTCCCTTACCACATCCCTTACGGTAGAGCATGCAGGCATCCCAGAACCAGGAACTGTAGGAAGACCCAAAGAGATGATATGGACCTGTAGAAACATAGGAGATGCAACCAGTCATCAGTTTTGAGGAGAAACTTGAAACATTTGGCTTAATAAACACTTTTTCCAAGGCTGTTGTGGATCGTAAACTCCGTTTAGGTTGTCAGTCTTGAAAGAAAACTTCCTTCCTTCCTTAACTCCCAGACCAGAATAAATTATACATTACTCTCCCACCCTGTTCAAGAGCCTGCTGAAAACTTAAAGATAGGAAATCTATCCAGGCATTGATGCCATAGTGTATCTGAGTTCCTAACAGAAATGAGGGTGAAACTGAAGACAGAAGTAATGCCAAGGGGCAAGGATTCAAGTCCAACAGAGAAGCAAGAGACATGAGATGATTCTCTTCCACTGTCCATCTCACTGCCAACCCATCACCCAAATTCTCCCTCTGGCCTGGAATTCCCTTCTCCCTCATATATAATGGACTACCACTCTCCCCACCTTCATATCTTACTAAATCACATCTCTAAAAGCCTCTCCCCAACTAAGCACTTATTTCCCCTACTATGTCTTCCTTCTGTGTTCTCCATTCACTTGGATCTGCAACCTTTAGGCACTTGACATTTACTCCACCCTCAGCCCCATAGCAATTATGTACATTCCTGTAATTTATTTTCAAGTCTGTCTCCCCTCTGGACTGTAACCTCCTTGTCTTTTGTACTGTATTCTTTCAAGTACTTAGTACAATGCCCTGGACATAGTAAGCGCTCAATAAAAAACATGGCCCGATTGGTTGAGAGAAAGCAGGAGAATAACTCAAAAAATGGAGTAAGCGAAGGCAAAGGGAGAATGTTAGGTGCTGTTGCTGGGCAAGATTTTTCTCGTAATTCTTTACCAATAACCAGAGCAGGGAGTAATCCAGTTCACCTCCCTGCCTCTCTATATTGTAAGTTCGTTATGGGAAGGAAACGTCTACCAACTCTGTTTCATTGTACTCATCTAAACACTTACTACAGTTCCCTGCACACAGTAAACACTCAACAAATTCCACTGACTGATTAATTAACTGATTGATTTCCAACACAACTATCTGTTTGTTCTTTAATGATATTCAGGAATGGGGACTACAGAACCTTCTTTGGTGTGTTAAAGTGTTTTATCACCCTGAGACATTTTTCCTGTTGTCCATCCAAAGTCTCACCCACTTTAATAAAAGTCCACTGCCTCTTGTTCCTCCCTCCTTAGACTTGGAGAGTAACTTGTTAGCCTCCCCTCCAAAACTCGTTTCACAAACTGACAGATAGTATGCATCCCCTAGCCCCCAGCTTTCTCTTCTTCAGGCTAAACACTCCCAATTCATCTAAACTTTCCCCATAGGATCTTTCCTACTTCCAGACTTTTCATCATTTCTGACATCCTTCTCAGCACCCTCTCCACTCTGTTAAAAGACCAGGAATCACAACTGGACACAGTAGTCTAAAAGAGGTCAGAATTGAATTGAAGGATTATTCCTTGGCTCTTGCCTTTCAGATTCCTATTGGTACCTTTCAGCATCAAGTCAACTTTATTTACTTTTTTTTGTTGTTTTTTTAATGGCATTCGTTAAGCACTTACTATGTTCCAGACACTGGTGTAGATACAAGATGATCAGGTCGGATTCAGTCTCTGCCCTACACAGGGCTAACAGTCTTAATCTCCATTCTACAGATGAGGTCAACCGAAACACAGAAAAGTGACTAGTCCGAGGTCACACAGCAGACAGATGGCAGAACAGACATTAGAACTCAGGGTACTTTGATGTCCAGGCCCGTGCTTTTTCCACTAGGCCATGCTGCTTTTCACAATAATGGTGCTTGCAGTAATTTGTTGCAGACTCACTTCCAACTTGCCATCAGCAATGAAACCTAGGTCTTTTTCTTCTGAGTTAGTGCCTGACTGGTTTTTCCCTGACTTGCATCTTTGTTGCTTTTCATCCCTGAATGTTCTCTTGTGCATTTCACCCCTAGTGAATCTCATACCATTTCTTTGGGGTCATTTTTCTGGATTTAAAATGTTGCTCTCTAATTGGCCACCCCTCCCAACTGGGTATCTGCACTCATCTAATGAAAATAATTGTGTTATTAATTGAGCATTTACTATGTGCCAAGCACTATACTAAGCTCTGGGGAAAATACAGTACAATCAGGTCAGACCTAGTCTCTGTCTGAGACAGAGAGAGAAAGAGAGACTACAGATAGGTAATCCCCATTTAACAAATGAGGAAACTGAGGCACAAGGAAGTTAAATGACTTTCCCAAGGTCATTCAGCACTCAGGGGGTAAGAGCCAGGAGAGATTAGAAGGTTGGTCTCCTGACTCTAAGGCCCGTTCTCTCTCCACTACATCATCCCAATTACACTGTAAGCCCCCATTAGACTGTAAGCCCATCAGTGGGCAGAGATTGTCTCTATCTGTTGCCAAATTGTACATTCCAAGCACTTAGTACAGTGCTCTTCACATAGTAAGTGCTCAATAAATACTATTGAATGAATAAATGCTGTTCTATCTGTTGATTCTGATGACCTACCCACATTCAGATAAGGTTAATTCTCACCCGTGCCCCAATAAGAGAGATAGCCACACTGAAGTCACCTTTTCCCAATGGACCGAAATGATAACACAGTGAAGGGAACTTGTTGGGAAAACATAGTTTCTTCCTCAGGAATTTGAAATTGGGATGGCAGAGATTAGCCTAGATACTAGCTAAAGGTGTTTATGGAATTTGCAGTTTCAAATTTGCTTCTGTCCCAAGTGGGGCCAGAATATTAAATGACCCAAGTTATTCATCTGGAAATTTTAGACCCAGTGTGAGGGTATGGCCTGTCAGGGTCTATCAACAGAGGTCATTAAAGGCATCAGATGTCTCTGAGTCAGAACAAGACTTCGAGTAGAGGTCTGATGTGTGACTCTGGACAAGCCACTTCACTTCTCTGTGCCTCATTTACCTCATCTGTAAAATGGGGAATAAGAAGGTGAGCCAAATGTGGAACTGGGACTGTGTCCAACATGCTTATCTTAACTCTACCCACAGTGCTTAGTACAGTGCCTGGCACATAGGAAGCACTTAACAAATACCATTTAAAAAAAACACACAAAACAACAAAAAAACCTTCCCTTCTGCATTCCTAATTACTCCCTTCAGTTTCTGGTAGTGTCCCCACATAAAGAAACCTCATATTATTTGTGTTGATATTTACTCCAAACCATGTTATTTGGAGAATCCAGTACTGCATAACAATAAAGGAGAGGAATAATCAGGTCGGGCATGCTAGCTAGAGAGTAAATAAATCTTAGGCAAATGAACAAGTGCCACTGAGATTCAATTAGGAATTAGAGTATATTAAGTCACCAGTAACCCACAAAGAAGGATTAGAAGAAAATACCGACCTGTTTCCTAGGGGGGGTTATTGGTTCCTGAGATTTAAAAATATGGACCCAATTTGTCTGCCTCGGGGAGCCACAAGAATGATTTACTCATTTGAATAAATCAGATAACCAGTGTGATTCGACTAATTCTGCACAGAAGAGAATTCCTGCATTGAGAGTCCTGTCCTTCCCAGCCCCGGACAAAGAAGAGGCTCCCAAAACAAAACAAAAAAGATGGTCTCTGACCCGGTGCCTTGGAGAGGCAGCTTTCCAGGTCAGACACTTGAAGGGGCAGCTGACGCCAAACTGGCTGCTCGTGACCAGAGAGCTTAAAGGGAACAAGGGTTGGTGGGAGTGTGAGGAAGCTTGGGGATTGAAGATTGGGGAGGACAGAGAGTTAGGTGTCTTGACAGGTCTCCCTTGGGGTTGTGGGATGCAGTGCTGATTGGACGTGGCCAAAGGGCAAAGCAAGGACCAAGTAAAGTCTGGATGAAAAAGGAACAAGATAAAAAGGAACTGTGTCCACATTTCTGTGGCTTGCAAAATCCCATCCTGAAGGAATGACTCGGTACCGAGTGCAGTATGGATGTCGTCTCTCCTATGCAAAGGATGCCTGCCGAGCTTGGATCTTGGAAGCCTTCCTTTTCACTGCTCAGCTTGGACTGCTCCAGGTTCAGGCGGGAGCATTGCAAGAGAGAGGGGGAATCTCCTTTTGCCCTGTCTTTCAGGCCAGAGACAAGTGCAGGAGAAGAGGAAACTGGGAGCTTGTGGGCAGGGAATGTACCTGTCATCTCTGATTTTACACCCTCTCAAATGTTTAGTAATGTGCTTTACTGTGTACAAAATACCATTGAGTGATTGATAAATTGGAGGGGGAATTTTTTCCCCCCTACACCCCAGCTGTGGCTCTAGAGTCCTGGAATTTTATTATAATCTTTCAGTGAGTGGTAGGTCACCCAGTAATCCCCAGAGCAGGAAGGAACTACTAAGGATCCCTTTTCCAGGGCCTTCTGAGAATTTGCCCAGCTTCTGAGCCATCAATCAAAAGATGGCATTTATTGAAAATTGATAATGTGCAGACCAATCTACTATGCACTTGGGAGAGTACAGTCCAATAGCGTTGGAAGACAGTAACCATGCCCATACGGACCTTACAATGTAGGCAAGGAAACAGAGAGAAGCAGTGTGGTCTAGTGGATAGAGTATGGACCTGGGAATCAGAAGGACCTGGGTTCTAATCCCAGGTCCACCACTTGTCTGTTGTGTTACTTTGGGCAAGTCGTTTTACTTCTGTGCCCTGGTCACCTCATCTTGTAAAACGGGGATTGCTTGTGAGCCCCATGTGGGACATGGTCTGGGTCCAACCTAATCATCTTGTATCTACCCCAGCATTTAGTACAGTGCCGAGCACTAGGTAAATGCTTAACAAATTACGGGTAGGGGAAATGGGGAGTGAAAGGATAGGTATCTAAGTGCAGCGGGGCTGAGGGTGGGGTGAATATCAAGTGATCAGAGGGTGGGGTAATATCAAGTGCTTAGGAGGTACAGATCCAAGTGCAAAAGGGGAAATGCCCTTTTATGGGAAGCAGCGTGGCTCAGTGTAAAGAGCCTGGGCTTCAGAGTCAGAGGTCATGGGTACGGATCCCGCCTCTGTCACTTGGTAGCTGTATGACTGTGGGCAGGTCACTTAACTTCTCTGTGCCTCAGTTACCTCATCTGTAAAATGGAGATTAACTGTGAGCCTCACGTGGGACAACCTGATTACCCTGTATCTACCCCAGTGCTTAGAACAGTGCTCTGCACATAGTAAGTGCTTAACAAATACCAACATTATTATTATTAAATGTGAAATGTTCTGGGAGAAGGTGGAATTTTTACAATTTCAGAAATTGCTATGAGTTCCTTGGAGATGATGCAAAGTTCAAAGCGTGGTCCACCGCTCTCCTGTGCCTTGTGCCTTAACACAAAAGTGCCTACCTTCCAGGCATTAACTTTCTAGAAACCATCCAAGACAATTTCAGAGTCAAACTGCCTGGCATCTTCTCTATTACACTCCCTTCTCTTCCCTCTCTGCAGCTCATTATAGAGTTGAGGAAACTGAGATACAGAGAAGTTAAGTGATTTGTCCAAGATCACACAGCAGACAAGCAGCTGAGGCGGGATTAGAACCCAGGTCCTCTGACTCCCAGGCCCATGCTTTATCCACTGGGCCATCCTGCTTCCAGGTTTTGGTATTTCTTTATGGAGAGTCCCAAGTTTGTTGTATATTGTACATTCCTCAACAATATACTATTGCCCACACCTTAGAAGTGCTAATGTGGGATGTATTGGTTCAGACTCCAAGGAAAATCCAACAGGGCTAAGGGATACAAACAGACTGATTTCCTTCAGAAACTCCTGGATGAGAACCCTCTAAAATCAAGCAACTCAAATCAAATTGTCACCAAAACTGAAATCTTAAGAGAGTTCCAAAATCAAAATAAGCACAACCCTCTATCAGAAGCAGGCATGGTGGGAGGTCGTATTTGTCCTTTTATTAGTTATTTTTAGGGGCCTTGGACAACCTAATTTTAGACTACTTGATATTAATTGTTTTATTTTGGAGTATATGTTATATACGCCTGAATGAAGGGGGAGCTTAGGACTCTCCACAAAGAAATACCAAAACCTGGAAGCAGGATGGCCTAGTGGATAAAGCATGGGCCTGGGAATCAGAGGACCTGGGTTCTAATCCCGTCTCAGACACTTGTCTGCTGTGTGATCTTGGACAACTCACTTAACTTCTCTATGCCTCAGTTTCCTCAACAGCAAAATGGGAATTTAATACCTGTTCTCCTTCCTACGTAGAATGTGAGCCCCATGTGAGACAGGCACTGTGTCCCACCTAGCCAATCAACCAATCATATTTATTGAGCACTTACTGTACGCAGACCACTGTACTAAGCAGTTGGGAGAGTACAACACAATGGAGTTGGTAGGCACATTCCCCACCCATGATGAGCTTACGGTCTACACCTGATTTCCTTGCATCTACACCAGGGCTTAGAACAGTGGTGACACATACCAGGCGCCTAATAAATATCACAAAAACCACCTCTCAAAATAACCATCACTACCTTCGACTCTCAAGATAAGCACTACAAATGGCTAGGGGATGGTTTGGCATCTAACCAGCTGACCTACTTTCCAAGGGTTGGCTGTGGAAAATTCCAAGAGCTGTTTTTTTTCCCCTTTGTCTCCCTTAACTTCCCAGGCCAGCACATTCCTTTGGCAACCAATTAATGTTTTTATTGAGTGCTTACTGTGTGCAGAGCACTGTACTAAGCACTCAGGAGAGCACAATATAACAGAGTTGGTAGACACGTTCCTGCTCACAAGGCCAAGGGTTATGCATGCCCTCTACCTAATTCCAGACATACTGGAGATTGGAGCTTTTAACTGATTTTTTAAAATAGAAGAATACCCTTGATCTTAATAGACCTAATTAGGTAGCAAATACCAAATAAGTTAAATCCAAGTTTAACTAGCATATTCCTTTCAAGGGTAATTTTTAATGCTGTAGGACCCTTTCTACTTCCCTGTTGAGCCTCCTGTTGTCCGATTTCCTCTCTGCTGGCCTCAGCCTCTCCCAGGGAAGCCTAGATTCTCGGTTTGGCCCCTCTGGATCCTTCCCTCCGGCTTTCCAGGCAGCATTGCAAATCTGTGGCCGGTCCTCTCAAATGCTTTCCCCCCGCTCTTGGGAGGGAGGCACTCTCTCCACTGTTCTATCCGGAGATAACTCTTTCCTACCATCCTGTCTCCAGTATTTAAAATAGCTGTGGAGCTTCTTCCTCCCCGAGCCCGCCAAAATCAACTGGCCCCTGCTCCTCTTTTCCTCTTTGTATTTGGATCTGTGGCAGCTGGGCATTTGATACTCATCCCACTGCCAACCCCACAGTACTTATATACACATTCTTAGATTATACATTAGAAATTACTTATTCATTTATATTAATGTATATCTTCATTCATTCATTCATTCAATAGTATTTATTGAGCGCTTACTATGTGCAGAGCACTGTACTAAGCGCTTGGGATGAACAAGTTGGCAACAGATAGAGACAGTCCCTGCCGTTTGACGGGCTTACAGTCTAATCGGGGGAGACGGACAGACAAGAACAATGGCACTAAACAGCGTCAAGGGGAAGAACATCTCGTAAAAACCGATGGCAACTAAATAGAATCAAGGCGATGTACAATTCATTAACAAAATAAATAGGGTAACGAAAATATATACAGTTGAGCGGACGAGTACGGTGCTGTGGGGATGGGAAGGGAGAGGTGGAGGAGCAGAGGGAAAAGGGGAAAATGAGGCTTTAGCTGCGGAGAGGTAAAGGGGGGATGGCAGAGGGAGTAGAGGGGGAAGAGGAGCTCAGTCTGGGAACGCCTCTTGGAGGAGGTGATTTTTAAGTAAGGTTTTGAAGAGGGAAAGAGAATCAGTTTGGCGGAGGTGAGGAGGGAGGGCGTTCCAGGACCGCGGGAGGACGTGACCCAGGGGTCGACGGCGGGATAGGCGAGACCGAGGGACGGCGAGGAGGTGGGCGGCAGAGAAGCGGAGCGTGCGGGGTGGGCGGTAGAAAGAGAGAAGGGAGGAGAGGTAGGAAGGGGCAAGGTGATGGAGAGCCTTGAAGCCTAGAGTGAGGAGTTTTTGTTTGGAGTGGAGGTCGATGGGCAACCACTGGAGTTGTTTAAGAAGGGGAGTGACATGCCCAGATCGTTTCTGCAGGAAGATGAGCCGGGCAGCGGAGTGAAGAATAGACCGGAGCGGGGCGAGAGAGGAGGAAGGGAGGTCAGAGAGAAGGCTGACACAGTAGTCTAGCCGGGATATAACGAGAGCCCGTAATAGTAAGGTAGCCGTTTGGGTGGAGAGGAAAGGGCAGATCTTGGCGATATTGTACAGGTGAAACCGGCAGGTCTTGGTAACGGATAGGATGTGTGGGGTGAACGAGAGGGACGAGTCAAGGATGACACCGAGATTGCGGGCCTGCGAGACGGGAAGGATGGTCGTGCCATCCACAGTGATAGAGAAGTCTGGGAGCGGACCGGGTTTGGGAGGGAAGAGGAGGAGCTCAGTCTTGCTCATGTTGAGTTTTAGGTGGCGGGCCGACATCCAGGTGGAGACGTCCCGGAGGCAGGAGGAGATGTGAGCCTGAAGGGAGGGGGAGAGGACGGGGCGGAGATGTAGATCTGCGTGTCATCTGCGTAGAGATGGTAGTCAAAGCCGTGAGAGCGGATGAGTTCACCGAGGGAGTGAGTGTAAATGGAGAACAGAAGAGGGCCAAGAACTGACCCTTGAGGAACTCCAACAGTTAAAGGATGGGAGGGGGAGGAGGCTCCAGCGTAGGAGACCGAGAATGATCGGCTAGAGAGGTAAGAGGAGAACCAGGAGAGGACAGAGTCCGTGAAGCCAAGGTGAGATAAGGTATGGAGGAGGAGGGGATGGTCGACAGTGTCAAAGGCAGCAGAGAGGTCAAGGAGGATCAGAATGGAGTAGGAGCCATTGGATTTGGCAAGAAGGAGGTCATGGGTGACCTTAGAGAGAGCAGTCTCGGTAGAGTGGAGGGGATGGAAGCCAGATTGGAGGGGGTCTAGGAGAGACTGTAATCTCGTTACGGGCAGGGAATATGCCCACTGATTCTGTTGTATCGTACTCTTCCAAGTGCCTAGTGCAGTGCTCTGCACAAACTAAGGACTCGATAAATATCATCAATCTATAGATTCCAATCCTCTCCCCCGCCAACCTTGTCATTGGCTGGATAGTGGATAGAGCGCAGGCCTGGGAGTCAGAAGGACCCGGGTTCTAATTCCTACTCTGCCATTTGTCTGCTTTGTGACCTTGGACAAGACACTTAACTTCTCTCTGCCTCAGTTACCTCACCTGTGAAATGGGGATTAAGACCATGTGGGATAAGGACTGTGTCCAACAGGATTAGCTTGTTTCTATCCCAGTCCTTAGAAAAGTGCTTGACACATAGTAAGTGGCTAAAAATCCCATCATTACCAGACAGAGACCCCAACTAAGTACCTGGTAGTTAAGTATTCAGTAATAATGCTGATAATAAGTATAAGTAATAAGTATTCAGATTAGCTTTCCCTACAGGAGAGGCTCCCCCGGAATGAGGTTTACTTGTGCTAGAAACTTCTAAGTTTCCCCCCAGATTTATTTGTACAAGGCCAGCTTGAGTGACCATCACCGGGGTGCTAGCCATCCTTTAACTCTGTAAATACTATAGCACTGTGGGATGGTTGGCAAGAGGATGCCCAAATAACTGCTCTGTGGTGAGTTGAAATTAGCAAACTGCAAACATATTTGACAGAAGAAACATTTTAAAGTCAAAGGAAACAAATCCTCAGCCAATAAACCTGTGTAGCTTCTATCTACCCCAGTGCTTAGTACAGTGCCTGGCACACAATAAACATTTAACAAATACTGTAAGAAAAAGAAATGAAATGTTGTTTTTGTTAAGCACTTAGCAGTCAAGGACTGTTTCAAGTTCTGGGGTAGATAGAAGATAATCAGGTCTGACCCACATAGGCATCACTCACTAATTAAGAGAGAGGGCGGATAGTGAATTCCCATTTTACTGATGAGGAAACTGAGGCACAGAGAAGTTAAGTGGCTTGTCCAGAGTCACACAGCAGTTAAGAGGTGGAACCAGGATTAGAACCCAGGTCTTCGGACTCCCAGGTCTGTGCTCCTTTCCACTAGGCAACGCTGCTTCTCAATATGGTACAGCAATGGGCAGTTGAGAAAGAGCCACTCAGAAGGGTCATTTTAGCCTGCAGCAATCAGAAATGGGAGTGGGGAAACTGCACCAAAAGAAGCCACATGGCCTAGTGGAAAGAACATGGGCCTGGGAATCAGAGAATCTGGGTTCTAATCCTGGTTCCACCACTTGACTGCTGCGTGACCCTGGACAGGCCACTTAACTTCTCTGTGCCTCAGTTTCCTCATCAGTAAAATGGGAATTAAAGCTTACTCTTGCCTATTTAGACTGTGGCCTCTACGTGGGACAGGGACTGCGTCCAACATGATTATCTTAGATTTATCCCAGCATTTAAAACGGTGTTCGGGACATCAGTAGACGCTTAACGTGATTGATTAACAAAAAAATGGGGAGAATGAAAATGGTCCCTGGGATTGTGGATAACAAATGTATCAGGGTAGAACAGGATAAACCTTACAGTCCCAAGACTGTGAGCCTCATGAAGGCCCAGTAACATGGCAGATATTCTGGGGGAGGACCAGTATTGCTGTTCTGGTAAGGTCTATAGGCCACCCTCGAGCTTCATAAACGTGGGGTAATAATTCTTTGCTCTGGTGATGAAAAAGGGGCCGGTGAAATTGTTTTTCAAGTGCTTGGGAAATACTGGCAGATGTGGGCTCTAGCTCTTTCATTCTGAAATCCATCCAGTTGAAAAAACTCCAGGCAATGTGTGGCCAGAGATTTGGGCAGCACGGTCTTCAACGAGTAGAGAAGCAGTGTGGCTTAGTGGAAAGAGCCCGGGCTTGGGAGTCAGAGGTCGTGGATTTTAATCCTGCCTCCGCCACTCGTCTGCTGTGTCACCTTGGGCAAGTCACAACTTCTCTGTGCCTCAGTTACCTCATCTGTAAAATGGGGATGAAGACTGTGAGTCCCACATAGGACAATCTAATGACCTTGTACCTATCCCAGCGCTTGGAACAATGCTTGGCACATAGTAAGCGCTTAACAAATACCGCCATTATTATTAATATTAATAGCATGGAAAGGAAGATTGGCATCAATTCCATTCTTTTTATGTCCTAAAAACTGGCTTATTTCCAGCACCATGTCTGACCTGCTCGCTTAGGGCAGGGTTTGGCACATTGTAAGCACCTAACAAATACTACAATTATTTCCTCCTCAAACAAAAACATGATAGATTTCATCTCCTAAGCAGCTTCTCAGTGGATTGAATGACTTTCTCCCTTGAAACATCACTGGTAAATTGAATCTTCCAAAGCTTCAGTACCTGCATCCAGATGGGCTGCAGTGAACCAAACTAAGTCTGTTAGACTATAAACTCTGTGAGGATAGGGATGATGTATTTCGCTGGTATTTGACCCCCTGAAGTAATTACCACAGTTCTCTGCAGAAAATTAGCATGCAATAAATACTACTGATCAATCCAGTGAAACCAAACAAAGGTACAAATAAGAAGAGGCATGGACAAAAGGAATATAGATGGAAATGGGGAAAAAACATTTCCAAAAGCCTGGGTTCAGGTCTCCATTCAGGATTCTGAATTTGATTCTTGGAGTTTCTCTCCCTATAGCAGTACATGGGGGTCTAGGGCACACCAGTCAGTCATTCATATTTATTGAGCACTTACTGTGTGCAAAGCACTGTACTGAGTGCCTTGGAGAGTATAATAATTTCTGAGCATGTTCACACCAACCAGAAATTTTTTTATCTACTAACTAGGTATACTCATCCCTGACCTCAGGGATCATTACTCTTCAATCCACCAGTCCATTAATTCAGCATTTACTGGGTGCAGAGCACTGTACCAAGATCCTTCCACGTTGGGAAGACGTGATCCCTGACCTCAAGGAGCTTGCAGTCTAATGGGGGATTCTCAATAGGGGAAAAGATTTTTTAAGTTTCAAGGAAGTTTCTCTCAACTTCAAGTTTTTTTTTTTCCCACAGAAAGCTTTTCAGACATGGTCCCTTTTCATCGGGATGGCAACGGATATTAAACGAATGTGGAAAATAAAAATATACTCAATGGCTCCATTCTCTTGCCAGGTCTTGGCTGGGGCAGGGTTAGGAACACAGATAAAAGCTGAAGAAGAAAGTCCCAGTTCTTGCTACAGAGGCCCCAAGACGTCAGTTTTTAGGCCATGAAAATCAGATGCAATTTTTCCTGCTGAAATAGATCTATGCGGCCCAATTGTTCCCCTGAAGGCACATGAATGGCCTGCATTGATAGCAGACTTTCCCTTACCCCTCAAGTTCACCTACCTACAGTCGACACAGTTAGAACTTCATGAGGAAGAAAGTCACCAGGCCAGCACTCACAGGGGAAACTGATTTTTGAAGACAAAAAAAGAAAAAAAAAAGTGAAAATTTCAAAGCGTAGGGAAATCACATTTATCCGGCCCCTTTGGACAGCCAGCATTTCTGATGTCAAATTCTATTCAGCGGAAAAAACACAAGAGGATTATGGGAGGTGGGAGGGATGGGGGAAGCAATTTTGAGGCAGTATATTGGAGAAGTGGGCCCTTGCTTTCATGTTTGAGTCAGAACATAGCATACTTTATGCATCCCCAGCTCCCCAGGAAAAGATCTGCCGCAAATTGTGTGCGATTTATACAGATAAATTGATGATCTGGGCTCTGAGGGTGGAAGAATTTTCTTCTCAGACAGAATAAAATCCTAGGGGTTATAAATGGGTCCAAAAGAATTAGACTTTTTATTTATTCTCCAGAAATGTAAGCAAGTGAATGAAATGGTTTCATATACATTTTTTACATCAAACAGCAGTGAAACACTGTTCATACATTAATTCTATAGTAAAATGTACATCCTTCGGTTTGCTATGTAAGAGTTGCCAAATTTGTTCTGGACAAAAACCCTCCTCTCCTGCTGACCTGAACTATTGAAAGAACAAGGGCAGACGATGTCACCACTAATAGCTTCTGAGTGTGAATAAAGCTTGCATTTCCCAACGCACGTTCGTCTCTGCATGCGCAGTCAGAAGCCTAACAAAAACTCTCCAAAATGTAAAAGCCCAATTTGAGGAACTTTGCAAAACAGACTATTGGGTTTTGTGATGGAATCCGTCGGGGGACGTTGAAGTCCAGGATGGTTTATTTTAAGTGTCGTTCTGTAGCTCTATTTCTAGCTGACTGTGCTCGCAGTCCCTACTCACAAAGAAATGCATTCTTATGAAGTTAAGCAGCTGTAGACGCAGAATGCTGATGATAGTTTCTCCATATCTGAGTTATCTAAAGAAAACCCAGTTAGTGGTAATTCTACCAAATACTTGTAACACTCACATGAAATTTTAATTGATTTTCAAACAGTACAACTGGGCCATGAATCCAACCACATAGAATATAAGCCTTAAGCCCACTAGATTTTAAGCAATTGTGTCTTTGTAGACTAAAACTATGTAAAATAAAATCTGATAACTCCCTGGTGTTAGAGGTAGACAGTTTGCTTTCAAATCCTAGGTTTGGTCCTTTATTTTATTCAGCAGTGAAAGCCATGAATACAGAACGAATAACAGCCGTTACAATTCTCAACCATGACTTCTAACGTCAGAGAATCCAAGGTATGAACATAGTACACAGTAATGAAAAGTATCAAAAATTAGTTTACCTCAAAAAAGATAAATAAAACAGGTATATTCCACCAATACATAAACAGATGTTTGTGCTACAGTTAAAATTTGCTGTATACAAAAGATCAGAGCTCCCATTATCAGTTAGAATAGGAGCAAGAATACATGAGCCATTTAAATTGTCAGACATTATGCTTTATAAGGTATGCACAGAAGTTCAAGCAATAAATACATACATTAGTTCAAAGCCTTACAATAGCTACGCAAAGCAGATGCAGAAAAGCAGATTTGCTATTACTAGCAAGCAATGATATAAGAGTAAAAATTCATGAAATGCATTAAAGCAACGTTTTTCTTAGAAAAAGTCTGGTCATTTATGGGTCCACCAACATTTTTACATAATATGCACAATTATCAAAATACAGACCAAGCATCTCAGAAAACTCCAAAAAACCTAAAATCTATTTTCAAAGCAATTGCAGTTTTGGAGGTTTTTCTGGTATAATGTGCAAGCAGCTATTTTTTTTTTAAATTGTATTTATATAAAACCCATGCAAAACTCTACAGGTATATGCATTCTGTGGCTGAGACTTCCTTTCAAAAGTTTTGTAACTGAGGTATGCATACTTTAGCATTGTCGTCTTAGGCCGTCTCTCGATGGGACCGCTATCACGTTCGTTTTCAGGCATCAAAGTCCTCGAACCCACACCTGAAAAGAGCCCCTTCCCCCTTTCAGGCACTTCCCCCTATCAGAAGCCTAGATGACTGAAAAAAACCCTCCTTTCACAGAACCAATCTTTCTCGGCTATAATTACTGGAAACCTTCTGTTGATCCTGACCCAAAGACAAACATAATGAAAAGTAGCAGTTACTGTGACGTTCTCACATTTCATGCAATCTGCCGTAATTGTTCGAATTTCTTTTTTTTTCATTTTCTTTTTTTTTGATTTTTTTTTTTTTTTGCAGAGGTAGAAGCTTTCAGAAAGCCATTTGGGTAAGTGGGAAAACCCTTTTGAAAGCCGTTATGTCCTTTTATTTGGCGTGATAGATGACTGGGTGTCTCTTTAAGTCTATTTGCTGACTCCAGCAAAGAATAAACGAGGAGCTTACTTTGCAAGACCCGGCTCCGTCACATGGAACTGGGATGTAGGTGAAAAGCTCTAGCAGCCACCTTCTGTCAAAAACTGTTTGTAAAGCAATAACCATCATCAGGTTATGAGGTCCCTCGGTTGGGGGAAAAAGTATTATCAAGACTTGGCACAGCACATGAAAAGCAACACGTAAAGTTTCTAGGTTTTAAGCAAACATCTGACTATGCTATTTTCAACTACACCATAACGCATTATCATATTGTTATCTCTCTTTTTTTTTGGGTGGGGACGGGGGGAAGGAGGGCAGGGAATGTTTGGAGTTGTTGAGAAAACCAGCATTCCAACAATTTGGCCTGTGCAAGTCTTCCAAAGGGAGTGTATTGTTAGTGTTAGTATCCCGTATAAGCAGAGGCAGAATTATATGTAACTTTGGTTTGACTGAAAATAAATACCATGGACTACAATTGCTATAATCTTTGCTTTCAGTGTAAAAACTCAGCTAGATCACTTTAAAATCAATATGAAATTAATTTTTGGCTTTACTAGACCTTTTATGTTTGGTTCCTACTATTTTTTTTTTCATTATAACTTAAGACTATAAAAAATAGTACACAACAAAGAGTAAGACCATACAAGACATCTTCTAACAACGTGTATTCACCACAGAAAGGAACTGGCTGACTGGGGAAAAAGAAGAAAAACACAATGTATCATATATAACAATATGCAATCTGCATTTGCATCAAGTGCATAATTGTTTTGGTCAGTGACCCACATTTCTTGCTTTCTATCATAACTTCCACTGCAGACTTTGATCTCACCTCTGTCTTAAAGGGAAGCAACTCTCCATTGCCTTTCGACTGGCTTTTGGCCTCTGAAGATTACATTGTGACTGACTGGATGGACTTGTTTCGTATTTGTTTCTTGGTAGAGGACTAAGCAGAAAAGATCCCAGAGGTCGTCAGAAAACAGCAGGTAGTTCGTGGAAAGGTTTCTTTGTACTAATTAAAGTTACAGAAGGCTCAAAGCGTGTGGCTGCTTCTGTCCTGGAGCTAGAGTGGCCATTGTTAGAGTTGGCTTTGGTTTACAGCTGTAGCCTTGGACTGTGTTTGCAGGTAGACAAAGCTTTATCACAAGGAGGTAAAGAGTACAGTTGTGAGATCTATGCAGATATGCAAATGTTTCTATGGTGCTTGCACAGACAATGTTAGCTTAGGATTGCACTTTACATCTTAACACTAACAGCACGGACTGGAATCTTAGGGGTTGCGGATGGTTGCGACAGTCTAATTACTGTGGTTTGGAATAACTAACTTATGTCATTTACAGTTGGTGGCACCAACATAAAAAAAAACAAAAACAAAAAAACTAATGTTCTGTTGTTTCAAATTCAGCTAGATACAAGCAGTGACACTAATTTCTGATACTACTCCTGTGCAAATTAAAAACAATAGCAACAAGTTGAACTTGACCAGCAATTGTTTCTAACATTACAACTACTGAATGCTGGAAAATTCACATTAATGAAACTAACACTATTTTTGGCAGTATATGAGGCGCATTTGCTTTCTACAGA